>NC_090925.1:826986550-827589638 GCF_040938575.1 Ambystoma mexicanum | reverse complement strand
CGTCATGCTCGTCGCATTTCTCTTTGGGCTTTACGTCCTTCACCGACACAGCAGCTTTCTTGACCAGGCTGGCCAATACTCGGTTGGTTGTATACTTCCGCTCAGACAATACTTCCTTGCATTCTGGGCAAGAAAACGCGGTGGCACTCTCCCAAGACTTATCAATGCACTGTTTGCAAAAGTTGTGGCCACATTCCAAGATTACTGGCTCCTTGAACAGAGACCTGCACAGACCGCAGGTCAAATCTTCAGTGAAGTCGTCCTCCGCTTCGTCAACTTTCCTTTTCTAGAAATAGAAATAAAAAGCGTCAAGTGATGCAAACCTTTTATTGCCGCCCCACCCACCCCCTATGCTAAATGCCTCGGGGTGTATATGGGCCCCCTTTGCCTGAATGACAAGGCATTAGATCAGATGAACGGTGCTAGCAACCAATCAGCAACTACAACAGGTCAATCCTGGGCTCTACGCGCGCACTGGTTTCAGGGTTGGTAGAGTCTCCACCCACACCTTCGCCTGGTACCAGGGCATATGCAGGACAAGGATAGTGCCTTAAATGTGACACTATAATGAGTGGACGAAGGAGGGCAAGCATTTCACTTAATGTTGGGAGTTGGGCAAAGTGCGGAACCACCGGACAAGAGACATGGTACCAGGGCAAGGCTAGTGCCTTAAAATGCGCCACTAAAATTGGTGGGCGTGGGCAAACCAGGGTTCAGAACTGTAAACTAGGTTGCTCCTGCTTGCAATCTATCTAGTGTGCCTATTTTTCACGCCTACCGATGTGGCGTGAATTTACGGTCAGGTTCGCAAAAGCTCGAGAAGCAAACCCATGGGCAAATGTAATGAAAACGATAACGGAGTGTATGGAGTCTTATAAAATATAAAAGGTTACACAGTTTAGAGGGACGGCAACTGAGCTCAGCATAGCTCCACCATAAAATGTAGATGGCATTTTACACCCCTTGGTTGGATCTGAGGAAACCAAGTCGTGGTCGGACCAGGGCAAGGCATTGGGCTGCGGGGAGGGGGGGATTAGGACAAGGCATTAGGCTGGAGGGGGGGCGGGGGGGGGGGGTTGGGGGAGTTCATGTGCGAATCTAATGACCATTGGCATATTTAGACGTGCTGGACGTCATTTCATCTCAAGTCTTTCCAATAATATTACACCATGCCCCAAATTACTTTGGCGACATTGGTTAAGTGAATCCGCAACCCAACATGGCCAGAAAATAAAGATGTTGGAAATACGTCCACTTTAATCGGGACCATCGCTGGCCCCGGTGCAGTTTGGTCATGGTTCCAGGTACGTGATTAATGTAAAGCACAAAAGCCGACGCAGTGAAATCCAAGGTGCGCGAGATCACGGACTATAGGAACGGCTTTACCGTTTCAAGTCGCGTGCCAACCCATTAAACCTACGAGAAATCGAAAACGTATACCGATAAAGCTACCAAGATTGGTGTGGCAGACATGCATAAATGTAGCTTTCTCTACCACACCAGTCGAAGCAGAGCTTGTACAAAAAAACATCTCATCCGAGTCGCTTTAAATTGTGCTTCTTCCATGCATACACAAGGGAAGAAATACAACCGAGTTACAAAAATAGGGTGCGATTTCAGTTTTTCACCAACATGTACATTTGCATGGGCACAAAACCGCCCATAGCCCGTAAATGGCCGTGAAGGCCACAAAGATATGTTCGTCTTTTAGACGAAGCAGGTTTGAGAATCAGAATACGACTACAGTATTGACGTTATCAAATACTAGTTGAATGGTACTGTGCACATGCATCCATTTCCATGGAGGCATGTGCATCGCCCAAGCTAGGCCATGTCGGTTTGGGACACTTAAGGGCGACCAACATCCATGTTAATCATTATGTAACGGATCAGTACATACTCAAAAACCGTCCAACCCCAGACGGGGCACCAATTCTATTAAAAAAAACAAGGGATACAGCAATACAAAGCTATTTAACGTGGACAGTCTATACTGTGACCGACGTGCCTTCAACTACTAGAGGCAAGCCAGCCATCCCACCGCACTATTACATAGGTAAATCCGAATCGCCTAAACGGGGTGGCATCGTGATGGCACAAGTCGAAATGACTGGTGAAAGGAAGCGTCCGTTGACGGTCATGCGTACCATACGCAACTTAATCTAGACCCATGAAGACATGGTCAAAACTATTACTGGCAACTTGTGATGCTGCAGTTAGGCCCTGCGGAGAAAGCCGCGAGACCTTAGGGAGCAAGAGATAAGAGCATCCCTTGCGCCTCGTTACAGTCCAATTTCATAGACAAATACGCGAGCGTTTTCAATACCTTGAAAACAGTTATACCCCTTAGCGTGTATCAATCAAGCCCTACTGGCCTTCCCGCATAAATCAGAAACCGTGCACAACGGTTTCCACAGTTATGCAATCGGCCCGAAAGCCATTAAGGGCGCAAACACGGGCAAACTGGATAACTGGTTGAAGGAAAATGCGGTGGCGATCAACAATGGACTAGGCTTAAAATGCACCCCGTTCGCTATTCAACTAGACACTGGTAAGAAAGAAGAGCTACCATGGCGGGTTCGCACGGACAACTCTCGTTACCTTCTGATCAGCGTCGCCATCCTCGAGTTTCCGTTTATTGCCCCTGGCGCCCTTCTCTGAAACGTCATTGGTTTCCTCCGTGTTGTTCTCTTCAGCTTTAACTTCCTTGGCTTGCAGCAGACGAGACTTATCCACCCATTCATTTTGCCGACGGTTCACTGTAGAAAAAATGAGCTTACAAACACTTTCGCATACAACATGAGCTGAGGCGACCCCAGTGCAGAGTATTCGGTCAGGTGAACCCCCACGATAATACGCTGAAAGGCTGATCACCGAATAATTAAAACCTCAAATATAAATATAATGGGCTCAACCAGCATTCATGAGCCCAGCCAATGCATAAACAAACTATGCTATCAAACGGCCACGAAAGGTATATTTGTTTTTACTAAGAAACCTTATGCTATAGTGTAACAAACCGAAGTGAATTGTGCTCCAGGGAACAGCAGTCCATTGAAGCCACAGTATGGGGCACCCAACTACGGTAGCCATTCCCAAGGGATTAATTTCCAGGTGCCACGGGGAGGCCCACAGAGCGAGATACAAAAGCAGGACTGTTGGAGCCAATAACCCAGTGCCAACATTGATGGTAGTGATGAAATTGTGTTCCCAGTGAACACCAGTGCATTTAAGCAACACTAAGGGAGATAAAACTACGGGAACCATTTCCCTTTAGCTTCCAAGTGCCACGGGGTAGCCCACAGAGGGAGATACAAGCAGGAGACTGTTGTAAATCCGGAGCCAATAACCCAGTGCCATTAAATAGCATTGTCGCAGCGGAAATGAAATCGTGCTCCCAGTGAACACAGTGCATTTAACTAATAAGGGACATACAACTACGGGAGCCATTTCCAAGGCTTTAGCTTCCAAGTGCCACGGGGTAGCCCACAGAGGGATACAAGCAGGAGACTGTTGTAAATCCGGAGCCAATAACCCAGTGCCATTAAATAACATTGTCGCAGCGGAAATGAAATTGTGCTCCCAGTGAACACAGTGCATTTAACTAATAAGGGACATACAACTACGGGAGCCATTTCCAAGGCTTTAGCTTCCAAGTGCCACGGGGTAGCCCACAGAGGGAGATACAAGCAGGAGGCTGTTGTAAATCCGGAGCCAATAACCCAGTGCCATTAAATAAAATCATTGTCGGCAGGCAAACGCAAGGTTTCAAAGAGGCCACCTTCAAATGGATATAGCAACTACAGCAGCCTAAGTTTTCTGACCTCCGAAGGCCAGAATTCGTATCAAATTGCCGCGTGTACACCAAAATGCTTACACTACAGTTATTAACCAGTAACTAGATCTCAAGTGCACTTCAGCGCGTGTTTCTGAAAAAATGCACAAAAGGTTAGTTAACGTAGTCAAATCGCGCGCGTTGCATAACCACCGCGAGATGAATAATCATACGGGAACTTACGCCCAACGTAGTGCACATAGAACTCTTCCACGTTCTCCTTTGTCTTTCGGGTCTTCACAATCTCTGCAACATCTGTTGGCGAAAACAAAAACTTAATCCCATATTACCGAAAGGCTTCACTACGCGCCTGCTCAGCATTATGGCAAACTTACTATAACTTTAGTTACCAAACTACCGTAGTGCTGCTGGATCGTCCTTCCGTTGAGACAAGCTTCCTTGCCCTTAAGGAGTGCAATATATGGCAGTTATGCGAACATTACATGGCAATACGACGTACGACTGGATCACCACTTAACGAATGTACATTCGTTAAAATATATACGGGTAACTGCTTACTTGCTTTGTGCGTAATTGAGGACTAACTAGTACAGCTTGGCTTGCGCGCATGCTGCGGCGACGATCCAGCCATCGCATTGCAGCAGCGCAATCCCAATTTATTAAAAAAACAATTCCACTTAATTACTCTAGGCAAATCAAGCAACGCTGGGAACAAGGCACTGGCCGAGGTGCAATGTTGCCACCATTAGCGCGGTGCGCTCCGCCAAGATGGCGGACCAGCGTTTGAACCCAAAATGGCGGACTCAGTTCGCGCCGTACAACGGGCGCGAGCCGCGCGGTGCCGATTATCAAACATGGAGTAGGGATAAGAGGCATGTGACTACAGATGGGCCAATAGGCAGCGGCCACTGCATTTAGCAACTGCGCCATATCATTACGATGGCGGCATTAGCAGCATTGGGCCTAGTTTTTTTTTTTAAGAGGAGCTCGGGGGCAAGAGCACATCCACTACAACCGGGGCATGTTCCCGAGAAGCGGCAACTGCCAGATAACGCTCCGGTGAACGGCAGCGCCATCCCGGCGCTTGAGGGAATCGACCTTGTATCTGTTTCCTTCGGTTTAGCCTTTGCGAGGGAAAAGCACACCCGAGGGTCCAGGGTTGACCCCCCCCATAAGGTGTAACGTGCAGATTACGCTCCGTAAAACGGCAGCGCCATCCCGGTCTTGTAATCCTCTAATAAAGGGAATTCACTTTCTATCTGTTCCCTTCGGTGTAGCCTTTGCGAGAAAAAAAAGCACACCCACGAGCGTCCCCGGCCTGTTCCGCATACAGTTTAACGTTCAGATATCGCTCCGGTGAACGGCAGCGCCATACCGGCCTTGCAATACACTTTAAGGAGTTGCTCCCTTCGGCGGTAGCCTCTAAGGGAAATGCAAACCCACTAGGGCCCGGGCTTAAAACCGAGAAGCTACAGCATCATTCCGGCCTTGCAAACTATTTTACGGGCCACTGATCTCTATGGCATGCGTGCGCAGTTAAATGTAACTCGATGGAGTGATACCATGTAGCGCATAACTTAAGCTGGGATAAAGGGGGGACACCATGGGACAAGAAAACTAGCATCGCGGTACTAAACCCCGGTACCGTGTATCACGTCCCTGGCAGGACTATACTAAATTACCTTAAACTGTACATAGCCACCGATAAACGATTAAGCTGACAAAATTGTCGACACCCGTCAAGTCAATATCAGATAGAATCCCATTCCCATTCCCTCCTTACGCAAGGTATCGTCATTCCTGCGGCACTTGTACGTGCTCCCAACGGTCACGGTATCAACAGGCTCCAGGTCCTCCTCCTCTTCTTCCTCGCCATCCTCCTCGTCACCATCCACATTCTCTTCTTCCTCCTCTTCTTCGCCCTGTTCCATCTTCTCTGGCTCTGCGGTGGTAGAGTTGGCCATAGTACCGCTCTTAAGGAACAACGAAAGCAGCCACACGAAGTCGCGGATGTTTCTCGCTCGTTGCTGCAGGAGAAGAGAAGAAAGTACGATTTGCCGGGCGTTTATATGGAGGAACCAAGCTGTGTGACGTCACGGGTCAGCGCGAGCGCTTGCGCTTTAGCTGACAAAGGCGTGTCTTCGATAACAACCTCGATCTTCAGTCTCACATTTTACGATCACTTTGAGATGGGACTGTTCGCCTTTTATTTGTGGGTAGTTTCCTTGTTGTTCTCAGAGCCATAACGACAATATGTTTTGCACACTGGAATTAAAAAAAAATAGAAAAATAAAAATGAACGCGTATATGTAGTCTTATTTTTTGTAACGAATTTCGACTTTCAGTATTGTTGCCAATCATTCAATTCTATTTATTTCCTCAATTTGACTACTTTTGACAACAAGGTTTGCTTGATATCCCATTTTAACCTCCTATCTTTCAACCAAATGCGAGGACATCTCGCTTTTCAGGAATGCCCATTGTTTTTCATATCTTGATGAGCAGAGCGGACACCCTAGTCTTTTCTCCCTTTTCTAAGCAGTTGGTTGTCAGGGAAACGGAAGACTTTGTCTTGTGTTCCTAGTCTTCACCCGCCAACTTCTTCCCGTTGACCGCCATTTTGTGAACGCCACATTGTCGCAAACGTGACTGCGCCATTAGTACCCGCAGGTTGGGGAATAAGGGAAGGGTCTAAACGCATCAAATATGCGTTGACGGTGCAATTTGGCATTTCTAATTGACCATGTACTTTGCCTCGATTTATTTCCACAAACAGAATATCATTTTATAATGTATCCGTGTAAAATAAAATGTCTCTTATCCAAAAACTCAAAACAAAGGAAGCGTCCCTCTTCCGAACCACCCCATCGTGAGTGATACGCAATTGCTATTGTTTAAGCAATGAGAAAAATGTCTGTTGCCATTTGATGTTTTTCGAAAACGTAAGCAAAAAAATATCCCCCTTTTGTGTCGTGCAGGTACCGAACTACCTTGGTTTAATGTCGGAATTGCTACCCCACTATGCTAACGGTATCAAATTTAATGCGTCGCAGGTCCGATTTTGGACCGAATGTGTATTAAAATACACAATTCTCAAAATATTTTAGTAACAACTCCCCCTTGGCTTGTACTCACGTCGAAATTCCCCCGCTTCCTCGTCCCTGTACTTTTAATTTTAAGTCCTCACAATATGTGAATGTGTCTTGCACTGTTGCATACATGCCAACGTGCAATCGGGAAAGTTAAATTTCCCCATTCAAATGCATTGGGGTTAGAATTATTTTAGAAGGTAGGCAGTAAACATTTTTGCTAACAAAATCGGGCCTTGGAGGGTTGGCGTCCGCTCTTGCCACTTGCATGGTCTCTTGGCACTCTGGCGGTCTGCAAAGGAAGGAGGATTCCGGGTTTTGTTAGTGGAATTGAGAGGGAGAAGAGCAAGATAGCTTTGATGTGCTGTTGGCAGCTTCAGTTTAGAGAAACTGGTCACTGAGTGTTGGTGCGTTTTCGTTTAGTAGCCATCGTGTGGTGTTGATTTATTGTGTATGGTTTGTTTACATGTCAGGTGTTGTGAAGTGTGTGTGTGTGGTTTGTGGTGCGGTAGAGGAGTGGTTGTGTTAAGTTCAGAGTTTGAGGGTGCCAATGCAGAAAGGTGAGTTTTTAGTATAGTTGGTTAGTGGCAGTGTTTGGTTTCAAAAACTTTACAAAAAAAAAACATCTTCACAAAAATTGAAAGTTGGTTAGTTGCAATTCCTTTCTTACACCCAACAGGCCGCCACATGTGATATGTTTCCCACCCTCAACAGTTCATACAAGTGTGATGCCCCCCTAACCGCCTGCAATCCATCCAATTGAGGCACATTCACTGTCCCCAATATTCCATCCAAGTTCGGCACAGTTTCTGCCCCCCAGGCAATCCGTCTTAAGTGCGCCGCATTTGATGTGATCGAATTGGTTATTTATTACGCGCTTAATACCCAGAGCTTTATAAGCACAGCCCCATGTATCAAACCTGTGTTGCTCCATGTCGTCTTGCTTCCAAGGCGAGCACGTTGCTGCTCAGCTATCCTCCCGAGACATGAGACAATTTCTTACCCTCCGGCAGTCCGATGCATCTCCCGCTCGTAACAGTCCATCTAAGTTTCACACACTTCCGAACCCCCAGTACTCTATCCAAGTGAGGTACACTTCCCATCCCTAACTGCCCATCCAAGTGTGACGCATCTCTCACCCCCGCAATCCATCCCAGTGGAACACACATCCCATATTAAACTAATCTATCTATCACCTTCGTGTATGGCCCTAACACAGGGCAGATGCAGTTACTAGGGGAAGGCATGGGAGAGATACTTAACCGGGAAGAGGGCCTATTGCTACTGGGGGGCACTTCAATATGTGGGCCGATCGGGTTATGGATCACAGTGGGGGACAGGACACAGTGGGAGCCGATGCGGGCGGCAGGATCGGGGACTCCTGGGGTACGTGCTGGATCAGAGGCTGGTGGACGTATGGAGGGAGGGTCATCCCACGGAGAGGGGCTACACCTTTTTCTCCCCAGTCCATGGATCACAAACACAGATCGATTATTGGTTCCTGAATCAGAGGCATGTCATTAGGGTCACTTCTAGCGATCATTCACCCGTTAGCTGGTCAGATCATGACATGGTGGTCATGGGCATGGTATAGACAGGATTGAGACCCCAGAAATCTTTGTGGCGGTACAATGCTAACCTGTTGAAAGATGTCTTTGCGAAAGAAATGCAGGAGGTGATAGAAGAGTTCTTTAGCCTAAATGATACGCAGGAGGTGGAGCTGGGCATGACTTGAGACGCAGCTAAGGCGACATGGAGGGGCCTCATCATTCGGGAAGGCACGGCTAAAAAGAGAATTATAACCCCACAGACGGAGAAACTTAGGGGTGAGATCAGAAAGTTAGAGACGTTGGAGGGTAAAGGGGAAGGGAAATAGGGGTAGACCGGGAGCTAGCGAGGGAAAAGCGGCTGGAGGTGGGGAAGGTGATTGCCGGCTTGCAATTTTTGAAGCAAAGGTACTATGAGAAGGGGGATAAGGCGGACGCTTTGCTGGTAGCCAGACTGAGGGGCGGAGAGGTGGGTATTTGGGGTACGGGGTTGAGATGGGCAGCTATGTTCCTTCGCTGGAGATGGGGCACAGGAATTTGCCACATTCTATGAGTCACTACGGGAAAGAGGGGGAGACAGCCGACAAGGAATTGCATAGATACTTGAGGGAGGCGCCCCTCCTGACTCTCCAGGGTAGTGAGACCTCAGGAATGGAGAGGCTGATTACCCAGGCGGAAGTGTTGAGAGCGATAGCGGGGTTGAAGCTAGAGAAGGCTCCCGGAAAAGATGGGTACAAAGAGGAGTTCTATAAGAGTTTAGCGTGGTCTCTCACGCAACACCTGACCAGACAAAACTAACCACTTCCTAGATACAGGGAGGGCCCCCTCATCCTTCGGGAGGGCACTAATTACGGTAATACTAAAAGAGGGCAGGAACCCAGAGTGTTGTAAATCCTATATCCCATCTCTCTCCTTAACATCTGCACAAAGATTTTCACCAGAATTCTAGCCACACGTATGGAGGACCTCATCACCAAATTAGTCCACTCGGATCAGGTGGGGTTCATTCAGGGTAGGCACGGCGCAGACACCCTGCGTATGACACTGCACTTGATGGAGGCCGCAGCAAGGGGGGAAGGGATTCCGGTGCTGGTATCCCTCGATGCCGAGACGGCTTTTGATGGGGTGGACTGGTGATTTTTGAAGGGGGTCCTACAGAAATTAGGCCTAGGGGATCGGATCATGAGAGGGATACAGGCGCTCTATGTAGTCCCAGTGACGCAGGGGACTGTGAATGGGTGGCTGTTGAGGACTTTCAAATTGCAGAAGGGGACTAGGCAGGGTTCCCCCCTGTCACCCCTCCTATTTGCATTAACAATGGAAGTGTTAGCTGAGCGTTTAAGGAGGACCCCACAGGTGGAGGGCATTAGGGTGGGTACAAGGGAGCACAAATTGTGACTCTACGCGCATGACATGCTGTTGCACTTGGTGAATCCTATCAGCTCTGTCCCCGCTGCACTGGCAATAATTGAGGAATACGGGCATTTCTCAGGCTTTAAAGTTAATAAAGACAAGTCGGTGATCTTTTCGATCACCACAGGGGAATCTAGGCAGACTGAGGTGCTTGGGCCACTGGGACTGCAGATACAGCTCAACAATATTAGATATTTGGGAATCAACATTGTCAGACCAGGAGAGGACTTGGGTGGAGCTAACTATCCCCCAGCCCCTCTTCAACAAAATATTTGCTGTTATGGCAACCTGGATTAAGGGACATCTGTCGTGGATGGAGAGGCTTAATGCAATAAAAATGAACCTCCTCCCTAGACTACTATATCTTTTTCAGATGCTGCCAGTCTGGGCTCCGGAGGCGCACCTAAGAGAAGCCAAGTCGCAGATCTTGCAGTTCCTCAGGCAGAATCAGAAAGCCAGGGTGGGATACGAGATGTTAATATTGCCAAAGGATTGAGGGTGCGTGGGGCTCCCAGATCTGATGTTGTATTATAGGGCGACGGTCCCACATTTGAGGGAGGATCCGGAGAGACAATGGGTTTATGTGCAAAATCAACACATGCTCCTGGCAACAGTGGGGGAATGGCTCTGGGTCCCCAAGGGGAGGCTCCCGAGGAGAATCTGAGAACACCCATTTCTTGGGGTCCATTGGGAGGTGTTGAGCATGGGAGGAAGAATGGCCGGGATCACCACGTGTCCCTCTCTGATGAGCAATATATGGGCACCCCGGTGCGGTACGCTATACCAGAGGTTTCAAGGTACCAGGCATGGTTTGAGGGCGGGCTTTCCAGGCTGGGACAACTGTGGAAGGGTGGGAAATTCGTGAGTATCCAAGAAATGTAAGAAGCCATGGCTATAGGCAAACTTTCAGTGCTCCTCTACCTTAGATTAAAGGGCATCTTTACAGCAGAGAAGTGGAGGGAGCTGATCCAGACAGACCTCACACCGGTTTAATGAGTCCTGGATGGGCACAAGGAGATCAAGGGTCTCATTTTGCATTTCTATGGGCTCTGTTACAATGAAAGGGGGGCACAGTCCAGGGGCTGCACCAGAGATGCGGGAGGGACCTCGGTATAGAGTTGGATGAAACCCTCTGGCAACAGATGTGCCAGAGAGCTTTCAAGACATCTATTTCTTGCCAATATAAGCTTTTTGGCTTGAAGCTTTTACACCAATGGCAGTACGACCTGATGCGGTTATCCAAGATGTTTCCGACGGTGAACCCCCAATGTTGGCATGGATGTGGTAACGCCGCAGATTATTGGCATATGTGGTGGAGCTTTCCTAGAGTGCAGATGTACTGGGCAGAGGTCCTGGGGTGGCCTAAGGACTTGGGGTGGGGGGAGTTGGGGCCTGATCCAATGCTGATACTTTTTGGTCTTGAGAAAAGGGAGGACAGGTGGTGTGCTCCCCCCCACTGCCCCCCATTAGCACCTTTTCTTCTTTTGGCAGCCCGAGCAAACCTCACCAGACACTGGAAAAGGGTGACCCTGCCTACACTGAAAGAGTGGGCTAGTACAGCAAGGGATATATACTTGATGGAAAAGATCACAGCAGAATCCACCGAGGGGGTGCAACTATAAAAATGCAGTGGCAACAGTTCTGTAGTACCTTTGAGTGAGGTGGGAGAGGGCAGAGAGGGCAGAAGACTCAGGTCACGGGGCCTGGCCCGGGTAAACATTAGAAAATGGACATACAACCTGAAGGAGGATAAGTTGGGATTCGCGCCCTAGAAACCACTCAGGTGTTGGGGGGGTAAAGGGAGGGGGCTGGGATAGTAGGGGTACGTTACAGTATCAGAATTATTGTATTGAGGGGTTGTCCCTCGGATTGACTTATGTTATTGAATGTTTGACTGTGATCAATAAAATTCAATAAAAAAAAAGAAAATACTTTCCAGGTAGCAGCATACAACTCACTATGATGGATCCGAATGATCAGCAATGTGCCCGGAATCCCAAAAGCCCACATTGTTTACAATGGCTATACAGGAAGCTGGAAGGTGTACAATTCGTAGCAAACAGATACAAGAGACTACAATGATCTGTGTGAGAAACTCATGTTGACACAAGTAAGACAGACACAATTGATCAGACTTCAAGGGTGTTTATTGATCAATGAAAGTTGGTATGCAGGTTAGTAAAACTCCTAATCTAAACCTAAATCTAAAATGGGGACAGGTGTCGACTGAAAATAAGGCAGTCCTAGTGGTGTCAAAGTCCAATAAAAGGGCCTATATTAAGAAAACCTATTGCCAATTCCTTACGCTAAATACAAAGGGTGTGGGGGTACGTTTTAAGAAAGAAAGAAGTGTTCTGAAATGATAAGTCAGGAAGCGGTAGCCTGGGTCTCCCGTCCCCACGTTTTGAGCACAGTGTAAGGTGGAGTCGATGGAGCACAGTAGAGTCTCTGGCTTCTCTAGCACGAGACGACAGTTCCAATGGGAGTTCTCAGGAACATCGATGGCCAAGTCTCGTTTACTTGGAAAGTCTCTTGCCTTCGGGCCTGATGTGTTTAAACAACAAAACAAAAGTTCCTTTAACAAATGAAAAGCTTGTTTCCTAAGTTCAATAAGGGTGATGGTTTCACCCCTGGGTCTCCCTCTTCTGGGCTAACCCCTATCAATTGTAATCCATAGTTCAGATAGGGTGATGGCTTCAACCCTGGGTCCCCCTCTCCTGGGCTGACCCGTCTCAGTCATATTCCTTAAGGTTTGGATGATAGCTTTACCCCTGAATCTCCCTCTACCAGGCTCAGACCCTTTTACCATACGGGATTCACTTCCATTGCTTTCATGCCAATTCACGAATCAAAGTCTTTCATATGTACGGGGCTTTTGCTAGACCCTCACATATGACCCCTTTGGGTTCCTTTGGCGGCCTTCCTATGGCCTTCTGCTTTCTGTAGTTTCTCAATATGGGGCTTGACCAGAGTCTCTTGAGTTAGCACCCACGTTGTACCAGTTTCCCTCTGCAGCTGGTCCCCCCTCACACTTTTAACAGTTCCTTTAAAGTTCATCAGGTTTGTTCCACAACTTGCCACCTTGCAATTCTCACTCCACACAACCAAGTCTTATCGATTCTCCCCTCGACTCACGGCTGTGATGAACCGCTTGGCTTTCGGCTTCTTTGGAGTCAAGGCCGGTACCACAGGCTCAGGAGTTTCCTCTGCTCCGCCTTATCAGCATAGGCTTGCCTCGGGTACCGTTGACATCTGCAGCAGGACACTTGTGCTATTGTTCGCTGTCTTAGATTCTCCTCCACGAAGGTACCGCAGCCTTGGGCCAAAAAGGGCACGGTCACTTCTCTCCTTGCGACCCTCTCGCTTCCTGCCACCTTTCTCCTTCTCTTAAACTGCCGCGTTGTAGCCGTCTCAATGTGCTGTCTGCTGTGTTCGCCTCTCTCACCTTGCCCGTCCTGCACTCTTCTGCTCCAACTTTTATGTCTGTGGGGAAAAGGAAGGATTGTCAGCTTTGTGTGATTTGAGTTAATTGCCTGACCCTCGGGTTAGGAGGACATGTCAGGTACACAGATTTCACATTAGTCCGTTGTCTATTGTTATGTAATAGAATGTTTGGGTCGGAAAATGAGGGGGTTTGTGTGTCAAAATAGTCTACGGGACAAAATGGGGAAGGTTGAGGCCATGGATGAAAATAACCGGGATGGAGAACGGAACATAGGGGATTGGGGTTATTCGGAAAACGGTAAGCAGAGGGACGGGATTCTTGAAGCAGGTGGGAATAACTGAGATCGTAAAATAGTCCAGGGGGATTATGGGAACTATAGTGTGTTACCTGAGCAGGTGGGGATGGCGGGAAATAATAATCAAAGGGGTAGGAAGAAGAATACTTGGGAAAATTAGAATAGTGAACAGGATAACAATGTTTTTGGGAGAAACGGTTTCTGAACATGACAGGGTTTGAGATCCTAGGGGATCGGTTCTGTCTGGAGGGGTTAGTGGGTTTAGGTAGGAGAAAATTAATGTGAGGACATGAGGCAAATGTAGTGTAGCCTATAAAGGCCTCAGAGATCTCATACGGCTCTCCTTCCTCAGCACAATACAGTGTCTCTCCCGGGGCATTCCACTGAGCATAACCCCGGTCACCTTACCCAGGTGACCCTCCCTCGTTCGTCCACCCCCAGAGTTGGGATCTGAGAGTGCCAGCCCTCCCCTGGCCACCTGAATAAGGGATTCCCAAGGTCTACTTGGGAGAACACCCTCAGTTCTCTCACAACTGCATGGCGGGAGGCCTTGTGGGAATCGGAGAAGAAGTAATCCAAAGGGTGAATGATGTATCCAGAGAATACTGGAATGAGCATGTCTTGAGGCAATGGAAAAACTAGAGAAAGTGCAGAAGCAAGGAGAATATGAACTGTGTTTTTACAATGAAGGAAGCATCTCTGTAGGGACCAACAACAACTGCAACAAGACATTACACATCGCAGACCACAAACATGGGACATCAGTAGTGATGGACAATGACTTGGTCTGTGGCCAGCAGGTGTTTCTGCTCCTCCTTCCACCAAGGAGGGGCGTCTGCTAGCTTGCCTCATTACACTCTGTTCTCCTTGTGGTCCCCGAAGAGCACTTGATAGTGGGACCAGGTGGGTTGTCCACCCAACGGCTGCACCAGTGTCAGATGTCCTTAACAACTCTGCCGCAGAAACCCATATTCCGTATCCTGCCAGAGAAGGAAAAGAACACAAAATTGCAGAGAAAGCAGTGATCCAACTATTTGTCCCGAGACTAATCACAGCTGCTCAAAGACGTACCAGACCAATACAGGCTGTATAGCAAAGAAGAGACTTTTTCACATCACTGTTACTGCCAGGACTACAAGCAGCTGCCAATGCCAAGTGGCTTCAAATAGTCCAGTGGGAGGTGATACAGCAGGCAAAGGACACTGAACAGGTGCTGAATGCAATCAAGACTGAGATGCGAGTGATAGGGTTGATGACGTTGCAAAATAGCTATGTGCTGGATTTGCTTACAGTGATGGAAGGTGGAGGTTGCAAAGAAATTGGGGATTCATGTTGTATATACGTAGCCCCAAACGATGCTGCCAACGGGACTCTCATACACATAATGCCTCGGCACCCACATGAAAACTGAAGCCGGCATTCACAAAAGTGACTGGTTCAATGACCTTTTTTCATAGGCATCATCGTGGATGGGGGTGATCGTGAAGCTACTGGTACCAGTGATGGTGGTCGTGTTGCACATGTGATCTTCTGCACATGTCAGATGGGGCTTCGATGCTGTACCAAGGCAACGACTAGTAGTGCAATGAAGATAGTTTTGATTGGGGCAACTCGTGGATACAAAAGACAGCCAGGTACAAACAGATGACCCTAACATACCCCTCATGGTTAGGTTAGAGCAATGCCTCCACCCCCCCAGGGACTATCACTATTATCCCACCAGATCCCGAAAACTATGGCGAACATTGGGTAGACCTTGCGACAGATGGGGGGTGTATTTATCTCATGTGTACCTGTTACGCTCACCTGGTATCCACGGGGACGCGCTTATGCCCTGGTTGCCGGATTCACCCTGGACCCTTCTCGATTCTGGATGGTGCCTTCTATGGAAGTCGGTTCTGAAAATACAGGAGGACTGGACTTAGGAACAGATTTCGTTTCCTCCCCCCTGCACCCTGGATTTGATCTGATGGCCCACTCCTCACCTTGTTGTGATGTCTGGCGTGCTCTCCGTCCTGCCTTCTGTGCAGGGGCGCGTTGTTTCCTGCAGGTTTGAGCGACCAAGGTAACTTCACTGGTGCTAACCCATTCAAGTGTCTTTAAGGAGGTAAGTCTGTATAACAGTCTTAAGAGGTCCTTGCTTTCCTTTCTTGCGATTAATGTCTTTGCCTTATTTTTTCCCCCTTAGGTGCACGGAGGTTCGGTGGACGCGCAGCTTGTATCGGGCTCCTACCAGGATGATGGACGCAGGAGCATATGATGGATGGTAGGTTAAGCGGTAAGCGCGGCACGGTAATGTCTTCTTTTGCTAACCTGCATTCTTTATTCCTTTTCAGGTCGCAAAGGTCTTTCTGGCCGTGTGAAGATTTCCGGAGCAGAGCCGGCCAAGAAATGCCCAGCCAGGTGAGGTTCTCGTGATTACTGCCGTAAATGCTGTGAGTAACCTGTTTTAACGTTGTCCTTCTTTCTCTCTCCCTCTAGGTGCTTTGTTCCGGTGAGTGTGTGGTGTCCCGATGATGCTGCCAGCTGGATGGAAGAGCGCGAGCAGCAGGAAGATGGATAATCGACGGATGGAAAGTTGCAGGTAAGCAGAGACTGCTAACGATGTTCTTTTGTCTCCTCTGCAGGTCCGCTGTTCAAGGATCGCCGGATTCTGGTCTCTGGACACAATGAGCGTCACGCTGCTGGCTGCAGAATAACACGAAGCACGTTCTGTAACTTGGGTATGGTTTATATAGCCCTCCAGTAAAATTGTCCAGATAAAGTAGCCCGGGCTACCACACCCAGAACACTGCACCGCACAGTCTGGTTCTAGGAACTAGGCTGTGTGGGTGCCTCCATGTTGGCTACAGGCCTCCAAATGAAAAAGTAGTCCCTTCAAGACAGTGTTCCAATCTGAACCATGAGCCTGGCGCCAAAGGCGCCAGGACTGCCTCCAGGAGAGCCCATGAGGATAGTGCAAGGCCCTTGGGGCCCCAAGTGAACCTTGAGTCTTAACCCTACCTGGCATGTGACCATGCAAGTAGGGTTTTGGGTCACGGGTCGTGACAGCACTCCCCCCAAGGCCCCTCCTAAAGTGATTCTCCTGCCTGGTCCAGGTTTGGATGAAAAGTTTCGATGAAATATTCTAATCAAACGCGGTGCATGAATGTTCTCACTAGGTTCCCAAGACCTGTCTTGAGGGCCGTAACCCTTCCAATCGACTAGATAGTATAGTTTGGATCTGGTATATTTGGAATCCAGGATTTCTTTCACTTCGAATTCGGGTTCTCCATCGATCATTATGGGTTCAGGTGGTGGCTTAACTCTTGTACCAGGTTGTACTGGTTTTAGAAGTGAGACGTGGAATACAGGGTGAATTCGCATGTTGGCTGGTAATGCTAGTTTAACAGCTGCTGGGTTGATGATGGCTTGAACAGAATAAGGTCCCAAATAGCGAGGACGAAAAGTCTGGGTTCCTTTTAGAGGTATGTATTTTGCGGCTAACCAAACCTTGTCTCCTACCTGATAGTCAGGGGCCTTTTTCCGATTTCGGTCAGCAAACCTTTTTTGCTTGTTTTTGGCTTGGATTAACTGTTCTGTTGCCTTTTTAAAGGCCCGAGTGATGTTTGCATGAAGAGTCTTTACTGCCGGCATTTCTAGACTGGGAGGGCTGTCTAGTTCGGAAGTACGTGGATGTCTGCCGTAGAGGGTGTAGAAAGGTGTTTGACCAGTACTGGAATGCAATTAATTGTTGTAAGCATATTCGCCTATCCATAATAGATCTCTCCAGGTTGCTTCGACTTGGTGCAGCATGCAAAGTAGGTATTGCTCGAGAGTCTGGTTGGTCCTCTCTGTTTGACCATCCGTTTGGGGGTGATGGCTGGTGGATAGTCGGATGTCGATTTGAGCCCTAGAACAGCACTTTTTCCAGAAGTTAGATACGAATTGGCTGCCTCGATCAGAGGCTAGGACTGAAGGGAATCCATGCAGTTTGATTATGTTTTCCAAGAACGCTTTTGCTAGATGGGATGCATCCGGGAGGCCTTTGAAAGGGATAAAGTGTGCCATTTTAGAAAATAAGTCCACTACTAATAAAATGGTGTTGAACCCTTGGCTGGGAGGCACATCGGTAATAAAGTCGAGAGAAATTGTGTGCCATGGTGCAGGAGGAATTTCTAATGGTTGCAGGAGGCCAGCTGGTTTTTGTTTTAGTGACTTGTTTTGTGCACACACTCCACATGACTGAACATATTGGATGACGTCTCGACGCCAAGTGGGCCACCAATAATTGCTTTTCACTTTGGCTAGGGTTTTGGCCATTCCGGGATGACCTTCTTTCAGAGAATCGTGATAGTCCTAAATGATTTGTTGTTGTAGCTCTGTTTTAGGCACATACAGGCGTTCATCAAAATATGGCAGTTGATTTTTAACTGTGTATTGTTTTTCTTTGGTATGCCATTCCAGTAATTCGTTAGGGGTTATTTCATGTTGGATCACGTTTCTAAGCTCAGTTTGTGTTAAAGCTGTGGTGAGGCCTAAAAGCTTCTCCTCAGGAATAATGTCTACTGGACCTGGGGTTGCATATACGTCCTCATCGATGCCCCTGCGAGATAGTGCGTCAGCTTTCCCGTTTCTTACGTCTGGTCGATAAGTGATCACGTAGTCATACTCGGCGAAGAAAAGGGCCCATCGTAATTGGCGTGAGGATTGTGCTTTTGCTGTTTTTAAATATAGTAGGTTCCGATGATCGGTGATTACCGTGACCGTATGCCTGGCCCCCAAGAGGTAATGTCGCCATGCCTTGAAGGCGGATTTTATAGAAAGTAGTTCCTTATCGGTGATGGCATAATTGAGTTCAGGGGGTGTGAATTTTCGCGACCAGAAGGCCACGGGGTGCAATTGGCCAGTTTCAGGGTCCCTCTGAGAAAGAACCGCCCCCATAGCCATGCTGGAGGCATCAGTTTCCACGATGTAAGGAAGATCCGGGCGTGGATGTCGTAAAATCGGGCTGAGGTGAACTTTTCCTTGAGTTCTTGGAAGGCCTTTTCGATGTCTTCTGTCCACATGAATTTGTTATTGTTTTTTTCGTAGAAGTAACGTGATCAGATGCACAATCTGAGAGAAGTCTGGAATGAACCGACGGTAGAAGTTTGCAAAGCCCAGCATGCTCTGGACCCCTTTTAACAAGGTCAGAGAAGGCCATTTAAGAATGGCATCCACTTTGTGTACATCCATTCGGATGCCTTTCGGAGTAAGAAAGAAACCAAGAAATTCTACTTCGGTTACGTGGAAAAAGCATTTTTTCAAGTTTTGCATATAGTCGATGTTGGCGCAGTTTGGCAAGGACAGCGCGGACATGCTTGACATAGTCTTGTTTCGAGGTTGAATACACCAGGATGTCGTCTATGTAGACCAGGGCGCAAACATCGATCAATTCCCTTAGGACGTCGTTCATAAAGTATTGGAACGCCGGGGGCGCTGTTGTGCACGAGAGAAGATGGCCGCTCCCGTGTCAGCTCCGGCGTGAACCAGGGCCGAGATGCCAATATAATCATTCATAGTGGCCGGTTCTACTTCTATAGAACATGTAATGAGCAGCAACCACTGCTGATCAGGATTGCGAAATTTGGAGGCCGTCGGTGAAGGACTCTGCCAGAAAAAGCATCATACGTATCCCGCGGGCAGCGGGAAGCTGAGCCCGAGACCGAGCTGGAATTCGAGGGGAGGAGCCCAGCAGAGGACAGCGCGAGTGGCGGCCAGGAGGCTGACGGCCCACAGACACCGGGATTGACTACGGGTGCTCCGCTCCTCGTAGAGCGCCTGTGGATCCCCCCATCATCCATTGCCTTCCCCCCCTTCAGACACCTTTGAAGAACAGAGAGCATCGCCGAACGTGCCCGGCTGGGCGCGTATCTGGTACTGTGGGGACGCAGCAGAGACCGCACAGCCTGCAAACCACGGGAGCAGCAGTGCCGGGCCCTCAGCAGGCACATTAAGCTAAGTGGAGTGGCTCGGGGAAAGAGGAAGTACTCTGCTGGGCACGGGCCCCGGGTACATATATATAATCAGGGCCTCCTTTCCCCACACTGAAGACTAGGGGGCCCCGCATCGCGCTCCTCTCCTCCCCCTCCCCAACGGACATAATCTGGTGTGAGACACGGGCGCATATCTGCTTCTGCGGAGGTGCGACAAGGACTACGCTGCCTGCGGGCCACGGGCATAACACCGCCTGCCTCTCGGCGGGCACATAAAGCTAAGCGGGGTGGCACAGGGAGGGAGCGAGAGCTCTCCTGGACGCTGACCAGAGGTCCATATAAATAATCGAGGCCTCCTTGCTCCACACCGAATACTAAGAGGACCCCCATCACGCTCCTCCCCCTTCCCCCAGGGGACATACTCTGGTGCGGGACACGGGATGGCTACCCCCGAATCCCCTGTACAACGCTTCTGCAGTGCAGGCCCCCATACAGCACAACGGCGGTGTAGTTGGAGCAACATATGCCAAATACTAGACGGCGGGGGCGCCGCCATAGGGCCCCCGCACGAACTCCCGACATATTAGTGAAACAACAGATGGCCATGTGAAAGGGACGACACAAGACTACTGAAACCTCATAACAGATACTGCAGGGCATAAGCTATCCTAACAGAGTCATACAGCAAGGCACGAACATTCTGGATCAGGTGATCAGCTGGTGGGGTCAGATTGGCGCTCTGAATGGTAAGCCAAGCTGTGAGGACAATCTTCCCCCGGATGGGGGTGGGGATCACGACTTGAGCAAAGCAACTGGAACAAGCTGCAAACAGGCACGGCACTCAGTATACGTGAAAGAAGGAATTGAAAGTAGACAGTGACACTTGAGAGACGCCTCTACATATGCCTGTGATTAATAGGCCTACACTATAGACTGGCCTATGCTTACACGGCGACGGCAGTGGCACAGCTTCGGAACCGCAACATCAGCAACAAGTACTCTGATGTAGACCCCCCACCTTTGATAGGAATTGTTGGGAACAGAGCAGAGAAGCTGAACATATTAATAACTGCAGGTGTGTGAACCTGAACTGACCCGCTGTGAGCCATACACAAAGATAGGCTTGGCCATACCTTGCATTTGCCTGCCATAGAAAAGGCAGAGAAAAGTATAGCTCATCCAGCAAATTGGACAATCGACCAGAAAGGGAATAATGCCCAAGAGTTTTGGCCACAAGAAGGGCAAGGGGGCCATCGACAAATACACAACACCTATCCAGAAGGAAATAGAACCCGAGATGGAGGGAGAAATGCTCCCGCAAGACCAACAGGCCCTATCGGCTGTGTTGATGGACCCTCAAGCGGTTTTCCTCGCAATGCAACAAGGTTTTTCAGCTCTCAACGATAAACTGGATGGGATAACTGCAAATGTGCCATCCATAAGAACAAAATTGGACAAAACAAAACAACACGTATAACGGAAGCAGAAACAAGAATATCTGGCACTGAAGATGCCCTTGAAGCCTTGAAGAGCACGGTCTCCACTATGGCAATTGAACTGAGGACGGTAAAGTCCAAATGCGAGGACTTAGAAGGTAGGTCAAGACACAACAATATTCGCATAGTAGGAGTACCGGAGGAAGCGATGAAAGGCCCCATGGAAAAGGAAGTAGAGGCCCTCCTACGCACATTATTGGGGGACCCAGGATGGTCACCAATGTTTATTATTGAACAGGCTCATAGGTCATTGGCCCCAAACCCGAAACCAGGAGCATACCCTAGACCAATCATAGCCCGAGTGATGAACTATAGGGACAGGGACCTAATACTGAAGGCGGCAAGGGAGAAACAGGAGCTGAGATGGGAAGCGAACATCATACAGATCTTTCCGGACTTCACACTGGCGGTTCAGCAAGAGAGGAAACTCTTCAATGGGGTTAAGAAACTACTTTGGGAACGGCAGGTCCAGTATGCTATGCTCTACCCGGAGAGACTTAAAATTCAATACCAGAATAAGATCCACTTCTTCACTTTTCCTGAGGAAGCCGCCAACTTTATTGAGACGCACATCCCTGCCCTGTCTAGGCAGTCTGTTACGAATGAGACGGAGTAATCTTTACAGTCCCGCAACAACAGAGTGTTCATGCTATGAAACGTAGGACCAGAGCTGGCGGCTCCCCCTCCAAGGTACGCTACATTGTGATGCCCCCCACAGACATCAATATGTGTGAGAGCAACCGGTCAACTTTACATAAGGTCCAGAAGGGTATAGACAGTGGGAATCACTGCAGGCCCCCTGTAGCAGGTGCACATTCATTCGGAGGGAGGGAAGAGTTGGTATCCTAAAAGCACAGTTAAAGTTAGGGGAACTGTGAGGGAGGGAGCAGAGGGGGAATTGGAAATGTTGGGCGGGAGTTACGTCAAGGAGGGGAAGAAAACAAAAAGCACACAGGTAATGAACACTGGGACTGTTCGCCTTTTATTTGTGGGTAGTTTCCTTGTTGTTCTCAGAGCCATAACGACAATATGTTTTGCACACTGGAATTAAAAAAAAATAGAAAAATAAAAATGAACGCGTATATGTAGTCTTATTTTTTGTAACGAATTTCGACTTTCAGTATTGTTGCCAATCATTCAATTCTATTTATTTCCTCAATTTGACTACTTTTGACAACAAGGTTTGCTTGATATCCCATTTTAACCTCCTATCTTTCAACCAAATGCGAGGACATCTCGCTTTTCAGGAATGCCCATTGTTTTTCATATCTTGATGAGCAGAGCGGACACCCTAGTCTTTTCTCCCTTTTCTAAGCAGTTGGTTGTCAGGGAAACGGAAGACTTTGTCTTGTGTTCCTAGTCTTCACCCGCCAACTTCTTCCCGTTGACCGCCATTTTGTGAACGCCACATTGTCGCAAACGTGACTGCGCCATTAGTACCCGCAGGTTGGGGAATAAGGGAAGGGTCTAAACGCATCAAATATGCGTTGACGGTGCAATTTGGCATTTCTAATTGACCATGTACTTTGCCTCGATTTATTTCCACAAACAGAATATCATTTTATAATGTATCCGTGTAAAATAAAATGTCTCTTATCCAAAAACTCAAAACAAAGGAAGCGTCCCTCTTCCGAACCACCCCATCGTGAGTGATACGCAATTGCTATTGTTTAAGCAATGAGAAAAATGTCTGTTGCCATTTGATGTTTTTCGAAAACGTAAGCAAAAAAATATCCCCCTTTTGTGTCGTGCAGGTACCGAACTACCTTGGTTTAATGTCGGAATTGCTACCCCACTATGCTAACGGTATCAAATTTAATGCGTCGCAGGTCCGATTTTGGACCGAATGTGTATTAAAATACACAATTCTCAAAATATTTTAGTAACAACTCCCCCTTGGCTAGTACTCACGTCGAAATTCCCCCGCTTCCTCGTCCCTGTACTTTTAATTTTAAGTCCTCACAATATGTGAATGTGTCTTGCACTGTTGCATACATGCCAACGTGCAATCGGGAAAGTTAAATTTCCCCATTCAAATGCATTGGGGTTAGAATTATTTTAGAAGGTAGGCAGTAAACATTTTTGCTAACAAAATCGGGCCTTGGAGGGTTGGCGTCCGCTCTTGCCACTTGCATGGTCTCTTGGCACTCTGGCGGTCTGCAAAGGAAGGAGGATTCCGGGTTTTGTTAGTGGAATTGAGAGGGAGAAGAGCAAGATAGCTTTGATGTGCTGTTGGCAGCTTCAGTTTAGAGAAACTGGTCACTGAGTGTTGGTGCGTTTTCGTTTAGTAGCCATCGTGTGGTGTTGATTTATTGTGTATGGTTTGTTTACATGTCAGGTGTTGTGAAGTGTGTGTGTGTGGTTTGTGGTGCGGTAGAGGAGTGGTTGTGTTAAGTTCAGAGTTTGAGGGTGCCAATGCAGAAAGGTGAGTTTTTAGTATAGTTGGTTAGTGGCAGTGTTTGGTTTCAAAAACTTTACAAAAAAAAAACATCTTCACAAAAATTGAAAGTTGGTTAGTTGCAATTCCTTTCTTACACCCAACAGGCCGCCACATGTGATATGTTTCCCACCCTCAACAGTTCATACAAGTGTGATGCCCCCCTAACCGCCTGCAATCCATCCAATTGAGGCACATTCACTGTCCCCAATATTCCATCCAAGTTCGGCACAGTTTCTGCCCCCCAGGCAATCCGTCTTAAGTGCGCCGCATTTGATGTGATCGAATTGGTTATTTATTACGCGCTTAATACCCAGAGCTTTATAAGCACAGCCCCATGTATCAAACCTGTGTTGCTCCATGTCGTCTTGCTTCCAAGGCGAGCACGTTGCTGCTCAGCTATCCTCCCGAGACATGAGACAATTTCTTACCCTCCGGCAGTCCGATGCATCTCCCGCTCGTAACAGTCCATCTAAGTTTCACACACTTCCGAACCCCCAGTACTCTATCCAAGTGAGGTACACTTCCCATCCCTAACTGCCCATCCAAGTGTGACGCATCTCTCACCCCCGCAATCCATCCCAGTGGAACACACATCCCATATTAAACTAATCTATCTATCACCTTCGTGTATGGCCCTAACACAGGGCAGATGCAGTTACTAGGGGAAGGCATGGGAGAGATACTTAACCGGGAAGAGGGCCTATTGCTACTGGGGGGCACTTCAATATGTGGGCCGATCGGGTTATGGATCACAGTGGGGGACAGGACACAGTGGGAGCCGATGCGGGCGGCAGGATCGGGGACTCCTGGGGTATGTGCTGGATCAGAGGCTGGTGGACGTATGGAGGGAGGGTCATCCCACGGAGAGGGGCTACACCTTTTTCTCCCCAGTCCATGGATCACAAACACAGATCGATTATTGGTTCCTGAATCAGAGGCATGTCATTAGGGTCACTTCTAGCGATCATTCACCCGTTAGCTGGTCAGATCATGACATGGTGGTCATGGGCATGGTATAGACAGGATTGAGACCCCAGAAATCTTTGTGGCGGTACAATGCTAACCTGTTGAAAGATGTCTTTGCGAAAGAAATGCAGGAGGTGATAGAAGAGTTCTTTAGCCTAAATGATACGCAGGAGGTGGAGCTGGGCATGACTTGAGACGCAGCTAAGGCGACATGGAGGGGCCTCATCATTCGGGAAGGCACGGCTAAAAAGAGAATTATAACCCCACAGACGGAGAAACTTAGGGGTGAGATCAGAAAGTTAGAGACGTTGGAGGGTAAAGGGGAAGGGAAATAGGGGTAGACCGGGAGCTAGCGAGGGAAAAGCGGCTGGAGGTGGGGAAGGTGATTGCCGGCTTGCAATTTTTGAAGCAAAGGTACTATGAGAAGGGGGATAAGGCGGACGCTTTGCTGGTAGCCAGACTGAGGGGCGGAGAGGTGGGTATTTGGGGTACGGGGTTGAGATGGGCAGCTATGTTCCTTCGCTGGAGATGGGGCACAGGAATTTGCCACATTCTATGAGTCACTACGGGAAAGAGGGGGAGACAGCCGACAAGGAATTGCATAGATACTTGAGGGAGGCGCCCCTCCTGACTCTCCAGGGTAGTGAGACCTCAGGAATGGAGAGGCTGATTACCCAGGCGGAAGTGTTGAGAGCGATAGCGGGGTTGAAGCTAGAGAAGGCTCCCGGAAAAGATGGGTACAAAGAGGAGTTCTATAAGAGTTTAGCGTGGTCTCTCACGCAACACCTGACCAGACAAAACTAACCACTTCCTAGATACAGGGAGGGCCCCCTCATCCTTCGGGAGGGCACTAATTACGGTAATACTAAAAGAGGGCAGGAACCCAGAGTGTTGTAAATCCTATATCCCATCTCTCTCCTTAACATCTGCACAAAGATTTTCACCAGAATTCTAGCCACACGTATGGAGGACCTCATCACCAAATTAGTCCACTCGGATCAGGTGGGGTTCATTCAGGGTAGGCACGGCGCAGACACCCTGCGTATGACACTGCACTTGATGGAGGCCGCAGCAAGGGGGGAAGGGATTCCGGTGCTGGTATCCCTCGATGCCGAGACGGCTTTTGATGGGGTGGACTGGTGATTTTTGAAGGGGGTCCTACAGAAATTAGGCCTAGGGGATCGGATCATGAGAGGGATACAGGCGCTCTATGTAGCCCCAGTGACGCAGGGGACTGTGAATGGGTGGCTGTTGAGGACTTTCAAATTGCAGAGGGGGACTAGGCAGGGTTCCCCCCTGTCACCCCTCCTATTTGCATTAACAATGGAAGTGTTAGCTGAGCGTTTAAGGAGGACCCCACAGGTGGAGGGCATTAGGGTGGGTACAAGGGAGCACAAATTGTGACTCTACGCGCATGACATGCTGTTGCACTTGGTGAATCCTATCAGCTCTGTCCCCGCTGCACTGGCAATAATTGAGGAATACGGGCATTTCTCAGGCTTTAAAGTTAATAAAGACAAGTCGGTGATCTTTTCGATCACCACAGGGGAATCTAGGCAGACTGAGGTGCTTGGGCCACTGGGACTGCAGATACAGCTCAACAATATTAGATATTTGGGAATCAACATTGTCAGACCAGGAGAGGACTTGGGTGGAGCTAACTATCCCCCAGCCCCTCTTCAACAAAATATTTGCTGTTATGGCAACCTGGATTAAGGGACATCTGTCGTGGATGGAGAGGCTTAATGCAATAAAAATGAACCTCCTCCCTAGACTACTATATCTTTTTCAGATGCTGCCAGTCTGGGCTCCGGAGGCGCACCTAAGAGAAGCCAAGTCGCAGATCTTGCAGTTCCTCAGGCAGAATCAGAAAGCCAGGGTGGGATACGAGATGTTAATATTGCCAAAGGATTGAGGGTGCGTGGGGCTCCCAGATCTGATGTTGTATTATAGGGCGACGGTCCCACATTTGAGGGAGGATCCGGAGAGACAATGGGTTTATGTGCAAAATCAACACATGCTCCTGGCAACAGTGGGGGAATGGCTCTGGGTCCCCAAGGGGAGGCTCCCGAGGAGAATCTGAGAACACCCATTTCTTGGGGTCCATTGGGAGGTGTTGAGCATGGGAGGAAGAATGGCCGGGATCACCACGTGTCCCTCTCTGATGAGCAATATATGGGCACCCCGGTGCGGTACGCTATACCAGAGGTTTCAAGGTACCAGGCATGGTTTGAGGGCGGGCTTTCCAGGCTGGGACAACTGTGGAAGGGTGGGAAATTCGTGAGTATCCAAGAAATGTAAGAAGCCATGGCTATAGGCAAACTTTCAGTGCTCCTCTACCTTAGATTAAAGGGCATCTTTACAGCAGAGAAGTGGAGGGAGCTGATCCAGACAGACCTCACACCGGTTTAATGAGTCCTCGATGGGCACAAGGAGATCAAGGGTCTCATTTTGCATTTCTATGGGCTCTGTTACAATGAAAGGGGGGCACAGTCCAGGGGCTGCACCAGAGATGCGGGAGGGACCTCGGTATAGAGTTGGATGAAACCCTCTGGCAACAGATGTGCCAGAGAGCTTTCAAGACATCTATTTCTTGCCAATATAAGCTTTTTGGCTTGAAGCTTTTACACCAATGGCAGTACGACCTGATGCGGTTATCCAAGATGTTTCCGACGGTGAACCCCCAATGTTGGCATGGATGTGGTAACGCCGCAGATTATTGGCATATGTGGTGGAGCTTTCCTAGAGTGCAGATGTACTGGGCAGAGGTCCTGGGGTGGCCTAAGGACTTGGGGTGGGGGGAGTTGGGGCCTGATCCAATGCTGATACTTTTTGGTCTTGAGAAAAGGGAGGACAGGTGGTGTGCTCCCCCCCACTGCCCCCCATTAGCACCTTTTCTTCTTTTGGCAGCCCGAGCAAACCTCACCAGACACTGGAAAAGGGTGACCCTGCCTACACTGAAAGAGTGGGCTAGTACAGCAAGGGATATATACTTGATGGAAAAGATCACAGCAGAATCCACCGAGGGGGTGCAACTATAAAAATGCAGTGGCAACAGTTCTGTAGTACCTTTGAGTGAGGTGGGAGAGGGCAGAGAGGGCAGAAGACTCAGGTCACGGGGCCTGGCCCGGGTAAACATTAGAAAATGGACATACAACCTGAAGGAGGATAAGTTGGGATTCGCGCCCTAGAAACCACTCAGGTGTTGGGGGGGTAAAGGGAGGGGGCTGGGATAGTAGGGGTACGTTACAGTATCAGAATTATTGTATTGAGGGGTTGTCCCTCGGATTGACTTATGTTATTGAATGTTTGACTGTGATCAATAAAATTCAATAAAAAAAAAGAAAATACTTTCCAGGTAGCAGCATACAACTCACTATGATGGATCCGAATGATCAGCAATGTGCCCGGAATCCCAAAAGCCCACATTGTTTACAATGGCTATACAGGAAGCTGGAAGGTGTACAATTCGTAGCAAACAGATACAAGAGACTACAATGATCTGTGTGAGAAACTCATGTTGACACAAGTAAGACAGACACAATTGATCAGACTTCAAGGGTGTTTATTGATCAATGAAAGTTGGTATGCAGGTTAGTAAAACTCCTAATCTAAACCTAAATCTAAAATGGGGACAGGTGTCGACTGAAAATAAGGCAGTCCTAGTGGTGTCAAAGTCCAATAAAAGGGCCTATATTAAGAAAACCTATTGCCAATTCCTTACGCTAAATACAAAGGGTGTGGGGGTACGTTTTAAGAAAGAAAGAAGTGTTCTGAAATGATAAGTCAGGAAGCGGTAGCCTGGGTCTCCCGTCCCCACGTTTTGAGCACAGTGTAAGGTGGAGTCGATGGAGCACAGTAGAGTCTCTGGCTTCTCTAGCACGAGACGACAGTTCCAATGGGAGTTCTCAGGAACATCGATGGCCAAGTCTCGTTTACTTGGAAAGTCTCTTGCCTTCGGGCCTGATGTGTTTAAACAACAAAACAAAAGTTCCTTTAACAAATGAAAAGCTTGTTTCCTAAGTTCAATAAGGGTGATGGTTTCACCCCTGGGTCTCCCTCTTCTGGGCTAACCCCTATCAATTGTAATCCATAGTTCAGATAGGGTGATGGCTTCAACCCTGGGTCCCCCTCTCCTGGGCTGACCCGTCTCAGTCATATTCCTTAAGGTTTGGATGATAGCTTTACCCCTGAATCTCCCTCTACCAGGCTCAGACCCTTTTACCATACGGGATTCACTTCCATTGCTTTCATGCCAATTCACGAATCAAAGTCTTTCATATGTACGGGGCTTTTGCTAGACCCTCACATATGACCCCTTTGGGTTCCTTTGGCGGCCTTCCTATGGCCTTCTGCTTTCTGTAGTTTCTCAATATGGGGCTTGACCAGAGTCTCTTGAGTTAGCACCCACGTTGTACCAGTTTCCCTCTGCAGCTGGTCCCCCCTCACACTTTTAACAGTTCCTTTAAAGTTCATCAGGTTTGTTCCACAACTTGCCACCTTGCAATTCTCACTCCACACAACCAAGTCTTATCGATTCTCCCCTCGACTCACGGCTGTGATGAACCGCTTGGCTTTCGGCTTCTTTGGAGTCAAGGCCGGTACCACAGGCTCAGGAGTTTCCTCTGCTCCGCCTTATCAGCATAGGCTTGCCTCGGGTACCGTTGACATCTGCAGCAGGACACTTGTGCTATTGTTCGCTGTCTTAGATTCTCCTCCACGAAGGTACCGCAGCCTTGGGCCAAAAAGGGCACGGTCACTTCTCTCCTTGCGACCCTCTCGCTTCCTGCCACCTTTCTCCTTCTCTTAAACTGCCGCGTTGTAGCCGTCTCAATGTGCTGTCTGCTGTGTTCGCCTCTCTCACCTTGCCCGTCCTGCACTCTTCTGCTCCAACTTTTATGTCTGTGGGGAAAAGGAAGGATTGTCAGCTTTGTGTGATTTGAGTTAATTGCCTGACCCTCGGGTTAGGAGGACATGTCAGGTACACAGATTTCACATTAGTCCGTTGTCTATTGTTATGTAATAGAATGTTTGGGTCGGAAAATGAGGGGGTTTGTGTGTCAAAATAGTCTACGGGACAAAATGGGGAAGGTTGAGGCCATGGATGAAAATAACCGGGATGGAGAACGGAACATAGGGGATTGGGGTTATTCGGAAAACGGTAAGCAGAGGGACGGGATTCTTGAAGCAGGTGGGAATAACTGAGATCGTAAAATAGTCCAGGGGGATTATGGGAACTATAGTGTGTTACCTGAGCAGGTGGGGATGGCGGGAAATAATAATCAAAGGGGTAGGAAGAAGAATACTTGGGAAAATTAGAATAGTGAACAGGATAACAATGTTTTTGGGAGAAACGGTTTCTGAACATGACAGGGTTTGAGATCCTAGGGGATCGGTTCTGTCTGGAGGGGTTAGTGGGTTTAGGTAGGAGAAAATTAATGTGAGGACATGAGGCAAATGTAGTGTAGCCTATAAAGGCCTCAGAGATCTCATACGGCTCTCCTTCCTCAGCACAATACAGTGTCTCTCCCGGGGCATTCCACTGAGCATAACCCCGGTCACCTTACCCAGGTGACCCTCCCTCGTTCGTCCACCCCCAGAGTTGGGATCTGAGAGTGCCAGCCCTCCCCTGGCCACCTGAATAAGGGATTCCCAAGGTCTACTTGGGAGAACACCCTCAGTTCTCTCACAACTGCATGGCGGGAGGCCTTGTGGGAATCGGAGAAGAAGTAATCCAAAGGGTGAATGATGTATCCAGAGAATACTGGAATGAGCATGTCTTGAGGCAATGGAAAAACTAGAGAAAGTGCAGAAGCAAGGAGAATATGAACTGTGTTTTTACAATGAAGGAAGCATCTCTGTAGGGACCAACAACAACTGCAACAAGACATTACACATCGCAGACCACAAACATGGGACATCAGTAGTGATGGACAATGACTTGGTCTGTGGCCAGCAGGTGTTTCTGCTCCTCCTTCCACCAAGGAGGGGCGTCTGCTAGCTTGCCTCATTACACTCTGTTCTCCTTGTGGTCCCCGAAGAGCACTTGATAGTGGGACCAGGTGGGTTGTCCACCCAACGGCTGCACCAGTGTCAGATGTCCTTAACAACTCTGCCGCAGAAACCCATATTCCGTATCCTGCCAGAGAAGGAAAAGAACACAAAATTGCAGAGAAAGCAGTGATCCAACTATTTGTCCCGAGACTAATCACAGCTGCTCAAAGACGTACCAGACCAATACAGGCTGTATAGCAAAGAAGAGACTTTTTCACATCACTGTTACTGCCAGGACTACAAGCAGCTGCCAATGCCAAGTGGCTTCAAATAGTCCAGTGGGAGGTGATACAGCAGGCAAAGGACACTGAACAGGTGCTGAATGCAATCAAGACTGAGATGCGAGTGATAGGGTTGATGACGTTGCAAAATAGCTATGTGCTGGATTTGCTTACAGTGATGGAAGGTGGAGGTTGCAAAGAAATTGGGGATTCATGTTGTATATACGTAGCCCCAAACGATGCTGCCAACGGGACTCTCATACACATAATGCCTCGGCACCCACATGAAAACTGAAGCCGGCATTCACAAAAGTGACTGGTTCAATGACCTTTTTTCATAGGCATCATCGTGGATGGGGGTGATCGTGAAGCTACTGGTACCAGTGATGGTGGTCGTGTTGCACATGTGATCTTCTGCACATGTCAGATGGGGCTTCGATGCTGTACCAAGGCAACGACTAGTAGTGCAATGAAGATAGTTTTGATTGGGGCAACTCGTGGATACAAAAGACAGCCAGGTACAAACAGATGACCCTAACATACCCCTCATGGTTAGGTTAGAGCAATGCCTCCACCCCCCCAGGGACTATCACTATTATCCCACCAGATCCCGAAAACTATGGCGAACATTGGGTAGACCTTGCGACAGATGGGGGGTGTATTTATCTCATGTGTACCTGTTACGCTCACCTGGTATCCACGGGGACGCGCTTATGCCCTGGTTGCCGGATTCACCCTGGACCCTTCTCGATTCTGGATGGTGCCTTCTATGGAAGTCGGTTCTGAAAATACAGGAGGACTGGACTTAGGAACAGATTTCGTTTCCTCCCCCCTGCACCCTGGATTTGATCTGATGGCCCACTCCTCACCTTGTTGTGATGTCTGGCGTGCTCTCCGTCCTGCCTTCTGTGCAGGGGCGCGTTGTTTCCTGCAGGTTTGAGCGACCAAGGTAACTTCACTGGTGCTAACCCATTCAAGTGTCTTTAAGGAGGTAAGTCTGTATAACAGTCTTAAGAGGTCCTTGCTTTCCTTTCTTGCGATTAATGTCTTTGCCTTATTTTTTCCCCCTTAGGTGCACGGAGGTTCGGTGGACGCGCAGCTTGTATCGGGCTCCTACCAGGATGATGGACGCAGGAGCATATGATGGATGGTAGGTTAAGCGGTAAGCGCGGCACGGTAATGTCTTCTTTTGCTAACCTGCATTCTTTATTCCTTTTCAGGTCGCAAAGGTCTTTCTGGCCGTGTGAAGATTTCCGGAGCAGAGCCGGCCAAGAAATGCCCAGCCAGGTGAGGTTCTCGTGATTACTGCCGTAAATGCTGTGAGTAACCTGTTTTAACGTTGTCCTTCTTTCTCTCTCCCTCTAGGTGCTTTGTTCCGGTGAGTGTGTGGTGTCCCGATGATGCTGCCAGCTGGATGGAAGAGCGCGAGCAGCAGGAAGATGGATAATCGACGGATGGAAAGTTGCAGGTAAGCAGAGACTGCTAACGATGTTCTTTTGTCTCCTCTGCAGGTCCGCTGTTCAAGGATCGCCGGATTCTGGTCTCTGGACACAATGAGCGTCACGCTGCTGGCTGCAGAATAACACGAAGCACGTTCTGTAACTTGGGTATGGTTTATATAGCCCTCCAGTAAAATTGTCCAGATAAAGTAGCCCGGGCTACCACACCCAGAACACTGCACCGCACAGTCTGGTTCTAGGAACTAGGCTGTGTGGGTGCCTCCATGTTGGCTACAGGCCTCCAAATGAAAAAGTAGTCCCTTCAAGACAGTGTTCCAATCTGAACCATGAGCCTGGCGCCAAAGGCGCCAGGACTGCCTCCAGGAGAGCCCATGAGGATAGTGCAAGGCCCTTGGGGCCCCAAGTGAACCTTGAGTCTTAACCCTACCTGGCATGTGACCATGCAAGTAGGGTTTTGGGTCACGGGTCGTGACAGCACTCCCCCCAAGGCCCCTCCTAAAGTGATTCTCCTGCCTGGTCCAGGTTTGGATGAAAAGTTTCGATGAAATATTCTAATCAAACGCGGTGCATGAATGTTCTCACTAGGTTCCCAAGACCTGTCTTGAGGGCCGTAACCCTTCCAATCGACTAGATAGTATAGTTTGGATCTGGTATATTTGGAATCCAGGATTTCTTTCACTTCGAATTCGGGTTCTCCATCGATCATTATGGGTTCAGGTGGTGGCTTAACTCTTGTACCAGGTTGTACTGGTTTTAGAAGTGAGACGTGGAATACAGGGTGAATTCGCATGTTGGCTGGTAATGCTAGTTTAACAGCTGCTGGGTTGATGATGGCTTGAACAGAATAAGGTCCCAAATAGCGAGGACGAAAAGTCTGGGTTCCTTTTAGAGGTATGTATTTTGCGGCTAACCAAACCTTGTCTCCTACCTGATAGTCAGGGGCCTTTTTCCGATTTCGGTCAGCAAACCTTTTTTGCTTGTTTTTGGCTTGGATTAACTGTTCTGTTGCCTTTTTAAAGGCCCGAGTGATGTTTGCATGAAGAGTCTTTACTGCCGGCATTTCTAGACTGGGAGGGCTGTCTAGTTCGGAAGTACGTGGATGTCTGCCGTAGAGGGTGTAGAAAGGTGTTTGACCAGTACTGGAATGCAATTAATTGTTGTAAGCATATTCGCCTATCCATAATAGATCTCTCCAGGTTGCTTCGACTTGGTGCAGCATGCAAAGTAGGTATTGCTCGAGAGTCTGGTTGGTCCTCTCTGTTTGACCATCCGTTTGGGGGTGATGGCTGGTGGATAGTCGGATGTCGATTTGAGCCCTAGAACAGCACTTTTTCCAGAAGTTAGATACGAATTGGCTGCCTCGATCAGAGGCTAGGACTGAAGGGAATCCATGCAGTTTGATTATGTTTTCCAAGAACGCTTTTGCTAGATGGGATGCATCCGGGAGGCCTTTGAAAGGGATAAAGTGTGCCATTTTAGAAAATAAGTCCACTACTAATAAAATGGTGTTGAACCCTTGGCTGGGAGGCACATCGGTAATAAAGTCGAGAGAAATTGTGTGCCATGGTGCAGGAGGAATTTCTAATGGTTGCAGGAGGCCAGCTGGTTTTTGTTTTAGTGACTTGTTTTGTGCACACACTCCACATGACTGAACATATTGGATGACGTCTCGACGCCAAGTGGGCCACCAATAATTGCTTTTCACTTTGGCTAGGGTTTTGGCCATTCCGGGATGACCTTCTTTCAGAGAATCGTGATAGTCCTAAATGATTTGTTGTTGTAGCTCTGTTTTAGGCACATACAGGCGTTCATCAAAATATGGCAGTTGATTTTTAACTGTGTATTGTTTTTCTTTGGTATGCCATTCCAGTAATTCGTTAGGGGTTATTTCATGTTGGATCACGTTTCTAAGCTCAGTTTGTGTTAAAGCTGTGGTGAGGCCTAAAAGCTTCTCCTCAGGAATAATGTCTACTGGACCTGGGGTTGCATATACGTCCTCATCGATGCCCCTGCGAGATAGTGCGTCAGCTTTCCCGTTTCTTACGTCTGGTCGATAAGTGATCACGTAGTCATACTCGGCGAAGAAAAGGGCCCATCGTAATTGGCGTGAGGATTGTGCTTTTGCTGTTTTTAAATATAGTAGGTTCCGATGATCGGTGATTACCGTGACCGTATGCCTGGCCCCCAAGAGGTAATGTCGCCATGCCTTGAAGGCGGATTTTATAGAAAGTAGTTCCTTATCGGTGATGGCATAATTGAGTTCAGGGGGTGTGAATTTTCGCGACCAGAAGGCCACGGGGTGCAATTGGCCAGTTTCAGGGTCCCTCTGAGAAAGAACCGCCCCCATAGCCATGCTGGAGGCATCAGTTTCCACGATGTAAGGAAGATCCGGGCGTGGATGTCGTAAAATCGGGCTGAGGTGAACTTTTCCTTGAGTTCTTGGAAGGCCTTTTCGATGTCTTCTGTCCACATGAATTTGTTATTGTTTTTTTCGTAGAAGTAACGTGATCAGATGCACAATCTGAGAGAAGTCTGGAATGAACCGACGGTAGAAGTTTGCAAAGCCCAGCATGCTCTGGACCCCTTTTAACAAGGTCAGAGAAGGCCATTTAAGAATGGCATCCACTTTGTGTACATCCATTCGGATGCCTTTCGGAGTAAGAAAGAAACCAAGAAATTCTACTTCGGTTACGTGGAAAAAGCATTTTTTCAAGTTTTGCATATAGTCGATGTTGGCGCAGTTTGGCAAGGACAGCGCGGACATGCTTGACATAGTCTTGTTTCGAGGTTGAATACACCAGGATGTCGTCTATGTAGACCAGGGCGCAAACATCGATCAATTCCCTTAGGACGTCGTTCATAAAGTATTGGAACGCCGGGGGCGCTGTTGTGCACGAGAGAAGATGGCCGCTCCCGTGTCAGCTCCGGCGTGAACCAGGGCCGAGATGCCAATATAATCATTCATAGTGGCCGGTTCTACTTCTATAGAACATGTAATGAGCAGCAACCACTGCTGATCAGGATTGCGAAATTTGGAGGCCGTCGGTGAAGGACTCTGCCAGAAAAAGCATCATACGTATCCCGCGGGCAGCGGGAAGCTGAGCCCGAGACCGAGCTGGAATTCGAGGGGAGGAGCCCAGCAGAGGACAGCGCGAGTGGCGGCCAGGAGGCTGACGGCCCACAGACACCGGGATTGACTACGGGTGCTCCGCTCCTCGTAGAGCGCCTGTGGATCCCCCCATCATCCATTGCCTTCCCCCCCTTCAGACACCTTTGAAGAACAGAGAGCATCGCCGAACGTGCCCGGCTGGGCGCGTATCTGGTACTGTGGGGACGCAGCAGAGACCGCACAGCCTGCAAACCACGGGAGCAGCAGTGCCGGGCCCTCAGCAGGCACATTAAGCTAAGTGGAGTGGCTCGGGGAAAGAGGAAGTACTCTGCTGGGCACGGGCCCCGGGTACATATATATAATCAGGGCCTCCTTTCCCCACACTGAAGACTAGGGGGCCCCGCATCGCGCTCCTCTCCTCCCCCTCCCCAACGGACATAATCTGGTGTGAGACACGGGCGCATATCTGCTTCTGCGGAGGTGCGACAAGGACTACGCTGCCTGCGGGCCACGGGCATAACACCGCCTGCCTCTCGGCGGGCACATAAAGCTAAGCGGGGTGGCACAGGGAGGGAGCGAGAGCTCTCCTGGACGCTGACCAGAGGTCCATATAAATAATCGAGGCCTCCTTGCTCCACACCGAATACTAAGAGGACCCCCATCACGCTCCTCCCCCTTCCCCCAGGGGACATACTCTGGTGCGGGACACGGGATGGCTACCCCCGAATCCCCTGTACAACGCTTCTGCAGTGCAGGCCCCCATACAGCACAACGGCGGTGTAGTTGGAGCAACATATGCCAAATACTAGACGGCGGGGGCGCCGCCATAGGGCCCCCGCACGAACTCCCGACATATTAGTGAAACAACAGATGGCCATGTGAAAGGGACGACACAAGACTACTGAAACCTCATAACAGATACTGCAGGGCATAAGCTATCCTAACAGAGTCATACAGCAAGGCACGAACATTCTGGATCAGGTGATCAGCTGGTGGGGTCAGATTGGCGCTCTGAATGGTAAGCCAAGCTGTGAGGACAATCTTCCCCCGGATGGGGGTGGGGATCACGACTTGAGCAAAGCAACTGGAACAAGCTGCAAACAGGCACGGCACTCAGTATACGTGAAAGAAGGAATTGAAAGTAGACAGTGACACTTGAGAGACGCCTCTACATATGCCTGTGATTAATAGGCCTACACTATAGACTGGCCTATGCTTACACGGCGACGGCAGTGGCACAGCTTCGGAACCGCAACATCAGCAACAAGTACTCTGATGTAGACCCCCCACCTTTGATAGGAATTGTTGGGAACAGAGCAGAGAAGCTGAACATATTAATAACTGCAGGTGTGTGAACCTGAACTGACCCGCTGTGAGCCATACACAAAGATAGGCTTGGCCATACCTTGCATTTGCCTGCCATAGAAAAGGCAGAGAAAAGTATAGCTCATCCAGCAAATTGGACAATCGACCAGAAAGGGAATAATGCCCAAGAGTTTTGGCCACAAGAAGGGCAAGGGGGCCATCGACAAATACACAACACCTATCCAGAAGGAAATAGAACCCGAGATGGAGGGAGAAATGCTCCCGCAAGACCAACAGGCCCTATCGGCTGTGTTGATGGACCCTCAAGCGGTTTTCCTCGCAATGCAACAAGGTTTTTCAGCTCTCAACGATAAACTGGATGGGATAACTGCAAATGTGCCATCCATAAGAACAAAATTGGACAAAACAAAACAACACGTATAACGGAAGCAGAAACAAGAATATCTGGCACTGAAGATGCCCTTGAAGCCTTGAAGAGCACGGTCTCCACTATGGCAATTGAACTGAGGACGGTGAAGTCCAAATGCGAGGACTTAGAAGGTAGGTCAAGACACAACAATATTCGCATAGTAGGAGTACCGGAGGAAGCGATGAAAGGCCCCATGGAAAAGGAAGTAGAGGCCCTCCTACGCACATTATTGGGGGACCCAGGATGGTCACCAATGTTTATTATTGAACAGGCTCATAGGTCATTGGCCCCAAACCCGAAACCAGGAGCATACCCTAGACCAATCATAGCCCGAGTGATGAACTATAGGGACAGGGACCTAATACTGAAGGCGGCAAGGGAGAAACAGGAGCTGAGATGGGAAGCGAACATCATACAGATCTTTCCGGACTTCACACTGGCGGTTCAGCAAGAGAGGAAACTCTTCAATGGGGTTAAGAAACTACTTTGGGAACGGCAGGTCCAGTATGCTATGCTCTACCCGGAGAGACTTAAAATTCAATACCAGAATAAGATCCACTTCTTCACTTTTCCTGAGGAAGCCGCCAACTTTATTGAGACGCACATCCCTGCCCTGTCTAGGCAGTCTGTTACGAATGAGACGGAGTAATCTTTACAGTCCCGCAACAACAGAGTGTTCATGCTATGAAACGTAGGACCAGAGCTGGCGGCTCCCCCTCCAAGGTACGCTACATTGTGATGCCCCCCACAGACATCAATATGTGTGAGAGCAACCGGTCAACTTTACATAAGGTCCAGAAGGGTATAGACAGTGGGAATCACTGCAGGCCCCCTGTAGCAGGTGCACATTCATTCGGAGGGAGGGAAGAGTTGGTATCCTAAAAGCACAGTTAAAGTTAGGGGAACTGTGAGGGAGGGAGCAGAGGGGGAATTGGAAATGTTGGGCGGGAGTTACGTCAAGGAGGGGAAGAAAACAAAAAGCACACAGGTAATGAACACTGGGACTGTTCGCCTTTTATTTGTGGGTAGTTTCCTTGTTGTTCTCAGAGCCATAACGACAATATGTTTTGCACACTGGAATTAAAAAAAAATAGAAAAATAAAAATGAACGCGTATATGTAGTCTTATTTTTTGTAACGAATTTCGACTTTCAGTATTGTTGCCAATCATTCAATTCTATTTATTTCCTCAATTTGACTACTTTTGACAACAAGGTTTGCTTGATATCCCATTTTAACCTCCTATCTTTCAACCAAATGCGAGGACATCTCGCTTTTCAGGAATGCCCATTGTTTTTCATATCTTGATGAGCAGAGCGGACACCCTAGTCTTTTCTCCCTTTTCTAAGCAGTTGGTTGTCAGGGAAACGGAAGACTTTGTCTTGTGTTCCTAGTCTTCACCCGCCAACTTCTTCCCGTTGACCGCCATTTTGTGAACGCCACATTGTCGCAAACGTGACTGCGCCATTAGTACCCGCAGGTTGGGGAATAAGGGAAGGGTCTAAACGCATCAAATATGCGTTGACGGTGCAATTTGGCATTTCTAATTGACCATGTACTTTGCCTCGATTTATTTCCACAAACAGAATATCATTTTATAATGTATCCGTGTAAAATAAAATGTCTCTTATCCAAAAACTCAAAACAAAGGAAGCGTCCCTCTTCCGAACCACCCCATCGTGAGTGATACGCAATTGCTATTGTTTAAGCAATGAGAAAAATGTCTGTTGCCATTTGATGTTTTTCGAAAACGTAAGCAAAAAAATATCCCCCTTTTGTGTCGTGCAGGTACCGAACTACCTTGGTTTAATGTCGGAATTGCTACCCCACTATGCTAACGGTATCAAATTTAATGCGTCGCAGGTCCGATTTTGGACCGAATGTGTATTAAAATACACAATTCTCAAAATATTTTAGTAACAACTCCCCCTTGGCTAGTACTCACGTCGAAATTCCCCCGCTTCCTCGTCCCTGTACTTTTAATTTTAAGTCCTCACAATATGTGAATGTGTCTTGCACTGTTGCATACATGCCAACGTGCAATCGGGAAAGTTAAATTTCCCCATTCAAATGCATTGGGGTTAGAATTATTTTAGAAGGTAGGCAGTAAACATTTTTGCTAACAAAATCGGGCCTTGGAGGGTTGGCGTCCGCTCTTGCCACTTGCATGGTCTCTTGGCACTCTGGCGGTCTGCAAAGGAAGGAGGATTCCGGGTTTTGTTAGTGGAATTGAGAGGGAGAAGAGCAAGATAGCTTTGATGTGCTGTTGGCAGCTTCAGTTTAGAGAAACTGGTCACTGAGTGTTGGTGCGTTTTCGTTTAGTAGCCATCGTGTGGTGTTGATTTATTGTGTATGGTTTGTTTACATGTCAGGTGTTGTGAAGTGTGTGTGTGTGGTTTGTGGTGCGGTAGAGGAGTGGTTGTGTTAAGTTCAGAGTTTGAGGGTGCCAATGCAGAAAGGTGAGTTTTTAGTATAGTTGGTTAGTGGCAGTGTTTGGTTTCAAAAACTTTACAAAAAAAAAACATCTTCACAAAAATTGAAAGTTGGTTAGTTGCAATTCCTTTCTTACACCCAACAGGCCGCCACATGTGATATGTTTCCCACCCTCAACAGTTCATACAAGTGTGATGCCCCCCTAACCGCCTGCAATCCATCCAATTGAGGCACATTCACTGTCCCCAATATTCCATCCAAGTTCGGCACAGTTTCTGCCCCCCAGGCAATCCGTCTTAAGTGCGCCGCATTTGATGTGATCGAATTGGTTATTTATTACGCGCTTAATACCCAGAGCTTTATAAGCACAGCCCCATGTATCAAACCTGTGTTGCTCCATGTCGTCTTGCTTCCAAGGCGAGCACGTTGCTGCTCAGCTATCCTCCCGAGACATGAGACAATTTCTTACCCTCCGGCAGTCCGATGCATCTCCCGCTCGTAACAGTCCATCTAAGTTTCACACACTTCCGAACCCCCAGTACTCTATCCAAGTGAGGTACACTTCCCATCCCTAACTGCCCATCCAAGTGTGACGCATCTCTCACCCCCGCAATCCATCCCAGTGGAACACACATCCCATATTAAACTAATCTATCTATCACCTTCGTGTATGGCCCTAACACAGGGCAGATGCAGTTACTAGGGGAAGGCATGGGAGAGATACTTAACCGGGAAGAGGGCCTATTGCTACTGGGGGGCACTTCAATATGTGGGCCGATCGGGTTATGGATCACAGTGGGGGACAGGACACAGTGGGAGCCGATGCGGGCGGCAGGATCGGGGACTCCTGGGGTACGTGCTGGATCAGAGGCTGGTGGACGTATGGAGGGAGGGTCATCCCACGGAGAGGGGCTACACCTTTTTCTCCCCAGTCCATGGATCACAAACACAGATCGATTATTGGTTCCTGAATCAGAGGCATGTCATTAGGGTCACTTCTAGCGATCATTCACCCGTTAGCTGGTCAGATCATGACATGGTGGTCATGGGCATGGTATAGACAGGATTGAGACCCCAGAAATCTTTGTGGCGGTACAATGCTAACCTGTTGAAAGATGTCTTTGCGAAAGAAATGCAGGAGGTGATAGAAGAGTTCTTTAGCCTAAATGATACGCAGGAGGTGGAGCTGGGCATGACTTGAGACGCAGCTAAGGCGACATGGAGGGGCCTCATCATTCGGGAAGGCACGGCTAAAAAGAGAATTATAACCCCACAGACGGAGAAACTTAGGGGTGAGATCAGAAAGTTAGAGACGTTGGAGGGTAAAGGGGAAGGGAAATAGGGGTAGACCGGGAGCTAGCGAGGGAAAAGCGGCTGGAGGTGGGGAAGGTGATTGCCGGCTTGCAATTTTTGAAGCAAAGGTACTATGAGAAGGGGGATAAGGCGGACGCTTTGCTGGTAGCCAGACTGAGGGGCGGAGAGGTGGGTATTTGGGGTACGGGGTTGAGATGGGCAGCTATGTTCCTTCGCTGGAGATGGGGCACAGGAATTTGCCACATTCTATGAGTCACTACGGGAAAGAGGGGGAGACAGCCGACAAGGAATTGCATAGATACTTGAGGGAGGCGCCCCTCCTGACTCTCCAGGGTAGTGAGACCTCAGGAATGGAGAGGCTGATTACCCAGGCGGAAGTGTTGAGAGCGATAGCGGGGTTGAAGCTAGAGAAGGCTCCCGGAAAAGATGGGTACAAAGAGGAGTTCTATAAGAGTTTAGCGTGGTCTCTCACGCAACACCTGACCAGACAAAACTAACCACTTCCTAGATACAGGGAGGGCCCCCTCATCCTTCGGGAGGGCACTAATTACGGTAATACTAAAAGAGGGCAGGAACCCAGAGTGTTGTAAATCCTATATCCCATCTCTCTCCTTAACATCTGCACAAAGATTTTCACCAGAATTCTAGCCACACGTATGGAGGACCTCATCACCAAATTAGTCCACTCGGATCAGGTGGGGTTCATTCAGGGTAGGCACGGCGCAGACACCCTGCGTATGACACTGCACTTGATGGAGGCCGCAGCAAGGGGGGAAGGGATTCCGGTGCTGGTATCCCTCGATGCCGAGACGGCTTTTGATGGGGTGGACTGGTGATTTTTGAAGGGGGTCCTACAGAAATTAGGCCTAGGGGATCGGATCATGAGAGGGATACAGGCGCTCTATGTAGCCCCAGTGACGCAGGGGACTGTGAATGGGTGGCTGTTGAGGACTTTCAAATTGCAGAGGGGGACTAGGCAGGGTTCCCCCCTGTCACCCCTCCTATTTGCATTAACAATGGAAGTGTTAGCTGAGCGTTTAAGGAGGACCCCACAGGTGGAGGGCATTAGGGTGGGTACAAGGGAGCACAAATTGTGACTCTACGCGCATGACATGCTGTTGCACTTGGTGAATCCTATCAGCTCTGTCCCCGCTGCACTGGCAATAATTGAGGAATACGGGCATTTCTCAGGCTTTAAAGTTAATAAAGACAAGTCGGTGATCTTTTCGATCACCACAGGGGAATCTAGGCAGACTGAGGTGCTTGGGCCACTGGGACTGCAGATACAGCTCAACAATATTAGATATTTGGGAATCAACATTGTCAGACCAGGAGAGGACTTGGGTGGAGCTAACTATCCCCCAGCCCCTCTTCAACAAAATATTTGCTGTTATGGCAACCTGGATTAAGGGACATCTGTCGTGGATGGAGAGGCTTAATGCAATAAAAATGAACCTCCTCCCTAGACTACTATATCTTTTTCAGATGCTGCCAGTCTGGGCTCCGGAGGCGCACCTAAGAGAAGCCAAGTCGCAGATCTTGCAGTTCCTCAGGCAGAATCAGAAAGCCAGGGTGGGATACGAGATGTTAATATTGCCAAAGGATTGAGGGTGCGTGGGGCTCCCAGATCTGATGTTGTATTATAGGGCGACGGTCCCACATTTGAGGGAGGATCCGGAGAGACAATGGGTTTATGTGCAAAATCAACACATGCTCCTGGCAACAGTGGGGGAATGGCTCTGGGTCCCCAAGGGGAGGCTCCCGAGGAGAATCTGAGAACACCCATTTCTTGGGGTCCATTGGGAGGTGTTGAGCATGGGAGGAAGAATGGCCGGGATCACCACGTGTCCCTCTCTGATGAGCAATATATGGGCACCCCGGTGCGGTACGCTATACCAGAGGTTTCAAGGTACCAGGCATGGTTTGAGGGCGGGCTTTCCAGGCTGGGACAACTGTGGAAGGGTGGGAAATTCGTGAGTATCCAAGAAATGTAAGAAGCCATGGCTATAGGCAAACTTTCAGTGCTCCTCTACCTTAGATTAAAGGGCATCTTTACAGCAGAGAAGTGGAGGGAGCTGATCCAGACAGACCTCACACCGGTTTAATGAGTCCTCGATGGGCACAAGGAGATCAAGGGTCTCATTTTGCATTTCTATGGGCTCTGTTACAATGAAAGGGGGGCACAGTCCAGGGGCTGCACCAGAGATGCGGGAGGGACCTCGGTATAGAGTTGGATGAAACCCTCTGGCAACAGATGTGCCAGAGAGCTTTCAAGACATCTATTTCTTGCCAATATAAGCTTTTTGGCTTGAAGCTTTTACACCAATGGCAGTACGACCTGATGCGGTTATCCAAGATGTTTCCGACGGTGAACCCCCAATGTTGGCATGGATGTGGTAACGCCGCAGATTATTGGCATATGTGGTGGAGCTTTCCTAGAGTGCAGATGTACTGGGCAGAGGTCCTGGGGTGGCCTAAGGACTTGGGGTGGGGGGAGTTGGGGCCTGATCCAATGCTGATACTTTTTGGTCTTGAGAAAAGGGAGGACAGGTGGTGTGCTCCCCCCCACTGCCCCCCATTAGCACCTTTTCTTCTTTTGGCAGCCCGAGCAAACCTCACCAGACACTGGAAAAGGGTGACCCTGCCTACACTGAAAGAGTGGGCTAGTACAGCAAGGGATATATACTTGATGGAAAAGATCACAGCAGAATCCACCGAGGGGGTGCAACTATAAAAATGCAGTGGCAACAGTTCTGTAGTACCTTTGAGTGAGGTGGGAGAGGGCAGAGAGGGCAGAAGACTCAGGTCACGGGGCCTGGCCCGGGTAAACATTAGAAAATGGACATACAACCTGAAGGAGGATAAGTTGGGATTCGCGCCCTAGAAACCACTCAGGTGTTGGGGGGGTAAAGGGAGGGGGCTGGGATAGTAGGGGTACGTTACAGTATCAGAATTATTGTATTGAGGGGTTGTCCCTCGGATTGACTTATGTTATTGAATGTTTGACTGTGATCAATAAAATTCAATAAAAAAAAAGAAAATACTTTCCAGGTAGCAGCATACAACTCACTATGATGGATCCGAATGATCAGCAATGTGCCCGGAATCCCAAAAGCCCACATTGTTTACAATGGCTATACAGGAAGCTGGAAGGTGTACAATTCGTAGCAAACAGATACAAGAGACTACAATGATCTGTGTGAGAAACTCATGTTGACACAAGTAAGACAGACACAATTGATCAGACTTCAAGGGTGTTTATTGATCAATGAAAGTTGGTATGCAGGTTAGTAAAACTCCTAATCTAAACCTAAATCTAAAATGGGGACAGGTGTCGACTGAAAATAAGGCAGTCCTAGTGGTGTCAAAGTCCAATAAAAGGGCCTATATTAAGAAAACCTATTGCCAATTCCTTACGCTAAATACAAAGGGTGTGGGGGTACGTTTTAAGAAAGAAAGAAGTGTTCTGAAATGATAAGTCAGGAAGCGGTAGCCTGGGTCTCCCGTCCCCACGTTTTGAGCACAGTGTAAGGTGGAGTCGATGGAGCACAGTAGAGTCTCTGGCTTCTCTAGCACGAGACGACAGTTCCAATGGGAGTTCTCAGGAACATCGATGGCCAAGTCTCGTTTACTTGGAAAGTCTCTTGCCTTCGGGCCTGATGTGTTTAAACAACAAAACAAAAGTTCCTTTAACAAATGAAAAGCTTGTTTCCTAAGTTCAATAAGGGTGATGGTTTCACCCCTGGGTCTCCCTCTTCTGGGCTAACCCCTATCAATTGTAATCCATAGTTCAGATAGGGTGATGGCTTCAACCCTGGGTCCCCCTCTCCTGGGCTGACCCGTCTCAGTCATATTCCTTAAGGTTTGGATGATAGCTTTACCCCTGAATCTCCCTCTACCAGGCTCAGACCCTTTTACCATACGGGATTCACTTCCATTGCTTTCATGCCAATTCACGAATCAAAGTCTTTCATATGTACGGGGCTTTTGCTAGACCCTCACATATGACCCCTTTGGGTTCCTTTGGCGGCCTTCCTATGGCCTTCTGCTTTCTGTAGTTTCTCAATATGGGGCTTGACCAGAGTCTCTTGAGTTAGCACCCACGTTGTACCAGTTTCCCTCTGCAGCTGGTCCCCCCTCACACTTTTAACAGTTCCTTTAAAGTTCATCAGGTTTGTTCCACAACTTGCCACCTTGCAATTCTCACTCCACACAACCAAGTCTTATCGATTCTCCCCTCGACTCACGGCTGTGATGAACCGCTTGGCTTTCGGCTTCTTTGGAGTCAAGGCCGGTACCACAGGCTCAGGAGTTTCCTCTGCTCCGCCTTATCAGCATAGGCTTGCCTCGGGTACCGTTGACATCTGCAGCAGGACACTTGTGCTATTGTTCGCTGTCTTAGATTCTCCTCCACGAAGGTACCGCAGCCTTGGGCCAAAAAGGGCACGGTCACTTCTCTCCTTGCGACCCTCTCGCTTCCTGCCACCTTTCTCCTTCTCTTAAACTGCCGCGTTGTAGCCGTCTCAATGTGCTGTCTGCTGTGTTCGCCTCTCTCACCTTGCCCGTCCTGCACTCTTCTGCTCCAACTTTTATGTCTGTGGGGAAAAGGAAGGATTGTCAGCTTTGTGTGATTTGAGTTAATTGCCTGACCCTCGGGTTAGGAGGACATGTCAGGTACACAGATTTCACATTAGTCCGTTGTCTATTGTTATGTAATAGAATGTTTGGGTCGGAAAATGAGGGGGTTTGTGTGTCAAAATAGTCTACGGGACAAAATGGGGAAGGTTGAGGCCATGGATGAAAATAACCGGGATGGAGAACGGAACATAGGGGATTGGGGTTATTCGGAAAACGGTAAGCAGAGGGACGGGATTCTTGAAGCAGGTGGGAATAACTGAGATCGTAAAATAGTCCAGGGGGATTATGGGAACTATAGTGTGTTACCTGAGCAGGTGGGGATGGCGGGAAATAATAATCAAAGGGGTAGGAAGAAGAATACTTGGGAAAATTAGAATAGTGAACAGGATAACAATGTTTTTGGGAGAAACGGTTTCTGAACATGACAGGGTTTGAGATCCTAGGGGATCGGTTCTGTCTGGAGGGGTTAGTGGGTTTAGGTAGGAGAAAATTAATGTGAGGACATGAGGCAAATGTAGTGTAGCCTATAAAGGCCTCAGAGATCTCATACGGCTCTCCTTCCTCAGCACAATACAGTGTCTCTCCCGGGGCATTCCACTGAGCATAACCCCGGTCACCTTACCCAGGTGACCCTCCCTCGTTCGTCCACCCCCAGAGTTGGGATCTGAGAGTGCCAGCCCTCCCCTGGCCACCTGAATAAGGGATTCCCAAGGTCTACTTGGGAGAACACCCTCAGTTCTCTCACAACTGCATGGCGGGAGGCCTTGTGGGAATCGGAGAAGAAGTAATCCAAAGGGTGAATGATGTATCCAGAGAATACTGGAATGAGCATGTCTTGAGGCAATGGAAAAACTAGAGAAAGTGCAGAAGCAAGGAGAATATGAACTGTGTTTTTACAATGAAGGAAGCATCTCTGTAGGGACCAACAACAACTGCAACAAGACATTACACATCGCAGACCACAAACATGGGACATCAGTAGTGATGGACAATGACTTGGTCTGTGGCCAGCAGGTGTTTCTGCTCCTCCTTCCACCAAGGAGGGGCGTCTGCTAGCTTGCCTCATTACACTCTGTTCTCCTTGTGGTCCCCGAAGAGCACTTGATAGTGGGACCAGGTGGGTTGTCCACCCAACGGCTGCACCAGTGTCAGATGTCCTTAACAACTCTGCCGCAGAAACCCATATTCCGTATCCTGCCAGAGAAGGAAAAGAACACAAAATTGCAGAGAAAGCAGTGATCCAACTATTTGTCCCGAGACTAATCACAGCTGCTCAAAGACGTACCAGACCAATACAGGCTGTATAGCAAAGAAGAGACTTTTTCACATCACTGTTACTGCCAGGACTACAAGCAGCTGCCAATGCCAAGTGGCTTCAAATAGTCCAGTGGGAGGTGATACAGCAGGCAAAGGACACTGAACAGGTGCTGAATGCAATCAAGACTGAGATGCGAGTGATAGGGTTGATGACGTTGCAAAATAGCTATGTGCTGGATTTGCTTACAGTGATGGAAGGTGGAGGTTGCAAAGAAATTGGGGATTCATGTTGTATATACGTAGCCCCAAACGATGCTGCCAACGGGACTCTCATACACATAATGCCTCGGCACCCACATGAAAACTGAAGCCGGCATTCACAAAAGTGACTGGTTCAATGACCTTTTTTCATAGGCATCATCGTGGATGGGGGTGATCGTGAAGCTACTGGTACCAGTGATGGTGGTCGTGTTGCACATGTGATCTTCTGCACATGTCAGATGGGGCTTCGATGCTGTACCAAGGCAACGACTAGTAGTGCAATGAAGATAGTTTTGATTGGGGCAACTCGTGGATACAAAAGACAGCCAGGTACAAACAGATGACCCTAACATACCCCTCATGGTTAGGTTAGAGCAATGCCTCCACCCCCCCAGGGACTATCACTATTATCCCACCAGATCCCGAAAACTATGGCGAACATTGGGTAGACCTTGCGACAGATGGGGGGTGTATTTATCTCATGTGTACCTGTTACGCTCACCTGGTATCCACGGGGACGCGCTTATGCCCTGGTTGCCGGATTCACCCTGGACCCTTCTCGATTCTGGATGGTGCCTTCTATGGAAGTCGGTTCTGAAAATACAGGAGGACTGGACTTAGGAACAGATTTCGTTTCCTCCCCCCTGCACCCTGGATTTGATCTGATGGCCCACTCCTCACCTTGTTGTGATGTCTGGCGTGCTCTCCGTCCTGCCTTCTGTGCAGGGGCGCGTTGTTTCCTGCAGGTTTGAGCGACCAAGGTAACTTCACTGGTGCTAACCCATTCAAGTGTCTTTAAGGAGGTAAGTCTGTATAACAGTCTTAAGAGGTCCTTGCTTTCCTTTCTTGCGATTAATGTCTTTGCCTTATTTTTTCCCCCTTAGGTGCACAGAGGTTCGGTGGACGCGCAGCTTGTATCGGGCTCCTACCAGGATGATGGACGCAGGAGCATATGATGGATGGTAGGTTAAGCGGTAAGCGCGGCACGGTAATGTCTTCTTTTGCTAACCTGCATTCTTTATTCCTTTTCAGGTCGCAAAGGTCTTTCTGGCCGTGTGAAGATTTCCGGAGCAGAGCCGGCCAAGAAATGCCCAGCCAGGTGAGGTTCTCGTGATTACTGCCGTAAATGCTGTGAGTAACCTGTTTTAACGTTGTCCTTCTTTCTCTCTCCCTCTAGGTGCTTTGTTCCGGTGAGTGTGTGGTGTCCCGATGATGCTGCCAGCTGGATGGAAGAGCGCGAGCAGCAGGAAGATGGATAATCGACGGATGGAAAGTTGCAGGTAAGCAGAGACTGCTAACGATGTTCTTTTGTCTCCTCTGCAGGTCCGCTGTTCAAGGATCGCCGGATTCTGGTCTCTGGACACAATGAGCGTCACGCTGCTGGCTGCAGAATAACACGAAGCACGTTCTGTAACTTGGGTATGGTTTATATAGCCCTCCAGTAAAATTGTCCAGATAAAGTAGCCCGGGCTACCACACCCAGAACACTGCACCGCACAGTCTGGTTCTAGGAACTAGGCTGTGTGGGTGCCTCCATGTTGGCTACAGGCCTCCAAATGAAAAAGTAGTCCCTTCAAGACAGTGTTCCAATCTGAACCATGAGCCTGGCGCCAAAGGCGCCAGGACTGCCTCCAGGAGAGCCCATGAGGATAGTGCAAGGCCCTTGGGGCCCCAAGTGAACCTTGAGTCTTAACCCTACCTGGCATGTGACCATGCAAGTAGGGTTTTGGGTCACGGGTCGTGACAGCACTCCCCCCAAGGCCCCTCCTAAAGTGATTCTCCTGCCTGGTCCAGGTTTGGATGAAAAGTTTCGATGAAATATTCTAATCAAACGCGGTGCATGAATGTTCTCACTAGGTTCCCAAGACCTGTCTTGAGGGCCGTAACCCTTCCAATCGACTAGATAGTATAGTTTGGATCTGGTATATTTGGAATCCAGGATTTCTTTCACTTCGAATTCGGGTTCTCCATCGATCATTATGGGTTCAGGTGGTGGCTTAACTCTTGTACCAGGTTGTACTGGTTTTAGAAGTGAGACGTGGAATACAGGGTGAATTCGCATGTTGGCTGGTAATGCTAGTTTAACAGCTGCTGGGTTGATGATGGCTTGAACAGAATAAGGTCCCAAATAGCGAGGACGAAAAGTCTGGGTTCCTTTTAGAGGTATGTATTTTGCGGCTAACCAAACCTTGTCTCCTACCTGATAGTCAGGGGCCTTTTTCCGATTTCGGTCAGCAAACCTTTTTTGCTTGTTTTTGGCTTGGATTAACTGTTCTGTTGCCTTTTTAAAGGCCCGAGTGATGTTTGCATGAAGAGTCTTTACTGCCGGCATTTCTAGACTGGGAGGGCTGTCTAGTTCGGAAGTACGTGGATGTCTGCCGTAGAGGGTGTAGAAAGGTGTTTGACCAGTACTGGAATGCAATTAATTGTTGTAAGCATATTCGCCTATCCATAATAGATCTCTCCAGGTTGCTTCGACTTGGTGCAGCATGCAAAGTAGGTATTGCTCGAGAGTCTGGTTGGTCCTCTCTGTTTGACCATCCGTTTGGGGGTGATGGCTGGTGGATAGTCGGATGTCGATTTGAGCCCTAGAACAGCACTTTTTCCAGAAGTTAGATACGAATTGGCTGCCTCGATCAGAGGCTAGGACTGAAGGGAATCCATGCAGTTTGATTATGTTTTCCAAGAACGCTTTTGCTAGATGGGATGCATCCGGGAGGCCTTTGAAAGGGATAAAGTGTGCCATTTTAGAAAATAAGTCCACTACTAATAAAATGGTGTTGAACCCTTGGCTGGGAGGCACATCGGTAATAAAGTCGAGAGAAATTGTGTGCCATGGTGCAGGAGGAATTTCTAATGGTTGCAGGAGGCCAGCTGGTTTTTGTTTTAGTGACTTGTTTTGTGCACACACTCCACATGACTGAACATATTGGATGACGTCTCGACGCCAAGTGGGCCACCAATAATTGCTTTTCACTTTGGCTAGGGTTTTGGCCATTCCGGGATGACCTTCTTTCAGAGAATCGTGATAGTCCTAAATGATTTGTTGTTGTAGCTCTGTTTTAGGCACATACAGGCGTTCATCAAAATATGGCAGTTGATTTTTAACTGTGTATTGTTTTTCTTTGGTATGCCATTCCAGTAATTCGTTAGGGGTTATTTCATGTTGGATCACGTTTCTAAGCTCAGTTTGTGTTAAAGCTGTGGTGAGGCCTAAAAGCTTCTCCTCAGGAATAATGTCTACTGGACCTGGGGTTGCATATACGTCCTCATCGATGCCCCTGCGAGATAGTGCGTCAGCTTTCCCGTTTCTTACGTCTGGTCGATAAGTGATCACGTAGTCATACTCGGCGAAGAAAAGGGCCCATCGTAATTGGCGTGAGGATTGTGCTTTTGCTGTTTTTAAATATAGTAGGTTCCGATGATCGGTGATTACCGTGACCGTATGCCTGGCCCCCAAGAGGTAATGTCGCCATGCCTTGAAGGCGGATTTTATAGAAAGTAGTTCCTTATCGGTGATGGCATAATTGAGTTCAGGGGGTGTGAATTTTCGCGACCAGAAGGCCACGGGGTGCAATTGGCCAGTTTCAGGGTCCCTCTGAGAAAGAACCGCCCCCATAGCCATGCTGGAGGCATCAGTTTCCACGATGTAAGGAAGATCCGGGCGTGGATGTCGTAAAATCGGGCTGAGGTGAACTTTTCCTTGAGTTCTTGGAAGGCCTTTTCGATGTCTTCTGTCCACATGAATTTGTTATTGTTTTTTTCGTAGAAGTAACGTGATCAGATGCACAATCTGAGAGAAGTCTGGAATGAACCGACGGTAGAAGTTTGCAAAGCCCAGCATGCTCTGGACCCCTTTTAACAAGGTCAGAGAAGGCCATTTAAGAATGGCATCCACTTTGTGTACATCCATTCGGATGCCTTTCGGAGTAAGAAAGAAACCAAGAAATTCTACTTCGGTTACGTGGAAAAAGCATTTTTTCAAGTTTTGCATATAGTCGATGTTGGCGCAGTTTGGCAAGGACAGCGCGGACATGCTTGACATAGTCTTGTTTCGAGGTTGAATACACCAGGATGTCGTCTATGTAGACCAGGGCGCAAACATCGATCAATTCCCTTAGGACGTCGTTCATAAAGTATTGGAACGCCGGGGGCGCTGTTGTGCACGAGAGAAGATGGCCGCTCCCGTGTCAGCTCCGGCGTGAACCAGGGCCGAGATGCCAATATAATCATTCATAGTGGCCGGTTCTACTTCTATAGAACATGTAATGAGCAGCAACCACTGCTGATCAGGATTGCGAAATTTGGAGGCCGTCGGTGAAGGACTCTGCCAGAAAAAGCATCATACGTATCCCGCGGGCAGCGGGAAGCTGAGCCCGAGACCGAGCTGGAATTCGAGGGGAGGAGCCCAGCAGAGGACAGCGCGAGTGGCGGCCAGGAGGCTGACGGCCCACAGACACCGGGATTGACTACGGGTGCTCCGCTCCTCGTAGAGCGCCTGTGGATCCCCCCATCATCCATTGCCTTCCCCCCCTTCAGACACCTTTGAAGAACAGAGAGCATCGCCGAACGTGCCCGGCTGGGCGCGTATCTGGTACTGTGGGGACGCAGCAGAGACCGCACAGCCTGCAAACCACGGGAGCAGCAGTGCCGGGCCCTCAGCAGGCACATTAAGCTAAGTGGAGTGGCTCGGGGAAAGAGGAAGTACTCTGCTGGGCACGGGCCCCGGGTACATATATATAATCAGGGCCTCCTTTCCCCACACTGAAGACTAGGGGGCCCCGCATCGCGCTCCTCTCCTCCCCCTCCCCAACGGACATAATCTGGTGTGAGACACGGGCGCATATCTGCTTCTGCGGAGGTGCGACAAGGACTACGCTGCCTGCGGGCCACGGGCATAACACCGCCTGCCTCTCGGCGGGCACATAAAGCTAAGCGGGGTGGCACAGGGAGGGAGCGAGAGCTCTCCTGGACGCTGACCAGAGGTCCATATAAATAATCGAGGCCTCCTTGCTCCACACCGAATACTAAGAGGACCCCCATCACGCTCCTCCCCCTTCCCCCAGGGGACATACTCTGGTGCGGGACACGGGATGGCTACCCCCGAATCCCCTGTACAACGCTTCTGCAGTGCAGGCCCCCATACAGCACAACGGCGGTGTAGTTGGAGCAACATATGCCAAATACTAGACGGCGGGGGCGCCGCCATAGGGCCCCCGCACGAACTCCCGACATATTAGTGAAACAACAGATGGCCATGTGAAAGGGACGACACAAGACTACTGAAACCTCATAACAGATACTGCAGGGCATAAGCTATCCTAACAGAGTCATACAGCAAGGCACGAACATTCTGGATCAGGTGATCAGCTGGTGGGGTCAGATTGGCGCTCTGAATGGTAAGCCAAGCTGTGAGGACAATCTTCCCCCGGATGGGGGTGGGGATCACGACTTGAGCAAAGCAACTGGAACAAGCTGCAAACAGGCACGGCACTCAGTATACGTGAAAGAAGGAATTGAAAGTAGACAGTGACACTTGAGAGACGCCTCTACATATGCCTGTGATTAATAGGCCTACACTATAGACTGGCCTATGCTTACACGGCGACGGCAGTGGCACAGCTTCGGAACCGCAACATCAGCAACAAGTACTCTGATGTAGACCCCCCACCTTTGATAGGAATTGTTGGGAACAGAGCAGAGAAGCTGAACATATTAATAACTGCAGGTGTGTGAACCTGAACTGACCCGCTGTGAGCCATACACAAAGATAGGCTTGGCCATACCTTGCATTTGCCTGCCATAGAAAAGGCAGAGAAAAGTATAGCTCATCCAGCAAATTGGACAATCGACCAGAAAGGGAATAATGCCCAAGAGTTTTGGCCACAAGAAGGGCAAGGGGGCCATCGACAAATACACAACACCTATCCAGAAGGAAATAGAACCCGAGATGGAGGGAGAAATGCTCCCGCAAGACCAACAGGCCCTATCGGCTGTGTTGATGGACCCTCAAGCGGTTTTCCTCGCAATGCAACAAGGTTTTTCAGCTCTCAACGATAAACTGGATGGGATAACTGCAAATGTGCCATCCATAAGAACAAAATTGGACAAAACAAAACAACACGTATAACGGAAGCAGAAACAAGAATATCTGGCACTGAAGATGCCCTTGAAGCCTTGAAGAGCACGGTCTCCACTATGGCAATTGAACTGAGGACGGTGAAGTCCAAATGCGAGGACTTAGAAGGTAGGTCAAGACACAACAATATTCGCATAGTAGGAGTACCGGAGGAAGCGATGAAAGGCCCCATGGAAAAGGAAGTAGAGGCCCTCCTACGCACATTATTGGGGGACCCAGGATGGTCACCAATGTTTATTATTGAACAGGCTCATAGGTCATTGGCCCCAAACCCGAAACCAGGAGCATACCCTAGACCAATCATAGCCCGAGTGATGAACTATAGGGACAGGGACCTAATACTGAAGGCGGCAAGGGAGAAACAGGAGCTGAGATGGGAAGCGAACATCATACAGATCTTTCCGGACTTCACACTGGCGGTTCAGCAAGAGAGGAAACTCTTCAATGGGGTTAAGAAACTACTTTGGGAACGGCAGGTCCAGTATGCTATGCTCTACCCGGAGAGACTTAAAATTCAATACCAGAATAAGATCCACTTCTTCACTTTTCCTGAGGAAGCCGCCAACTTTATTGAGACGCACATCCCTGCCCTGTCTAGGCAGTCTGTTACGAATGAGACGGAGTAATCTTTACAGTCCCGCAACAACAGAGTGTTCATGCTATGAAACGTAGGACCAGAGCTGGCGGCTCCCCCTCCAAGGTACGCTACATTGTGATGCCCCCCACAGACATCAATATGTGTGAGAGCAACCGGTCAACTTTACATAAGGTCCAGAAGGGTATAGACAGTGGGAATCACTGCAGGCCCCCTGTAGCAGGTGCACATTCATTCGGAGGGAGGGAAGAGTTGGTATCCTAAAAGCACAGTTAAAGTTAGGGGAACTGTGAGGGAGGGAGCAGAGGGGGAATTGGAAATGTTGGGCGGGAGTTACGTCAAGGAGGGGAAGAAAACAAAAAGCACACAGGTAATGAACACTGGAAACACCAAAAGTATTGTAACAAAACATTTGCAGACACATCCTCATGATCACTTCATAGGTAATGGCTGAAACAGGCATTGGTGGTATCAAATTACTGAGCTGGAATGTTCGAGGTCTGGGCTCCAGAGTCAAGAAAATGAAAAGTGTGGCATACATTAACAGACAGACCCCCAAGATAATCTTCTTACAAGAGACTCATATAGGGCCACAACAGGGAGGACAACTGGTTCCAAATTGGGGAACACACCAATACTTCACAACTTACTCTAAAAGGGCTAGAGGAGCAGCAATCTTGATACATAAGACTCTGCAATTCACATGCACGGATGTGGAATGCGACCCCGAAGGGAGATATGTGTTACTACATGGCATACTTCACGATAAAGGGATAGTCCTCCTCAACGTATAGGGGCCGAATATAGACGACCCGGAATTCCACACCACAATTTTGGGGAAATTGGCAAACTTCCCCACTGCCTATATGATCTGTGGGGGAGATTTTAATACCATTCCAGATGTGCATACCGATCGCACATCAACACAACCAAGAGCATTAACAAAGGCAGCACAGACAATCATCGCACACATGGCAGACATGAACTTGAATGACGCATGGAGGACACTAAACCTCTCTAAGAGAGAATACACGTATTACTCAACGGTGCACGACATGCATTCTAGAATCGACATGTGGTTGGTGGATAACACAGCTCTATCATGGATCACGAACACTCAGATCCTCTCCGGGACATACTCAGACCACTCCCCTATTCTACTGACATTGCGAATCCCTGGCGCCATAGTGAATAGACCGCCATGGAGATTCAAAGCCGCAGCATTACGAGATCTGGTCTATAAAAACGCAATGGACCAGCACATACAAGAATACTTCGACCTCAATGAGAACTCAGTGTCTAGTCTAGCGATATTGTGGCAAGCTTTCAAGGTATATATAAGGGGTAGCTCCAGATCTGCAGAAAGCGGAATCCTTAAAGATATTAGAAATAGATTACACCGATTAGAAACGCAAATAGCATTAATACGATGCCAATACGCGCTTAGTCCAACACCACAACTCAGTTTGGATATAATGAATAAACTGGACGAATTTACCGAGGCAGCGGACCAAGAGATCCGATACTTCGATAAGCCAGCGGCCGCACGCCGCTATGGAGAGAGAGAACGCCCGGGGAGGTTGCTGGCCAGGGCAGTGAGGGGAGAAAGGGGATCAACAACTATCCCATGTATACAAACAGCAGATGGCTCGGTTACCACTGATCAGGGTAAGATACAAGACACATTCCATGCATTTTACGAAGAACTTTATTCGCCTCAATCCGACGCCACGGACGCAGAGATTGAACATTATCTCTCCCAAATTCCAACAACGCTCCTAGAGGGTGATACCTGGGAGTTATTGGAGATGTAACGCTTACCTTAGGCTCCGTGGGAACACCTCTACTACTCTTCTCGGGGTGCGTGGTTCTCTCACTACTTCCCTGTTTGGAATTCTATGAGTTGAGAATCTGTGGAATTAAACAACCAGTCAACAATGGAATCTAAGATAACTGAGAATTGTCTCCTCACCAACCAACACTTCTTCCCACTGAGTTCGCCCTGCTCACCTCTTATTATGTAGTCTGGATCACAATTGGCCACTGGGTTCTCCCTACTCGTAGCCCAGGAATGATACACAGCAGCCCAAGACCTTTTGGGGGAAGTTCTATGGAACGGTCCTGTGATCATGACAGTATTCCCCCACAAAACCCCTCCTAAACTGGAGCCTCCTCTCTTGGGTTTGCATGGGTTGTTGCGGTGATAGGCCCTTAACAATCTGGGGGCATGAATATTTTCCAAAGGCTCCCATGTACTATCCTGAGGACTGTACCCTTTCCACTCCACTAAGTAGAACAATTTGTTGCATATTATCTTAGAGTCCAAGATTGCCTTAACTTCATATTCAAGTTGATCTTCTACTTCCACAGGAGCTGGAGCATCGGGGATGCGTGTGTTTGGATGAACTGGTTTCACAAGGGAAACATGAAAGAACAAATGGATTTTCATAGTCTTTGGAAGTGTTAGTTTCACAGCGACAGGTTTGATCACTTTCTCAATGGTAAATGGCCCCAAAAATTGTGGAAGAAATTTTCGGGACCCTTTCAAGGCCAGATTCTTGGTGCCAACCACACCAAATCCCCCACCTTATAGTCTGGACCATTGCATCTTTTGATATCCAGAAATTTTTTTTTGTGACTCCTTTGCCAAAGATAATTGTTTTCGTGCTTGATCCACAGCCATTGTAATTTTTTTCGTGCAGAGACTTCACTGCTGGCATTTCCAAAGTCTCAAGTGGGTCATAGGCCGACGTACGTGGGTGTCGGCCATGCAGAGTGTAAAATGGGCTAAATCAGTAGAGGCATGGACAGAATTGTTATAGGCATACTCAGCAATCCACAAAACATTTAGCCAGGAATCTTCCAGTTGGTGCAGCATACATCTCAGATATTGTTCCAAGGTTTGGTTGGTTCGTTTAGTTTGGCCATCTGTCTGGGGATGATGGCTGGTGGACATGCGCACATCGATTCTTGCTAACTCACAACATCTCTTCCAGAATTTGGAAACAAATTGACTTCCCCGATCCGAAATCACTATTGAAGGGAAGCCATGCAGCTTCACTATGTTTTCCAAAAAGGTCTTTGCCAAGACCGAGGCGGTTGGTAATCCTTTTAATGCCACAAAATGCGCCATTTTGGAAAATAAATCCACCACCACCAAGATAGTATTAAAACCTTCACAATTAGGTAAGTCTGTAATGAACTCCATGGAAATGGTGTGCCAGGGAGCAGGCGGAACATCCAAGGGTAAGAGGAGGCCAGCGGGTTTCTTTTTATGAGTTTTATTTTGTGCGCAATTACCACAGGTCTTCAAGAAATGGACAACATCCTTTCGCCAAGTAGGCCACCAGTAGGATCTCTTCACCTTCTCCAAGGTCTTGGTGATACCTGGATGTCCTTCCAACAGAACTCCATGAGAATTAGCGATCACTTGTGCTTGCAGCTGGGAGGTGGGCAAACACAGATGTTCCTGATAAAACGGCAACCCATCCTGTACTGAAAAACATTCTCCCTTTGACTCCCACCTAGACAATTCCTCCTGAGAGATGTTAGATTTAATCGGATTTCTCAGCTCTTCGAGGGTCGGGTCTGAAGTATCCATGATTCCCAGCGCCTTCTCTCCGCAAATTATCTCCACAGGATTCACAGGCACATAAGCTTCTTCCCCTTTTCCAATGCGGGAGAGGGCATCGGTCTTTCCGATACACACACCTGGTCGAAAGGTAATGACAAAGTCGTATTCCGCAAAGAAGATAGCCCATCGTAACTGCCTAGAGGATTGTGCCTTGGCGGAGCGTAGATATTGCAAATTTCGATGGTCGGTAAAGATGGTTACCGTGTGCCTTGCTCCAAGCAGGTGATGCCTCCATTCTTTAAGAGCACATTTAATAGCCAATAGCTCCTTATCCCTAATCCTGTAGTTCAATTCTGCAGAGGACATTTTTTTGTTGACCAGAACGCCACAGGGTGCAGTTCTTGGGTGTTCGGGTTACGCTGGGACAAAACAGCTCCCATCGCCACATTTGAGGCATCTGTTCCACCACAAATGGAAGATCAGGTTGCGGGTGTTGAAGCACTGGTGCTGCAGTAAAACGTTCTTTTAGCTTCTCAAAGCTAGATTCAAAGCCGCAGCATTACGAGATCTGGTCTATAAAAACGCAATGGACCAGCACATACAAGAATACTTCGACCTCAATGAGAACTCAGTGTCTAGTCTAGCGATATTGTGGCAAGCTTTCAAGGTATATATAAGGGGTAGCTCCAGATCTGCAGAAAGCGGAATCCTTAAAGATATTAGAAATAGATTACACCGATTAGAAACGCAAATAACATTAATACAATGCCAATACACGCTTAGTCCAACACCACAACTCAGTTTGGATATAATGAATAAACTGGACGAATTTACCGAGGCAGCGGACCAAGAGATCCGATACTTCGATAAGCCAGCGGCCGCACGCCGCTATGGAGAGAGCGAACACCCGGGGAGGTTGCTGGCCAGGGCAGTGAGGGGAGAAAGGGGATCAACAACTATCCCATGTATACAAACAGCAGATGGCTCGGTTACCACTGATCAGGGTAAGATACAAGACACATTCCATGCATTTTATGAAGAACTTTATTCGCCTCAATCCGACGCCACGGACGCAGAGATTGAACATTATCTCTGCCGAATTCCTACAACGCTCCTAGAGGGTGATGCCTGGGAGTTATTGGAGATGTAACGCTTACCTTAGGCTCCGCGGGAACACCTCTACTACTCTTCTCGGGGTGCGTGGTTCTCTCACTACTTCCCTGTTTGGAATTCTATGAGTTGAGAATCTGTGGAATTAAACAACCAGTCAACAATGGAATCTAAGATAACTGAGAATTGTCTCCTCACCAACCAACACTTCTTCCCACTGAGTTTGCCCTGCTCACCTCTTATTATGTTTTGATGAGCTATCCGTCCTGCATCTGTTCAGGGGCGCAAGTCCTGAAGAGGGGATTGAATGAGAGCGGGAAAAGGAACCAACTCGAATGGAAGGGCTACGGGAGTACTAATGCCTCAGGGGGTAAGTTGTATGCTGGAAAAGGTTCAATGACTGAGAGACGCTGGGTGCCAAGAACATGAGGAGAAAATCACTCCTAATCTGAAGGGAATGTCACTGAAACATTTACTAGAGAGTGCGTTGCTCATACACACAATGTTAACCGGACACCTCTGTCAGGCAATGCACCAAACCTATTATTTTCCTCCAATACACCAGAGGGACTCAGGGAACCAACAAGGTGGACTCTACATGTACTGTACGTTCCTACGTGTGTGTGAACAAACCATGTAAAACAAAAGCTGCTGTGATTAGACTGCCCAACTACGGAATAACCAATTAATGTGCTATACCACAGCCACAGTAAATTCCTAGTGACACGAGCGACTAAAGCTCGCTTACTAACCAAACAGGCTAACGAGAAAATTAGATGCCAAAATAATGTTTCACAAGAAACCTTACTTGCGGTGAGAAGAAACAACACGGAAGCTTCTCCTGTTAATTCCTGACAGAAGAACGCTCCTCCTCACCGGACACTCGGAAACTGTGAACTGACGGAATTCAAGTGGGAACTAGGAAATCTACAACGAATGTGAACTGAGAGTGACAAGGCACAGGAATTTTCGATGACAAAAGGGAAAACTAAGGGCAAGAATTTCCTGTCAGAAACGAGCTGAGGTAAACGTCCGCTAACAGCAAGAGGACGCGAAGCGCAGCTCCACCGGAGGGAGGGGCTTAAATACTCGCAGAACCTGTACTACTGGAATGCTCTGCAGGATTCAGGGACGGCAGCCTGGCGGCCATGTTGAGTAAAGAGGCATAGTCTGAATCACAATTGGCCACTGGGTTCTCCCTACTCATAGCCCAGGAATGATACACAGCAGCCCAAGACCTTTTGGGGGAAGTTCTATGGAACGGTCCTGTGATCATGACAGTATTCCCCCCCAAAACACCTCCTAAACTGGAGCCTCCTCTCTTGGGTTTGCATGGGTTGTTGCGGTGATAGGCCCTTAACAATCTGGGGGCATGAATATTTTTCAAAGGCTCCCATGTACTATCCTGAGGACCGTACCCTTTCCACTCCACTAAGTAGAACAATTTGTTGCGTATTATCTTAGAGTCCAAGATTGCCTTAACTTCATATTCAAGTTGATCTTCTACTTCCACAGGAGCTGGAGCATCAGGGATGCGTGTGTTTGGATGAACTGGTTTCACAAGGGAAACATGAAAGAACAAATGGATTTTCATAGTCTTTGGAAGTGTTAGTTTCACAGCGACAGGTTTGATCACTTTCTCAATGGTAAATGGCCCCAAAAATTGTGGAAGAAATTTTCGGGACCCTTTCAAGGCCAGATTGTTGGTGGCCAACCACACCAAATCCCCCACCTTATAGTCTGGAGCATTGCATCTTTTGATATCCGCAATTTTGTTTTCTGACTCCTTTGCCAAAGGTAATTGTTTTAGTGCTTGATCCACAGCCATTGTAATTTTTTTCGTGCAGAGACTTCACCGCTGGCATTTCCAAAGTCTCAAGTGGGTCATAAGCCGACGTACGTGGGTGTCGGCCATGCAGAGTGTAAAATGGGCTAAATCCAGTAAAGGCATGGACAGAATTGTTATAGGCATACTCAGCAATCCACAAAACATTTAGCCAGGAATCTTCCAGTTGGTGCAGCATACATCTCAGATATTGTTCCAAGGTTTGGTTGGTTCGTTTAGTTTGGCCATCTGTCTGGGGATGATGGCTGGTGGACATGCGCACATCGATTCTTGCTAACTCACAACATCTCTTCCAGAATTTGGAAACAAATTGACTTCCCCGATCCGAAATCACTATTGAAGGGAAGCCATGCAGCTTCACTATGTTTTCCAAAAAGGTCTTTGCCAAGACCGAGGCGGTTGGTAATCCTTTTATTGCCACAAAATGCGCCATTTTGGAAAATAAATCCACCACCACCAAGATAGTATTAAAACCTTCACAATTAGGTAAGTCTGTAATGAACTCCATGGAAATGGTGTGCCAGGGAGCAGGTGGAACATCCAAGGGTCAGAGGAGGCCAGCGGGTTTCTTTTTATGAGTTTTATTTTGTGCGCAATTACCACAGGTCTTCAAGAAATGGACAACATCCTTTCGCCAAGTAGGCCACCAGTAGGATCTCTTCACCTTCTCCAAGGTCTTGGTGATACCTGGATGTCCTTCCAACAGAACTCCATGAGAATTAGCGATCACTTGTACTTGCAGCTGGGAGGTGGGCAAATACAGACGTTCCTGATAAAACAGCAACCCATCCTGTACTGAAAAACATTCTCCCTTTGACTCCCACCTAGACAATTCCTCCTGAGAGATGTTAGATTTAATCGGATTTCTCAGCTCTTCGAGGGTCGGGTCTGAAGTATCCATGATTCCCAGCGCCTTCTCTCTGGAAATTATCTCCAGAGGATTCACAGGCACATAAGCTTCTTCCCCTTTTCCAATGCGGGAGAGGGCATCGGCCTTTCCATTACGCACACCTGGTCGAAAGGTAATGACAAAGTCGTATTCCGCAAAGAAGAGAGCCCATCGTAACTGCCTAGAGGATTGTGCCTTGGCAGAGCGTAGATATTGCAAATTTCGATGGTCGGTAAAGATGGTTACCGTGTGCCTTGCTCCAAGCAGGTGATGCCTCCATTCTTTAAGAGCACATTTAATAGCCAATAGCTCCTTATCCCTAATCGTGTAGTTCAATTCTGCAGAGGACATTTTTTTGTTGACCAGAACGCCACAGGGTGCGGTTCTTGGGTGTTTGGGTTACGCTGGGACAAAACAGCTCCCATCGCCACATTTGAGGCATCTGTTTCCACCACAAATGGAAGATCAGGTTGCGGGTGTTGAAGCACCGGTGCTGCAGTAAAACGTTCTTTTAGCTTCTCAAAGGTGTCATTAGCTTCCTTGGTCCACTCAAACCTTCTGTTCTTTCTGAGCAAGGTGGTGATGGGATGGACCAAACGAGAAAAGTCAGAGACGAATCGCCGATAAAAATGTGCAAAGCCAAGGAAACTTTGAATTCCTTTAATCGAAGTGGGCGCTGGCCAGGTAAGGATAGCATCAACCTTCCTTTTGTCCATCTTGATTCCACTTGCCGACAGGATGAATCTCAAAAACTCCACTTCAGGAACATGGAACTGACATTTTTCTAACTTGACGTAAAGAGAGTTGTCCTTGAGGGTTTGAAGTACCGCGGTCACATGCCTTATATAATCTGAAAGGTTTGAGGAGAAGATTAGGATGTCATCCACATAAAACACCACACAAATGTCCAACAGTTCTCTGAAGATGTCATTCATAAAGGACTGAAAGGCCGCTGGAGCATTGCAAAGCCCAAAGGGCATCACTTGGTATTCGAAGAGGCCGAATTGCGTTCGAAAGGCAGTCTTCCACTCATCTCCCTGTTTGATTCGGATAAGATGATAGGCGCCACGGAGGTCGAGCTTGGTGAATATTTGAGCCTGTTTTACCTGATCTAGCAGGGTGGAAATGAGGGGAAGAGGATATCGATTCTTCACAGTGATCTGATTCAATGCTCGATAATCAATACAAGTTCTCAATTCACCTTCTTTTTTGGGCACAAACAAGAGCGGCGAGGCCACTGGAGACTTGGATGGCCTGATGAATCCATTGGCCAGATATTGATCCAGATAGTGCCTCAAATGGACATTTTCCTTTTTTTCCGTAAGGGCATAGATTCTGCTACACGGAAGCTGTGCTCCCGGCATGATATCGATTTGGCAATCATATGGCCTGTGTGGGGGCAAGACTTCAGCCTGCTTTTCTTCTTGGAAGATATTCTGGAAACCACAATACTCTTCTGGCAAAGAACCGATGAGACCTAGAGTCATCTGTATACTTGGATCCGGCTGCGACAGTGTCACTAGGTCTTCAGAGAGCATACAGGTATTTTGACAACTAGAGGCAAAGTTTAAGGTTCGGGAACGCCAATCAATTAGGGGATTATGTTTTTCTAACCAAGGCATTCCCAAGATGATCTGAAATTGTGGGGCTCGAATAAGGTCGAAAGAGATCCTCTCCCTGTGTCCTTCCTGACAGAGCATGATGAGATTATTAGTGCACTGCATCACAGGACCTGACACCAAGGGAGTGCCATCGACCCCTGAGAAATTCTAGGCTTCTAACTTCTCCCTTGAGGGGAATCCCAATTCACTTACCACATTTAGATCCATGTAAATGCCAATAGCTCCACAGTCAATGTAAGCAGTTAGTGCATTCTTCTTCGTGGGAGTCTCGGAACTAAACAGGACAATTGAGAACACAAAGGTGTCGATTCATGGAATTAATGTGCGCCGAAAATTCCCGCTCAGAGGTGCCAAAACGTGCGAATCGTAGTAAAAGTGCAAAAATCGCAGTGCAAGTGCGAAAATCGCAGGGAAACCAGCGCACATCGATTTATGGAAGGCCGTGCGCGAGAAAAATATCAGATGTGCGCTGAAAAAGTGCGCGCGCACGCTGGCGCACAGGATATCTAACGGCGTGCGCCACGGCCACAGCGAAATCGCGCATAGCGCGGCGCACACAACAAAAGTAGGCGGAACACAGGGCATAACACTCGGAATGGGGAACAACTCGTCAAAATGTGGGCGTCACGGGGGAAGTACAGGAGGCAAGTGCGCAGAACGCCCACACGCTCGCCTACAACACGTATTCATGGAATCCAATAGGGCAAACCAGCGCACGGTCAAACCAGCGCACAGGCCCAAACACCTCCGCCACAAGAAAGCAGGCGGTAGTGTCCCTGCCCCTGAAATAAATGTGCGCCAAAATGTGCGCCAACAAAAAGCACCTATATACAGCTATGATGAATGTCACATACTGTGGCCCTCTAAGACAAATGACGTGCAAAGGGGTACGCGACAAACACGGACACCCGCTGTGTGAAAAATAATGTGTGCGTGTATTCTGTGCTGCGCGGAAAGTGCCACACGCGATTTCCCTGGGTACGTGTATTCTGGGGTGCGCGGGAAATTCTACACGAGAATTGCCTGGGTCCGTGTATTCCAGGTTGCGCGGGAAGTCCCACACGCGATTGGCCTGGGTACGTGTATTCCGGGCTAAGCGGGAAGTTCCACATCCAAATTGCCTGGGTCCGTGTATTCCGGGGTGCGCGGGAAGTCCCACACGTGATTGGCCTGGGTACGTGTATTCCGGGGTGCGCGGGAAGTTCCACACGCGATTTCAGCAGGGTACGTGGATTCCGGGGTGCGCGTGAAGTTCCACATGCTAATTCTGCAGGGTATGTGTATTCCGGGGTGCGCGGGAAGTTCCACACACGATTCCAGCAGGGTACGTGGATTCCGGGGTGCGCGGGAAGTTCCACACGCGATTGGCCTGGGTACGTGTATTCTGGGCTGTGCGGGAAGTTCCACACACGAATTGCCTGGGTCCGTGTATTCCGGGGTGCGCGGGAAGTCCCACACGCGAATTGCCTGGGTCCGTGTATTCCGGGGTGCGCGGGAAGTTCCACACGCGATTGGCCTGGGTATGTGTATTCCGGGGTGCGTGGGAAGTTCCACACGCGATATCAGCAGGGTACGTGGATTCCGGGGTGCGCGTGAAGTTCCACACGCTAATTCTGCAGGGTACGTGTATTCCGGGGTGCGCGGGAAGTTCCACACGCGATTTCAGCAGGGTACGTGTATTTCGGGGGTGCCGGGTAGTACTACACGTGAATTGACCATGTGGGTCCTCCCAGGTGTTCCCTCTATACCCTCCACGGCCCCCGCAGGCAGCCCACACCACAGGGGACTACCCTGCACCCCTGCTCATGTCCCGCAGGCAGCCCATTCACCATGGCCATGCCCCCCAGCCAACCCACATGTCACCTTGCACTACTGATCACCAACGCATGTCTCCCAGCACCCCCACCCACCAGCATCCAGGGGCACCCTCCACCAGGCCCTCACACATGTCTCCCACCACCCCCACCCCCCAGCAGTCAGGGGCAGCCTCCACCAGGCCCCCACTCATGTCCAACTCATGTCCCCCTGCACCCCCACCCCCCCAGCAGTCAGGGGCACCCTCCACCAGGCCCCCACTCATGTCCCCCTGCACCCCCACCTACCAGCATCCAGGGGCACCCTCCACCAGGCCCCCACACATGTCTCCCACCACCCCACCCCCCAGCAGTCAGGGGCACCTGCCAGCAGGCCCACACACATGTCTCCCACCACCCCCACCCCCCAGCAGTCAGGGGCAGCCTCCACCAGGCCCCCACTCATGTCCCCCTGCACCCCCACCCCCCAGCAGTCAGGGGCACCCTCCACCAGGCCCCACTCATGTCCCCCTGCACCCCCACCCCCCAGCAGCCAGGGGCACCCTCCACCAGGCCCCCACTCATGTCCCCCTGCACCCCCACCCACCAGCATCCAGGGGCACTCTCCACCAGGCCCCCACACATGTCTCCCACCACCCCCACCCCCCAGCAGTCAGGGGCACCTGCCAGCAGGCCCACACACATGTCTCCCACCACCCCCACCCCCCAGCAGTCAGGGGCAGCCTCCACAAGGCCCCCACTCATGTCCAACTCATATCCCCCTGCACCCTCACCCCCCAGCAGTCAGGGGCACCCTCCACCAGGCCTCTACTCATGTCCACCTGCACCCCCACCCCCCAGCAGCCAGGGGCACCCTCCACCAGGCCACCACTCATGTCCCCCTGCACCCTCACCCACCAGCATCCAGGGGCACCCTTCACCAGGCCCCCACACATGTCTCCCACCACCCCCACCCCCCAGCAGTCAGGGGCACCTGCCAGCAGGCCCACACACATGTCTCCCACCACCCCACCCCCCAGCAGTCAGGGGCAGCCTCCACCAGGCCCCCACTCATGTCCAACTCATGTCCCCCTGCACCCCCACCCCCCAGCAGTCAGGGGCACCCTCCACCAGGCCCCCATTCATGTCCCCCTGCACCCCCACCTACCAGCAGCCAGGGGCACCCTCCACCAGGCCCCCACTCATGTCCCCCTGCACCCCCACCCACCAGCATCCTGGGGCACCCTCCACCAGGCCCCCACACATGTCTTCCACCACCCCCACACCCCAGCAGTCAGGGGCACCTGCCAGCAGGCCCACACACATGTCTCCCACCACCTCCACCCCCCAGCAGTCAGGGGCACCTGCCAGCAGGCCCACACACATGTCTCCCACCACCCCCACCCCCCAGCAGTCAGGGGCAGTCTCCACCAGGCCCCCACTCATGTCCAACTCATGTCCCCCTGCACCCCCACCCACCAGCATCCAGGGGCACCCTCCACCAGGCCCCACTCATGTCCACCTGCACCCCCACCCCCCAGCAGCCAGGGGCACCCTCCACCAGGCCACCACTCATGTCCCCCTGCACCCCCACCCACCAGCATCCAGGGGCACCCTCCACCAGGCCCCGACACATGTCCCCCTGCAACCCCACCGCCCAGCAGTGCGGGGCACCTGCCAGCAGGCCCCCACACATGTCCCCCAGCCAACACGTCATCACAATCCAGATCCCAGGCTCCTATGCCCACCCAAATCCCACCCCACACCACCTCAGTCCAAACACCCAACCAAGCTTTACATCCATTCAAAATGGAAATACCCATTACATGATAGATAACAAATAAGCAGTATGCGCATGAGTACAAGTCCGTCAGACCCACACAATGGCAACACATGACTGTGAAAACCCACATTCTGACAGGCATGAAACCAATGAGAGAAGTCCACACATTGAAGTAAGAAACAAAAATGTATTACAGTGTAAATGAAGTGAATGAAATCTAAACAAACAATAATGGCAACAAATATCAAAATGCATCATGTCCACAAAAATAATAAATAACGAAAATGGGACTCCAAAATAACCGTAAAGAAATTGTGTCCAAAGTCACTGTCCAACAAAGCAAATCCAAAGGGAAAGTAAAGTGAAAATCCATTGCTCCATGGTGAAAAAATAATAAAAGATGAAGGCCACAAATCTACTGTCAAACTATGTACAAAGAGCAAATCCATGGTCCATGATCCCAATGATGTAAATGAAACCTACAATAAAACCTACCTAACTAATAACTATATACAAAAAAGTGGGGCATAGTCCAAGCGCCCCAAATTAAAAAAAAGAAATAAAACCTAACACTAATTAACTATATACAAAGGCGGCGTGCTAGTCCAGCGGCTCACTCCGTGGTGTCCCGGGCCAGGGCATCATCGAACTCCTGTTCGATGTCCCGGAGGTGGTCCTGTTCCATGGCCCCGAGGGTCCGCAGGGATGCCGACATGTCCTCCTCCAACTCCCTGCAGATTCCCTCGAGGCACTCGGCCCGCCTCAGGGCCCTCCGCATGGAGTTCTCCGCCCTGACCATCATGAGCCACGCCTCTTCCGCCCACCGCCGCTCCGCACCTATCTGCTGGCCCAACCGCTGCCACATGGAAGACACTTCCCGTCCTGGGTCCTCCGGCCGATGCCTGCCCCTACGATGTAGATTGCCCTGAGCCATGATGCCTCCCACGTTGACTCCGCTGCTGCCTCCGACGCAACTGCCTCTGCCAGCACGACGGCATCCAGGCTGATGGAATCCACCGACGCCGTTGTGCACGTGCCCTGCCCAATGATGCCGGCACATCCTCCATCTGCTGGGGTCCAGTTGCTGTGGTGTTCCCCCCTGCTGGACCTCCGACTCCAGAGTGTGGCAGGGATGGGATCCCCACCGAGCTGGCTGCGTTGGTCAGGGCAGGTCCACAGGGGGCCCTGGTGGCATCTGGGCCGGAAGACGGCATGGAGAACGACTGGCGTATAGTCTCCACAGAGGAGGAGAGGGCCGCCAGATTGGTCGACACATGTATGAAACCCCCGACCACGGCCAATCCCAACTGGGCCACGTTGGCACGGTGCTCTTCGTGATGACGTGCAAGCTCCTCCCGGGAAGCATGCACGTCATCACGAATGACACCCGTGCGCAACGCGACACCAATCAGGACCTTCTCCATACGGCCACGGGTCCCCTCGTCCGCAGGTGGAGGGGAGTCAGATGACATGGACACCCACCCTACCTGTGGACAGGCCTGGGATGGGGCATCCCTGCTGGTGCATGGTGGTGCAGTCACAGTGTCAGGGACAGTGACATGCACAGGCCCCTCCACGGCGACCTGTGTTGCCTCCTGCCTCTGCCCCTGGACTGCACCATTTGCACCAGCAGGGATGCCCCCACCAGGCCCCATGTGCGCCTCAGTAGTGGCCTCCTCCTCCTCTGTGGAAACCACCAACCTGGATGGCTCCACACCGTCTTCCGCCATTGCAAGCCCCTGTGGGGGCTCACCCACCCCTTCTGTTGCAGCCGTGGGGGCATCCCCGCCGCTTTGCTCCACAGCACCGTCTCCGCCCTCTTCTTCACTTGCCGCTGTGTAGAGGGAGACATAGAACACAAGCATCAAGGTACTGTACAATGGTCCCCTAGACAGGAAGCAATAGCAGATGAGTGGCACTGTCAAAGATCACTTCCATCATGTCCCTCCACAACACATGGGTCAGTGCAGGCAAAACACATGCAGTAACAGGCATGGCACATGCTATGGACATTTGCATACATGTCCAAGGGACTCTCCAAACATACAATGTTGTTATGGAACTCACATGCATCATGGGTCATGCCTATCACATGCACACACATCAACATAATTTCATCCATCTGGCCTTGTACACCCCAGACACACTGGATACAAGGATAACTAGGCTGCATCTGTGAATCTGTACATTGTCACAGACATGTGTCATGCATCCATGGCATTCACAAGTCACAGACACGCAGGTCAGACACACAGACATGGATACCATACATGTACATGGCATCAGCACCCATCCCTCACCCCCACCCATGTCCAGCAACAGAGACTGGCATGCTCTCATGTGTCCAATCCGCATAGGGCTCCCCATGTTGCATTTAAACACATGCACCAACCGTGTGGTTCACACATTACTGGTCTCACATGCATGACCATGATGTCCCTGCACACATACATGCCTACATGGCCTATGTCACACATACAGGCAAGCATCAGACAACCAGCACACTGCAACATGCCCTGTCTCACACAGCAATGCTTGCCCACTTACCGCTCAACTCCAGATGTGTCTCCCTCGCAAGGATCTGGGCGTGGAGCGCTGGGTCTACACGTTCCAGGACCCTCAGCCGGATGGTACTCATGCGGCCCCGGCCCCCCTCCACGAGGCGCCGGGCCTTCAAGGGAGTCCTGGACCTCAAGTCCTCCCAGCGCTTCTTGACTTTCTCGATGTTGCGGGTTACCACCCCCTCCGTGTTGATGGCAACCACCAAGTCGTCCCAGATCCTGTCCCGTCCTTCCTTGTTGGCGCGTGACGATCCGAAGAGGGCATCATACTGCCCCAGGACTTGCTCCACAAGGACACCAACTTCGGTGGCACTGAAGCTGGTGCCCCTCTGCCTCTCTGGCCGGGGGTTGCCACTGGTGCTAGATGTTGCAGTGCCCGACATGGCAACCCCAGAGGCAGGAGTGGGTGGGCAACCGGGTCCTGGGGCTGGGCTGTGGAGCGATGGTATACCAGTCGTGAGTCTTCTGTTCCAGCAGGGGTGGACACAGCAACTGGACCCCTGCAGACGGCAGATGTGCAGGCACAAAATGGCAGGACACGGTGGCAGCTGGCAGGCAGGCAGCAGCAGATGGCTCGTGGGAGGCTGCTCGGGGCTCTGGGGGGCAGTAATTCGGCCTTCTGGGCAGGAGCGTGGTCTTCTGTGTGCTTACACGTGGCCAGCCTGATACGGAGTGAATTGGCACGTGAAAATCCTGCACGTCAACGTGAAATTTGAGGAAAGGGCCTTAGCGCGTAAGCGTGTCAGCACACAGTCGCGATTCCATTGGACCAAAGGCCCTCAGCGCGTAAGCGCGTCTGTGACGTGACACGTGCGGGTGTTTCCCTCATAGCACGTGATGACAGAGCATACGTGGAAACACTGCACATCAGAGTATCATTGCGTGTAATTGGATGAAAGTGCACGTACGCAATTGGCCTGGGTACGTGTATTGCAGGGGTTTGCGGGAATTCTCACACGCGATTTGCTTGGGTACGTGTATTACAGGGGTGCGCGGGAATTCTCACACGCAATTTGCTTGGGTACGTGTATTACAGGGGTGCGCGGGAAGTTTTACATGCTCCAAAAACACGTATCCAGGGAATTGAACGGGGCTAAGGCATGCGCACAAAAAACGTGCTAATCCGGAAACACGTACGCCAGCAGGAAGCAGGTGTACATCGACACGCGCAGCATAAAGGTGCGCGCAAACAACAAACAAGCTCAGACGCCAGGATGAATATACCGTTCCTAGCAGCAGTGGCCATGGGTTACCAAAGGAGGAGGAGGAGGATAGTGAGGGCCCGAATTTTCACACCCAGAACCAGCCTTTTTGGGATGCCTGATGACCAGGTGTATGGGAGGTACAGGTTTCCACCTCACATAATACTGGACCTGGTGAGTGAGTGGGAGGATGACCTCACATCACCCACCCTGTGCTCCCAAGCACTCAGCCCCCTGGAGAAGGTCCTTAATGTACTGCACTTCTTCGCCACTGGATCATTTCAGCGGACAAGTGCCATAGTGGGTGGGGTGTCACAGGCCACGCAGTCACGCTGCCTACACCAGGTCTTGAACATCATCAATGCAAGCCCATCAGTCCGCAGGCACATATACCTGCCCAGGACACCTGCAGAAAGGCAGGCTGCCGCCCTGGATTTCTACGGTGTGGCACAATTCCCCAAAGTGCTAGGTGCCATTGACTGCACCCATGTGGCACTACGTCCCGCCAGGGCATCTGAGCACATCTATAGGAACCGCAAGCACTGGCATTCCATCAACGTGCAGGTAGTATGTAATGCCATGGGAATCATCACCTCAGTATATGCCAACTATCCAGGGTCCACCCACGACAGCTTCATTTACCAAATGTCTACCCTAAGCCGGGACCTAGAAGCTGGGCGGCATGGTGATACATGGCTGCTTGGTGAGTATGAATGCCACTGCACATGCATGCATGTCAGATGCAGAGTTATGTCACTACCCCACTAATGATACCCATCACCTCCTCACCAGGGGACAGTGCCTACCCTCTGAGCACCCACATGATGATGCCAATTCGGAACCCCATCACGCCTCCCGAGGTAAGATACAACACAGCCCATATTGCAACCCGGGGCATAGTGGAGCGCACATTCGGAGTGCTCAAGTCACGCTTTCGCTCCCTTGACCGTTCTGGCGGGCAGCTGTTATATGCGCCCCCAGTAGTGTGCAGGATCATAGTGGCAGCATGTGTCCTGCACAATGTTGCAACACGGCGGGGCCTGGCTGTGGACACGGTGGTGCCCCCACATCCCCAACCACATGCACGCCCGCTGCGCATGGGAGGGGAAAGGGCACAGGGTGAGGCAGCCCGTACGCAGCTGATGGCTAATTACTTCACATAGAAATCACACCCCTGTGGAGTGCAGACAGCCCTGGCACATACCATCTGATAAGCAATGATGACTCGACCTGACAATTATGATGAACAAAGGGACAGTCAACTGTCAGAACCATAGCAGCCTGAGATTGTTCATGTGGAAGTGTCACAATGTGTGCATCCCTACCTACACAAACACCACCAATGCAGTATCATCAAAAGACACACTTCCATGCAGCAGAAATGTATACCCACTTGCAACATACTACATGAGAACAGTGCCATGTCACCCAACCCCTCCCTGGCACGGCCACACAACACACCATGGCATGTCATGCAATGTCAGAGCAAACAAATTAATCCCCACAACATGCCCCAAGTGTCACCAACTACTGGCCACACATGAAATGTTCACAGTAATGCAGGACCAACAACACACATTACCAAATACTTACCAAGAATACCAATCACCTACACAACCTCCAACCTACCATAAACATGACAGTACAGACTTAAAAAATTGGTAGCCTCACTACCTGATAATGCCAGCACTTCGAACACTTCCAAGTATACAGTGTTAGCGCCACGCAAGAGTGTAGGTGCACTGCTTACAACATGGACTCCAGTTCCAAAGTAGACCGCCTTGTGAAGACATGAGAAATGGACCTGCAAATTAGGAGGATGAGATGGATGCAGAGGCACATATCAATACACCATGCAGTGTACAATACAACAACAATATGCACTAGGAATGTATACACAGTATTGACTACAGACTGCCCACACATCAAATGGGAGTCCAACGTCACCGTGTACGTCAATGTCACTTGGGCACACCCTTTGCAAGCCCATGGAAACGGGAAGCAGGAGCCGTGTGTGTCACACAAACCCAAGCATCTGACCCAAATTCAGGACAAGCCTGCATGTGCCCAGCCACAATACAGCGTATGCCCATGGGAGCCACACAAGGCAACACACTGTCCAAAAAATCAAAAATTAAAAAAAATAATATATCAAAAATGGCCATTAATGGGCCTGGGTGGGGGGTTGCCACCCAGGAGGCCCGAGGACAGGGTGCACACCAAAACCCACCTGTGTGGATCTTGCGAAAAAAATACACCTCCATGGGCTCATGGCCTGCACGGCTACCCTATTGTGAGAGAAGCACTGCTGTCGCTCTCCCCAGACTCTGCAGCTGCCTCAGGAGGTGGTGGCACTATGGGAGGCAGCCCACGCAAAGCCCTAGTCTGGTCCTCCATGGCAGCAAGCATGCAGGTCTGGAAGGTCTGGTTCTGGAGGATAATCGTGTGTAGGTCCCCATGCAATAACTCACGGGATTACCGGACCTCCTCACGAGTTGCCTGCATCTCAGCTGAGAGCGTACGTGTGAGACGCTCCAGCTGCTGTTCTGTCCTTGTGTTTGTTGAAGCCTCAAGCTCAACAAGAGTCGTCCTGAGGCGACAGAGTTCCACCCTCAGGGCTTCCCTGTGGCCCTGGGACTCTATGGAAATGGCTTCCCGCAGAGTCGCCAGTGCTGCCCGCCTGTCCCTGTCGGACGCCAACATGTCCTCCCTGTGTGACTGGCAGATGGAGTCTGTTGCCTGCTGTAGTCGCTCCATCAGCCTTTCTGGGGGGACAATGGAAGTGGCCACCCTATCCATGGCCTGAGCCATCATCTCTGATGATGCTGCCTGTTGGGTTGCCATACCGTATATGGATTGCTCCCATGCGGTATTGCCAGGTGGCGTACGGCCACCACGTCGGCGGGCACCACACCTGTCTGGGGCAAGGCGAACTGTGCCTTGCTGTGCCGGCACTGCCTGAGGCTGCAGGACTGCATTCCCCCTTTGATCTGCTGGCCCAGGAACAGGATCAGATGTTGCGGAGTGTGACCCTGCATCCGTAACCACCAAAGGCATACCTGCCAACACTGACATCCCCATTGAGGGTTCTACCCCTGGTGCAGGTAGGTCAGACAGAACAGAATCCCTCCCAGGAACACTCACCTGCGACGCTACATAGGTCTCATCATCCGAATGGACACCTGAATACAGCTCGGGGGAGGTGCACCCAGAGACACCCCTGGAGAGCACGACCTGCAGCAGTTGTGGGTTCTCACCCACCACCACACCACGTCCCTCACTGGTGGTCGGTCGGGCCTGAGACCCCTCCTGGGTCTGCACCATCTCCACAACCCCAGCAGTATCAAGTGCGTCATCCCCTGCAAAGACATAAAAGAAAAGAAATGGAAACAGGCATTAGCACTATGGCACACAATTAGGGCTGAGAAGCTACAGAACCAGTACTTGATTGACACATGTCCCACATGACTAAAACCCTCCCATGCATGCACCGTCACTGCGTATGAAGGGGAGGCAAATGGCACACATTGATGACACCAAGATGGAAGATCAACACATTTGCTGCATGCTGCCTAGCAGTGGCATCACACATTGGCCTGTGATTGGCAGGTCAAATACACATGCCATCACACAGATGGCATGTACCCTAGCCATAAAGTGAAGAGGGAGAGGAGGGCACCAATTGTTCGTTCAGTCTAGTGTGCTCATGAAATTGCTTTTTTAATTGAAATAGTTCAAATGTTTAATCTGGAGCTGCCAGTCCAAAATGGTCCTATAGCACAGGGACATGTCTAAACAAATGATATCCAGGAAACAAAGTCAGTCCACTGTGGCATAGCCATGTCAGACATGTGACAATAGGACTGAGAAATGCCTAGTAAAAGTGGTGGAATGCAAACAATCTGCATGAATAAACAGAGAAAAATAAGCAACAATGTTGTGGCAAGATGACACTTCAAGGGCAACTGGTGTGGTGTTGGGCTAGATGTCTACTGTTGGCAGAAGGGATACTGCTATACCCAAATGCTGGTGCGCAGAATGTATTGGATGAGGCACATGGGTGACCCAAACCACTCAGGCACACACACCCTCACCTGGCACCCAAACAGAAGCCCTCACACACACACCATGCACATGGATGACACACACATGTATGTGCACTCACCGGACAATGCCTCGTAATCTGCCAGTTCTCCCATGCCTTGGATCTGTTCCTCCCTGACGTAGGTCCCAGCAACATGCTCATGTGGAGTGAGTTCTATGTCCTCTGCTGGAGACCCACCTCCAGTCACTATAGTAGCGGCATGACTTGAGGCCAGCTTATTCTTTGCCCTGCGCTTCAGGTCATTCCAGCGTTTGTAGCATTCAGTAGCTGTGCGCCTCACGATTCCAAGGGCACTTATGATGTCCGCGATGGTCTGCCAGTGTGCCAGACGTTGTGCAGGTGTGGTCTTGGATCCTGCAACAATCACACTTTTCGCGGTCATGTGCGGACACATACTCTACAAGTGCATTCAGTTCGGCCTCATTGAAGCTGGGCTTCCTTGACGGGCCGGACTGTGTAGCCGTGTCTGGGGCATCAGCCTCTACTGGACGAGCACTCTTCCTCTTCCGCTTGGAAGGTGGTGGGGATCCTGAGTGTCCTACGCCGCTCTGGACACTAGGGGCAGGAGCCCCGGTGGACTCTGTACTAGGAGTGTGGGATTGCACACCCAGCATGGGAGTTGGTGCAGGCATTAGCTCAAGTGTGATGGTGTCAGGGGGAATGTCAGCAGGATGGACTTGGACCGACACTGTCCTGGCTGGGTGTGTGAGAGGTGGGGTGGATGGAGCCGCAGCTGCCCCTGCAGCCTCCCCACCCTGCCTACTCGGGGCAGCAGATGACCTAGCTGCCCCTGATCCACGTGGCCTGATGACACCAATGTGCATCGGCGCACGTGGTCTAGACCTGCTGACCTGGAAGTCAGCCATGGAGTCACCCTGTGCCAGGTCTGGTGCCACAGTGGGCTGGTCCAACAAGGGCTGAGCATGGATGGTGTCAGCCACGTTACCCTCAACCGGGGGGGAGGGGCATGGGTGTCCCTGACTGGTCCTCCACACATGGGGGGCTAGGGGCACCCTGCAAGTCATGGCCACGTCCCCTAACGGATCCACCACGGCCACCACTTGGGGCTCAGCCACCTTTGCCACCCTTACAGCTTGTTCGCCTCCCAGCCATGGCACTGATGTTATTGTGCGTATGGGAGTCACTGTGAACTATTGTCCTGGGCAATTGGGGGTCAAAGGGGTTGGGTACCAGATGGTAATCGTACCCTAGTGCTCTAGCAAGGCTGTATGTCACCCCTGGGGAAAGATGACGGGTCACGCAATGCACAGGCACCCCAAAAATAGGAAGTAAGGTGCACGCAACCCTTCCTAGACCACGTGTGTGGAAAAATAAACCTGCACTACGCTGTGGCACCCAGAAACACAAGAATGAACGTATGCGTGTCACACGCAGCCTAGAATGACCTCTGAAGGTCATTCTAGGCTGCGTGTGACACGCATACGTTCACACGCGACACACGGGGCAAGCACAGATGTTAAATACGTGCGCGACTCACCGTCTGCCAGGAAAAAAAGCGTGAAAAAGACATGCGTGTGCGCGTTGGCAACACCCCCACCAAAAGAAGAATTGTACGCTGTCTGAGGAGACAGGACAACAGTAGAAGGGAACGCTGTTTGAGGAAACAGGCCCAGGAAAAAGAGGAAAAGAGAAAAAGCTGTCAGAGGTAACAGGGAGTACGAACTTGAAACGCCGTGAAGTAAATCGCGTGTGAACCGACAAGAAGTACAGATTTCACCCACTCGTTCTCCACGAAAAGCACATACAAGGAAATGGTGTTCTACACGTACCTTTTATACACACGTCACAGACGCGCATACGCGCTGAGGCCATTTCCACCAATTACATGCTTTGACACTCGGACGTGTATTTTTTTTTTACACGCGCCATTCTCAACGGCCATGCGCGTGACGTCATAGACGCGCCTGGGGGCCTTTGGGCCAATGAATTAACGTACGTGCGCTGATGCGCTTACGCGCTAAGGGCCTTTCCTCAAATTACACGCAGACATGCTGGATTTTCACATGCCAAATCACTCCGTATCAAGCTGGCCATGCGTAAGCACACGGAAGACCACGCTCCTGCCCAGAAGGCCGAATTACTGCCCCCCAGAGCCCAGAGCAAGCTCCCACCTGCCATCTGCTGCTGCCTGACTGCCTGCTGCCCACGTGTCCTGCCATTTGCTGCCTGCACATTAGCCAGGGGTGCTGTTGCTGTGACCACCCCTGCTGGAACCGAATACTCCCGACTGGGATACCATCGCTCCACAGCCCAGCCCCAGGACCCAGTTGCCCACCCACTCCTGCCTCTGGGGTTGCCATGTCGGGCACTGCAACATCTGGCACCAGTGGCAACCCCCGGCCAGAGAGGCAGAGGGGCACCAGCTTCACTGCCACCGAAGTTGGTGTCCTGGTGGAGCATGTCCTGGGGCAGTATGATGCCCTCTTTGGACGGTTGCGCACCGACAAGAAAGGACGGACTCGGATCTGGACAGGCATCATGACTGCCATCAATGCGGAGGGGGTGGCAGTCCGACTATTCCATTATGTGAAGAAGCGCTGGGAGGACTTCAGGTCCAGGACCCTCAAGAAGGCCCGTCGCCTCCTGAAAGCAGCGGATGCTAAGGGGCACCGGGGCCACTTGTCGGAAGATCAGATGAGGGTCCTGGAACGCATATCCCCAGCGCTCCACGTCCAGGTCCTTGAGAGGCAGACCCGTGTGGAGTCGAGCGGTAAGTGTACATGCATACTGATTGTAAGCTGTGCGTGTGGTGGTGTGGCAGGAGTGTGCCGGTTGCACATGTGGTTTTATGTGGCCAAGTATGGGGGGGGGTACAGGGCCGTGAGGCTGACACATGCGAGGGCTCTCATGTGTGACACATGGATGGTGCTTGTGTGTGTAGGCTTGCATGGCAAAGGATGTGGAAGAATGATTGGCAGGTGTGACATGGATGCCGATCTGAACACTGCGACAGTTGGCGGAGGTATACACATGCATGCAAGTGTGGTGGTGTGTGTGCAAGTGTAGTGCACTCCCTGTGTCGCGTGTGATGTCTGGCGCACCTTTGCCTGCTCATGCTGTTGTATGTGTATGGATGGTGCTGGCTGTTGCGATATGGCTGTGGTATAGCTCATGTGTGCAAGTTGAAATGACATGTGTGTTGGGGATTGTGATGGCATGTCTGAGGTTTGCCAATGCCACTCATGTACAACTGTCATGTGTTTATGAGTCCATTATACAGTCCCCTGATGCCTGTGTTTTATTTCTCCCTGTCTGCAGCGTCAACTGATGAAGAGGGCGGAGAAGGTGCTGTGGAGCACAGTGGCAGGGGTCGCACCACCAGCCGGAGACGCAAGGCCCGGCTCCCCTCCCAGGTTGTGATCTCGTCGGGGAGTGAGGAGTCCGGTGCTGCATCCGAGGCCGCAGCTGCCGAGGGGAGGTCCAGGCGGCGGAGGTTGGAGTTGGACTCCTCGGCAGCAGAAGGGGCAGCTGGGACCCTACAGGGCCCAACAGAGGAAGATGGCACGGAGTCATCCAGGTTGGTGGGGGGTTTGGTGGAGGAGGAGGCCATGCAAGCAACAGAGACGGGGTCTGGAGGTGGGGATTCCACTGGTGCTAGTGGTGCAGTGCAGGACCAGGGACAGGTGGCAGCACAGGCCGCCGCGGAGGTGCCTGTGTGCAATCCTGTCCCTGCTCCTGTCACTGCATCATCTTGCACCAGCAGGGATGCCTACCTCCAGACCCGTTCTCAGGGAGGGGATTGGCTTACACCAACTGGCCTTCCTCTCCCTGCGGATGTGGCTATCCTGCAACAGGTTGAGCCTGTCCAGGGTGGGGTGGCGTTGCGTCAACGGGCCATGCGAGCTGACCTGCAGTCTTTCCATGATGAGACTGCACGTCTTCTCGCATGGCTCGTTGACCGCGTTGACCCACTGGGACAGCTCACCATGGCCGGATTCCTCCGTTTCCTGGACCTTGTTCCGAGCCCCTCCTCAACGGAACCCCCTATGCCCCAGTCGTCCTCCATGCCATCTTCCCACACATGTATCACCTGGGTGCCCTGTGGAGCTGCCTCTGACCGTGCAGCCAGGCTGGTGGACAACAGATCCCTGCCACAGTCGGGAGTCGGACGTCCAGCAGGGGTGGCCACATCAACAACTGCACCCCAGCTGGAGGAGGATGTGCAGGCACCATCGGACAGGGCACATGGACAGCAGCAGCAGCAGCAGCAGCAGCAGAAGGAGGCTGTAGGTGGGAGCCACATTGGCTCGGGGCCGTCGACATCGGAGGGGCAGGCATTGGCCGGAGGGCAGGAGGACCCAGGACGGGAAGTGTCTTCCGTGTGGCAGCGGTTGGGCCACGCCATAGATGCAGAGCGGCAGCGGGCAGAAGAGGCACGGCTCACGATGGTCAGGGCGGAGAACCCTGAGGTGGGCCGAGTGCCTCGAGGCAATCCGCAGGGAGTTGGAGGAGAACATGTCGTTGTCCCTGCGGACCCTTGGGGCCATGGAACAGGACCGCCTCCGGGACATTGAGCAGGAGTTCGATGATGCCCTGTCCCGCGACATCCAGAAGTGAGCCGTTGGACTAACCCGCTGCCATTGTATATAGTTAATTAGTGTTAGGTTTTATTTTTATTTTTTAATTTGGGGCGCTTGGACTATGCCCCACTTTTTTGTATATAGTTGTTAGTTAGGTGGGTTTTATTGTAGGTTTCATTTACATCGTTGGGATCATGGACCCTGGATTTGCTCTTTGTACATAGTTTGACAGTGGATTTGTGGCCTTCATCTTTTATTATTTTTTCACCATGGAGCAATGGATTTTCACTTTACTTTCCCTTTGGATTTGCTTTGTTGGACGGTGACTTTGGACACAATTTCATTACGGTTATTTTGGATTCCCATTTTCATTATTTATTATTTTGGTGGACATGCCGCATTTTGATATTTGTTGCCATTATTGTTTCTTTTGATTTCATTCACTTAATTTACACTGTAATACAATTTTGTTTCTTACTTCAATGTGTGGACTTCTCTCATTGGTTTCCTGCCTGCCACAATGTGGGTTTTCACAGTCATGTGATGCCATTGTGTGGGTCTGACGGACTTGTACTCATGCGCATACTGCGTATTTGTTATCTATCATGTAATGGGTATTTCAATTTTGAATGGATGTAAAGCTTGGTTGGGTGTTTGGACTGAGGTGGCGTGGGGTGTGATTTGGGTGGGCATAGGAGCCTGGGATCTGGATTGTGATGACGTGTTGGCTGGGGGACATGTGTGGGGGCCTGCTGGCAGGTGCCCCACACTGCTGGGGGGTGGGAGTGCAGGGGGACATGAGTTGGACATGAGTGGAGGCCTGGTGGAGGGTGCCCCTGGCTGCTGGGGGGTGGGGGTGCTGGGAGACATGAGTTGGACATGAGTGGGGCCCTGGTGGTGGGTGCCCCTGGCTGCTGGTGGATGGGGGTGCAGGGGGACATGAGTGGGGGCCTGGTGGAGGGTGCCCTGCACTGTTGGGGGGTGGGGGTGCTGGGAGACATGAGTTGGACATGAGTGGGGGCCTGGTGGAGGGTGCCCCTGGATGCTGGGGGGTGGGGGCGCTGGGAGACATGAGTTGGACATGAGTGGGGGCCTGGTGGAGGGTGCCCCTGGATGCTGGGGGTGGGGGTGCAGGGGGACATGAGTGGGGGCCTGGTGGAGGGTGCCCCTGCCTGCTGGTGGGTGGGGGTTCAGGGGGACATGAGTGGGGGCCTGGTGGAGGGTGCCCCTGGATGCTGGGGGGTGGGGGTGCAGGGGGACATGAGTGGGGGCCTGGTGGAGGGTGCCCTGCACTGCTGGGGGGTGGGGGTGCTGGGAGACATGAGTTGGACATGAGTGGGGGCCTGGTGGAGGGTGCCCCTGGATGCTGGGGGGTGGGGGTGCAGGGGAACATGTGTGGGGGCCTGGTGGAGGGTGCCCTGCACTGCTGGGGGGTGGGGGCGCTGGGAGACATGAGTTGGACATGAGTGGGGGCCTGGTGGAGGGTGCCCCTGGATGCTGGGGGGTGGGAAGGTGCAGGGGGACATGAGTTGGACATGAGTGGGGGCCTGGTGGAGGGTGCCCCTGGCTGCTGGGGGGTGGGGGTTCTGGGAGACATGAGTTGGACATGAGCGGGGGCCTGGTGGAGGGTGCCCCTGGATGCTGGGGGGTGGGGGTGCATGGGGACATGAGTGGGGGCCTGGTGGAGGGTGCCCCTGGCTGCTGGTGGGTGGGGGCGCAGGGGGACATGAGTTGGACATGAGTGGTGGCCTGGTGGAGGGTGCCCCTGGATTATGGGGGGTGGGGGTCCTGGGAGACATGAGTTGGACATGAGTGGGGGCCTGGTGGAGGGTGCCCCTGGCTGCTGGTGGATGGGGGTGCAGGGGGACATGAGTGGGGGCCTGGTGGAGGGTGCCCTGCACTGTTGGGGGGTGGGGGTGCTGGGAGACATGAGTTGGACATGAGTGGGGGCCTGTTGGAGGCTGCCCCTGGATGCTGGGGGGAGGGGCGCAGGGGGACATGAGTGAGGGCCTGGTGGAGGGTGCCCCTGGCTGCTGGTGGGTGGGGGTGCAGGGGGACATGAGTGGGGGCCTGGTGGAGGGTGCCCTGCACTGCTGGGGGGTGGGGGTGCTGGGAGACATGAGTTGGCGGTGGAGGGTGCCCCTGGATGCTGGTGGAGGGTGCCCCTGGATGCTGGGGGGTGGGGGTGCAGGGGAACATGAGTGGGAGCCTGGTGGAGGGTGCCCCTGGCTGCTGGGGGTGGGGGTGCAGGGGGACATGAGTGGGGGCCTGGTGGAGGGTGCCCTGCACTGCTGGGGGGTGGGGCCGCTGGGAGACATGAGTTGGACATGAGTGGGGGCCTGGTGGAGGGTGCCCCTGGATGCTGGGGGGTGGGGGTGCAGGGGGACATGAGTTGGACATGAGTGGGGGCCTGGTGGAGGGTGCCCCTGGCTGCTGGGGGGTGGGGGTGCTGGGAGACATGAGTTGGACATGAGTGGGGGCCTGGTGGAGGGTGCCCCTGGATGCTGGGGGGTGGGGGTGCAGGGGGACATGCGTTGGTGGGCAGTAGTGCAAGGTGACATGTGGGTTGGCTGGGGGGCATGGGCATGGTGGATGGGCTGCCTGCGGGACATGTGCAGGGTAGTCCTCTGTGGTGTGGGCCGCCTGCAGGGGCCGTGGAGGGTGTAGAGGGAACACCTGGGAGGACCCACATGGGCAATTCACATGTAGTGCTCCCCGCGCACCCCTGGAGTACACGTACCCTGATGGAATCTTGTGTGATACTTCCCGCTCACCCCTGAAATACACGTACCCTGCTGCTTTTGCATGTGATGCTTCCCGCGCACCCCTGGAATACACGTACCCTGATGGAATCGCGTGTAATACTTCCCGCGCACCCCTGAAATACACGTACCCTGCTGCTTTTGCGTGTGATACTTCCCGCGCACCCCTGGAATACACGTACCCTGGTGCTTTTGTGTGTGATACTTCCCGCGCACCCCTGGAATACACGTACCCTGATGGAATCGCGTTTGATACTTCCCGCGCACCCCTGAAATGCATGTACCCTGCTGTTTTTGCGTGTGATACTTCCCGCGTACCCCTGGAATACACGTGCCCTGATGGAATCGCGTGTGTTACTTCCCGCGCAACCCTGATGTACACGTACCCAGGACAATCGCGTGTGAAACTTCCGAGAACCACTGAAATACATGTTCCCCGCTTGGCGTTTGCTGTTTGGCAGCCCGGTGAACTGGTCCAGGGTTAGCGCAGCCCTTTGCGATGATTTGGGAATTTTGAAGGCTTTTCCTTGCGCGAGGGCGTTCTTGGGGGCGTAACTGGCACTGCTGCAGGATCGCTGCGCCACTCTGCGCCACGGCTGTTTTTGGAGGCTAAAATCCATGAATACGCTGTGCGATGAAAAGGATTTTATCGCACGCGGCTGGCGCAGTGTATCACACGAGGACACTGTGCGCCAGCCGCGTGCGCCACTTTTGTGCGAATTTATATGAATTACCCTGACAGTGTGAGGTCACAGCAACATTTTTCATGCTCGACAAGCTGACCTCTAGGCTTGTCGGGCACTGGAATTGTACGCCACCTGATCCTTCTTATCTTGATTTACACCCCCGAACGGTTTCCTCGTAGGCTTAACTGGACAATTTTTTAAAAAGTGTCCAGCCTTGCCACAATACAAACACAACTGGAGTTGACGTCTTTTCTCTCTCTCGGCTTGGGATATAGGACCACAGATTCTGCCCAACTGCATAGGTTCAGGATGCAGGTCTAAGCCTGGTTTTAACAAGGGCTCTTTTGGACGAACTAAAAATGCTCGGTTATCTTGACGAGCTCGATCTGTTCTTCTGTCCTGTAAACAGTGATCCAATTGTATGGTCAAGTCAATGAATTCTGTGAGGTTTTGAGGTGGATTTACTACCTGAGCTAACACATTTTTCAACTCGCTGCGTAATCCACGATAAAATAATGTAGTTGTTTTTTCTGTGGGCCAATTGGTTTCTGCCACCAGCCTATTAAAAGTGGCCACATATGCAAGCAGTTCCTGGTTACCCTGCTTAAGCGACAGCAATCAATTGTCCAATGCATGTCCTTGCGTGTGACGAGCAAATAGTTTTTCTAACTCTCGTTGGAATTCTGCAAAGTTCTGTAAACCGGGTCGTCCCTATTAACCAGGGGAATAGACCAATCGGCTTCACATCCCCCCAAGTACGACAATACAAATGCTACCTTGGATTGGTCTGTGGGGAAAACCCCGGGTCTACACAAGAAATGCAATCTGCACTGATTCAAGAAGACTGCACATTTTTTAGGATCCCCTGTAAAACGCTCCGGGGGTGCCAGAGGAATATTCCCAGGAATGACTACTTGGACTGGAACCGAGGATGCTGCAGAGGTGGAAGCTTGGGGGTTACTTTGGGGTAAAGGCACTTGCCCCGCTTGATTTTGTAATAATTGATGAGCCAGCTCCTCAGAGCACTCTCTATTTACCCCCAATTCCCTTTTAAGGGCACTGGTTTCGGACCGAGCTGCATGGACTTCAGCCCTTAGTTCCCCCAGGAGTTGGGTTAATTGATCTACCTCAGAAGTTCCCATGGTGTTCAGGCAGAGCACTTTTCTGTACGGCTTCACGTTCTGTAACGCTTACCTTAGGCTCTGCGGGAACACCTCTACTACTCTTCTCGGGGTGCGTGGTTCTCTCACTACTTCCCTGCTTGGAATTCTATGAGTTGAGAATCTGTGGAATTAAACAACCAGTCAACAATGGAATCTAAGATAACTGAGAATCGTCTCCTCACCAACCAACACTTCTTCCCACTGAGTTCGCCCTGCTCACCTCTTATTATGTTTTGATGAGCTATCCGTCCTGCATCTGTGCAGGGGCGCAAGTCCTGAAGAGGGGATTGAATGAGAGCGGGAAAAGGAACCAACTCGAATGGAAGGGCTACGGGAGTACTAATGCCTCAGGGGGTAAGTTGTATGCTGGAAAAGGTTCAATGACTGAGAGACGCTGGGTGCCAAGAACATGAGGAGAAAATCACTCCTAATCTGAAGGGAATGTCACTGAAACATTTACTAGAGAGTGCGTTGCTCATACACACAATGTTAACCGGACACCTCTGTCAGGCAATGCACCAAACCTATTATTTTCCTCCAATACACCAGAGGGACTCAGGGAACCAACAAGGAGGACTCTACATGTACTGTACGTTCCTACGTGTGTGTGAACAAACCATGTAAAACAAAAGCTGCTGTGATTAGACTGCCCAACTACGGAATAACCAATTAATGTGCTATACCACAGCCACAGTAAATTCCTAGTGACACGAGCGACTAAAGCTCGCTTACTAACCAAACAGGCTAACGAGAAAACTAGATGCCAAAATAATGTTTCACAAGAAACCTTACTTGCGGTGAGAAGAAACAACACGGAAGCTTCTCCTGTTAATTCCTGACAGAAGAACGCTCCTCCTCACCGGACACTCGGAAACTGTGAACTGACGGAATTCAAGTGGGAATTAGGAAATCTACAACGAATGTGAACTGAGAGTGACAAGGCACAGGAATTTTCGATGACAAAAGGGAAAACTAAGGGCAAGAATTTCCTGTCAGAAACGAGCTGAGGTAAACGTCCGCTAACAGCAAGAGGACGCGAAGCGCAGCTCCACCGAGGGGAGGGGCTTAAATACTCGCGGAACCTGTACTACTGGAATGCTCCGCAGGATTCAGGGACGGCCGCCTGGCGGCCATGTTGAGTAAAGCGGGATAGTCTGAATCACAATTGGCCACTGGGCTCTCCCTACTCATAGCCCAGGAATGATACACAGCAGCCCAAGACCTTTTGGGGGAAGTTCTATGGAACGGTCCTGTGATCATGACAGGAGATGCCGATAACTGAAACGGAAATAGAGGAGGCGATAAGGGCACTACCCAACGGGAAACCCCCTGGCACTGATGGTCTCAGTGCAGAGTTTTACAAGGAGTTTAAACACCTGTTGGTACCCAGATTACTTGCGGTGTGGGCAGAAGCCCTAGATAAGGGAGAGCTCCCTGAAACTAAGAAAGAGGCAGTAATTACGTTGCTGCTCAAACCAGTGAAGCCCCCGGAGGACTGCGGTTCATATAGGCCGCTGTCATTAATCAACACTGATGCAAAAATCTTAGCTAAAATACTTGTGACTAGGCTAACACCATTGATGCCATACATGCTCCAGGAAGACTAGGCAGGGTTTGTTTTGGGTAGGTTCACGGCCACTAATATCAGAAGATGCCACGAAATCCTGACTACAACACCCCCCGAAGATCAGACTATAGCCGTCTCGTTAGATATGCGTAAAGCATTTGACACAGTTTCCTGGCCCTTTCTTTTTGGGGTATTACGAAACTATGGGTTTGGCCCAAATTTCTTGAAATGGATACAAATATTGTATACAGGTCCCCATGCCAAAATTAGAGTCAATGGAACCCTAACAGATAAGCTTGAATTACGAGGGGGCACTAGACAGGGATGCCCATTGTCACCACTACTGTTCGCCCTAGTAATAGAACCCTTGGCGGATATACTGAGGGCACGCTACAGCGCATATGGGCTGAGGCTAGAGGGCAAGCTACATATTATAAATCTGAACGCAGATGATATCTTGCTATACCTAAAAAATCCAGACTGAACATTGGGGAGGGTCCTGTCAGAAGTCGAGCGGTTTGGTAGATTTTCGGGCCTACGCCTGAACCCCAGCAAATTTGAAATATTCTCCATCACAGAGAACACAACTAAACCCTGAGACTTGCATGGCCTACTATGGAGCCCAACACATATTCTGTATTTAGGAGCACGCATTGCTAGGACGGCCCAATTATCGCGAGCTCTGAATTATAATTTGATGGCAGACATGCTATGCATTAAGATGAAACACTGGAGCGCCCTCCCTATCTCATTGATAGTAAGGATTGCATCAATAAAAATTATAATTCTTCCAAAGCTCTTTTATCTATTCAGCACCGTACCGGTCTGGCCGGGTCGCGCCCTATTCACCAAAATGTCCAGTACATGTGTTTCATTCGTATGGGGTGGACACCCGAGGGTGAGCTGGAAGACGTTAACCGATGGTTATTCAAGGGGTAGTTTGATGGCACCGGTCCTGGAATTACACTACTTGACAGCACAGGCACAATGCGCCGCCCAATGGGCTACATTATTCCTGAACCCTACGGAACCGCTGCCGGGCCACTCTGAAAGGGAAGCCACTATGGCGCTCCACAAAATAATAAGACCGACCCCCAAACACTACAACACTATGAAACCTTTGAAGGTGGTGTTCACGGCATGGTCTAAAATAGTCTAAATATTTGCCACTCACAGACTATACCACCCGAGTATGCCGCTCTGGGGCGACACCCAAATACCCTTCAGTATAGACGGAGAGGTGGCGCGGCACTGGACTTCCAAGGGCATAACCCAATGGGGGCAACTATTTCCTGACAAGCACTTCATTCAGTGGGAGGACATCAAAGGTGTAGTAGGGAATACATATGGGCACAGACAACAATATATCCGTATACAATCAGTCATACAAAATATATATCCTACCTTCCCTAATGAGCCACCGTTAAACATGGGACTTGAATACATGTTCACAGGGGGATTGCAAAAGGTCTCGGCATCAGCACTGTATAAAATCATACTCCAGACACGCCCGATAGAGAAACGTACAACTGAGGCCAAGTGGGAACAAGACCTGGGACAGCAAATTGGCGACGAGGAATGGTCCCAAATTTGTGCACTTACCAAACAAATATCATGTAATTCCAAATATAGACTGATTCATTACAAGATAATACAAAGGACGCACTACACCCCTGAAAAGCGCAAAAGTATATATCAAACCATGTCCGGGAACTGCCCGAGATGCAATGCAGAAGATGCAAACATTTATCACATGATGTGGGTGTGCGTAAAACTGAAGGGTTACTGAGAGGAGGTGTGTGAGGCCCTAGATGGGATGGCAGATCAACCAGTGGAATGGTCCCCTCGGATGTGCTTGCTGGGTGTAGTAGAAAAAATGAACCCGATATGGCGTAAACTTATTGACTCCAATTTTGTAATGATTTCCACTATTTCAAAGAAGGTTTCCTAAATAAGGTTTGGGAAAATAAAAAAGTTTGGGTTAAAAATGTATATCCTTTCACTTTGTTACTCACAGAACCTGTGGAAAAATATTAAAGTTAAAGTTAAAGTTATAGGTTAAAAACATATACTTTTTCTCTTTGTTACTTACAGAAACCAGCTGAAATATACCTATATAATAAATGAAAGAGATAAAAATGAAAAAGGAATAATAAATTAGAAATATGACTAGATGACTAAGAAATTTAGGTGAGTACAACTTACAAGCAATGTAATCATTGAACGTATGGTTTCAGTAGAGATGTATGAAACACTGGGTGGACTCTCTTCCAGGAGTCTGGTAGCTTGAGTCGGTAGGCGACTGCGTTAATGATCTCCTTTATGGAGAAGGGACCATAGTACCGAGGGGCCAACTTATTTGGTCGTAAATGTTGGGGCAGTAATTTCAAGGATAGCCAGACCCTATCACCTACTGCATAGGAGGGATCTGGTCTTCTTTTGGAGTCTGCATAGAGCTTGGTAGTGGCTCTGGCATTTTCAGGTTGTTCCTTGGCTTGTTTGTGCACGTTGATGAGATTTTCAATCCAAGAGTCAAGTGTAGGAACTGGTGTAGGATGTGGAAGCAAGTATGAGCGAACCGAAGGATGGAACCCTTGGTTACAGAAAAAGGGGCTGACTTTGACAGCCGAGTGATCTGAATTGTTATAGGCAAATTCAGCTACAGGTATCAAAAGTGACCAATCGTCCTGGACCTTGGTGGTGAAACAACAAAGATATTGCTCTAGGGTTTGGTTCACTCGTTCGGTAGCTCCATTGGTCTGGGGATGATAACCTGAGGAGAGGGCCCGTTTGATTCCTAGTATACGACATAGGTGTTTCCAAAATTGAGATATGTATTGGGGTCCCCTGTCTGATATGATTTTGGAAGGGAGTCAGTGAAGTCGGAATATGTGTTCCAGGAAAAATCCAGCAAGTTCTGAGGAAGATGGTAGTTTATATAAGGGCGTAAAGTGAGCCATGTGAGTGAACAAGTCAATGTGACCATGATAGTTGTGTATCCCCTGGAAGGTGGCAACTCTACAATAAAATCTGTAGCAATGAATTTCCAGGGTCTTGTTGGTAGTGGAGGTTGGAGCAGGAGTCCTGCCGGTTTCTTGTTGTCATGCTTGTTTTGATTGCAGATTGCCCAAGTTTGGATATAGCGTTGGATATCGGCTCTCATTTTAGGCCACCAAAACTGTCTTTGTATCAATCGGAGAGTATTGAAGATACCACAATGTCCTGAATGAAGGGTATTGTGGCAGAGGTTCATGATCCTTTGTCGCAGTTTTTGTGTAGGAATAACCAGGTCATTGTGTTTAAACAGATACCCATCCTTTGTTCTGAGATTCCATCAATTCTTACCAGTAAATTCCTTCCAGATCTCGGAGGACTGGGTTTGAATTCGAATATCTTCCAGGAGGCTACTTGCTTGGGCTACAAAAATTGTGTGAGGAAACATTTTGGGAAAGGGTCGATCTTCAAGAGTTTCATAGTCGGAACGTCGGGACAAGGCATCAGCAATTATGTTATGAGTCCCAGAAACATTTTGTATTTGGAACTGATACTGTGCGAAGAAGAAGGCCCAGCGGGCTTGATGGCTATTCCTGCATTCCCGGGATTGTAGCACTTGAAGATTCCGATGGTCCGTACGGACCTGAACAGGATGTTTTGCCCCCAAAAGTAGATGACGCCATTCTGTCAAGGCTTGACGAATTGCTAACAGTTCCTTTTCTAGGACAGAATAATGAGTCTCGCTGGTAGTTAGAGTTCGAGATAGATAAGCGATGGGGTGTTCTAATTCGTCCTCGAGTTTCTGCTTGAGAACTGCTCCGATAGCGTAGTTAGAAGCATCTGTCTCCACTATGAAAGGTCGATCGATGTATGGTTGAGCCAAGATGGGAGCTTGTGTAAACTCCGATTTTAGTTGTTGGTAGGCATTATCTTGGGATGCTGACCAGAGAAAGGGTGTATCCTTCTTCAACAGTGTAATGATTGGTTGAACCATCTCCGAGAAGGACGGTATACATTTCCGGTAAAAGTTGGCAAGCCCCAGGAAGGATTGAATCTGCTTCACGGTGGTTGGGACTGGCCATGATAGTATGGCTTTTACCTTTGATTGGTCCATTCCAATTCCTTCAGGACTGAGGATGAATCCTAGATAGTGAACAGTAGAGACATGGAAAAGGCATTTCTCAGGTTTAGCCAGGAGTTTATGTTCACGTAATCTTTGTAGGACTGCCTTAACATGCTCTTCATGCTTGAGATGGTCCTTGGAGTATATTAAAATATCCAGGTAAACTATGATGAAGAGAAACAGCGTCTGAGAACGGTCCATGAAACGTTGGAAGACCGTCGGGGCATTGGCGAGTCTGAAGGGCATAACCAGATATTCAAAATGTCCAAAGGGTGTTCTAAAGGCTGTTTTCCATTCGTCTCCTTCCTTTATACGGATTAGATGATAGGCACCTCTGAGATCCAATTTCGTGAAGACTACGGCTCCTCTCACTGCTTCCAGGGTGTCCGAAATTAAGGGTAACAGATAACGGTCCTTGAGAGTACATTGGTTTAGACCACGATAATCCAGACAGGGTCTAAGCTCCTTTGTATCTTTTTTGGGAACAAAAAACAACGAAGCTCCTGCCGGAGATTTGGAGGGTCGTATGGTGCCATTTTCTAGGTTGGTATGCAAACATTCTCGGAGGGCCTTTTTCTCTGGCTCGGCTAGTATGAACATTCTTCCAAAGGGAATTACTGCAGTAGGTTCAGTATCTATAGCACAGTCTTCAGGTCTGTGGGGGAGTAGAGACTGAACGATAATAATATTTGAAACTGTGAATGGGCCTTGCAGTCTTGTGGGTGCCTCTTCAGGAGGGGATGGCAAGGAATCCGTGGATAAACAGTGAGATATACAATGTTCAGATCCAAGAGACAATGATCCTGCCACCCAATTGATATATGGGTGTGTTTCTGTAACCAGGGCATACCCAATACCATTGGATAATGGGCAGACTTTATGATGTCAAATCTGCTGTTCTCTCGATTATGGTTTATGGAGAGCTGGATCTCTTTAGTCTGTAGGGTAATGGGTCCTGAAGAGAGGGGCCTTCCATCGATAGTTTCTACAGGCTGCATGATGCCCCGAGTTTCATATGGAATGTGGTGGGTAGTGACCCAATCTTGATCTATAAATATCCCCATGGCCCCACAATCCACTAATGGCAGAATAGGGTAGGTTTCTTTCTTTGAAGGCGATAGAAAGGCCTGTAAGATCACTAGATTGCCTTGTCCAGGAGAGTTCAAGGATGGAATAGATGTGGAGCGAACATCTCTCTCCCGAAACTGTGCTCCATCTAGGATCGGGAGCTGGCGTTTCCCGAACGCTGTGGGGGAGCCAAGGGACATTCTCTCACAAGATGTTTGTCTGAGGCACAATACATACACAACGCAGTGTGAATCCGTCGCATTCTTTCTTGCAGGGATATGGGTCCACGGAAGGCCCCCAATTGCATGGGTTCTGGGTCTGTAGAGGGGGCAGGAATTGGCTCGGGTTTGGAGGACTGTTCTATAGAAATTTTTTGGCAAATCATTTTAGTCTTCTTCTTTTCTGCCTTCCGTTCCTGGTTGCGGAAGTCAATCTGTAAGGAGAGATCCATAAGAGCCTGGAAGGAACTTGGGCGTTCTACTCTTGCCAACTCATCTTTAATTTCCTCATTCAATCCTCTTCGAAAAAGGGTAAAGCAGGCCTCCAGGGAACCAAACTGCGTTGTTGGCCAGTTGCTTGAAGCGTGTCACATAGGTCAGCATATCCTGGGTACCTTGTTGGAAGTCTAGCAGCCACTCCTGGGACTGTAGACCTGTTCTGGGTGGTCAAACATGGCCTTTAAGGCTTGTACAAAGCCATCATAGTCATCCAGGAGGGCATCTCCAGAATTAACCAGGGGCGTAGCCCAAGTTTGTGCATTCCCTGAAAGATGGTAAATCATAAAGCCCACCTTTGCTCTGGGGGTAGAGAAGTAATAGGGCTTAAAAGCAAAGTGGACTAAACACAAATCAAGGCATCCGCGAAGGTTTCTTGATGAGCCATCATATTTATCCACAATGCCGCCCAGCAGTACACTTTCTTTGGTTGCGGAATCACGTGATAGGACTAACTGTTTTAATGCGGCATTCTTGGCCTTTAAATTCTGAACTTCTGTTGTTAACTCCTGCATGCCGCGAATGAGGTCTTGCACAGCCGCCTCCATGTCCGTATCACTGTCGGTTTGTTGGCGTCTCAATCTGTCACAGGTTCCCCCCTTCTCACCTGTTTGTGTTCTTTCTTTGTTGAAGTTTTCCTTTGTACGGCACAGGTCTTATATAAGCCCGTGCGGGTGTCCTCAGCTTCCAGCGTGCGTTCCGTGATCCGAGTCCTGGAGCGTACAGTATATCTGGGAATTCCAGGAAACAGCGAAGCTTATACTCGGCAGAGTGCACACAGAGATCTGGGAAGAAAGGAGGGCAAGGGAATTGGAGGAAGGTGAAGGGTTCAAGGGGCCAGGAACCAGGAGTTAGTAGAAAACGAGAGCGAACTTCGGCAGCACACAGCAACCTCAGTAAACAGCAGCGTTGAGACGCGCAGAGCCGTGGGGGCGTGGCCGCTTTATAGAACGTGATGCGTGCAATGCAGAAACTGATACGCCGTGTTCCGTGGTCCGTGGCCATGTTGGATGTAGTGCTGCGTGTAGGCCTCTATGGGTCAGGGACCAGGAAGTCCAGAAAGGATGAATCCGATGATTCATGACAGGACCAGGTGGTATGCTCCTCTGAGGTCTAACTCAGTATAAATCTGGGCATCTTTGACTTGATCCAGCATCTCGGGAATAAGTGGCAGGGGGTAACGGTTCTTCACAGTGATCTGGTTCAATGCGCGATAGTCAATACAGGTTCTCAAGTCCCCTTCCTTCTTTGGTTCGAAGAATAGGGGACTGTCTGCCGGTGATTTAGATGGGCGAATGAACCCATTTGCCAAGTACTGGTCCAGATAGGATTTTAGATGCTGGTTTTCTGGTTCTGTGAGCGCATAGATTCTGCCACAAGGGATCTGTGCACCAGGTATGTGGTCAATCTGACAGTCATAGGACTTATGCGGCGGTAGTGTGTTAGCTTGTTCCTTCTGGAACACATCCTGGAAATCTTAGTATTCTTCAGTGAGAGTACTAGTTGCGCCAAGTGTTGATACAATGATTCTAGGACCCATAGGAACATTGAAACTGGATTTGTTTTCTTGGAAATAACAGGTGGAAGTACAATCACGAGGAAAAGTCCATGTTCTTGCACGCCAATCTATCCGAGGATTATGAGCAACTAACCATGGCATCCCTAATATTAGCTGAAACTGAGGTGCCTTGATAAGATCAAAGGAAATGGATTCCCGGTGTCCATCCTGGCACAGCAGGGTTATTCCTGCTGTACATTGGGTTACTTGTCCGGAAGCAATTTCTGTCCCATCCACTGTGGTTACCTTTTCTGTGTTTGGCTTAAAACATAAGGGAAGCCCCATTCGTGCGGCCAGATCTCGATCAATGTAATTCCCAACTGCTCCGCTGTCTATGTAAGCTTCAACGGTCTGCATCCTTGATGGTTGTTGGTGATTGATTAGGATCACTGGTATTGCAAAATGTGAGGTCGGTGGTTCATTCTTCTCACTCGACAAACTGACCTCTACTTTTGTCAAGCTAGGCAGTTTTCCGACTCCTTACTCTCATCCCTTTCTGTAGCTCCCACAATTCGCTTGGGGGGTTTTATCGAACAGTCTTTTAGGAAGTGCCCTGATTGTCCGCAGTACAAACATAACTGCTGTTGCCTTCTCTTGTCTCTTTCAGCTTTTGTTAACGGTGGTAGTATGTCTCCGATTTGCATTGGTTCTGTGGTATTATCTGACGTGCATGGAGTTGCATCCTTGGTTCGAAGATACATGTCCCGTGTATCTGATCTGGACCAATCTGCTTTCCTATTTTGTAGTCGATGATCTAGTTGCACCACCAGGTTGATAAATTCACTACAGTCTCTAGGTGGATCAACTACCTGAGCCAAGACGTCCTTCAATTCCCCTCGAAGGCCTCGGTGAAACAATGTGGTTTCAGCCACTAACCTATTGAAGGTTGCTATGTATGTTAGTAAGTCCTGATTCCCCTGCCGGAGTGATAAGAGTTCCTTGTCTACAGCTTGTTCATGGGTATGTCGAGCAAAGAGCTTTTCCATTTCCCTTTGGAAACCCCCAAAGTCACGTAGTAACGGATCATCATAGCTCACAAGAGGCACTGACCAGTCTGCTGCACTACCGCTCAGATATGACAAAATAAATGCTACTCGTGCCTGGTCGTTAGGGAATGTGCCCGGTCTGCAGAGGAAGTGAAGACGAAATTGATTCATAAATGCAGCATACTTTCTTGGGTCACCTGAAAACCGTTCTGGCGGTGCTAACGGTATTGTTCCAGGTAAGGTGATCTGTACTGGAGCGGCAGATGACGTGGTTGGCTGTGCCGGTGGATTATTCCCGGGTAATGGAGTTTGTCTGGCCTGTGATTGCAGTAATTGCCTGCTGATTTCTTCGGTCCGATCCGTGGTGATGACAAGATCCCTTCGCAGGGTATTAGTCTCTTGCCTAGCCGAATGCATTTCGGCACATAATTGTCCTAATAACTGGGCCAGTTGGTCCATTTCTGAAGTCTCCATGGCGCCCAGGTGGATAATGTTATAGAGGCTTCGCGTTCTGTTACGCTCACCTGGTATCCACAGGGATGCCCTTATGCCCTGGTTGCCGGATTCACCCTGGACCCTTCTTGATTCCGGATGGTGCCTTCTATGGAGGTCGGGCCTGAAAACACAGGAGGACTGGACTTTGGAACAGATTTCGTTTCCTCCCCCCTGCACCCTGGATTGGATCTGATAGCCCACTCCTCACCTTGTTGTGATGTCTGGCGTGCTCTCCGTCCTGCCTTCTGTGCAGGGGCGCATTGTTTCCTGCGGGTTTGAGCGACCGAGTTAACTTCACTAGTGCTAACCCATTCAAGTGTCTTTAAGGAGGTAAGTTTGTATAGCAGTCTTAAGAGGCCCTTGCTTTCCTTTCTTGGGATCAATGTCTTTGCCTTATTTTTTCACCCTTAGGTGCACGGAGGCTCAGTGGTTGCGCTGCTTGTATCCGGCTCCTACCAGAATGATGGACGCAGGAGCGTATGATGGATGGTAGGTTAAGCGGGAAGTGCGGCGCGGAAATGTCTTCTTTTGCTAACCTGTATTCTTTATTCCTTTTCAGGTCGTAAAGGTCTTTCTGGGCGTGTGAAGATTTCCAGAGCGGAGCCGGCCAAGAAATGCCCAGCCAGCTGAGGTTCTCGTGATTACTGCCGTAAATGCTGTGAGTAACCTGTTTTAACGTTGTCCTTCTTTCTCTCTCCCCCCAGGTGCTTTGTTCCGGTGCATGCGTGGTGTCCCGAGGATGCTGCCAGCGGGAGGGAAGAACGCGAGCAGCAGGAAGATGGATAATCGACAGATGGAAAGTTGCAGGTAAGCAGAGACTGCTAACAATGTTCTTTTATCTTCTCTGCAGGTCTGCTGTTCAAGGATCGCCGGATTCTGGTCTCTGGATACAATGAGCATCACCTTGCTGGCTGCAGAATAACGCAAAGCACGTTCTTTAACTTGGGTGTGGTTTATATAGCCCTCCAGTAAAGTAGCCCAGGTAAAGTAGTCCGGGCTACCACACCAAAAACACTGTACCGCACAGTCTGGTTCTAGGAACTAGGCTGTGTGGGTGCCTCGATGTTGGCTACAGGCCTCCAAATGAAAAAGTAGTCCCTTCAAGACAATGTTCCAATCTGAACATGAGCCTGGCACCAAAGGCGCCAGGACTGAGGATAGTGCAAGGCCCTTGGGGCCCCAAGTGAACCTTGAGCCTTAACCCTACCTGGCATGTGACCATGCCAGTGGGGTTTTGGGTCACGGGTCGTGACAGCACCCCAGAACAGTATGCACAAGCAGGAGTAAGTTTGCGAGCAGTATGCAAAGCATTGGTACCAAAGGAGGGAACATGGCTCTATGAGGAAGCTCAGAGATTGGAGAGGGAGAAAATGGAGAAAGAGGACAGAGAAAGGCTTACATGGAAGTTCATTCATGTTTTATTAACAAAAGGGGGGAATGTTGGGGAGCGGGGCGATCGTCCCAGGCCCCGAAGAGGTTCTGAATGAGGCAGAGGCATAAGAGTGTGTCGTAAGTGCTTGAGGAGGTTATAGGGGTCAGCAGGGCGTCGATCATGTGTTGGGGTATAGATTGTGCTGGGATTCAAACACCATCTTATTAAATAGCTGCCATTTTGAAATCGAGGCCTAGTGCTGCGCTGCAGCCAGGGCAGTAGATCTGGGCCCAGAACATAGAAATAAGTGTGTGCCGGCAGAGTCGGGTTGCAGCCTAGGCAGCAGTCAGAAAGACCAAACCTCTGGAGATTCATAAACCTCTCATTGGGCCTCATTACGAGTATGCGGGTCCGGAAATAGCAGTACCGGTATATCCGTACCGGCACCATTTTCCAGACCGGCATACTCCGAGTCACGATGCCGGTAACACTGGCATCGTAAGTGACCCACTGCATCTGGTAACACCATTGCCGGCATCTGCGGAGACACGCGGTAGCCATGCCTGAGATACCAGCATGGCATAAGTAAGTACTTATTCCAAGGTGCACAGACACGCAATCACTGGCATGTACATGCCGGTAACAACGTGAAAACGATGCCTGAAACACAGGCATCACGGACCAGGCGTTAAGTGGATTCTGGATTCTGGTATGTAGAAACATGCCACAGGTGCTGCAAATCAGCACAGGTGGACCCAAAGGGCTGTGCCACAGCAAAAAAGGACCACTCCCACATCCCACACCCTTCCAACACCACAATGCTAGCAGTAGCTGTAGCAGTACTGGAGCTGGAGGCCATTCCTGCAGAGCTATTAATTGAAGAGGCACTTAGGCGGAGGATGCAGAGGAGGCGCTTGAGGAGAAGGAGGGCTATCATGGCCCAGCAAATCCCAAATGTGGGATTTGCATACCCCTCCACGATCAGCCAAAATTACATCAAGCACCATTCTATTTTGAAGTGCAATTAATCTGATTGCTTTTTGTTCCAGTGTCATATATCTGTAGTTCCATTTATCGTTTTTTCTAACACTCTGGACAGTTTTCTTATATTCCATAAATGTATTGCTTGTCCCCAAAATGGTATAAATGATTTCGCTATATCCCCTACGATCTGTCCTGAGGTATCATCACGTCGTGGCCGAGATCTAGATAGTTTTGATATTTCAGAAGTTTTGGAAAGAAATACACCAGGTAAAAGTATACCTAAATAACAGGTCCCTTCCCAAGTTCTAGGTAACCATGGATAGGCCTGATTTCCACATACAAAATAGACAGAACCTCCTATATATAATGGTTTCTCTTCTTGCTCAAGCACAGCAATATTCATGCATCTAGTGAATGTTCCCACTGGGTGGGAACCCTTCTTCCGTAAGCAAAATGGGACAGAACGTGGATATGATTAATAGCATAGGAGGGAGGAACAGCATCTTTGTTTCCTGCCGGAGCCATTTTAAAAGTGATTAGGGACTTGTAAGGCCTAGAGAGCCTATCTACTGGACTTGTTGTTACTGTGTTGATTTTGCTTCTGCTTGTAAATACGGAACAACCCAACGGGTCTAATACCAATCTTTCAAATTAATTTATGTTTGTTCCATCAAACTGACCAGTAACACTATAATTCCATTTTCCAAAGAATAGCGCTCGTAATGATGCGTAACAGGTGTTATTAAGTGGCAAAGGATGTATATACCAATCCATTCCTCTTTCACTGTGCTGGGGTAAATGGAACAGACCCAACAATTGGACCCATTCAAGATAGCATGGGTCATATTCATAATTAGTAGCAATGTATTATTGTCATACCCTTTTCTATGTTTCACTTCTTGTGAGGGGAGAGTATAAGAGAGCACATGCACTGGGCTGCTCGTAGTAGGAGCATTGGTAGCAGTCAAAAGAGAGTTCAAAGGATGTACAGTTTCTAGATACCAAAATATTGGGAACAGTGTAATCAAAATGCAAAGCGGTATCTTAATCATTAGCATATTATTCTTTCCGAACCAAGTCTTTCTAGGAACAGGCTTAATCTCTATTTCTTTATCATCAACAGCATTGGTGCAGGAGGGAGCAGGAGCGAATATAGGCATTGTCTGTAATGTTTATCTCAGGAAAAGTTTTTCAATGTCCGTCGAGGAAAGTTCTCCACAGCAACACACGTTAGCAGCAAAGTGTTCAGGCCAGTTCAGGCTAGCCTGCTTAACAGATGACAGCAAGCTGATGTGAATTTACACAGAGCTCCAAAAAGGCAGGAGCAAGTATCAATTTGATAGTGTCGGTACCAAATGCCCCTGCTTGTCCGTGCTAGGTTGCAATGGTTCTTCACTTTTCAATGGTAGCACCGGGAAACCGAATGTCAGAGCTTTCAATGGATCCAGCTTGATACAGCTTATACACACCTTTTCTCTAGGCCTCCGTTCCCACTGCATACATGCTGAGAACAAAGGCAAAACAAAAGCGGATCACTTCCGATTTTGTGAACGTAGATTGAACCTCACAGCTCCAGGTACAGTATGATCGATGAACAATGCACTCTCATTTCCAAATGCAGGATCAGTGCCAGCTTGTGATGCACTGGGTGATGATGAGGCAGCAGTGGGACAAAGTTGAGGCACCTTTGGCCTTTCAATTTTTGTTGCAATCTTCCCAGGCCCTTTTGCTGGCAGAGAACTGGCGATGATATCTTTGTGATCAAGTGCAGGTGTCTTTCTTTTGACGTCAGGATCATCAAGCTCTTTCTCATGTGGCAAAGAAAATGGAACTCCTTTTGTGTGTGTTGCGTGGATCCAGTGCTTGCGTCCATTCACTCGGATTGCAGTCTGTGTAGCCAGTAGCACCTGGAAAATCCCCTTCGAGCGTGGTGCAAGTGAAGATTTTCTTTCAAAATTCTCTATTAACGTCCAGTCTCCAGGCTGCACTTAATGTCTCTGGGCCGGTGCATCTGACAGGAAGAGCCTCCTGCACCTGCCGATGAATCAAACGCAAGTTCTGAGTCAACTGTCTACAGTAATCAATAAGTAATGGGTATTCTATATCCCTCAACTGTTTCGGCCGACGGGCCTTCCAAACATTCGCTGGTCTCCCCATCACGATTTCGTAAGGGGAGAGACCAACCCTTGCCTGTACAGTTGTTCTCATGCAAAGCAAAGCTAGTGGTAATGCATCGGGCCATTTCAAATTGCTCCCTGCACATATTTTACTGATTTTGTTTTTCAAGTTACCGTTCTGACGTTCCACCAAACCGGCACTCATCGGGTGTCTGGCCGAATGGAATAATTTATCAATCTGGAGACCTGCACAAATTTGCAATATCACAGCCGCAATAAAAGTGCGGGCTGTTATCTGACCATATGACTCGGGGTAGCTCGAAACGGGAAAAGTATTCTTTTAGCATGACTTTAGCTGTAGACATAGCCATACAATCTTTCAGGGGATAGGCCTCTACCCATTTACTAAATGTGCAGACCACCACAAGGACATACTTATAGTTTTGTCACCTCTCCATTTCTATGAAATCATAATGGATGACTTCAAACGGCATAGACGGTGGGCCAAAACTTCCTACTGGCATCACTGTTCCCTTTCCAATGTTATGTTGTAAACAGGTCATACAATTCTGAACCAATCTTTCAGCAGTTTTTCTAATGTGTGTATTCTGCCATACAGAATTGAGATGTTGAATCATTTTTCTAGCACATATGTGAGTTGGACTGTGGGCCGACCATAGCCATTACATAGGCATTTGGCAACATCCATCTGTTATTTTGTTTGTCCACCCAGCAACCTTCAGAATCTAATTCTGCTGGTCCCTCAGACCAGTTTTTTATTTCATCTACAGTAGCTTCTGCTTACATTTCCTTAACTGTGGCAATTCCATTTTCTATCATGCAGGGTACTTCTTCTATTTTTTCAACATACATTTTTGTGTGTAAATCAGTGGCAGTTTGTTTCGCAATTCTGTCTGCAAATACGTTTCCCCTTGCAACATTACATGTTACTTTTTTATGTGCTTCACAATTCATTATTGCTAATCGCTTGGGAAGCGCAAGTGCTGACAACAGTCTCACTATCAAAGTTCCATGTTGTATTTTGGTTCCGTGTGATGTCAGGAAACCTCTTTCAGCCCATAATCTATCAAAATTGTGTACCACCCCAAAGGCATACTGACTGTCAGTGTATATGTTTACATTGAGGTTTGCAGAAATTTCACATGCTCTTGTTAACGCTATTATTTCTGCAGCTTGTGCTGAGTTATATGGGATTCTTTTGCTTTCTATAATACTTTTCAGTGTAGTGATGGCATAAGCAGCAGTTGATGTGCCATCTGGTAATTTAAAACAAGAACCGTCACAAAATAGTTCTCCATCTGGCTCTTTCTGTGGGGTATCTGTTAGGTCAATTCTTCCTTTTGTCTCTTGTTGTCACGCCCCCATCTTTATCCACGCATCCCGTGGCACACCCCATAAACCAGCCCCTACTATCACCACCAAAAAACGTGCCAGGACATACTCTCACCTGCAGGCCTGCCGGCAAAGGGTGGGACAAGCTCAGCAACGCCAGTTTCTGCCTCATTCCCCATCCCGGCGTTGGTTTCCATCCCGGCGTTGGCAGTTGCTGTGGAGACGCGCCACGGGCATTCTACAACGTCTCCGTTGCCGGCGCCTGGGAGCTCCTCCTCAGCACGTTCGATCACCTGACGGATGACGAGAGTCACGTGATCGCTACTCAGCATTCAAAAGCGACGCGCTGACTGCCATCCAGTGCTTCACAGCTGATCCTGTTGGGCGCATTACGGATTACGGATTACAGACTACCACTTGGCTATTTTGACCTCGGATTGATCTTGGACTCTGATTTGGTTCTTCCCATCACGGTACCTTTGCCTGGAACTTACTCCCTTCTGGTTACAACCTCGGCTCCTCCCTCGGATTGTTCTTTGGATTTCCCTTGCTGTAACTTGCTGGAACTGTTTCTCCTGGACTCGACCACGGTTTTGTCCCCGGACTGCTATTGGATTGCCCTTGTGTTACAAACTCTGTTCTTGGATCACGTACTTTTCAGGACTCCCATACCTGATTGGCTCACAGTTTCTGGCTTCTACGTCAGGTGGTGATTAACATCCTCCTTAGTGCATTGCCAGGCTGCCATCCTGTCGTCAACCTTGCCGGCTGCCTCCGATAACATCCCTACACCAATATTGGGTACCGACCAACTCCTAAGGGTAAGCCCCATTGTAGATTTCTTACGTATTCATATTCAAGTCTAGGGTTCTGTGTTTATTATCTAACCCTGTGTTTGCCTTACAGTAGCCGTGGGGGGCATCTTTCGGCATTCCTGGTTCCGGCTGACGAAATTCACCACCTGTGGCCTCAAGGACCGCTCGGACGGTCATTTCTTGTTTACTTGAGTGGTACTTGGGGACGGAGGTATCATCGTCTACACGACCATCAAGTCTTGACAGACTGTGAAGCCCTTTTGGTCGTCCAGACGATGGAACCCGCGGCCGGGGACCCTGTGGCTGCTCTAATGCAAGCTATTGCATCCCTTAGAACCGAAGTGGCGGCTGCCACAACCACGATACATCATCGCTTCGATAACATCCAAAGTACCCGCAACCCGTTACCGGCTGATGCCGAATTTGGCGATCAGGCAACCCCAACACCGGGTCCCTCAGTACCCTCTACACCACCTACTCCCGTGGTGTTACCTACCCAGTTTCCATTGGCACCCCCTGAGAAGTTCCAGGGAGATCCCAGGAAATATCGCACCTTGATCAATCAGTGTAAGCTTCATTTTCTTTGTCGCCCACTGGTGTTCCATGATTCCACCACAAAAGCCACCTTTTTGCTCTCCCACTTGACCGGGGTTGCTGCTACTTGGGCTAATCCTTTTCTTGAGAACAAGCACCCAGCCCTTTACGATTTTGATCTTCTGGTGAGCGAGTTGGCCAAAGTATTTGATACCAGGTACAAAGCCCAGTCCCGGGATCTAGAGCTCCTAGAACTATCCCAAGGTAGACAAACCTTAATAGAATACATCACACGCTTCAACCAATTGTCAGCGGAGACTTCATGGCCCGAAAACAAGAAAGCTGTGGTATTCTACAAAGGTCTGTGTAGCGCTATGAAGGACGCTCTTTCTGTCATCCCTTCCCTTCCTGATGCGTATCCCGAAATAGTAGACCTAGCTCTCCAAGTAGACGCTCGGAAGACCGAACGTCGGGCGGAATCTGGTTTTTCAGGAAAACCCTTGCCCTCTCCGCCGGATGGCGCAAGTGAACCCATGCAAATAGGAGGTCTACGAAGTCCCATCACTCAGACTGAAAGAGAGCATCGGAGAGCTGACAACGCATGCTTCTATTGTGGCCTCAGTGGTCATTTCGTCAAAGAGTGCCCACGACGCCCGAAGAACAAGTCTTCGGGTTTTCAGAAAGCTTGTGCTTGGGTACGGGGGACAAGGCGAGCTTGATTCACAACCCCAGGGTTCCTACCTTCGGCCCAGTAAGACCAGTAGTCGTTCAGGCAGTGCTTCACCCTGATAGGGAGTGTTCACACACGGTCCATATCGTTATTGATTCAGGGTAGGGAGATGTGTGGGATGGGGTAACGGTTCTTTATGGTGATCGCATTCAGGCGCCTGTAATCTACACAGGGGCGGTGATCTCCCTCTTTTTTTGGGACAAAAAAAATGGGACTGGCCACGGGTGAAGAAGAAGTCCTGATATGACCAAAGTGTAGGGCGTGGCGGATGTATTCTTTCAGGGCCGTTTCTTCTGATGGTGACAGTGAATATATGTGTCCCTTGGGAAGCGATGCCCCATCAATCAGATCAATGGGACAATCATATGGTCTGTTACATTGAAACAATTACAATCCTTTTTAGGGTTCGCAAACTTTTATCGGAGGATCATCGCGAACTTCTCCTCCATTGTGGCGCCCTTAACCGCATTGACCAGTCGCGCAGTATCGTTTGTCTGGACCGCTGAACATCAAGCAGCCTTCGACTCCCTTAAGACCTCGTTCAACACGGCCCCAGTCCTGCAGCATCCTGATCCAGAGCTTCCGTATATCGTAGAAGCGGATGCTTCTTCGTTTGCCTTCGGTGCCGTCCTGTCTCAACCATGTCCTACCACCGGTGCACTACACCCGGTGGCCTACCATTCCAGGAAATTCACACTGACCGAAACTCACTATACGGTCATGGAAAAGGAGCTTCTGGCCATCAGAGACGGTTTTTTGGTCTGGAGACACCATCTTCTGGGGGCAAAACATTGCACAGACCACAAAAATCTACAGGACCTAGCGTCACTGAAATGCGTCAATAGTGGACAAGTTCGGTGGCACCTCCGTTTTGCTGCCTACGACTTCCTTGTCAAACACAGACCAGGGTTGACACATGGTAAAGCGGATGCCCTGTCCCGTTCACCTGGGGGGGTTCCTCTCCCATCATATCCTGAAACTCTCCTGGGTAAAGGCCATGTTGTTTGTACCTGCACTCCGTCTCCGCCTATGTTAACGGCTATACGCCAATGGGTTACACAACATCCTCAGGTATTGGATGATTGGGATACTGTTATGCAGGATGGGTTGCCTTTTGTTCAAGGAAAACTGTTCCTACCCACTAGTGACACTCGCAACCGGGCTTTAGAGTGGTCCCACAATGCTCCTATCAATGGCCACCCAGGTCAGCGACGTACCCTGGAATTGTTAAAACGCTGGTGCTGGTGGTCATCGATGCGGCGAGACGTGGAGACATATGTCAACACCTGCTCTACATGCGCACAATGCAAGACTCGGAAGGGTCGTCCGCTGGAATTGCTACAACCGTTGCCCATACAACCCGAAACCCTAGCATACGGTGTCCATGGACCTAATAACTGATCTACCACGTATACAAGGCTACGACACGGTTTGGGTGGTAGTAGACTCATACACAAATATGGCCCGTTTTTTACCATGCAAAGGCATTCTTACTGCTCCCTCATTGGCTCGAATATTCTTTAAATCCGTTTTCTGTCTGTTCGGTTTGCCAAGTGTCATTGTGTCAGATCGGGGGTCTCAGTTCACGTCACGTTTCTGGGTGGCTCTTACCAAACTACTAAGTATAGATGCCCGCTTCTCTTCAGCTTACCATCCAGAAAGCGACGGCCAAACCGAGAGAGTAAACCAGGCCTTGGAACAATACTTACGGTGTTTGACTTTGCAATTCCAACATACCTGGCTTGACTCACTTCATTTTGCGGAATTTGCATATAAGAACACCTTGCACTCGTCCACTGGTTTTTCTCCCTTTTTCTCACTTTATGGGCAACATCCACGTACTCTACCCTTTTCTGATTCGGATCTTGCCAGTGCCCCTGTATTGTGTACCGGCACCCCTGCGGCAAATGATTGTGCCAGAGATCTCGCATCCATACATGCCCAAACCCTTGTCCATCTCCAGGAGGCCCAGGTGTCTATGAGAACTGCCGATAACAGAAGAAGGAAAAATGCCCCATCATACAAACAAGGCGACCGGGTATGGTTGTCTACAGGACACCTACATATACCGGGTTGTCATAAACTGCTGCCCCGTTTTGTCGGCCCGTATAGAGTCTCCAAGGTCCTGAATCCGGTGGCCTACCGACTCAACGTTCCCGCTTCATGGAAGCTGCACCCCGTTTTTCATACATCTCTCCTCAAGCCTTGTCCTGATACCACACGCATTGCTCCCACTCCTGGTCCTGTCCCTGTGGTTTCCCAAGAGGAGTACGAAGTTAGCGCTGTTTTGGGGTCCCGGGTTGTTAGAGGGCGGCTGCAATACTTGGTGGACTGGTTGGGATATGGTCCTGAGGAAAGGTACTGGGTTCCGTCTTCTGATGTCCATGCTCCGATGTTGGTGGCTCGGTTCCACAAGGAACACCCTTCCAGCCCACGGGTTCGTGGGCCCTTGAGGAGGGGCTCTGTCACGCCCCCATCATCATCCACGCGTCCCGTGGACACACCCCATAAACCAGCCCCCACTACCACCACCAAAAAACGTGCCAGGACATACTCTCACCTGCAGGCCTGCCGGCAAGGGATGGGACAAGCTCAGCGACACCAGTTTCTGCCTCATTTCCCATCCCGGCGTTGGTTTCCATCCCGGCGTTGGCAGTTGCCGTGGAGATGCGCCACAGGCATTCTACAAAGTCTCCGTTGCCGGCGCCTCGGAGCTCCTCCTCAGCACGTTCGATCACGTGACAGATGACGAGAGTCACGTGATCGCTACTCAGCGTTCAAAAGTGACGCGCTGACTGCCATCCAGTGCTTCACAGCTGATCCTGTTGGGCGCATTACGGATTACAGATTACAGACTACCACTTGGCTATTTTGACCTCGGATTGATCTTGGACTCTAATTTGGTTCTTCCCATCACGGTACCTTTGCCTGGAACTTACTCCCTTCTGGTTACGACCTCGGCTCCTCCCTCGGATTGTTCTTTGGATTTCCCTTGCTGTACCTTGCTGGAACTGTTTCTCCTGGACTCGACCGCGGTTTTGTCCCCGGACTGCTATTGGATTCCCCTTGTGTTACAAACTCTGTTCTTGGATCACGTACTTTTCAGGACTCCCATACCTGATTGGCTCACAGTTTCTGGTTTCTACGTCAGGTGGTGATTTACATCCTCCTTAGTGTATTGCCAGGCTGCCATCCTGTCGTCAACCTTGCCAGCTGCCTCCGATAACATCCCTACACCAATATTGGGTACCGACCAACTCCTAAGAGTAAGCCCCATTGTAGATTTCTTATGTATTCATATTCAAGTCTAGGGTTCTGTGTTTATTATCTAACCCCGTATTTGCCTTACAGTGGTCGTGGGGGGCATCTTCCGGCATTCCTGGTTCCGGCTGACGAAATTCACCACCTGTGGCCTCAAGGACCGCTCGGGCAGTCATTTCTTGTTTACTCGAGTGGTACTTGGGGACGGAGGTATCATCGTCTACACGACCATCAAGTCTTGACACTTGTTCAGTAACCATTAAACAATCATGGGGGAATTGTTTTTTACCCCCTTTGTCATTGGGAGGGGGCATTAACTCGGCCGGATTTAAAGCGCAAGACCTCATAATTTGGATATGTGGTGCAAATAGAACTATTTCATACCTTGTTAATCTGGATGATGTAAGGTGTTGTGTCTGCGTTCGATTTAAAAGAACGTCCACTGAGTGGGGTACCATGACGGTTAAAGCGTGACCTAAAACCACTCCCTCGGTTTGTTTTAATGACGCAGCGGCTGCAGCAACAGCTCGCAAGCAGCGCGGCAAAGCACATGCAACAGGATCCAACGTGGAAGAGAAGTAACCACATGGTCTATTTCTCCCTCCTTGTTCCTGAGTCAAAAAAGCCAAAGCACATCCATTATTTTCATGCACAAATAACTTACAACTCTTGTCATAATTTGGCGTGCCCAAAACCAGAGCTGAACACAATGTAGCTTTGAGCAGGTCAAATGCTTCTTGACATTCCATGTTCCATGGCAAAGGTAAGGTAACATCCTTCTTTGTTAATGCCACTATTGGTGTCACAATCATAGAATAAATTGCGATCCTCTGCCTACAATATGAAGCCATGCCAATTAAAGCCCTGACTTCTTTCTGCGTATTTGGAATAGGCATATTAGAGATGCTTTCTATCCTTTCTGGTGTCAATCTTCTTCCCTCCTTCGAAAGGAGGTAGCCCAAGTAAGCCACATCCTTTCGACAATACTGGAATTTGTTTAGTGAAGCTTTGTGTACATGTGCTGCTAAATGTGTCGATAATGCAACAGTACTTTCTTTACAAATGTCTTCTGTGTCTGCTGCTATTAATAAATTGTCTATGTACTGTAATAAAACACAACCTGCTGCTAGTTCTAGCATATCTATTTGTTCCTTTAAGGCTCTACTATAAATATTGGACTCTCAGTGTAGCCTTGCGGAATTCGTGTGAATGTAAATGAGCGGCCTCCTAGAGTAAAAGCAAATAAATATCTGCTATCTGGATGCACTGGGATACTAAAAACGCATTCTTCAAATCTACAACACTAAAGTACGATGCAGAAGCTGGAATCATAGTCAAAATCGTAGTTACATCCGGGACTAATGGAAATTGCGGATCAACCACTTTATTAACTCTGCGCAAATCAATTAGAAAATGGTACCGTACGTCATTATCTCCTTTCTTGTAAACCAGAAGAATCTGACTATTGCAAGTACTACCAGAAGTTTTTTCAATTACGTTTCTTTTAATCAAATCTGATACAATGCATGTCAACGCTTTTTCTCCCTCGGCCGAAATTTTATATTGCAGAATACGCGGCAATGTAATACCTTCTTTCAAAACAATTTTCACTGGCTCTACCTTTAAACAACCAACATCATTATCGTTCACTGCCCACATACAAGTCGGTACTTTACTCAATTCAGTCGGTAGTAGTTTAGATAAAAATTGCGATACAGTAGTCTTTTTTGGTGAAATTGTCAAATACACTCCACCAGGAGACCAATAAATAACCGCATTCAATTTCTTCAACAAATTTAATCGCAACACATTTTCACCGCAATTTTTCATCAATAGAAATGGGCAAGATTCAGTGAATGGACCTAGTGTTATAGGTACTGGTTGTGACACTGGACTAATTACTATTGTATCTGAGAACCCTACTCAGACATACTTATGCCCTGACAGTGGTATATCTGGAACCCGCTGATGGTCAATCGAACATTTTTGTGCACCTGTGTCCACTAAAAAAATGTGCTCCCTATTCCCAACCTTCATTTCCACGTAGGGCCCTTTCTGGTCTACGGGAATAGATACTGGTTCCAACCCCTATCTCGGGCTGTCCTAGTAGAACAGTACATAGTCAGATGTAAAGTCGCCAGAGTAATATGCATTGGACTGATTGTCAAAAATATTCCCACCATTTGTACTGTTTCGCTGTTGGTTCTGATTCTGGTTCTGATTCTGATTACCCTGGTTATCCTGAAATTGTGTTGCTCTTTGGTTTTTATTCTGTCCTTGTATTCCCGGAAAACCTCTATTCTGTCTTCTTGGAAAAGTCCCATTTCGATTCTGTATATGCGGGCACTGTGCTCGCCAATGGCCTTATTGTCTACAATAGGCACCTTGATTAATCCCTATTGGACCACCTTGCATGTTGGATGCTAATGAAAATTGGACTCTGAACGGTGCGTTCCCACCACCTCTATTATTGATTATTGTTTGCTACTTGCTGCAGCAGTACTCTTGTTTTCAAATTCCCTTTGTCCCTCAGTTCCTTGTCCTTTTCTGAATTTACTCTATTCTCATAATACTGGGCCATATGTAATATTTCACTTTGTGTTTTTGCTTGCCAAGCACTTTCAGATGTCATTATTAAACTTTGAATTTTTGGTAACAACCCTCGCACAAACTTATCAACAAACTATCTTTTCCCAAGTTCAATACTTAAATCTTGACCACTAAAATCTGCAAACACTTCTTCAAATCGATTAAAATAATCATTCGCTCCTTCCTCTTTACCCTGCAAACAAGCAGTCAATTTATCCCAAACTATTCTCTTTTCGGGTACCAAAGTTTTCAATTTCTCTACTATTCGCGATGGCAAAGCCAACATTACTTGCGGTGGCTTCTCTCCAGCCTTTCTCTCACTATCAATTCTAGTCAAATTCTCCCATGTATCACCTAATATGGGCGGGTCATTTATATTTCTAACCTGTTTCCATATGTCTACAAGAAGAATCACGGGAAACAATAAATCAATGTCACTCAATGTAAAAACAGATGAATTCAAAACAGATTAAATTTCCTTATAGAATCCTGACGGGTTCTTCTTATATCAGGGATCATTTGCTTTATAGTATTTACCTCTTGCCTCAAAAAAGGGACATGTACAAACTGTGCGATATAATGAGCTTCTATCGTTCGCGCTGGAGACGCTCCATCGGCAGAAACTTCTACTTTCGGGACAAACGTGGGAGGCACTTCCCTCATGGGTAATTGCAAACTAGGCGATTCTACATTTGTTTGTCTATTAAGCAACAAAGCTAAATCAAGAGGAAAAGTAGTCATTCCAGTTTCAGGCGAAAATGCTCTTTTGTAAATTGTCATTAATTCAGCAGGACAACATATCTTATTCTTCATACATTCATCCTGTAGGTACTCTACCATGACCTGCAATACCTTTCTCTGCATTTCTGGTGTATACTGACTAAACGTATCATGCACTTCAATTGGGGAAATGGAGACATCCATAATCCATCTAAGCGCATCTCGCGTACAAATTCGCATTTCTTCACTAACACGTTTCAACGGCAGAAAAAACCTTTGCTGGACATACGACATGTGCGGTTTCTCTTTTTTCATTAATTCTTTATGCAATCGATCAAGTTCTCGCTTAAACACAAATAAGCGGCCTATGTGTTCTCGTACTTTTGTCGCATTATCTCGCAAATTTGAAAGGCCAACCAAATCACGCAACTCTTGCGGTACCACTGTATCGGTCAAATCACTCCATATTTTCACAAGATAATTCCCCATACATTCTAACAATACCTGTTGTTGACCAAGGCCTCTATGATCAGCTATGGAACTTTGCACAGCCACTTCATTGCCATCATCAATATACGTTTCTGCCCATTCTTTCAGTTCTGCTTTCCTTTCTTTGCTAATCGTACTACAGGTCTGTCTACTGCTTCCTTGCGCAGGCCCCATCTCTGTAGAACTGCCTGCTAAAGCGGCTAACTCATGCTCTGAAGGCGTTGGAGGAAATGATGTCAAAGGCACAAGGGGAGAGGAACTGCTTACTGCAGGTGCGGATGGAATAACAGGAATGGGAGGTACATAAGAAAGAGGTGCAACTGAGTCAGTACTTTGATGTTAATTTCTTTGCTCATTCAATATTTTGTTTATTAGTTCATGTGATACATGTAAATCTTGTGAAAGATATATTTTTCTAATTGGAAAGCCCTGACCATGTTCCTAATGGCTTCTGTCTGCTGATGCTGATCATGCTCTAGCGCTTTCTCTACATTCGTTTTATGTCTGCGTGCGTGTTTCTCTCTACTTCTCAATCAGAGATTAGCTTCCTTCCTCCAGTCTCTTATGACATTGAACGCTGCTGGTCGGGCCTCTTTGCGTAGCAATACTGATTCTAGGTGTTCTATACGTGCTAATTGAAAGCTCTCATTATTAGGCCACTGAAGATCTGACACACGTCTGGTCTGCCTATGCCAAATCGCATTAAATACTATTGCCCTTATTCCATACTTTATGTACATCTCATGTGCCGGCGACCCCTCGGTCGGTGCGTCCTGGCAACTTTCCAAAGATTGTCTACCGCAGTGAAAAAAACTCACTAAACAGGAAGACAATTTCCCAGGCATGGTTAATTCTTACCCTGGGCGTTTGATCTTGCAAGAGCTCAACCAATATCAGGACGTTTAAGAATCAGGGCACGACTCACCTGATCAAACAATTCATCACTCAGGATGCAATTCGTCCGTATACAGACGCAACCAAGAATCGTCGTGACTGCGTGTCTGGCTCGATCTGCCTCGTTCCAGGACCCTCGCCTTGATGCTCTCTGGGCGCTGCACGTCGATCAGGGATCGACTATGTACAGATCTGCAGAGGAGTCTCTCATCACTTCTACAGGGGCGCCCCAAACACCTTCCGATCCCAGCTCGACGGCTTCGTCCTCGACTCGATTTGACCTTCTTCAACTTCAATGTATACGATGGAGCATTAGTGGGGGGGTCCCTATTCAGGCGCCATATTTGCTAGGCATAAAGACTGCATATGGAAACTAAGGCACACGAACCATATACTCAAGTGACACGTCAGACACGAGGTTCATTTTCCAAACAAGTCTGGTTTATTTCAAAGTATACTCAGTCAACTAACTGGGTCTCAATGCCTCGCCGCATGTGTTCCCAGACTCTGTGAGATGCCAGAGAGCAAGCAACGCTCAAGCATCAATATATATACATTAGACATAAGGCCTCATCACGAGTTTGGCGGTAGCCCTTAAATGCGGCAGTAGTGCTGTTACCGCCATTAAGGGTCTGACAAATCATGTCTTCTGCTGATTTTCCCCCAGCTCTGAGCTGGGGGGAAATCCGGCAAAAATCTGCCGATTTTCGGCGCATTTGCTGCCGGCGGGAAATCCGCCGGTGGTAAAAGCGCAAAATTTCCCCATTAAGCCCAATGGGGGACGGGGAATTCCCGAATGGGCTCAATGGGGAATGGGCAATACCCATTCCGCCAAACCCGTGATCCGGCGCTAATAGCGCCGGTGGGTTTGGCGGTAGGGCTGATAACGCCAGCGTTACCGCCCAACTCATGATGAGGTCCATAATCTTTACGAAGGCAATTCGATCCACCCACAAACATGTCGTACATGCTAGGGTTCAATGATTGACAACCATGACAATTATGACACGTTATGGCAACTCTTCATTCAGTCTAAACATAGTTATTCTAGCAAAGGCAGCAGAGACAGCATTCTGTTATGGGGAACATGGAGCTCTTAGCTCGGCAAACATATCATGTTCTTAGCAGGGAAACATTCCTTACTACGTTATCTGTGTGTCTCGGTTCACGAGCTAAGGGTCAGACAGTTCTGAAGAAGAAAATACCACTCTCCGCAAAGGAGCACCGCTAGGAGAATATAATTCATGTTTCAACTGCCTTTTACTACAGCGTTTGCAAGGCAAGCCGGCACCTGGACTACTGATTAGATGTGGCTTCTGCTCGACTTCAAGGACTTAGTGAGAGAGAAAAACAATGTATTTCTGCACAGTTTGACATTCCTGTCTGTGTTAGTATTTCAGCATTCAGGTCATGGCCTCGCAGTGTCTGTGAGTTCGAAGCATAGAATACATTTGCAAAGCGTTTTGACATAAAGGAAAAAAGCAAATGGTTGACATTTTACAAAATGGACGCCCTCTGGTTACATTGACAATTCTAGGATTGCGATGTTTATCACATGATGCGATTGGTTTCTGGCCAACATTCTATACATACTATAGGGTCGTTTCTGGTCTAACACAGTTTACTTATTAGTACCGGATACATGTCTTCATTACGGATACTTTTCAATTCAATGCATTTATACTGAAACTTTCAAAATGTAAAATCACTGAAAGATATATCCTCTCTAATATATGATTTTTAGAGGGGTTACACCCAACCAGCGCCTCCCACCCCTGATTATCCTCCCCTACCCCTTTCTAGATACTAGACCTCACCACACTCACACATTTCATCAATATGTGTTATTGTCATTTGAGTCACGACACATAGGCATTCTATATAGAGAATTTGTCATGAAGACTGCATACCCTTAGTACCACAAAATCACAACTGCACATCTTGGAAATGCTAAGGGTACCGTGGTACATGGACATACAGTAGAATTTCATTTGTGGCACATAACTGACATACATCAATTCCATGTGTGTCAGTTATACGAGAAGTAATGTAGCTCATGCAGTGTATGAATGGTCCATGTGAATGCAACTGTACAACACACACCCCACACGCATGCTGACTAAGTGCCCTATCTGGTACATGAAAGTGAATAAATGCTAGCTAAACTCAATTCTGCTTGTGCATGTTATTCTTCTCAAATGTACACTATACAGCCTGTGCCAACATGATATAACCAGGAAATTTGACATGTACACTTTCCGTTGCTCCCGTGCAGGTGATGCTGGGTATCCCCTGAAGCCATGGTTAATGACCCCGTCAGGCAACCCCACAACATCCACAAACAGGCGTACAACCGTGCCCATGTCCGTACTTACTGCACCATTGAGCAGACTTTTGGCCTGTTGAAGGCCAGGTTCCGCTGCCTCAGCAGATCTGGGGAGCACTGATGTACAGCCCTGAAAAGATTGTACTTACAATGGCCATGTTGCACAACATGTGCATCAGGTGCAACATCCCCCTGCCCAAAACATGGACATGCTGCTACCAGAAGCTGATGAGGACACTGATGATGAGGAGGCTATTGGACAGCGCCGCGATGGCAGATATGGACGTGCCACACGTGAGGGACTTATTGATCACTACTTTTGAGCACCTGGTACTCACACGGCACAGGTCATTGAACACACTGGGCACTGTACATGAATAAATGCACTCACACTGAAAGATCAATGTCCAGTCATGATTTCTTTTACCAACAACAAATATATTGCGATTTGAAATATTTACAATTGAGAAAGGCCTTAACTCCCTCACCATCTCCTCAACTATGCCTCCCCACAACCCCTGCCCAACTATCCCTCCCCACACCCACTCCCCAACTGTCCCTCCCCACACACACCCAATCTGTGTCCTATTTACGTCCTCTTTTAGGCTGAGGACGTAAATTAGGCATCCTTCTGCAGGGTGAGTCAGCCGCTCCGATCTATGCCTTGGGCTGCTTGGAAAGGAACTTCCAATAGTCGAACTTGTGTATGGTGCCGGTGGCCCATGAGTGCCTGCACCAAGAGGGATATGAACTCCACCAGGGATGACATTACCCGGTTCCCCTCCCTCACACACCATGCCAGATGGTAAATGGCTCCTGTGGCTCTGCCCTGTGCCCTTTAGGACCTCCTGGAGGTGGCCCGAAAGGCCTCCCTCATGAGCTGGGCCTCTTGTAGGTGTTGTTGCACCATTGTGGCCAGCGATTCCTGTTGTGCCACCATCCTAGACAGGCGCCCCTCAATATCCCAAACATTGCATAGGGGTGGTGGTTGTGTGGGTTGAGGGCTCATTGGGCCCATCGGACTGAATCCCTCGGCCTCCGCATAGCTCTGGTCGCTATATAGACTTTCGACTCCACCATCGTCCCCAATGTTGTCAGGTGGAACCCCTTGCGGAAAGGGTGAAGGTGCCTCCTGGTGGGGTGGTGGATGTGCGACAGGTGCCTCCTGCTGGGGTGGTGGATGTGCGACAGGTCCAACCTGGTCAGGTGTTGGATGTGCGACAGGTGCCACCTGGTCGGGTGGTGGATGTGCGGCAGGTGCTACCTGATCAGGTGGTGGCTGGGCGGCAGGAGTAGTTGCCCGCTCCTATCTGTTGGTGGATGCATTTGAATCCTGGGTGGAGGTGGTGGTGGTCCGGAGGTGGTGGTCGTCCGGCAGCGGCGTGGCCTGGTGGTTCTGGATGTGGTAGGCTGTTCGGCCTCATTGGCAAATGATGTGCCTGTGTGGGTCAGAAAGGCACGGCATCAGTGATGGGTGTGGATTCATCAGACAGACATAAGTGCTAGTACTTTCAGATGTATGTGCGTTGTCATGGACATGGTGGTAGCCATGGCAAGGTGCACACATGCATGTGTCAGGGATGCTGTGTGGGTGCATGTGTGGTGTGCGGACATGGTGTGTGCAGTGACTGTTTCCTGGGGTACTGGTGTTTCCTGGTTTGGTTGTTATGTGTGTACCACACAAGGTGTATGACATGGTGTTGAGGCTGATTGTGACACAGATGTGTTACACATGTGACTGCTGTCTATGGCAGTTGCTGCGTTGATGATGATTTAGCGGGATGGGAATGGTGGATGGGACAAATGGGCCACATGTATCATTGATGTGTGCATCTTGTCATTTGCTGGTGGTGGAGGTGCTTGACACTGATGTGACTTTGGGCATGTTGAAGCACGGCAGTGACAACAGCACTTGTGCAGTGTCAGGGGGATGTGTGGCTGAGTGCCTGCAGGTGCATCTTGTGAGGGCTATACAGGGAACCTGTGTGATGTGTGAGTGGTGTATGGATGTGGGTTGCGGGCAAGTTCTATGTGGATGTGTGAAACCAGGTTGAAGGTGAGTGGACCGTGTAAAGTAGTGAGCCAGAGACAAGAAGGTAAGTTAACAAATAGTATTTATTCTTACAGTTCACCAATGGTTAAATGGTTGGGTGCAACCGGTCTTCTCCTTAGCCCATTAACTTCACTTAAAGTTCATAGCGAAAAAACAAATAAAGGGTCTTCCAGGCTGCTCGAAAAAAAAAAAACTCATGGATTGCAATATTGCTTGTCCACAAATGAATGCAGTTCAAAACATGGAGAACACAGGAATGGCAGCCTTTCTTTGTTCGAAAACAGCCGTTTGTACCTTGAAAACCCCTGGAGAAAACTCCTCTTCTTAAAGTATCATGTATTCAGGACTCGAGCACTTTTACTCCACACGCCTGAATGGTTCGGAGCCTTCTTGTTAAAGCTCTGCTGCAGGTTCTCAGAGCCAGCCGTTCCACACTGGCCTCGGGCTGGAATTCAGTAAATAAACAAACTTTCCTTTTTACGCTGTTGTGACTCAAGCGTCTTCATCTGCTGTGAGTCGGATTTGACTACAGGTCTGGTATGGGACACTCCGGTGAGATTTCTTTTTCCCTCTAATACGCCCACCGATATGGGATACTGTCATCGTACCATTCCGAGTCCACTCTGTCAGCCTCCTTCCACTCCTGCAAAACGAGAGACAAGTTGATCTGTTTTCTGATGCTTTTAACCCCGGTGAGTCTCCTCCCCAGCAATTAGCGGTGGGCGTTCCCAGCCCTGGGTTCCTTACACCTGAGGCTAATTCACCTCCTCCGTGCTTCAACTTCACGGAGTTAGCCTTGTATTTAACCCCCGCCTGCCCGGAACCCCCATTATATGGGAACGTGGTTTTTCGTCTTCCTTGTCTGATTTCTATTCCCATTTTCGGGCTTTTGTTTTGATTATGTATCCGTTGGGGCATTCTGGGATATGTAGTTTGTGTCTTTTCTCTCGTGTCTCTTAGATTTGTTTTGTCCGGTGTGATAGTTGATTGGTGGGGCATTCTGGGACATGTAGTCTGGGTTTTTAATTGTTCCCGCGTCTCTCTTAAACTTGTCATTATATGGTCCGGTGTGATATTAGACTCATACCTCTCCCTCCTGTTTTGTTTCATATTGGCCGCTACTGTTTCCCCATCATAGACTGCCAGCAGGGCTGTACTGGCGTTGGGTACTACATACTTGACATGTTGGCCTACTCATTTGCATAGACGGTACAAGGTGTGTGATCTGACATTGGGCTTACGGGGACTCACCATCCTCATCAGATGTTGCAACTCCAGCCCCTGCAGCTCCTACTCCATCGATAGCCTCTAGGTGCATGATGCTGCTGCATGTTTCTTCCCAGGCCTGGAGTTTGATAGGTGCATACATGCTAACATTCTCTGGCACCTGGGAGGGAGATCTTGCCAAAGAAATCGGGAGAGAGAAATTTTGCCATAGGACTGTATTGGGGATTTAAATATTTTAAGTGGGAGAAAGTAAAAAATGGCAATATTTTTTACTGGAAAATAAGGAGTCTTCCACCTAAATCGGGAGGGTTGGCATGTATGTAGGTGATGCAGGTCCGCCTCCTGTAGCCGTGCCCTGGGTGCACTGTGTGTAAAGGAGGTTCTGCACCCAGAGACGTAGATCGTTCCACCTCTTGCGGCAGTCCCTGATTGTTCTGGGGGTTGTCCCGACCGCTGATACCTTCGGGCCACCTCCTCCCAGATGGCCTTTTTCCACAATTGGGTTTATTTATTTATTTTATTTACTTATTTATTTATTTATTTATTTATTACGCGCCGAAGCTCGCAAGCATCAGGGCGCAACGAAAAGACTCCGGGACCAGAGATTCATGGGACAACACAAAAGAGAGGAGAGGGGAAGCAAAAGTAGCGACCCAATGTGATGTAGTGAAAGCCTAGTTATTTGAAGAGAAAGGTCTTCAATTGCTTCCTGAAGAGTTGGGTATTGCTTTCCAGTCTAAGGCTGCAAGGCAGTTTATTCCAATGAGAGATCGCCAGGTTGGGGAATGCTCGACCAAGGCCGGTGGCTTTGCCTGGGAGGCTGGGGTTGATTAGTCCTTGTTTAGTGGATCTTAAGCATCGACTCGGCTCATACCAGCTGAATTTTCTTCTTAAATATACTGGCGCCGTGCCGTAGAGACATCGGTGGGTTAAGGTCAGTGATTTAAACAGGATCCGTTCCTTCACTGCCAGCCAATGAAGATCGTTTCTGTCCTTGGTGATGTGTTCGCGCTTAGATTTGTTTACGATGGACCTGACGGCATTATTTTTAATGATCTGGCATTGTTTCAGGTAGTTGTTACTGGCGCCAAGCATTAATGCATTGCCATAATCCAAGCGAGACAGAATAGTAGCTCTCCCTATCGTAGCACTATTCTTGATGTTTAGGAATGGTCTGATTCGGCAGAGGAGCCTTTGATAGTAATAGGAATTTCGCTTAAGATAAGCAGTTTGGACTTCTGCACCTAGGGAGGATTGTAGGTAAATACCTAGGGTTTTAACCTTACTTGATACCTTGATGGTAGAGTCTTTTATGGTGAATTCGGAGTAATCCGGGCCAAGATTGTTTAAGGCTTTGGCATTTCCAAAGGTCATAAGTTCCGTTTTGGAACTATTAAGACACATCCATTGTGTTAGCATCCAGTTTTCAATGGTGTTATAGATGATCGATAACTTGTCGTTGTCTATGGAATGATTTCCACTCAATTCCAGAATGAGCGAAATTGGTGAAAAAGATTCCAAGTTGTGATAGAATGTTGCAGAGGCAGCGGATATATAAGTTGAAAAGTAAAGGGGAGAAACTAGCTCCCTGAGGAACACCGCAATCTACTGGTTTGGGAGAGGTGGAATGGCCTCCCCAATTGATTTTAGAATTTCTGTCTTCCAAGAAAGATGAAACCCAATCAATTGCATCTTGGGAGCAATTTCCAGCTGCGCCTGGAGCTTGCCGTGATCTAACAAATCGAAAGCAGCCGAGAGGTCTAAAAGGATTAACAGACCTGTTTTACCTCTGTCTAAAATGCTCAACATTTCGGTCTGCAAGTCCAGCAAAGCTGACTCTGTGCTGTGGGCACTTCTAAAGCCCGATTGTTGGGGGTGTAGCAGGCAGTGTTGATCTACATACTCTTGCAGTTGTTTAGTTGCTACTTTGTCGAGTACCTTCAGCAGGAAGTTGCAATTGGTGATGGGTCTAAGATTAGCGGGGTCTTGTTGATCTAGTCTGGGTTTCTTAACTAGGGGGGTGACTGTGACAGTTTTAATTCCAGTTGGTACTTTCCGATCTCTAAAGGAGGCATTTGTCATACGACAAAGAAAAGGGGAAAAGATGTCAACGTTGTCTAAAATCAGTTTTGGGGGTACGATGTTTTCGGCGCAGGTGGTGCAATTCATGGCGGAAAGAGTGTCATTCATGTCTTTAGTTGAAACTGGGGAGAATTTGAATTTAGGAATGTTTAAGTCCGGGTTAGTTGTCTTAGGTTGCACAGATGGTAGTGGGATCGATGCATTACAACTTATGGAGTCTGGCTTTTTACATTTTATTCGAAAAGGCAAGTTGAACTGCGTCGCAGTCTGTCAAAGTTGGTTGGAAGGGAGAGGAGAGTGTAGGTGGTTTTTCGAAAGATTTTAGGATTTGGAACAATTTCCCAGTGGAATTAGAGGCGCTAGTGATTTGAGTGTTGTAGAAATCTTTTTTTACTTCAGTCAGTTTAGCTCTGTATAAGAGATCGCATTTTTTCCAGTTGTCTTTATTTTCCTCTGAAGGGGTTTTATGCCATGTTCTTTCTAATTTTATTTTAGCTGTCTTGAGAATGCTCAATTCGGGCGTGAACCAAAGCTGATGGTTTAGATTAGGGCGAACCTGTTTATTTTTGAGTGGTGCATGTTTGTCTAGTAGCTCCAGGAAGTGATTATTGTATTTGCGGATGATGTTCTCGCAAGAGTCGTTATCTGTAGTGTTTTTCATGACATATGTAAGACCTTCTTTAAGGATGTCAAGTGTGATTTTTTTAAAGTTTCTGCTTGAGACTGATTTAGGGGAATTGTTAACATGATTAAGTTTGGAAGTGAAGGAGAGTGTGGCTTCAACTTTATGATGATCTGTCCAAATGCATGGGATGGTGTCGGTCACTGTCAGTTGAACGTTATTGATGATGATCCAGTCAAGTTGATTGCCAGAGGTGCATGTGGAACCTTTATTAGCAATATGGTAGTCGATGTTTGTTAGACTGTTTTCAAGGCTTATAGCCTCTTTGTCACAGGGGTTACCTCGCCATCTGTTCAGATCACCGGTATTATAGCCAGCGTTTGCCAGCGTAGATCACTGCTGAAGACTTCTTCTGCATTCTTCACTAGCATGTCCTCCAGCATGTTAAGTTCAGCCTCGCTGAAATGCGGCTTGCGCCTCCGTGCAGCTGGTAGCCTTGAGGACATGTCTGTGGTACTTTGTCAGTGCTTTGGATGTGGCTCTGAATCCTGTGCACTGAGGATTGCAATGGATTGTGTTTTGTTTATTGGCAGCCGGTACATTTCCTGTGCCGGCGATCACGTTTTGTCCCGTCACGGTAATACCGGTACCAGTAACAACAGTGCCGGTAGGTCTGGTAGCGCCGAGCCAGAATCAGAGTTTTTGGGCCGTTTGGTGGTGTTACCGGCTTGCTACCATTTCTGGCATTCCAGAATGCGCGTGCACGCTGACACGGAATCAACTGTTAATTCTGGCAGCTGTGCCACACGGACACAGTTGCACCAGCATGCTGGGAATTCCAATTTTCTACCGGATAACTTGTAATGAGCCCCATTGTCTCATACTATTAGCACTCGTATCTCAGCAGGAATGTGCCCTGCAAGGCCATGAGGAGACCGAGAGCTCCCTGTCAAAATTTATCCCACGAGAAGGAGGTCACGAGCCTCCGACCTTCACTAGCTCAAACCCTAACTTATGGTGTCCAGATGCCCCCGTCTCAAGACGCCAGCATTCCAGTATACCGGTCAACCACTGACCATAAAACTGTTAGCGTGCTAATCCATCAGGAGAAATACAGAAGGAAGGAGAGCCCACCCCACCTATGATTTGTGCTGCGAGGTGCCAGGGAGGGAAAGTAATAAATGTAAGCCTGGGGGGGGGGGAGAACTGGAACGGCGCTGATGTGTCTGGAATCGAGCAGAGGTTTAGAGTTATTGTGACCTCAAAAGTAGCCTCTGCGCCCATGTCTGCGCTACCAGGTGCACATTAGGCCACAGATAGGGGATGGACTGAATTCTGTTAATGATTTGCCAATTATGAGCTTTGCTCTTGATGACTTACAAAGGAGAATCCCACGTGGAAGAAGAGGAGAAGTCAAAGCTGGGACCAATGGACTGGCATCCCAAATGGAGCAAGCCACCTATGTGTAGGGTTGCACCAACCAGCTACTTGGATTTGTAACCTATGTGATGTACATCATTTGTGATGCTTTTTACCTTTAAAAACCATTGCTCGTGCTGATTTTGTCAGAGTGCTCCATGACAGCAAAGTTCTTTGTTGGCACTGTGAGAAACCAGAAGGTGTCTCACCTGCTAGTCCCCGCAGATCTCTTTTTCAGGTAGCCAGGGCATGGCCATCGCCTTTGGCTCCAGACCCTGGGGGTGGACCTGTGTGGGAGGATCACGTGGGTGAGGGGTCTTCGGGGAGTGGGAGTGGGACACTGGATGGCGAGATGTGGTATCCCTCCCCATACAACATCTTTACCCCATCCTACCAGGTAGGATATGTGGGAACCGTACCCCCGCCACTTCCCTTCTCTAACACTTTCACACAGACAGTCTGCTCTGGGTGAAAACAGACCCACACCCGAGCAGTGTATCTGACATGTCCCGCTACTATGCAACAGAGAAGAAATGAACACGTGTGCACTCCTAACTAGTTCCGGAATAAACCTGTTTAGTAGTCTTTAGACTGATAGTAAGGTGCAGAGGAGAGAGACACAACCCTGACACTAGGTTGTGGGTTTAGGAAAACTGAAAAAGAGAGGGTACCCACAGATTGTGGACCCCTCGCGTCCCCTGCACACTCAAGATTACTGCCAACAGACAGTCAAAACGTATATATTTCATAGAAAAATTCTATGTAGCGATATAGATCGATCTGTTAGGAAGAAATTCTTTTGAAAAGAGAACAGTTCTAGTGGTAAATCTTTTGATAGTGTAATGAATATTAGGTCTATCTACAAAGTAGGCATTAGTGGTAATGTTTCCACAGATTGTTATATTTTATCAATGTTTAAAGCAAATTGTCTTCACTGTTATTTCTAAAAAACAAATACTTGTTTATTCACAAATATTATTCTTTTTGTGGTTGCACAGTTTCACGTATTAGTATACATCGTCATTTATAAACAAGTAACCCAAATAAAATACAGAAATGTGCAAATATGTAACAATCTCTGTTAAATCTCACAGGTAATGGTACATAACACTCTACGCGTATCGGGAAAAAAATCCCTTCATCAGGAGTGGGTTTTAGGGTTTCTCAAAATCTATTAAAGTCCATAGAGCTTCTTCTTTCTCTAAGCTTCCGTGTGGATGTTAGCGGGATATCTATAAGAGAAATCATAATTCTCAAACTGTATGCAGTTCACATTCCACAGCTATTATTCTATCATTGAGTCTGTCATACATTGTAGCATTTCCTACCTCGCTATGTTGCCCCTAGGTTGTCTTTAATGCTGAAATGCCAGCAGTTTATTCAGAGTCCCTTTGTGGTGGGTCACCTATAAAAAAGTGAGTCTCCTTAATATTTAAGCATTTTAGACATATTTGCTGAAATATCATAGAGGGAATAAGGGAGGGAAAGATGTACCTTCATTATCTTGATTTCTAGGATTCCTGCTAAGTAGTATGGGTAACACGGGTTCCGGTTGTTCAGGGTTTAGGGTATCCCAGAGGCTATAGAAAGTAAAAAACCAAAAAAACAATTGTGGTTCTAGTTGCATATAAGTTCAGGGTTTATGCAGAGTAAATGGATCATCAGTGGTTAATATGTTAGGCCAGCTTACCTGCCAGTAGGTTGCCATATGTTAATCACTATTCACAAAAAGGGAGGTGTTCTAGTTTCCAACCAGTCTCTTAAGGTTGTTTGGTAGTCCAAGGACTTCCAGAGGAAAGACGCTCTGTGAAACAGTCAGTCTCCTAATATGGGGAGACAAAAGGTAATGGGAATGACAGTAAATACTTCTGCTATTTGTAGTGTACTGGGATTAAAGAATAGTTAGTCAGAGTCCCGCTGTCTGGCTTACCTTTTATGATTCACTCTCAGTATAGGGCCATGGCTCCTTCTCAGGGGGAATCACTTGTTTTTCCTGAGTCCTGCTGCATTGTTGACTCGCCAATGTGAGTATATAAAATGGCCCCCAGCATCAAGAACACAATGACGTCACACGCGCCGTGACGTCACATGTAAACATGTGACGTCACCACGTGACCACGTCGCGTGACGTGGTCACGCTATCAGACGTAGTGGAGCTGTGCTGGAATTTTAGCATAGACCCATCTTGAAATGGATGTAGTCTAGTATATCATTAAATTGTATTAAAACATTTTTTTGGTAAAAAAGAACAATTTATTCCTGGTGCTAATTGATGGTGTTTACTGATTGCGTTTTAGAGGCAGGACCATCCAATACAGGATGACATGACCACAGTGAATAATTGAAGGGATCTAAAGGAAAATAGCAAGCAGAAATGCCAGATGGGTTACAGTGTCAATCCCTTGTCAATGGGAACTCCTTGAACAGAGGAGTTAATGGGTGTTATAGCTCATCAATGTTCGAGACGGCTACCACTATAGGGTCCCTCCATGGGAAAAGGTGTCAGGCCGGGCGTTTCTTCGAAAAAGAGCTGGTCAAGGTCCATCTAGGGTAAGTAAGTATATGGAAATAACAATAGTGACTAGCACTTTAATAACCACTGTACGTAAGTTCTAAAGTCAACCTTAAGGCTCACAATCTTGTCATGTATATTCAGACACAGGTTGAGTGTGCCTATGAGTAAAAATGTACAACATAGTTGTTACATCCTATATTTATGTGTTGACAGCATTTATTCAAGAAGTAAATAAATCAGATAAAACAACCTTAATACTATATTGTGAGTTGACTCACCCTATTCCTCATGGGACATGATATCCCATTGTAGCTGAACCTGTATCAGGACTCTCCTATTCATGATGTTAATTGATTGTGTGTATTAAGGTGAAGATTTATAAAAAGGCCCCTAAATGGAAGTCTTCATTCATTCCGTACGGATTCATACTGTCCATTTTGTCAATCCATTACAGTTCACGCTGGTCCAATCTTTTGGCATGATTGCCCCCTTTTGGTGCTTTTGTGACAACTTCCAGTATCTGAAAGCGTAATTGTGCCACTGTGTGTCTGTTGGTAGTGAAATGTCTTGCCACGGGTGATAGTTCATTCTTTGTCCGTATATTACTCTTGTGCTCATTGCACCTCTCTTTCATTTTCCTTTTTGTCTGTCCTACATAGTAAATCCCACAAGGGCAGCTCAGAGCATAGATGACGGACTTTGTATCACATGTTGCAAAATGTTTCAGTTTAATTTTAGCACCTGTTCTTGGATGTCTTATGTACTCCCCTTTGGTGATTGTAGTGATACACAAAATTGCAACCTTGCCAATCAGGGCTTTAGATGACAGCATTAGCCGCTGAAAGCCAATAGTGTATTCAAAGTATGTGCTAAAAATGCTGACAGTAGTCTGTTGTAGCACTTCCATTATGCAGTAGTGAGCTACAAGGAATATGCAGGCCTAGTATGAGTGATAGGTCACATTATGCATTGTTGATAGACAGGCAGGGAGAGGGCCCTAGCTCTGTAGCTAATAGGTATTTTTGGAGTGTTTGGAACATTATGGCACCTATATAGCACTTAGATAGCCAGTCTTAAGCGCTATAAACACTAAGCTATGAGTGCATGCCTTTTAGAGCTTGCAGATGGGGTTAATACATCCCTGCTTCCCTTAGAATATTCTGCCTCACTAACGGTAGCCCTGCATGGCCCCAAGCTAATCTCCTTTTCTCTGGGAAGGCACTGATAAGACATTCCTGAGCTTTGGCAGATGGGCTCCAGGGAGCCAGGGAGGGGCTCAGAAGAAGGAGCAGTGGAAATTAACAGAGTTGGGTTTTTTCCATGAGCCAGCCTATATTTTGCACAGGGAAAGTTCTGGAACTGTGCGTCACGGACGGGCAGCACGAGATTATAAAATACACATGCTCACATGACTCGGGTGGGAGATCGTCCTGTGGACTTGGTTCGAGCCAGATCAGGTGCCCGGAATTGGAGCTCTTGACGGTATCCTACAGCACTGTCCTCTGAGGCTTGTTACAGCTAGCTTATGAGGGCCAGGGTCTCCCAGTGCTGATTGAAGGGGCGTAAGACTGTGTTTCTCTATGTTTCTCTATGTTTCTCTATGTTTATCTAAGTTCTTTGCATTTCTCTAAGTTTTGTGCTTTGTAATCTTCTCTAACTTGAATACCAAATGTATATGAAATTCACTGTTTAGAATAAATACTAAAACGTATTGAAGGTGTCATTGTCACTAGCATGAGATCACTGCTCAGCACAATAGAACCTGTATTTTGGGCTGAATTGGGTAATTATTGCTCCCGAGGGCTGGTCCCGAGGACGATTTGGCCCATATCTAGACATTTGGTGGCAGCTTTGTGGGATTTGTGAAGAGCGGTGCCTTGCTGTGAAATGACAAATTGTGTGAGAGAACACAGTGTAGAGTGAAGAGCAGGCTGTCGCATTTCCTTGGTGGTCTCACTGCAGCTCTGAGACTTCAAAAGACAGCAGCGTTGTGTCGGCTTGCCGTGGCCGATAGCTTGTGTGGTTAAGTCTCCCTTCAGTAAATCAGTCGTGACTGACTTATTGCTTGGGAATGGAGCCAGAGAGTACAAGGCGATAAACAAGCGGGAAATGGCTTTGTTTAAAGCGCTCCGATGAATGGTCAAGAAAGATGTATGTTCAATTAGGAAAGAATTTTATCATGCGGTTTCCCCAGTTTAAAGTTGTAATTTGAAATGTAAAGTGAGACGGAGTTTTCATCTCTATTCTGTCATGAGGGCAGGGAAAAATAGTTGCGAGGATTTGACATGCAAATTGTGAATAGTAATTTAATCATTGATTCAGCCCCAGTGTGCTAGCGAGTGGGGGGCTGTAATGTTCGGAGGCGAAGGTTCGCTTTTTTGATGTATGCTTTTGAAGTGTTGACATTCCTGAAAAAATAACGTGGGGAATGAGCCGTGCTTAGGAGAAAGAGTAACATCTGTGCTGAGAGCCTAAAGGATTTGTTTTTCTTTTGGCAACTGTAAATTCAATGTGCTGGTGGCGTATTCTGTTTAAAGGAAACACACTAAAATGGTTATATTGCATTTTAAGCTGTGCCATGCTTATAATGGGTGAGAGACTCACTTAAAAAAAGAAAGTGAGTGATGTTATTTGGATTTTCGATTTTTGTGTATTGATTTGAAATTGCAGAATCAGTTTGCAATGGTTTGGGGGGAAAAAACAATTTATATTTTTATATTTTGCCTCTAAATTGCTCCTGGAGTATTTTTGACTGTTCCCACGCTATGCCATGGATTTGTACTGTTGCCTTATAAGTGATGCATGTTTGGAAATAGTGACCTGTTGACTGTGATACATGGTGAAAAATGTTGTTGACACAATAACAGCCCACAAGCAATATAGAGTGTGGGTTGCTCTTGCAGGGAAACTGTGCAGGGAGCTGCACTAAACATGGCATTTTTTAAATGCACTGAAATAAGTGGTTATATTCTGGCAATGGTACAACAGAATGAAAAATCTGTGTGTGATAAGATAGCACAAAGATTTAGTGGGTTGTGGGTTCTTTTGAAAGATCGCACATTGCAGTGGAGTGAGCTCGTGAAGCCAAACTACAAGGTTACGAGGAAAAAGAAGAGAAAAAAAAAACGTATGCTTTTAAATGAGACATTAATCAGTTCAAAACAGTCTAAAAGACGCTTTGACATTTTGCAAAATTGCATGGAGTAGAATCTGATGACAAGAAAAGTGCCTCTTTTGAAAATAAGAGTCTTGCTGTGTGTGCAGAGCTTGTGCCTTGAAGCTGTCTTGGGCGAGGTGCAGGAAGGCAAACAAAAGCAGAATACTGCACTCCTGTTTAATGCAAGAAAGAGTTAATCTGGATGAACTATCTGAAACGAGTACCTTTCCATTGAAGCCGCCACAGTTTAAGAGTTATAGGCAAAGAGATAAGCTTGCTGCGCGAAAGATAAACAATGACATTCCTGCATTCCATCCCCTGTGAGAGACACCGCAGCGTGAGCAAAAAACTGAGGAGAGGGGGTGCAAAGACAGAAATGCTGATGTGCGCAAGCTTTCTAACGGCATGCAATAACAGAGCTGATCAGAAGTAAAGAATTTGCCCAGTAACACTGGAAGGAAAACAAAGGCTGCATGCAGGATGGCAGATGGGCACATCACATCTGAACATTGGGGAACTTGTGCATCTGTGAATGGGCTAAGAAAAGACAGCTGCCCATTCCAACAGACATTGCCATGCAAACCGCATTCCCATGCACCATGTGATGTGATGTGAAGTGAAACGCTATTGCTGTGCAAGCTGCATCCCAGTGCTCCATGTGATGTGAACTGAAGTAAAGCGCTGTGCACTGGAGAAGAAACCTCTAGGCGCTTTGAGAAGAGAAAATACACAGCTGGCAAAATGCAAGCCACATTGCCAGGGCTGGAGTAACTGACAAAGACATTATGGCATTCCAGATGGAAGCAAAACTGACAAAAGCGCTTAGCCGTTTTGCAAGAGACAACATGCAGAGCGGGGCTTTGGAGTACAACATGAACACTGCACCTTAGCCATGATCCAGAAGCCTCACGGCTTAGTGCAAGAATGAATGATTTGTTGAAGCAACAAAAGAAACTGACTTAGACTATCGCGCTCAAAGGGGTGGTCCAAGAAATCAGCAAACACCCTTTGAGAAAAATGACAAGTGAAAAACCAGAGGCTTGAAAGACACTAGCTGTATGGAGAAAAATAAACAAAGCTGCTTGTGCAACTGCAGGCGATATTGGACTGAAGGACTTTACCTTTGAAATATGGAGTGATGCCAGCAGGGCAAACTAAATTAAGATCATGAGACACTGGAAGCAAGTTGGCGCCTGGCATTCGTGATCGCTTTGGTGAAAAAGAAAAGCATTGTGCGACCTGGTTACTTATTATATGGCTTTTGTAAAAGCACAGATCAGTCTGAGGTACCATTGACCAACTATAATCGCATTGCACAAATGAGTTTGTGATTAGGCCGTTACACCCCGTATGGTTGAGTGTAAATAAGCCCCCAGAAACATGCAGAAGGGTGACAGATAATTGTGGTAGCAATGATAAAGTGTGTAGTTACCTGGTGAGACTTCTGAAGATGGGGGTGGTGTTCAGGGAAGGGGTGGATAACGCTGATATTGAAGTTTTGATGACATCCTAACATTTCTGTTTGTATTTTGCCTAGGCAAAAAAGTAAGACAATAGCGTGCCATGTACCGAAGTAGATGTATTCAATTTGCGGGTGACACTGATCAGTCAAGCAAACTGTGCTCAGAGAAAGCGAGTCAACTTTAAACGTGTCCTGCACCGCACTCAATGCTGCTAGCATGCATGACGTATGAGGACATTTGTTCTGCAACCTGCGAAAGGTGTCCAACAGAGTAATAACTTTTGCTGAACTGGCACGGTGTAGACTTAGCTAGTTATCAAATATTTGATGCTGCACATTCAAATGATTCAGTTGCTGGAAATAACTTAATTGACATGTCTTGCCTTTCTTGTTTAAAGGACTTTGGACAATGAGTTGTGGACTGTAAGATCATGCACCACAAACAGCTGTGTGACACAGCACTTGAATGCTAACACATTGAAAAATGGTTTTTAAATGCACTTTTTGAGATGAATCTGAAAAAACGAAATGGTTTTGCTCTTCCAACTGAATTGCTTTAACCAGAGATGTTTTTCTTTTTGAAAAAAAAAACTTCTACGTTGCACGTAGGCAGGAAAATGATTTATGAATTGTTGGGGCAGCAGAATTATGCAAGCAGGAGCGTAATTTATTTTGTGATAAAATGAGTGCGCACATCAAAGTCACCTGTGCGTAGGTTAAGATCCTTAATTGAAGTGATGCTGCCAAGTGTGTGAGCTCTAATTTGAGATGGTAACCTTTGAAACACTGGATACTTTTACAGCCAGCTTAAGGCAGGTAAATGAAACCATGACTGACTTGATGTTTGATTTTATGACACATAGTGTGACACGGTTTTTGTTAAACCAACCAGTTTCATGTTTTAGTGTGGACAGCTGTCTCCAGTGCACTAATGCAAAGAGTCACCTTTTGATTGTAGACATTTGGAATAATTCTTTGGAAAAGCGCTACAAATGAGTATCCACATGGAATTGCTAGCGTACTGACCTGGCACATTGTCAGACATCTTTTGTCACTGACTCATATGACTGGTGTCTATGAAGTCATAGGCCCAAATGTTTCAGTGAATGGATACAAAGATTTGTTTAATTTGTTTAATGTGATGTTGTTTTTCTGACCAAGAACTGCAGCGAGTGTTCTCGCCAAGATTTTATGGACTATAACTTGACTAAATGCATTTTACACAATGGTGTGATGAAACAGCCACTGCCGGAGGGTAGTATGGTGTTTGTGGCTAAAACTAGTATTGTATATGGTAGATATCCCATTTGAAGAAGGGTATTCTCCAAGTCACAATAGGTAGACACGGTGAACATGTTAGATTTTCCAGTAGTAAGGCAACATTTAAATTGTAGGCTGGTAATGCACACCTCCATTATTACAGTGATACACTTAGACATAGATTTATCATGAGGCAATGTTTCCTTAGTACTACCAAGCTGCTACAAATGGAGTCCATTTCTATGGCCCATCACTAGAGTGCGCGTAGCTAGGGAGCTAGATTCATTAATTGCAGGAGCTTTATATGCTTGTGACATAGAAACTGTGCACAATAAGCTAGCCACTATGGGTTCTGATGCCAGCTCTGCTATAGAACTTCTAGCCTAGTGGGGTTCATTGATGCACCCAACACTGCTACAAGTATTGGCAACCACTGAAGATGGCAGAATTTTAGGTATGAAGACATTTTTTCTGCCATAGAGCAGGTCAACAAGACTGCTAGATACACATGATGCATTGTATGGCAAACATTGTTTAATCAGCAGGTGTTGGCTTTTTACTGAGTGGGGGCGACCACCCTCCACACACTGGCACGCAGCGCTACAGTTACCAGCATACATATGGATTAAATTGCTTGCTTTTGATTGCATGAATAACACATGCCATGCTTTGATGTAAATTAGTAGAATTGTTTTTATTTAGATAACCTGGTGCCCATGGGTTCACCTTGTTCACGAAATTAGATGGTTTCTGGTTGGGTTCCACATACATGGGGGAAGTGTCTAGTCACACAGCCCATAGTCACGTTTGAATGCCCTGGGATCAGGGGGAGGGTAGGCCCTTAGAATGAAAGGATGCCAGGTTTTAGAATTGATAACCATACATAAATGCAATAGTGCATTGTAGATTAGACTACACTGGATTGCCTTGACATTCTAACTGCATGCTGCTTTTTAACTGACAATCAGTTATACAATAATTATTTAGGTATTGTTGTGTAGGCCAGGTTTTGGCTAGAGTAAATGTCCACGTTCACTTTGTGTAGGTATTTTTTGTGTAGGCCAGGTTTTGGCAAGGGTATATGTCACTGTTCACTTTGTGTACATTTTTGTTTAGGTAGTGTTTTTTACTAACCTTGCATGCCACGCTAACTAACCGCTAGAAGGTAGTTTGCTTAAACCTCTTGCAAAGCCCCAAGGTCTTTATCACTGCACTAAATACTATATTGATGTGTATTAGTCAGCATTTGTCGCACACAAGTTGAATAGGGGTGGAATGTAGTGATACACAAAATTGCAACCTTGCCAATCAGGGCTTTAGATGACAGCATTAGCCGCTGAAAGCCAATAGTGTATTCAAAGTATGTGCTAAAAATGCTGACAGTAGTCTGTTGTAGCACTTCCATTATGCAGTAGTGAGCTACAAGGAATATGCAGGCCTAGTATGAGTGATAGGTCACATTATGCATTGTTGATAGACAGGCAGGGAGAGGGCCCTAGCTCTGTAGCTAATAGGTATTTTTGGAGTGTTTGGAACATTATGGCACCTATATAGCACTTAGATAGCCAGTCTTAAGCGCTATAAACACTAAGCTATGAGTGCATGCCTTTTAGAGCTTGCAGATGGGGTTAATACATCCCTGCTTCCCTTAGAATATTCTGCCTCACTAACGGTAGCCCTGCATGGCCCCAAGCTAATCTCCTTTTCTCTGGGAAGGCACTGATAAGACATTCCTGAGCTTTGGCAGATGGGCTCCAGGGAGCCAGGGAGGGGCTCAGAAGAAGGAGCAGTGGAAATTAACAGAGTTGGGTTTTTTCCATGAGCCAGCCTATATTTTGCACAGGGAAAGTTCTGGAACTGTGCGTCACGGACGGGCAGCACGAGATTATAAAATACACATGCTCACATGACTCGGGTGGGAGATCGTCCTGTGGACTTGGTTCGAGCCAGATCACGTGCCCGGAATTGGAGCTCTTGACGGTATCCTACAGCACTGTCCTCTGAGGCTTGTTACAGCTAGCTTATGAGGGCCAGGGTCTCCCAGTGCTGATTGAAGGGGCGTAAGACTGTGTTTCTCTATGTTTCTCTATGTTTCTCTATGTTTATCTAAGTTCTTTGCATTTCTCTAAGTTTTGTGCTTTGTAATCTTCTCTAACTTGAATACCAAATGTATATGAAATTCACTGTTTAGAATAAATACTAAAACTTATTGAAGGTGTCATTGTCACTAGCATGAGATCACTGCTCAGCACAATAGAACCTGTATTTTGGGCTGAATTGGGTAATTATTGCTCCCGAGGGCTGGTCCCGAGGACGATTTGGCCCATATCAAGACAGTGATTTCCACAGTGCAGACAAGCAAAGATTCCAAATTTCTTGGTATGGAGTGTCGGTTGTTATTGTACCGTGGTGCGCTCTGCTCTGACCAACAGGTCCCGAAAATTTCTACCTCTTTTGTAGGCGATTAGCGGTGGTTCAGGGAAGAGTTTTTGTAGTTGGGGATCCATCTGGATGATCCTCCAGTTTTTGCTTATTAGGCGAGTGATGTGGTGACTTTGGCTTGAATATTTTAATGTATATAGGAAAGGTTTCTCCTTATGTTCTGTTTTTTTTCCGGAGAAGTTCTTCTCTTGATTTCAGGTTTGATCTTTCCTTCGCGGCACTGATAACATCTTCTGGATAACCTCTATCGAAGTATTTGTTAGTCATCTTATCCATTTCAATTGTGCGTGTTGATTCCACTGAAGTGATTCGTTTAGCCCGAAGAAACTGGCTGTACGGTAGGTTGTTTATTAGATGTCTTGGGTGGTGACTCAGATAATGTAAGCTGTTGTTGACGTCCGTTGGTTTAGTGACTAGGTTTGTGGTGATTTCTCCATCCTTCAATTCTAATTCGGCATCAAGATAATGAATTTTCGGATTGCCTATTTCCATCGTGAACTTAATTCTGTCATTCACTGTATTGATATATGTCAGGAACGAGTTGAGTGACTCTTGATTACCTCTCCAAATGACGAAAACATTGTCAATATATCTTAACCAACAGATCAGTTTGCATCCCCAAGTTGGATGAGATATTATTTTCTGTGTTTCCAAGTGGTGCATGAACAGATTGGCATGTGCTGGTGCCATTGCTGAACCCATTGAGGTCCCGGATGCCTGTAGGTAGAATTGTTGATTAAACCTAAAGAAGTTGTTCTGCAAAATGATGGTAGCTAGTTCTAGTATGAACGTTTTTTCTGCTCTACAGTCTTATTCTTGTAACAGTGCCCATTCTAGTGCTTCCAGGCCTTTGTCATGGGGGATGGAAGTATAGAGGCTTTGTAAATCAAATGTTACCAATAAGTCTCCCTGTTGTAGGTTCTGTAAATTCTTTATCCTGTTCAGAAAATGTGTTGTGTCTCGAAGATAAGTACTCGTCTTTTGTACTATGGGTTGAAGTATCTGATCTACATAGATAGCCAGTGGATGGAACAGGCTATCAGTCCCTGCAACTATTGGTCTCAGGGGGGGTTCTGGTAGTTGTTTATGAATTTTAGGAAGTCCATAAAGCACAGGTATTATTGGGTCTGTTTTATGTAGGAAACATCTTGTTTTTTCTGTTATCCAACCATTCTCTGCTGCTTTCTCTAGAATTTTATCAATCAGTGTTACAATTCTGACTGTGGGATTCTCATCGATAGGGATGTACGTGTCTCTGTCATCCAGTAACATCCAGTAATCTTAAACATTGGGAGTTGTAGAAGGGAGTGTCCATAATAACTATGGCTCCTCCTTTGATTTTCAAAGATTTTAAGAGTCGTATTCTGAATGGGAGGGTCAAATGTACTCTTTGGTTTAATTTCCAAAAATTCTGTTGGTGAATGGTTTTCAGTTGGCGGTTGTATTTCGAAGAAGACTTTCGGTCTCATTTTTCTCATGAGTCTGTGTAAGTTGACACGTTCTTCCAAGTGTGTAGTATTCTGTGTCGGGGTAAATGAAAGGCCCAAGTTCAGTACTTGTAGTTGATTATTAGAGAGAGGTTTGGAGGATAGGTTAACTATTAGGTGTTGTTGGCTTTTTTCTTGGACCTTAGGTTTCTTGAGCCCTCTTCGTGTGGTCTTTCGTCTAAAAAATCCTGTGGAGTTGCTGATGATGTTGTGGCTGTTTGTGAGTTATGAAAGATACCTCCTCTTGGGTTGGTTGTTGTGGGAAAATCCTCCCTGGTATTCATTCTTCCTCTTGCTTCTTCACTACTTGAGGGGATGTCACTGCTCTTGTCACTGGTATCTTGCCTTGTGTTCCCTGGAGGTGGTCTGTTGGGGTAGGGTAGTCTCTTAGTTTGGTAGAATTCTTGCCATGTGTAGACTATATCTTGGGAATAGTCAAGGGTGTCTCTCCTAAATTTGCGGACCTTCCTCTGTTCAATTTCCTTTTTATACTGCTCTAGTGATGTGTTGATGTCGTCCAGTAAGGTTTTAAGTTCATCACTGGTATTGAAGGAACTCAGTTGTTCACTCAGTTCAATAATCTCATTGTCCAATTTTACTACAGATTTGGATAGCTCCTCTGTAGTCAAGAGTATTAGATCCAATGAGCACTTATTTAATATTTGTTCCCATTTCTTTACAAAGTCCGGGACTTCTTTGCTACTATGGTCAGGTGAAGCCAGGCAATTACTGACAATCACTCACACTTGACTTCCATTAAACTTCCCCACATGGATAACAGGCAGAGCACGAGAGCACACCCTGAGCGAGGCAAAGCACATCTTTTACCATTCTTCTCTAGGATTGGTTTCCCTAAAGGAAATTGAAAAGGAACAGGGATCCAGTTTCATGAGCAAATTGAGGAGTGAAATCAGGGAATTACTACATATCTCCACCTTAAGAACCTCAGTTTACCATCCCCAAACAGACGGGTTAGTCAAGAAATTCAATAAAACCCTTAAGATGATTTTGATCAGGATGGAAAGGACTGGGATAGCATCATCCCCAGGGCCCTATTTGCAGTAAGAAACACCCCTCAGCCATCCACCAGTTTCTTTCATTTTGAACTACTTTACGGTAGAGATTTCTTAGACATGCTTCTAGAGACCTGGGAAGAGAGGGAAGAGGCACCTATTCCCCTTTCACAAACAGCTACCCAATTACAAGAGCATATGAACCTTGTTTGAAATCTACTCTACACTCACATGGAAAAAGCTGAAGCCCAACAGAAGTTCACCTATGACAAGAAAGTAAACCTAAGAACTTTTTCAGTAGGACAAAGGTATAAGTCCTCTTACCTACCTCTGAAAATAAACTTGTCTGAAAGTGGCATGGGCTATATGACTTACTAGAGCAAACAGGTACCTGTACCTATAAAATATCCCAACCTGATAAGAAGCAAAAGACCCACCTTTACCATGTAAATCTCTCAAAGGAGTGGAAAGAAAATCCTTCAGCTGCCTCCACATCGATATTGTCTTGTCTAATACCGGAGGAGATAGACAACTCTGAGCTTATTTCCCAAGACCTACTTAGACAGAAGCAAGAAGACTTAAAAAAGCTGGTCATGGCATTCCCTGGTGTATCCTTTCGAAAAACCAGGGAGAGTACATGGTACTTATCATTATATCAGAACACCAACGGGAAAAGTGTTCCTTTTAAAACCACAAAGACTCCCAGAAGCCCAAAAACAAATCGTGGTAGAGGAAGTTAAAGGAATGCTGCAGGCAAACATTATCGAGCCTTCTTCCAGCCCATGGTCCTCCCCTATTGTATTGGTAAAAAAAACAGAACATTCTTGGAGGTTTTGCATAGACGTCAGACAGGTTAACACCATCTCCACCTTCAATACCTATCCCATGCCACGCATCGATGAGTTAATAAATAAACTCAGAAGTGCTGTCTTTTATCGACCATAGACTTGACCAAGGGAAATTGGCAGGTCTACGTACATGGACTGGATAAAGAAAAGACAGCTTTCTCGATGCCTCTGGGACTATTCCAGTTTAAGGTGCTCCCTATGGATCTGCATGGGGCCCCCAGCCAGTTTGCAACGCTTATGTACAGGATATTAAAGCCCTATTCTGATTTCCGTGGGGCTTATATTGATGACATAATCATTTATAGTAAGACTTGTGTGAGAAACCTGAAGGTGTCTCACCCGCTAGTCCCCAGGGATCTATCATCCAGGTGGCCAGGACACGGTCATCGCTTTTGGATCCAGTTCCTGTGGGTTGACCATTGCAGGATGATCACCTGGGTGAGGGGGTTTCGGTGAGTGGAAGTGGGACACCAGATGGCGAGGCACGGTTTCCCTTTCCCTGAAATACCTTTACCCCATCCTACCAATTATGATACTTAGGAACTGGACTCCCACCCCTTTCCCAACACGAACATTTCCTCACGGACAGCTCACTAAAAGAGAAAACGGATTAACACCTGAGCTGTATACCTGACATGTCCCAATACAACGGTCAGGCAGGGTCAGGCAATTGCTGCTGACCATTACACACCTGACTTCCATTACACATCCCCACACTGATAAAAAGGCAGTGCAGGAAAGCACACTCTGAGCAAGGCAAAGCACATGAAGAAGCAGCAGTTCCAAGATGGCAGTTTACTACAAGGCGAAAGACGGCAAATCCGAAGACGATTGCAAGGAGGAAAGTGCTCTTGACATTTTCAACGAAAGACCGTTACTTTCGTGAACCTTCGAGAATAGGAAACGTAAGACCAGGAATCAAGGCTGAAGAATCCTGCCTTGTGTGTGTCAGAGGTGCTGGGGCTCTCCTGCGTTGATAGTTAAGGTGGGGACAATTGTTTGCCGCCGTGGTACTGTCCTTGGCTCCTACAACAAAGCACCACCAGTGAAGTCAGCACAGCCGGTGAGTTGGGGAGACTGATACCAGACCGGTTTGTGTTGAAGCCAAGGTTGCAAGCGGCAACATTGTATAGTGAAATCTGAAGAGAACAGTGTATGAAGCGTATGTGTCAAGCGACGCAAAGACAATTAAACAGCAGATGACTGATTGAATTTTGAAACCAAGATATGATACCGTAGACAGAGGGGTCTGGCACCACGTGGGTGCTCATTCGAAAGTCTCTGTTAGTGTCATGCTGCGACCGTGGAGGCTCTGGCAAAGGTGGAAGTTCCAACATAGAATGATTCAGTCTCTCCATCAAGCAGAAGTTGCGGTCCAGTCCTCATCCAACATGGCTGCCGCAAGTATAACAATGTACCGTGCCGTAGGAACACTGCGTTGAATCTGTCTTTCTTTGGAGCTCGCTTCTGTGCCTCACAGTTCCCTATTAGCTTTGCAGAGCTAATTTTCTCTTCCTACTGGTTCCTGGCCAGTTCCTTACTGGATTATTCTCCCTGTATCTAGCCCACGTTTTTTGTCCCCTTTCCTTGCCGCACTACGCTGACATTTACCCCAGCTAATTGCTTGCTGGCTTTCACATCTGAATTTTCCCTTCGCAGGTGTGCCATCTTGGTTTCTGACCCATTGGCCGCTTAACTTTCACTATTTTCCTTTCCGTGTTCAATTAGTCCTTTTGACTGATATTCTGCCTGTACTGTGCCTACCTTCTTTCTCGCTCTCTTGCGTACTGGTTCAGCGATTCTTCGCACACACTCTTACCTGTTGCTATTTCCTTGCTTTGACCTTCGCTCGCTCTCGGGATTTACCTTTTTTCGTGTACCCTCTCTCCAGCTGTCAGTCGGGTTTCTTTCCCAATTGAAGTACACCTGTCACAATCACACTTTGTAAGGGAAGAGAGCTCGACACTCTCCCCCGAACCACAGCAACCGAATGAATTCGACCCTCCCACTGTGGTTGGCACAGGTACCTGATATATACATATACAGGTCACCACGTGGCAGCCAATGGGGTGAAGAGGGATTAGGGAGAGTTTGTGGATAGGATGGGGAAGTAGGAACACCGGCAAGAAGATAAGGAAACACCTAGTTTGGATGGGAATGGGGAAGCACAGGGTAAAACCTAACCTATCTGAACAAATGGTTAAGTATTCCTATCACTCCAGTCCTGTGTGACTACAGGCACACATACATGTCCCAATATACCTGTCTCCTGCTCCTACCTAGTCAAGCACACCTTAGTACATGTACCCACTAAACATGGACACATAGAGCACAATATGCCTTAAGCAGAATGAAACAAACAAATGGGAGACATCCCAATATGATAGGACAAAACACATGGCCGCTTGGGCAGGCATAAGCAACACATGAAGACACATAGAATAACACTCTGTAGCCAGCACTAGTTTGCAGTACTAGCGTGGCTTCCCAAAACTGACACGTGTCTCCTAGGCACACATAATTCTGTGATACCAGGATTGCTTGTCTTTCCTCGTGCCAAGCCCCTGTGCTTTAAGTCTGTACTTCATTAATGTTCGAAAGTTCCAGCACGACACGTGTAACCATAAAGCAACCCTATGCCTCGTGAGTGCATTGTAAATCACTTCCAAATTCTTTAGCAGGAATTCTCAAAAGCAAATAACACACAACTTAATGCCTGTCCCAGACTTGTACTTATCTTTAGCCCGGGAGCCCCTTGTGACTACCCGGTCGAAGAATGCACTGTGAACATAGAAGACCTGGCAGAGTTTCTCTCCTTCGACCTGCGTGGCTCTGGCCTGCAATCCATCAAACTGCCATGGCGGGTAGCGAGCAGCAAAACCTCCTTCTTCCAACGTCTCGAACACAAAATAAGCCGCACCTACAGTGCGCCGTTGCCGGCTGATAAGCTATTCCTAATTGGGTTCATCTGGCAACGCACGCGTAACGTAAAAACTACATAAGAGCTCTGAGGCTGCTGGGAAGTGTCGTCTTTGCCTCCCGTAGCTCAAATGCCGCTTCACTGCAAAAACTGTAACACCCCACGTCTCCCTCAGCCCTTATTCCTGTGAACACCTAGTGCATTGGGTTCCTGATCATTGCGCTTCTTTCTAGGAGTTCCTCAAGTGTTCTCATCATTTTCCCCACCGGTGTGAAGTTTGTTTACCTGATCGAATTGCAGACTGCAGATCTATTCAAGTACTTGTGGACATTCTTCCTTCGCTTAGATTACTAAGGAGAATCATTCTGATATCCAGTGGCTTGTCATCAGAGTATACCATCAGAAGACCTTTTGACAATACTCCTGTTAGTTCCTACCAGGATTTTTTGGTGCCTAAAGGCTTTTTCCCTGGTTCGGGCTTGCTCCTTGGGGTTCCCTTTGGCTTGGGTTCCTTTCCCTGCCAAGATGCCCTCTGGGGGAACTGAACCCTAACTACATGATAAAAAGGAAAAGAAGACAAAAAAAAGAAGACTAAGGAAGCAAAGAAGTCAAGAAGGAATGAGCAGTCTGAGACTGAGACAGCTCATCTGAAGAAAGAGGTGAGGAGGAGGCTCGGGAGGGTTCACCGACTCAGGACAGTATACAATGACCAGCTGTATCAATGGCTTCTTTGGAGCAATATCACGAGTTAGTACTTGCCTCACAAGGCTTGACCACTGAAGTTCAATACCTCCGATCAGAAAATGTTGCTTTACGCCAACAAGTTGTTGCCGGTGATGAGGGCAGAGGAGATCTACCTCGTTTGCCTCTGCCATTTGGAAAATACGGTGGGAGTCCCAAATTGCTAAAAAGAGTTCCTGGTCGCCTGTCTTGTCTATTACACTTTCATGCCTCGTTCCTATGAGACCAACAGAGCCCAAGTAGGGTTCTTGATTTCCAACTTAGTGGGCAATGCATTAGCCTGGGCTACTCCACTCGTCACCAACAACGACCCAGCACTTAATGACTTTGCACAATTCACTCAGTTATTTAAGACCAGGTTTGATAGACCTGAGGTGCTATATTATTCTTATGAAGCCATGTTGGATCTTCGACAAGGTGCCATGGATGTCCAATCTTATGTTTCTCGCTTCCAGAAGCTGGCAGTTAATGCAGGGTGGCTGGACTCCGCCCAACAGACGCTATTCAGAAGAGGTCTCCATGATGACCTTAAGGATGAGTTGGCTCACATTGCTTGTCCTGCTACAATCCAAGAATTAGTCACCTTAACTCTTCAGATAGAGTACCGCATGACAGAACGTTGTCAGGAGAGAAGGAGGAATAGAACATACCCTGCCTTGAGCGACCTCCCATCAACCCCAAAGGAAGGCATTTCATCCGAAGAACCAATGCAAATCGGAACCACCAGAGGACCTTTGATGCAGGAAGAACGAAGGAGGCGTCATGAATTGGGACTATGTATGCATTATAGTTCGTCCAAGCACATTTTGAGGAATTGCCCAGGAGTACCACCCAGACGTAAGGCAAATGCTTCCCCCCATTCTTATGCAGACGAGATCTCGGAGGAAGCAGAGTCAATCCACGTAACCACACTCAAACAGTAGACGAAGCAGAAGATGCCCAGCTAATGATATTTGTCATGACTTGGGTTTCCACACGGCACCGTTAGGGCATGCCTGGCAACTCTTGGAAGCTGCCCTAGCATCTCCTGCAGCACCATGAAGTCTGTGGTGGCCAGAGAACTATGTTTCCCAGCAACCCTGGTAAACACAGTCATGTGATACGCACGTAACGTGCTTCCGTGTTTTGTTGCACAGATGGTGTATTTAAATCCTCCTCTACCGCGAAATGGATGCTCCTTAGCTAAATCCTTAGTTCCTGAGTGCTGCATTCCGTTACTTTGCTGTTCCTGTTTCTACAACCTGGTTTGCCTTACGGATTGCTTCTGCTTCTGTCCTTCGACTTCCGACGCCTGTTTTCCCTCTACTCCGCCCCCTGGTTATCAAGACATTGCCTCCCGCATTATCGTTCTGTCTTCTGCCTAGCCCTTTTGTTGTGACGCATCCGGACATTCGGTTTTGTTACTCGTGTCAACGCCTGTTCTGCAGAGCGCTGGACACCTCCTTTCCAGTTCTCTTTACACCATTTTGCTTCTAACACTTTGCCCTCCATGGAACACTTCCCTATTTCACTCACGTTTTCATTATTACATAAGACCACTATCCTGCACTATTATAAAAGTCACTACCCTGTATACAGTGGTGACCACTGGGATGCTCTGCTGATATTTGCTGTTGACTTGGATTGGATTAAGTGTTTGTTTTGGGACGCTCTGTTGTTCTTCTCATACCATGTGGATTGGATTGTGTGTTGTTTTGGGATGCTCTGCTGATCTTCCATAACACTGGATTTTGGGATTATCATTTAGTTTGCGCTTCCGTGCCGTTCGGGTTAGTTGGTTCTGCACACCCTCCTATGGACTTGGAACTTCGATCTTCACCACTCTCTGGACATCAAGTAGGTTACTAGCTGTCTTCCTGACAGAGCAGGTAAGAGTGGGGAATTGCGGGGTGGTTATTGCTGTGAATCAGCTAAACCTTGCTGCTGACTGAACTATTGTATTGTTCTTTGTCCTTTTTCTTTAGCTCTGTTGTTGCTTCTCCCGTCTTTTCACTCAAGCCCCCTGGCCTGTCAGGTGATATAAAATCCTGCAGGCGGCGCTCTTGGGGGGAAAGTCTAATTTACATCATGTTCGCGACTTTCTATGAGTAAAGAACCACCTGGATAGAGTGGTACATCTGTATCGCCTAGAGTGTGACAGATTAAGGAGCCTCTTATCGCTAGTCGGACATGGATCCTGGGGCTGATCCAATGGCTGGGCTGATGCAGGCCTTTTCTGCTTTATGCACCAACATGGTGTCTGCCCATGCGACTTTACATCAGCGCATGGACTTATTACAGAGTTTTGTGCAGCCTTTACCCCTAGATGAGGAGTTTGGCGATGCTGCCGCCGCACCGCCTCCTGTGCCCCAAGATCCACCCCCTGCCCCTACGCCAGTTGTTCTTCCTGGGCCTTTTATTTTGGCCCCACTGGAGCGCTTTTCGGGAGATCCCAAAGCGTACCGCACTTTCGTAAATCAGTGCCGTTTGCATTTTTTGTGTCATCCGTTGGCATTTACGGACGCTACAACCAAGGCAGCATTTGTTTTGTTCCATTTAGGAGGGACTGCTGCGGCATGGGCCAATCCACTGTTAGAAGCAAACAACCCAGTCCTGTATTATTTTGACGCCCTGATAAAGGCGATGAACGCAGTGTTTGATATGCGATATAAGGCACAAGCTTCTGATCTCGAGTTTCTCGCCATTAGTCAAGGTAAAGCTGATCTTTTGACTTACCTAGCCGGGTTTAATCAATTGGCGGCTGAAACCACTTGGCCTGAACAAAAGAAGGCGGTTGTCTTCTATAAGGGTCTCTCAGATGATTTGAAAGACGCTCTGTCAATGGTACCCACTGTTCCTTCTGGTATTCCTGAGTTGTTGGGCCTGGTCTTACAGCTACACGCCAGGCTTTGACACAGACGTGGTGAGTGTCGGGTCCCTGATATTCGTACCTCGCTTAAAGCAGACCCAGGTACTTCTGCCCTACCGGGAGACGCGGAACCCATGCAAATAGGGTCAATCTGGGGTATGCTAACAAAGGCTGAACGTGAGAGACGTATGGCCAACAATCTATGCTTCTATTGTGGCCAGTCAGGTCATTACATCTGTGTATGTTCAAAGAGACCAGACAAAACGATGGGAAACTCCATGACTCATCCTTAAGCCGGGCCTTTAGGATGAGTCAAAGGATAGACGGCCCGGATCAATGCCTGCTATTCTCACATGTCTATCTATCAATGCGCTTCACAGCCCCAGGTCTTGTGTCTTTCGCCTATCCGGTTTTGATTGATTCAGGGGCAAGCGGAAACTACATGGATCTACAATTAGCCCAGCAACATGGGTTCTCTATGTTTTCCAAGGCAAGACCCGAGGAAGTGCATGCGGTAGACGGTTCTCGTCTGATATCTGGATGAATAATAGAACAGACAGGACCACTTCAGATGTCTACTTTGGAAGGCCATAAGGAACAGATCGTTTTTTATCTTATTTCTGCTCCTCAACTCATTCTTGGACTCTCATGGTTACGGATCCATAATCCTGTCATTGATTGGATTGAACAAACGGTACAATTTTCTTCAGTTTTGTGCACTAAACAATGGGCATCATTACACGTTATGCGGTAAAGCATGGTACTATTAGCACCATGGTTGCCGCCGGTACCATACCGGTACCACAATGGAGAAAAGGGGAATTACCACCCCATTCCAAGGTTGGCAGGGCAGTAATTCCCCATTTCTCCATGGCCCTTCCCCATTCCCATTTTTGCCCCATAAGGCTCAATGGGAATGGGGAAGGAGCTAATTACGGTACCGCAAATTGCCCAAATTGTCTACACCAGCCGTTAAGATCGGGTCCCGCAAAGGGACCTCGTAGTAAGGTGGTAAGGGTTTACCGGTACCGGCGCCCTTACCGGTACCGGTAAACCCTTACCGCCTACCGTGTAATGAGGCCCATGGGAATCAGGATGTAGTGGTCCAGTGTCCCTGTCTAGTATTGGTGGCCAATGTTCCTTCCATCAATCTTACGCTGCACAATCCTACCCCTGTGCTTCCATCTGAATACAGGGAGCTCTCTGATGTGTTTGAGAAGGGGCTGTCCGAAAAACTACCTCCACATCAGAGCTACGACTGCCCCCTTGATTTGTTTTCTAAGGCAGTCATCCCTCATGGTCGTATATATTCCCTGACCCAGAAAGAGGAAGCACATTTACGGGAATATGTGGATAACGCTTTGCGTTTAGGGCACATTCGACCTTCACGGTCTCCTGCGGTCTCTCCAATTTTTTTTGTGCCAAAAAAAGAAGGGGATCTTCGTCCATGTGTGGACTATAGAGCCTTAAACAAGGTCACGGTTAAAAACAAATACCCCCTGCCTCTTATCTCGGAACTTCTTGACAAGTTAACCTCCTCCACCATTTTCACCAAAATAGATCTGAGTAGGGATGAGTGGAAAACCGCTTTCAAAACCAAGTTTGGCCTCTATGAGTATTGCGTCATGCCTTTTGGGCTCTGCAATGCCCCCGCCACTTTCCAACATTTTGTCAATCACATCTTCAGAGACATGTTGGACTGTTAAGTGGTTATTTATCTAGATGACATGCTGATATACTCTGAGTCACTCCCACAACACTTTCAACATGTCCGCTCTGTCCTGCAACGTCTTTGTGAGCATTCTCTGTTTGTGAAACTTGAATAATGTGTGTTTCACGCATCCTCGGTTGAGTTTCTAGGGTTTCAAATTTACGAAAAAGGGGTACATATGTGTTCATCTAAAGTTCAAGCGGTATTGGATTGGCCTGTCCCCGATTCGGTAAAAGCTCCATAGTCATTCCTTGGCTTTTCAAATTTTTACAGGCAGTTTATCATCTCATTTTCCAAGATAGTGGCTCCACTCACCCGTCTTACCAGTCCGAACGTTCCATTTCTTTGGCACCAGGAAGCCCAGTCAGCTTTTCAAGCTCTGAAAGAGGCATTTACATCTGCCCCTGTACTACAGCATCCTAACCCTTTTCTTCCTTTTATAGTGGAAGCCAATGCCTCTGCTATAGCAGTAGGGGCTACCCTTTGTCGGATTGGTTGTCGGTTTTGGGTCCTGCCGAATTTGCGTACAACAACTCTAGACATTCTTCAGTGGGTTGTTCTCCGTTCTATGCCTTGTATGGACTACATCCAAGAGTCCTTCCACCTGTTCTACCTCCTTTGGAACAGATCCCTGCAGCTAAAGCCACAAGGGACTCCCTTGTTGCCATATGTACATCCGTCATCTCTCATCTGCAAGCTGCACAATCTCGTACTAAACACCAGGCAGATCAGTGTTGTTCGCCAGTCCCCTCATATGCCTGTGGGGATTGCGTGTGGCTTTCGACCAGACATCTTGCCATTTGCGGTAAACGGAAACTGTTGCCCTGCTACGTTGGACCTTATAAGATTCTTCACTGTATCAACCCTGTTGCTGTCCGTTTGAACATTCTGACGCATTGGCTTATTTATCCTGTGTTCCATGTCTCCTTGCTCCGCCCTTTTGTGCCTGGTACCCGACTTTCTGTTGCTCCTGCCCCGGTCACGGTGCAAGGGGAGGACGAGTACAAAGTACATGCTATTTTGGATACCTGCTTGCATCACGGTATACGGCCCTCTCTGATTGGCTGGAAGGGTTACGGCCCGGAGGACAGGATCTGGGAACCAGCTTCCAACCTACATGCGCCCGACTCCTGCGCACCTTTTGGTTGGATCGCTTGCGGGATCGCGGGAGTCAGAATCCTTTGCGGAGGGGTACTATCACGACTTGGGTTTTCACACGGTGCCGTTTGGACATGCCTAACAATGCTTGGAAGCTGCCCTGGCATCTCCTGCAGTACCATGCAGTCCGTGGTGGCCAGAGGACTACGTTTCCAAGCAACCCTGGTAAACACAGTCAGGTGATACGCAGACAACGTGCTTCCGTATTTTGTTGCACAGATGGTGCATTTAAATCCTTCTCTACCGTGAAACGGATGCTCTTTAACTAAATCCTTAGTTCCTGAGTGCTGCATTCCGTTACTTTGCTGTTCCTGTTTCTACGACCTGGTTTGCCTTATGGATTGCTTCTGCTTCTGCCCTTCGACGTCCGACACCGGTTTTCCCTCTACTCCGCCCCACTGGTTATCGAGACATTGCCTCCCGCAATATCATTCTGTCTTCTGCCAAGCCCTTTTGTTGTGACGCATCCGGACATTCGGTTTTGTTACTCGTGTCAACGCCTGTTCTGCAGAGCGCTGGACACCTCCTTTCCAGTTCTTTTTACACCATTTTGCCTCTAACACTTTGCCCTCCAAGGAACACTTCCCTATTTCACTCACTTTTTCATTATTACATAAAACCGCTATCCTGCACTATTATAAAAGTCACTACCCTGGATACAGTGGTGACTACTGGGACGCTCTGCTGATATTCTGCTGTTCACTTGGATTGGATCAAGGGTTTGTTATGTGAAGCTCTGCTGTTCTCATATCACATGGATTGGATTGTGTGTTGTTTTGGGACAAAACAACAAAAGTTCTACCCAAGTACTCACCCTTGGAGACTTCAACCTGGGATATAATGACCCAGCTGACCAAAGTGCCAACTCCACACGTAGTACTCTCTCCGATTTAGGATTCACCCAAAGATGCACGGAACCCACACACGTTAAAGGTAGAATACTTGACTGGGTGGCCGACTACAATTGCCTAGCTAATATCACCGACATCTCACCTCTAGTATGGACGACCACTATTTGGTATCATTCACACTCTCTACTAACCGACCCTCACCCCCACCCACTAGCAAGGCCCCACCAACACTCACAAGAAATAAAAAGAGCATTACCGTGGAAAGGCTCATCCCGAACTTACTTCCCACACTAAACACACTCCTTGACAACCTGGACCCTGAGACCTTGGTTGACGAATATAATAAAATCATGTCCACCTCACTGGATTTAATCGCTCCCCTGAAACTCAGATCAAGCGAACCCAAAGCTCACCTGAACAACTGGTACACACCATTCCTCAAAAATCTCAGACAGCAAAAAGGAAACTGTGAAGCCACCTGGAAAAAATACCCTTCAGCACCCAACAAACTTAAACTAACCAAACTAGCAACCCTCTACAAAAAAGAAATTTACCTGGCCAAACGATCCTCCTTTGACTCCCGTATAAACCAAGCCAATTCTAACATGAAGGAATTATTCGCTATCTTGATAGAAGTAGAAACTCCTATTGCACCACCGGATACCTGTATTAAAGATAAAAACTGGTGCTCAGAAATTCAAAAGGCCTTAGCCAACAAGATCACTACACTACAAAATAAAAACTCCTGCAAAAAAGCCTCCCTGAATGACATTCCCATATCTAAATCACCTGAGAAGCCCACCTATAGGGAAAATACTTGCTTTAAATTCTCTAAAGTCACTGTACTGGAAGTTGAAAAGATTATCCTGTCACTAAAACCATCCAATTGTCAGGGCGATCTGCGCCCTGCACAGCTCATTAAAGATGCGGCCCGTGACCTCTCCCCGATCATCATGAAATTAATCAATGGGCCTCATTACACGGTAGGCGGTGAGCCATGGCGCTATTAGCGCCATGGCTCATGCCGGTAAAATACCGGCACCGCCTTGGCGGAAAGGGGATTTACCGCCCCATCCCAAGGTTGGAGGGGCGGTAAATCCCCCTTCCGCCATTGCCCTTCCCCATTCCCATTTCTGCCCCATAGGGCTCTATGGGAATGGGAAAGGCGCTAATTACGGCACCGCAATTTTGCGGTGCCGTAATTAGCTCCGAGGTCCCTTAGCGGGTTGGTATTTAACGCCTGCAAAAAGCAGGCGTTAAAACTCCAACCCGCTAAGGGACCTCGTAGTAAGGCGGCAGGGATTTACCGGTACCGGTATTTTACCGGTGCCGGTAAATCCCTACCGCCTACCGTGTAAATGTCTCCTTCTCAACTGGCTCCATCCCCACTAACCTAAAACAATCCTGGGTGTTGCCATTACTAAAAAAGCCTACACTCGACCCAGACATACCTACAAACTATAGGCCTATAACGACTGTGCCGTTTCTCTTAAAAATATTGGACAAGGTCGCATACGTACAAATTCAGAAGTACCTGGAAGAACACCACCTACTCGGAGCCAGGCAATCAGGCTTCCGTCCCCTACGTGGAACTGAGACTGCCCTCATCGATCTTAAAGCCCAGATCGACAAGCTGAGAGAGATAATGGCCAAGCTTCCCTACTCCTCCTATTAGACCTCTCTGCAGCTTTCGACCTAGTCGACCACTCCGTCTTATGTTCCCACTTACATACATCAGTCCATTTCTCTGCTGAGGCCATTACATGGATCAGATCATTCCTCAACGGCAGAACAATGAGGGTCTTTTCACCTACAGCTGCAGCAGACCCCATTCCCATTACTTGTGGCGTGCCACAGGGCTCCTGCGTCTCCCCCACCTTGTACAACATATTTACCAAGCCCCTTTTCGATGATTTGGATCATCTCGGTATCACCTACACGAATTACGCGGATGATACCCAGATCCTCCTTCCACTTTCTGGAGATTATGGAAAGGATTTGGCCTTGGTGAATAGAGTGTACATCATCATCCAGGCATGGATGGCCACACATGGACTATGCCTGAATGATGATAAAACTGAACTCATAATTCTAGGCACTACCACTAGCTTGAAGAAACTGGACTCTGACTACTGTTCCTTTATGATTGATGGCAACTGCATTAAGGTGGGACAAGAGGTTAAAACCCTACGTTTTTACCTGGACTCCACCCTCTCCTTCCACAGACAGGTGAAATCCCTAGCCTCATCATCGGCCTACACCTGTAAATTGATCCGTGCAGCCAAACCCTTCCTGTCTGACTCTAGCTGGTTGACCCTGGCCAGAGCCCTTATACTATCCCGCCTGGACTACTGCAACGCTCTCTATCTTTGGTCTACCAAAGCCGTTACCAGTAAACTCCAAACCCTCCAGAACAACGCTCTTAGGGCGGCTCTAGGCATCTCTAGAAGAGAGCATATTTCAGCACATAGTCAACAGAGTAACTGGCTCACTGTCAACAACAAAATCATCCTCAAGACTGCCTCACTTACACACAAATCGCTCAACAATGATGCCCCTATCTATCTCATCGACAGATTCCATAGACAGACCTCTCTGAGACCAACAAGAATACCATATAAAGACTGCCTCTCTGTCCCAAACTTTAAACGCTCCACCATAGGCGGTAACAGTTTCCCAGTCAAAGCAGCACAACTGTGGAACTCCCTTCCACCAGCCTTCAGAATGGACCTGCACTATCAGAACTTGTGAGCAAAGGTCATCTCATGGCTGAAAACGCAGGCCCCCCACTACAGCTAGCCGCCTAATCCTCTCAGACTCATCTTTATTGCACCTTATGATGCCCGCTTGCACATTTGTATATACTCCTGCTGTTACTGTATATTGTATATTTTGTTGTATTTTGTTCTTTTGTAGTAACTAAGCCTCGCAATCTCTTGTAAATGCTGCGCACCGTTATCCTAGGGTATGGATTGCGCATTGCAAATAATAAACAAACAAACAAACAAACACTCTGCTGTTCTTTCATAACACTGGATTTTGGGATTATCATTTCGTTTGCGCCCTCGTGCCGTTCGGGTTAGTTGGTTCTGCACTTCTTCTTATGGACTTGGAACTTCGATCTTCACCACTCTCTGGACATCAAGTAGGTTACTAGCTGTCTTCCTTACAGAGCAGGTCAGAGTGGGGAATTGTGGGGTGGTTATTGCTGTGAATCAGCTAAACCTGGCTGCTGACTGAACTTTCGTATTGTTCTTTGTCCTTTTTCTTTAGCTCTGTTGTTGCTGCTCCCGATTTTTCACTTTCACTCAAGCCCCTGGCCTGTCAGGTGATATAAAATCCTGCAGGCCGGGCTCATGGGGGGAAAGTCTAATTTACATCATGTTTGCGACTTTCTATGAGTAAAGAACCACCTGGATAGAGTGGTATATCTGTATCGCCTAGAGTGTGACAGTATTCCAGGTGCTATTACAGATCACTCCTGAAATTTCTCTTGACGTATTGGTGATGCTTGATTGCGCCGGAGCTGGCAATTTTGTTGACATTACCTGAACTAAAGAAAACAACCTATTACAAGTCAAGCAAAGGCCTATTCCAGTAGAAGGAGTGGACAGTACACCCCTTTCTTCAGGACCCATAATCATGGAGACAAGACCCATACAAGTGCAGTTAGGAGGTCATCAGGAAACCCTCGTGTTTGACATATCAGGGTAGCACATTTCCCAGTTATTCTCGGTATTCCATGGCTGTGTAGGCACAATGCCAGGATCGACTGGACGTTAAACACCTTGAGTTTCGAGTCTCCATTCTCTCATCAACACTGCTTAAAACTGCCAGAAGAAGGTCCACAGAAGGGAAAGGCAGTATCTCTATGCAGGCCTACAATCTCGTCTGTACCACCCCACTACCAAGAATATGCCGAAGTCTTTGAGGACAGATTACCTAGACTACTACCCCTGCACCATCCAGAGGAATGTGTCATAGATCTTCAGCCTGATGCATCAGTACCCTTTGGTTGTATGTATCCCCTTTCTCTATCAGAGCACCAGGCTCTTAAGGATTATTTGGAAGCCAACATGCAAAACTGTCTTATTAAGGAATCAAAGTCACCTGGAGGGGCTTCTCTTTTCTTTACACCCATGAAGGGTACATCTGAATTACGTCCTTGCATTGATTACCTCGGTCTAAACCACATCACAGTTCGGGACCGCTACCCAATGCCTTTGATAAGAGACATCTTAAAATCAGTACAGGGTTCCACGGCCTTCACAAAGCTGGACCTCAGGGGGGCATACCACCTCCTGAGGATCAAGAGGGGTGGTGAGTGGAAGACCGCGTTCAGAACACCATTAGGGCTATACGAATATTGGGTAATGCCATTTGGACTGGTGAATGCTCCTGCTGTTTTCCATTGGTTCATTGATAAGATCTTCTCGGACCTCTAGTACATCTCAGTAGTGGTGTATGTGGTTGACATTTTAGTGTTTTCATCCACTTTGTCCGAACATCGTTGACACGTCAGAGAAGTACTCTGATGCCTACAAGCTATCCATTTATATGCCAAACCTGAGAAATGCCAGTTTGAAACCTCCTCAGTATCCTATTTAGCGTAAAAGATGTTCAGAGGTTTTTGGGGTTGGTGAACTTTTATAGGTGCTTTATACCAAGGTTTTCTGACATCGTGTTACCCATTACAGCTCTATTAAAGGTGGGAGTGAAGTTTGATATGAATCATTCTGCACAGAAGGTCTTCCAGCAATTTAAGACCCTCTTCACTACGGCACTGGTTCTAATCCAACTGGATCAGGCTCAACAGTTCATTTTGGAAACTGATGCCTCTGGTGGAGCTTTGGGGGCGGTTCTCCTTCAAAAGGCATCGGATGCTCAAGAACACCCAGTGGCCTACTACGCTAGGACTCTCACAATTAGTGAGCGTAATTACTCCACACTCGAGAAGGAGTTACTAGCAATAAAACAAGCTTGTGAAGAGTGGAGGCACTTACTTCAGGAAGCTACACACTCCTTCTTAGCCCACACAGACCATCGGAATTTAAGGGTTCTCCAGCAGATGGAGTGCACCAACTCCCGCCATGCCCACTGGGCTTATTTCTTCTCACAGTACGATTTTCACATAATATAAATTCCGGGTTCAGAAAACATCTTGGCTGATGCTTTATCAAGAAGTCTAGGGCAGGATATAGGAGTTTATCAGGGTAACGAGAAACTCCTTCCTGACAAAAGTTTCATTGCTCTTCGCCCTATCTTTCTCCAAGAACTTCAGGAAGGAATACGGAATGTAGAAGTACCCAATCTTTCAAAGCTTCCATTTACCCTGAAGAACGGACTTTACTACCATGGTTCAGCCTTATTTCTCCCTACGGAAGCATTACAAACACAGGCTATCTCATGTGCCATGATCTCCCATTGGCAGGACACAAGGGACAGAAGGGCACACAGGAACTGGTAAAGAGAAACTTTTGGTGGCCTTCCTTGAGTAAGGATGTGTCAGAAGGTTGAACCTCACCACCCTTCTCCTCACCTGTGGCTTCCTCTGGTTTATCCTTGGAGTGCTTGGAAGGCCTTCGGGGACTCCTGGTGTCTTCCTTTGCGGGCTTGTCTCTGGACTTCCTATCGTGCAAGTAGGGCCTGGCTCCCTCGGAGGGAGCCCCGAGGAGCCAAGGTCCCGCAACAGGGAAAAGACTGATGGACAGTAAAAAACCCTGTGTAGTCTTCCAGAGATTGTGACGAATATTATGCTCTCCAATGGTAGATGTGGCTGTTTGTGATCCGGAGTGAACCAGGAAACCGTGGATCAGGTAAGACTGACCGTCCTCCAATATGGATACGGCTTGAGGAAAGGAGGCAGGACCCGATCCGTGGGATAATAGGCAGGACGTAGGTAAGCAGATAATGAGAGGAGCTTCGTGAGAAAAGAGAAGAGGGGTAACCCCGGAACGGGGAAACGTTCCGAACCCAGAAGATATGGTACGGATAGGAAGAAAGCTGAAAAGTCCCCACTTACCAGATATGGCAAGATCCACGAAATGCACAGGGAGGAACGCGTAGAAACGCGAGAATGGCGGCTAGCCGCTAGTGTGAAGGACAAGACGCCGAGCGAAGAAAAGTTAAAGAAAGTGAAACGGACAAGCGCCGTCAAAGGGAAAAGGGATGAAAGCAAAGCCAGCAAGCGCAAGGGTACGCAGGCGAGGGAGAGAACTGCAGAAGGCACAGGAGGTGGTTAAACAGAGTTAGTCGAGCGCTGGTATCACGAAGGAATAACACAGATACAACGCGCTGAGAGGGGGGCGTGGCTTGCTTAAATAATGAAGGCGGCCATGTTGGATGAGGGCTGGCCCGCTAGCAGAAGGTTCTCCGCGGCGTAATCTTCCACTTCTGCCATAGCTTCCATGGGTGGATCCTGACAGGATGTCCGAAGCTACGTGTCCTATTGTCCAGTGTGTGCTGCAAATAAGACTGCAGCTGGCAAACCTATAGGCCTACTGCAGCCTACTTCAGCCTACCGTCCAAACCTTGGGAACACGTTTCCACAGATTTTATAGTGGATCTCCCTATTTCCAGGGGAAGCACGGCCATCATTGTCACTGTAGACACGTACAGTAAAATGACACATTTCTCCTCACCCCCAGGTCTACCATCTGCTCCGGAGACTGCTTCAATCTTCCTTAAGGACATCATCAGACTACACGGGATTCCGAAGACCATTGTTTCTGATAGGAGTACTCAATTCACCTCTAAATTCTGGACCTCTCTCTGTGCTCAGCTGGGTATACAAAGGGTGCTCTCATCTGGGTATCACCCTCAGAGCAACAACCAAACTGAGCATCTCAACGCGGACCTGGAGCAGTATCTGAGGTGTTTTTGCAACAGAGAGCAAGATTATTGGGCAGCCTTTCTTCCACTGGCGGAATTCGCCTATAGCAAAACACTACACATGGCGATCAACATGAGCCCTTTCTTTTGTACGTAGGGGTACCATCCTCAACATCTCTACTGGATCTGGTTTTTGCCTACCAAATCTCTTTCCATAGACAACCTTCTTACAGATCTCAAGAGGACCCGCAAGGAAGCATTGCAGTCTCTGGAAGATAGCCGCCTGGGGTACAAAAGATGGGTGGACCTGAAGAGGAAACAGAATCCAGATTGGAAGCCTGGTACTCCAGTGTGGTTATCTACAAAGTACCTGCCCAGGTGGGTTCATGCCGGAAAATTTGCTCCCAAATTCATCGGTCCTTTTTCCATAACCTCACAGATTAACCCAGTGGCTTTCAAGGTACAGGTACCTAATATTCTGCTAAGAGTACATCCTGTTTGTCATTCTTCTCTGCTTAAGGCATACATTAGTGATCCCTTCCAGCGAAAGAGGTGCAAGTTCCACAGGAACCTGAAGAATATGAAGTCTCTCATCTGGTGGTCTCCCGATACAGGCAAGGTACCTTGGACCTGGTCCATTGGAAGGGGTTCTCAGTAGCGGAACGGACATGGGACCCCAGAAGTCACATTCACGCACGCAGGCTCGTCCAGCATTTCCATAGGCTTCACCCGGGCAAGCCGGGGGGTGTCCCGATGGGAAGGGGGCATGCTGTCATGCTACTAGCATGGAGGCTCTGGCAAAAGTGGAAGTTTCAACATAGAGCGATTCAGTCTCTCCATCAAGGAAAAGTTGCGGTCCAGTCCTCATCCAACATGGCCGCCGCAAGTATAACAACGTACCATGCCGTAGGAACGGTGCGTTGTATCCGTCTTTGTTTGGAGCTCACTGCTGTGCCTCATAGTTCCCTATTAGCTTTGCATAGCTAATTTGCTCTTCCTACCGGTTCCCGGCCGGTTCCTTCCAGTATTATTCTCCCTGTATCTAGCCCAAGTTTTCTGACCCCTTTACTTGCCTCACTATGCAGACAGTTACCCCGGTTACTTGCTTGCCAGGTTTCACATCCACGTATTCACTTCGCGCGTGTGCCATCTTGGTTTACGACCCATTGGCCACTTTACTTTCACTATTTTCCTTTCCGCGTTCAATCAGTCCTTTCGACTGAAATTGTGATGAACCACAATTGGCTCAAACTCAAAGGAGACAAGACAGAGGTCCTGGTTGTTGGGTGTCCCCCTGATCCCACACTCTGGATTTCTTCCTTCTGGCCATCCTCTCTTGGTGTTCTCCCCACCCCGGTGAGTAAAGTAAAAAATCTAGGTGTAGTTCTCTCGGCCTCTCTTTCCATGAATAATCAAGTTACGACAGTGTGTCAGGTGGGGCATTTCCAGCTAAGAATTCTGAAGAGGGTTCTTCCCTTAATTCCGGCATCCCTGCACCCCCCTGTGGTATCAGCGTTAATATTATCTCAGCTGGGTTACTGTAATTCTTTGTATCTGGGTCAACCTAAGAATCTCATCCAAAGATTGCAACGCCTCCAAAAACTGGCGCCCCGAATGGCAACCGGGACGCCTATTACACTGGCTCCCTGTCGGCCAGCGTATAAGATTCAAGGCTCTGTGTATAGTGCACCGTGCCATCCATGATTTAGGTGCTGAATTTCTACAGGGCAAATTCACACGCTATTATCCTAACAGTCAATCACGCTCAGCTACAGCGGATCTGCTTATCGTGCCACCCTATTGTCGCAAGAGGATCGCTGGTAGAGCTTTTTCTATAGCGCCGCTGGACTATGGAATGAACTTCCAATTTCTATAAAGCAACTCTCAAATCATCTGGTCTTTAGTAAAGCGATCAAGACATTTCTGTTCTAGCCATTGGCTCTGTTTGGTGACTCTTGGTGGATATTCTTTCTTACTCTCCAGCGCCAAGATGCCTTTGGGTGACCGTTGTCAGACAGGTTTCTTTCCCGATTGAAGTACACCTACCACATTGGGTTACTGGTCATTGCGCTTCCTCCTAGGAGTTCCTCAAGTGTTCTCATCATTTTCCCACCAGTGTGGAGTTTGTTTACCTGATCCCATTGGAGACTGCAGATCTATTCAAGGACCTTTGGACATTCTTCCTTCGCTTAGATTACTAAGGAGAATCATTCTGATATCCAGTAGCTTGTCATCAGAGTATACCATCAGAAGACCTTTTGACAATACTCCTGTTAATTCCTACCAGGATTTTTTGGTGCCTAAAGGCTTTTTCCCTAGTTCGGGCTTGCTCCTTGGGGTTCCCTTTGGCTTGGGTTCCTTTCCCTGCCAAGGTGCCCTCTGGGGGATCTCGACCCTACCTACACGATAAAAAGGAAAAGAAGAACAAAAAAAGAAGACTAAGGAAGCAAAGAAGTCAAGAAGAAAGGAGCAATCTGAGACTGAGACAGCTCATCTGAAGAAAGAGGTGAGGAGGAGGCTCGGGAGGGTTCATCGACTCAGGACAGTATACAACGCCCAGCTGTATCAATGGCTTCCTTGGAGCAATATCGCAAATTAGTACTTGCCTCACAAGGCTTGACCTCTGAAGTTCAATCCCTCAGTTCAGAAAATGTTGCTTTACGCCAACAGGTTGTTGCCCATGATGAGGGCAGAGGAGATCTACCTCCTTTGCCTCTGCCATTTGGAAAATACGATGGGAGTCCCAAATGGCTAAAAGAGTTCCTGCACGCCTGTCTTGTCTATTACACGTTCACACCTCATGCCTATGAGACCAACAGAGCCTGAGTAGGGTTCTTGATTTCCAACTTAGTGGGAATTGCATTAGCCTGGGCTACTCCACTCGTCACCAACAACAACCCAGCACTTAATGAATTTGCACAATTCACTCAGTTATTTAAGACCAGGTTTGATGGACCTGAGGTGCTATATTCTTCTTACGAAGCCATGTTGGATCTTTGACAAGGTGCCATGGATGTCCAATCTTATGCTTCTCGCTTCCAGAAACTGGCAGTTAATGCAGGGTGACCAGACTATGCCCAGCAGATGCTATTCAGAAGAGGTCTCCATTTTATTTTTAAATGTTTTTATTGGCATTTATAATAAACAAACATTGTAGCATTTAGCACAATTCACCAATCGCTTCTTTGCATAGCAAGTGTTATTTATAAACTTAACCAAACAACTAAAGTTGTTATTTCTGTAGATGCCTCAGTAGGGTGTCTCCAGCGTGTCAGCCCTGTTGCGTTTGGGTGGCAGCATGGGTCGCCAGACAGCAATTGCATAGTAACGACTAAAGTGTGGGCCACTGAGGACCCTGTTTATGCACACTGATTTCTCACAGGGGTTTTGTCATGTCACAGAGCACAAGCCTGGTTTCCCACTATACTGCCTGCAATACCTGAAGGTTGCCTTGGCATTTAATGAAATCCCAACGCATTAGGCACTACATTTCCCAGCATTCCAGAGTCCCTCACAATCACGTTACTCACGCATGACGTGCCTCCCTTTGCTTGCAAAAAGTTATATGAATGAACTGTTAGTACTGTGCAAGTGCTCCTTAACGGTGGCATTTCCTTGTTAAGTCACGCTACGTTACTCTGTGTTTTCTACGATACCCTGGTACCTCGATTCTGCACTGTTCTACGGATTGTGTTTGTTTATGCCTTGTCTGTTTCCCGACGCCAGGTCCCTCCCCTTGTTGAACTTACCGGTTACCAACTCCTGCCTCTCGTCCCGGACACAGCTTCTGCGAATCCCTTTGGAACTTTTGCCTCGTCTACTACCGTGACCTGCTCTATGCTTGGACCCCGCAAATGGTGTTTCTGATTTTGGAAAGACGCTCGCATTATTATTTCATCAGAGCGTTCCACTGCACCTCCAGCCTCACTGTTTGTTTACCTTACTGAACTAGTTCCTGTGTTCCTTTCTCATCATCTCTTCCTTGTCTATTCTTCACTGTGTCCTAGGTTTTTTTGCTCCCTCCATATTTGGGACGCTCTACAGCTGAATTTCCACGCACCATTTTCCCCACTAAGAGTACTGGACGCTCTGCTGATATTGCCCTTCGGGCCACGTTTTTTCCTACACTTTTGGATTACCTGAATGGACGCTTTGCTGCTCCTGGTGGATTGTTATGGACATTTAGTTGCGCCCTCATGCCGTTCGGGATAGGTGATTTAGGACTTCTTCATTGAAAACTACATTTGGGGACTTCTCTTCAATCTTCACTGTCTTCACATACAAGTACCTGGATTACTGTTATCACTATCAAGTAGGTCCTTCACAGTTTCACCGTATACTGCAGGTAAGAGTGGGGGTGTGTGGGGGAGGATTGGCGGTTGCACTACGTGATCAAATGCTCTGAGTATTGACTGTGTAACCTTACCCTTTTTCCCTTTAGCTCTGTTGCTGCTATTGGCTTTTCACCCAAGCCCCTGGCTTGTCAGGTTTATTTCCTACCCTGCAAGCTGCGCTCTTGGGGGGAAGGTTTTTTCTGTCATCGGTCCACGTGCTTCGACTGAACCAACTACTAGGAAGCGTTTTGAGCAGGCTCATCGTTCTAGTGGTTCACGACAGATTAAGGAGCCTAATTTAGCCTACCGGTATGGAACCCGGGGCGGACCCTATTGCTGCATTGATGCAAGCCTTTTCGGCCCTAAGTACCGATATGGCATCTGCCCATGCTACGCTACACCAGAGCATGGACGTGCTACAGAGTTTTGTGCAACCTCTTCCCCCTGATGAGGAATTTGGAGATGCTCCGGCTGCAGCTGCATCCCCTCCGGTTCCACAACCACTACCACCTGCCCCAACGCCGGTTGTTCTCCCTGGCCCATTTCCGTTGGCTCCTCCGGAGCGTTTTTTGGGTGATCCAAAGTACTACCGGACGTTTGTTAACCAATGTTGTCTCCATTTCCTCTGTACACTGCTGGTTTTCCCTGATGTAACCACGAAAGCGGCATTTGTACTGTCCCTCTTGGGTGGCACAGCTGCTGCTTGGGCCAACCCTCTTCTGGAGGATGATCCTGCCTTATATGATTTTGATACTTTAATACAGGCGATGAATGCCGTCTTCGATGCTCGTTACAAGTCACAAGCATCTGATTTGGAGTTTCTCGCTATCATCCAGGGCAAACAAGATCTCTTGCAGTATCTTGCACGTTTCAATCAATTGGCAGCCAAAACGACTTGGCCTGAATCTAAGAAGGCTGCTGTTTTCTACAAGGAGCTTTCAGACGATCTTCAGGGCGCTCTATCAGTGGTATCCTCCGTTCCATCTGGGTTTCCAGAACTCGTGGATTTGGTACTATAGGTGGATGCCAGGCTCAAACAACGAAGGGGTGAGCGGAGAGCCCCCAATATGCATCCATTGAAAAATGATACCCCTACTGCAACCACATCTGGAGAGACTGAGCCATTGCAGATTGGGGTTGTTAGGGGCCCGCTAACTAATGCAGAGAGGGAAAGGAGATTGGCAAACAATTTATGTTATTATTGTGGCCAATCAGGTCATTACATAGGTGTGTGCCCAAAGAGACCGTTGAAGGCGACGGGAAACGCCAAGACTCATCCTTGAACCGAACCGGGGGGATGAGTCTGCTTAAGATTGGTTCGGACAGTACTTACCTGTCGTCACACATTTATCTGTTTATGTGTTTTTCTACCTCAGCCAAGTATTCCTTCTCATGCCCTATTATGTTGGATTCCGGCGCGAGTGGCACCTACATGGATATTCAATTAGCCAAAGAACACGGCTTGTCCTTGTTCCCTAAGACCATACCTGAAGAAGTGCAGGCCGTAGACGGCTCCTGTCTGGTTTTGGGATATGTCACTGAAAGTACAGAGTCCATCATGATGTCCACTTCTGAGGGACACTCCGAATGGGTCTCTTTTGACCTCATCTCACGACAGTTTGGGGTTATCCTTGGGATGTCCTGGCTGAGAACCCACAACCCTGTTATCGATTGGGTCCAACATACGGTTCTTTTTTCCTCTGAGTATTGTGCTCAACATTGTCTACAGAAGCCTCTGCCAGCCGCATCCTCACCCTGTCTAGCTATGGTTACTGCCTCTCCTTCGATCAACGCTACTTCACATACTTCAGTTCCTGTGTTACCTGCTGAATATGTGTCTTATGTGGACTTTTTTGATAAAGGTTTATCCGAAAAACTACCTCCTCATCAGAGTTATGATTGTCCCATTGATCTGGTACCCGGGGCTGTCATTCCACATGGCACTATATACTCCCTTACCCAGAAAGAGGAAGAACATCTGCAGGAGTATATAGATAAAGCCTTGTTGTTGGGCCATATTCATCCTTCTCGTTCTCCTGCTACCTCCCCAATATTCTTTGTATCAAAGAAGGAGGGCGATCTGAGTCCCTGTGTGGACTATAGGGCCCTGAACAAGATAACCATAAAGAACCAATACCTGCTACCGCTCATTTCAGAGCTGTTGGACAAGTTGTCTTCTTCCACGGTGTTCACCAAGCTTGATTTAAGAGGGGCGTTCAATCTAGTGAGGGTTCGAACTGGCGACGAATGGAAAACTGCTTTTAAAACTAAATTCGGCCTGTTTGAGTATTGTGTTATGCCCTTCGGGCTATGTAATGCCCAGGCTGCCTTTCAGCATTTTGTCAATGATATATTCCAGGACATGTTGGATTGTAACTTGGTAATATACCTGGATGACATCCTGATATTTTCTCAAAACCTCCCGGAACATGTGCAACATGTTCGCTCAGTTTTTCAGAGACTCTGTGAACACTTTCTTTTTGTCAAACTAGAGAAGTGTGTGTTTCACGCTTCTTCAGTTGAATTTTTGGGGTTTCGCATCTCTGCTGAAGGAGTGCACATGTGTTGTTCCAAGGTGTAAGCGGTGCTGGATTGGCCTGTTCCGTCTTCCGTAAAAGCTTTGCAATCGTTTCTGGGTTTCACAAACTTTTACCGTTGCTTTATTGCCTCTTTTCCGGAAATTGACGCCCCTCTCACCCGGCTCACGAGCCCCTCGGTTCCATTTTGTTGGGATCAATCCACACATGTGGCTTTCCAAACTTTAAAGGAGGCATTTAATACTGCTCCGGTACTACAGCACCCCAATCTCATTCCTCCTATCTTTGTGGAAGTCGATGCCATCGCCGTGGCAGTTGGGGCCATTCTATCCCAAGTGTGCCCCTCCACACGCCTATTGCATCCAGTGGCCTATTGCTCCCGGTCTTTAACTAAGGCAGAACGCAACTACACTATCATGGAAAGGGAGTTGCTTGCAATTCGAGCTGCATTCAAGGAATGGAGACATCATCCCCTAGGACCTCGGCATCCTGTTGTCATTTATACAGACCATCGGAACTTACAGGCAGTGTCACGTACTAAGTGTACTAATGCCAGACAGATTTGCTGGCACTTGTTCTTCACGTTGTTTGATTTTACGGTCACGTAGCGTACTGGCCCTATGAACGGCAAGGCCGACGCATTATCTCGTATTGGCGTGGACCTAGACACACTCAAACCACAACCGACAATTCTGCCCTCTGGTTCGGTGATTTGTGTTTGTTCTGTGTTTCCTTCCCTTCTAACCTGGCTGAAACAATGGGCAAGGGACCATTCCTCTATTCTAGATGCCTTGGGTGTCAGTCTTGTTTCAGGGCTCCCCTATATACAAGGGAAACTGTACCAGCCTGACAACTATTCCCAAACCATGGCTTTGGAATGGTCCCATGATTCTCCTCTTGCTGCTCATCCGGGGCAAGCTAAGACCTATGATTTGCTACGCCGTGGGGGTTGCTGGTCAGGTATGATGAAAGATGCCAATCTGTATGTTTCACGTTGTGCCACCTGTGTCCAATGTAAAAAACAACCAGGAAAGCCAGTAGGGTTCCTGATGAGAATGCCTTTACCTCCCCATCCTTGGCACACGGTGACCCTTGACTTGGTCACGAACTTACCTGTAGTCAAGGAGAAATCCACCATCTTGGTGGTCGTAGATGTCTTCATGAAAATGGCCCGCTTTATACCATGTCAAGGCATTCCCTACGCCACACGATTGGCAGTTTTGTTCTTTGATTATGTGGTCCGGTTTTTTGGGCTACCTACAGTAATGATTTCTGACCGCGGTTCCCAGTTTACATCTTGTTGTTGGCATTCACTGATTACATCTTTGGACATTGATGCACGCCTTTCTTCTGCGTACCATCCCCAGACCGACGCTCAAACGGAACGTACCAATGCCACTATGGAACAGTTCCTGCGTTTTTTATGTTGACAACATCAGTTGGACTGGTTAACGGTTTTGGGAGCCGCTGAATTTGCCTACAACAACTCAAGGCATTCTTCTATTGGCTGTTCGCGCTTTTAAGCTATGTATGGGTTGAACCCTACAATACTTCCGCCTGTCCTGCCTTCCCTGGAACAGGTGCCCGCAGCCCAAATGCTCCGGGACTCCCTGGTGAAGATTTGCGCATCAGTAGTGGGTCATTTATGCACTGCCCAGTACCATGCCAAGGCTTACGCTGATAAGCGTCGCTCTCCGGCTCCTCTCTATCGTCCTGGTGACCGGGTTTGGCTTTCTACTAAGGACTTAACACTTCGGGGCAAGCGCAAGTTATTACCTTGTTATGTTGGTCCTTGCAGGGTTCTGAAATGCCTTAACCCTGTTGCTATCCGAGTGGACATCCCGGCGAGGTGGCGGATACACCCTGTCTTCCATACCTCTTTGCTTCGGCCATGTGCTCCGGGGACTCGCCTTCCTACAGCACGTGCTCCGGTCAAGGTCCATGGTGAGAAGGAATACGAGGTCCATGCTATTCTGGACACTCGTCTTTGCAGGGGTGTGCAGTATTACCTGGTGGACTGGAAGGGGTATGGTCCAGGGGAAAGGACCTGGGAACCTGCCTCTATCTTGCATACTCCTCGTCTTTTGCATTTGTTCTTGTCTAGCCACCTTCGTGGGGCCCGGTATGGGGTTCCTTTGCGAGGGGGTACTGTCATGTCCCAGAGCGCAAGCCCGGTTTTCCGCTATTCTGCCCGCAATACCTGGAGGTTGCCTTGGCGTTTAATGCAATCCCGACGCATTAGGCACTACATTTGCCAGCATTCCAGAGTTCGGCACGATCACGTAACTCGCGGAAGACGTGCCTCCCGTTGCTTGCAAAAAGTTATATGAATGAACTGTTAGCACTGTGCAAGCGCTCCTTAACTGTGGCATTTCCTCGTTTAGTCGCGCTATGTTACTCTGTGTTTTGTACGATACCCTAGTACCTCGACTCTTGACTGTTCTACGGATTGCCTTTGCTTACACCTTGTCAGTTTCCAGACGGCAGGTCCCTCCCCTTAATTGAACTTACCGGTTACCGACTCTGCCTCATCCCGGACACTGCTTCTGCGAATCCCTTTGGAACTTTTGCCTCATCTACTACCGTGACCTGCTTTATGCTTGGACCCCGCAAATGGTGTTTCTGATTTCGGAAACACGCTCGCATTATTGTTTCATGAGAGCGTTCTACTGCACCTCCAGCCTCACTGTTTGCTTACCTTGCTGAACTACTTCCTGCGTTCCTTTCTCATCATCTCTTCCTTATCTATTCTTCACTGTGTCCTAGGTTTTCTTGCTCCTTCCATATTTGGGACGCTCTGCAGCTGAATTTCCTTGCACCATTTTCCCCACTAAGGGTACTGGACGCTCTGCTGATGTTACCCTTCTAGCCACGTTTTTTCCTACACTTTTGGATTACCTGAATGGACGCTTTGCTGCTCCTGTTGGATTGTTATGGACATTTAGTTGCGCCCTCATGCCGTTCGGGATAGGTGATTTGGGACTTCTTCATTGAAAACTACATTTGGGGACTTCTCTTCAATCTTCACTGTCTTCACATACAAGTACCTGGGTTACTGTTATCACTATCAAGTAGGCTCTTCACAGTTTCACCGTATACTGCAGGTAAGAGTGGGGGTGTGTGGGGGAGGATTGGCGGTTGCACTACGTGATCAAATGCTCTGAGTATTGACCGTATAACCTTACCCTTTTTCCCTTTTAGCTCTGTTGCTGCTCCTGACTTTTCACCCAAGCTCCTGGCCTGTCAGGTGTATTTCCTACCCTGCAAGCTGCGCTCTTGGGGGAAAGGTTTTTTCTGTCATCGCATCGGTCCATGCGCTACGACTGAACCAACTACTAGGAAGCGATTTGAGCAGACTCATCGTTCTAGTGGTTCACGACAGGTCTATCATCTGGCGAGCGGAACATGTCCCAAATAAGTGCTTTCCAGGATTCGTATGCTCGGCCTCCTTCGCCCCAAGCTCTATGAACCCCGTCCCCCCACACTCTAGCCTCCGCACTCGTCCAGTTCATTGTGCCATTTTTCATATTGTGGTCCACCCGGTGATTTCCATGCCATTCCAATTGAACCTCCTTGCTATTATGCATACCGTATCCATGAGTTTGATCACATGCCTATATTTACCAACCCTCGTGTAGGACCCCAAGAGGCATTCCTTCGATGTCCACTCAAATCTCACTACTCCAGCTTTCCTACAGGCCAGTTCTATTTTGTTCCAAAAGCACTGTATCTTAGGGCACTCCCAGAACATGTGGATCAGTTACGCTCCCTCTGAGTTGCACCAGGGGCACTGTGAAGTAACCTTAGTGTTAAACCTAGAAATTTTGCCTGGGGCCATGTATGTCCTGTATAGGACATTTAGTTGAATCAGCCTGAATCTAGCATTCCTGGAGACTTCCTGGGGGTATTCCAGCGCTCTCGCCCACTCTCTGTCTGTTATATCTGTACCCATGTCCGTTTCCCATTTTTGTTTTAGTGCTATGCTTTTGGGGTTAGGTCTGTCAACCAGTTGAACATAGATTCTGGACACAGGTCTCCACCCATCCCCAAGATTGTGTAACACTTCTAGTACCGGATCTATCTCCGGTTCTTCAGGCCATTTCTTCCAGTATTTTTTTGCAACTTTCGTAATCCTGTGATACCATAGAAATTGGCCTCTGGGCAGCCCTTCTCCCGCAATGGTCTCCAATTCCCTATAGGCCCCCTCTTCATAGATATCACCCCATGTATGAACACCAAACCCCTCCCATAGACTCATGTGTATTAGGTCTTCCTTAATTACACAGTCCTCAGCTGCCATTGGAGTTTCAGGGGAGTATGGGTCCTATTCCACACTTTCCTGTCCAGCGTTACTATCATCGGGATTGTGTTCAAACACCCTGGTGAGATCCAAAGTATTTCCTTCATGTTTGCAGGGCCCACAAGTCGTTTTATCAGTCTTGTTTCTGAGGTAACCTCATCAGCGAGCCATTTGGCCATGTGACTGAGTTGTGCAGCTAGGTAGTACCTCTCAAGGTCTGGTATTTGGACCTCACCTTCCTTACATGTCAGCGTAAGCGTGGATAGGGACAGTTTGTGTCTGGCATTGCCCCACAGAAGTTCCCTCAACAGTTTCTCAATCGTACGGAAAAAGGCAGTTGGATGGTAGTGATGGATATTGTGGAAAAAATACAAGAATCTGGCCAGTATTATCATTTTTGTTATGGCAACTCTACCCATTACCGATAAAGGAAGCTTAGACCAGAACCCAATGGATTTTCTGAGACTCCCGCAATGCCAGTTTGGTCTTGTCCTCTTGCATTAAACTGGGTGTATGCCAAATGTTCACTCCCAGGTACCTAAATGATTTAGTCTGCCAGTTGAAACCCACTTCCGGAAGCTCAGTCGCTGGTTTCCCAGCTAGTCCCGCCAGTGGGAATATGCAGGATTTCTTCCTGCTGAAGGATATCCCTGACTACTCCGCAAATCTTTCGAGCACATCTAGCATCACTGGGACATTCAGGTGCAGGTCCCAAAGGTATAGGAGCACATTGTCCGCATACAGGGACGGTTGTATACTAATTGACCTTTTCACAATTGACCTCGGGAGAATTGACCTCGAGAGAATTTACCTAATTTTGAAGGTCAATTAGGACATATATGTGGGGGAAAACCCCCGCAACCCCATCACCCAATCCAAAACCCCCTGCAACACCCCACCCAATCCCCACATATTATTTATAAACCAAAACCAACCCAATACATATATAAAATAACTAAAATAATATAAAGGTCAATTGTGCAGAAGGTCAATTAGGACCACTATAATTTGGTAAATTGTGCAAAAGGTCAATTGTAAAATGTCAATTTGGGTAGTACCACAGGGACACCACGTGATGCCCTCCCCCCACTGTGATTCCTGTGTCAAAAAACTGTTTTCTAATATATATTGCTATCAGCTCCAGGCCCAATTTGTAGAGCATGGGCTACAGCGTGCAGCCCTGTCTGGTCCCTCTATGTATGTCCCAGGTGGCTGAAACTATCCTACCTGTTTTAACCCTGGCCAGTGGCGCTGCATAGAGCAGTTCCACCCATCTAATAAAGTGCTTGCCCAGCCCGAACTCCCTCAACACTGCGATCAACCACTCCCAATATATAGAGTCAAATGCCTTTATGACATCTCGTGAGACTATTGCAAGGTGTTCCTGCCTGCTGGATGTTTGTTCCACTATGTGTTGTAGCCGTCTCAGGTTTACCGCCGTGTTGCAGTTCGGAATGAATCCATTCTGATCCTCATGTATTAAGGTTCCTATCACCTTGAAGAGGCGCTTTGCCAGTATTGTCAGAATTTTAACATCATAATTTAACATTGCTAGGGGCCTATTGGAATCCTACTCATCTGTGGGTCTACCTGGCTTAGGAATCAGGACTACCAGGGTCTCTCTCATGGTGCTCAGTAGCATTTTGATTTGGAATGCTTCCTGAAATACTTCATGTAGAATCAGAGTCAGCTCCGATGAGTACGTTTTGTAAAATTCGGGAACCAGACCATCGCTCCCAGTTGTTTTGCTAGTGGCCAATGACTTGATCGCATCACTTATGTTTTCACCAGTCACTTCATCGTTAAGCATTTCTTTTTGTCTTTTTGTACCTCATCTAGTTGGGTAGATCTATCTCCTCCACTGTATCCAATATTTCCTGTTGTGGCACTTGTTTGTCGTGGCGGTAAAATCGGGAGTAACATTTTTGGAAGGTGTCATTTATAGACAGCTGTGTCGTGTGCACCTCCCCCACCTCATTCTTAAGTGTTGTGGTTAGGTATCTCGGGTGCTCCCTCTTGCACAGCCACGACAAAAGCCTGCTCGGCTTGTTCCCTCAGAGTGTGCTCTAATGGTAGTCAAATTTAGACAATCTATTCTAGGCCTCTTTATTGCTTTCCCTGAGCTCCATCAGTTCCTTTTCCCCTTCCCGAGTCTTCTGGGCAGTGATTTCCAGCTGTGTGATCCTTTCCTCAATTACCCCTAGTTCCTTTTTTAATGTTCGCCTAATTCCCCCCACACCCACAATGGTTTCACCCTCTCACCACTCTTTTTAGTGTTTCCCAGATGGTGCTCCATCTATCAACACTCCCCACATTCGTGTCTATGTACTCAGTCAATTTAGTGCGAAGTTCTTCACAAAATGCGTCATCTGTGAGAGCGTCAGTCAGCATCCGCCACATCGGTATGGGGGCTTAGGACCCTTCATTGCCCAGATCACTAATTAGGGCGAATGGTCCGATATCGATCTGCCCAAGTAGGTTGCGGATTCAATTTGGGGGTAATGTGCCCTGTCCACTAATAGGTAATCTATTCTCGTGTACAGCCCATGTGGTGACGAGTAGTACGTGGATTCCCTCCTCCCCGGGTGTAATTCCCTCCACACTTCTGACAAGTCCATAGTCTCAATGACCCGCTTGAGCAGTGACTTTACATTCCCCATCTCGCTATGTAGTGGTATGGACCTATCCAGGTCATAATCATGCACACAGTTAAAGTCCCCCACCAAATGAAAACACAATCATGATGTGGGGCCAGTGCCTCACACAGCCCATTTAGGTATGCCGTGGTTCGGGAGGTAGGAGTTCACTATCCAGACCTCATTCTCCCCAATGGTGCCCTTAACTATGAGGTATCTTCCCTCTGTATCCCCTATTTTCTTTGTTAAGCGAAAAGGCACTGACCCATCTATCCAGCTGTATACACCCCGTGCATATTTAGAATATCCTGCCCCAAAGCCGTGTACCCCCCAATGCTTCTCCATTTTTGCATTATCGTCTACCATGAGGTGGGATTCCTGTAGCAGTGCAATGGAGACTTTCTTTCTGAGCAGGAAAGACTTAATTCTGTTCCTGCGCATGTAGGTGCCCATGCCCCGGACATTCCACGTTAAGATTTTTATATCAGCTGCCATCCTTATCTGGTTCCCTTCCCCTCAGCTTTACTCCCACTTCTGCCTGCCGGTTGACCTCCACCATTTTCCACTGATTACTTTCGCCCCATCATCCTCATAACGCTTCATTAATTTACCCAGTATCACGATGGCAACCAAACTCCCAAACCCACAGGCTTCCTGTTCTCCCCGGTCTCCCTCACTCCCCCCTTCAGTCACCCACAGGCTCAATTTATCCGCTAATTTGAAGACTATAGAACCTTTCAAACAACAACAATAGTAACAAAACAGAATTAACCAACTGTGCCCAGCAGCCGCTTCTTGCAGGTGGCGCTCAGGCGCCACTGTGCCTTCGTGGCCCATCCAGGTCTTTTTACGCGGTTATTTAGGTGTCAACAACAGGTCAACACCAGGTCCCTCGCAGGGTGTGTCTATGCGCTCAGGTCAAGTGGATTGTCCGTGCTCCCGTCTATTTCAAAACTAAGTCTTGGCAGTAATGTTTTCTGATTACATCGTACAAACCGCTTCATTTCGAATCCGTTGTTCATCTCAATAACTGTTGTCACGCACCGTGCGTTGGGGTGTAGGATATGGTGCGTCGTCCTCACCTGTGTTATGTTATGTTATGTTATTTTGCATTTGTATAGCGCCTTATGTACCATTGGTATGATCTCAAGGCGCTGGTAGGTTGAACGCCCTCAGGAACCGCAGTTCAAGTCAGTTGAGAGAGATAGAGTCGTAAAGTGCATGCGCGCACCAGGTATGTGTGCAGCTGGTGTGGTTGTTGCATGGTAGCTGCTTCTTAGCGGTAAGTGAGGTGCTGAGGAGATCAGTTGAATGTGTTCAGTCTGGGGTGTGGACATCCAGACTGAGTTCTGGCTGCGTTAGGCCTGAGCAAACGCCTAAGCTAGCCGGTATGTGCTAGCTAGCAGTGTTAGAATGATGGGTAATTTGATGAGTTGTTAGTATGAGAACAGCTTTACCGAATGTGTCATAATACTGCTGTGTTCTAGTTGAATGGTGGTGTATAGGAGAGAGTAAGCATAGTAGTGTGATATTGTGGTAATCAGTAAAGTGTATCCGACCAGGCACATTCAATGATGTTGGGAATACCTTCAAAATTCAACTTTAACACAGTAAGTTCAACTTTAACACAGAGACGCTATTAGGGCACACTTTCTAAGTTCATCTTTAACACAGTGATGCTATTAGGGCGCACTCAATGTTAATGTTAACGTTATGGAGAGGTAAGGTAGAGTGGCAAGGGCTTTCTGGAGTAGAGTAATTGCTCTACACCCCACCCATGCCACACTTACAGTTTTGTTGGTGTCTGTTCACTTCTGGCTTCACTGGCTTCCCCAGCGGACACCTGCTGACACTTCTTGGAGAGCCACCTCTGTTGGAGCTGCCCTTTGCCAAGGGGCCCTTACCCGTGGGGGCTGCACAGGCAGAGGGCTGCCCTTGGAGGACCGGTGATGAAGGCCGAGAGTACCAATGGGAGCAGGGGGGGGGGGGGGGTATTGGGAGGGGAAGCTGGAAGGGGATACGGGGGATGCGGGCACACAGGGACTCGGGAAACTTTGCCAATTTTAAAAATATGGGCCAAATGGAGGTCGGAGAGGGGGCAGCATTCACCTGCTCAGCTCAAGCAAAAGGGGGCAGGCATGGCTAGCATCGTCGCTAGACCTAGACATGGTGGGCCAGGCAGCCAATCGGCTTCCGTGGACAGGCTGGGGAGGTGGGAGCAGCTGGGGAAGCAGGAAGGGGAGAACGGGGGATGCAGGCACACAGGGATTCTGGAAAATTTGCCAATTTTAAAAATATGGGCCAAATGGAGGTCGGAGTGGGGGCAGCACTCACCTGCTCAACTCAGTTGGCCTGGGGAGCCAAAGGTAGCTCATGTTATCAAGCTAACCAGGTTCTCACTGGATAAAAGGAGTTAAATAACTCTATTTTGAAACTAGGCAGCCATGTAACACTGCATCTCAGCATTCACCCACAGATCATGATCATAATGTTGCGCCAAACTAGAATAGGTCAGTCTCAGACTCCCAGATTACAGGTCATGGAGACACAAGGGGCTAAAGTCTTGAATAGGATAGAGCAGTTCTGGTAGATAAATGGAAAAGTCTCTGCAAAAGTGCTTAGGAATAGTTAAAAATCATATTGGGTCACAAGCTGATTAGGCCTATGAGTTGTGAAAGTTTCAGGCACTTTCACCGTGAGAGGCAAGTACTCTGATTTTACAAATGAAGAAAAAGATGCAGCTGGTGACCTCTGTTCCTGGCAGTTCCTGCAGATCTCGCTGTTCCTGGGCCTCAGTCGTGGGGACAAGAGGTAGGACGTCGGGGGACTCCTGCACTGAACTGGGACTGGTCATAAAAAAAAGCTGGCAAGTGGCAAATCTTCAATTCCGGTAGCTGTAGTCAAGCACATAAACTTTTGTCCCTCTCCCGGGTTATTCGGTTTCCTGCAACACTCAAGAAAATACAACCAGCTCCGAGAAAGGTATCCCGGTGGCTTAGTGTTGAGTGATTGGTCCCACCAACTCAAAGGGAGAAGTCGTCCTTGCAGGGCTTCTCTGTCGAGATGAACTTAGCGATTAGGATCTGCAGCAGGGCTTCACCGGACAAACCAACGGTCCAGGAGTTGCAGCAGTCGTCCTCTTCAAGCTAGTCTTCGGTTCTTTCGTTCCAGTGGTCGACTCTGCCTTCCAAGCCAAGAGACTCGACTTTTATCCATCTTCCTCCCATTCATTCCAGCCTAGCTGCCACTCACCCAGCAGGGTGGCTGTCCTTGCAAGACAGCCAGCCAGCCAGCATTTGGGTCTCCTAGGAGACTAAGCACAGGGAGTTTCCGGCACCTCCCTCACTTCCTGCCCACCCCAGACACTTGGGTGCCAAAGGCGGTCTTCAGTCCTGAAGCCCGCCAATGGCGAATGAACAAACGAAACAAACCTGGTTTGGCACGCAGAGCAAAACTCTAGAAGGACCTTTCCACAAAGAAACAGTGAAAAAAGAAGACCGGGACCTGTTTTTACAGAGGGTGCTTCAACGCCATCTTGAAAAACACGGCTCCTGCGATTTAACGCTACAGGTGGTCGCGGTCGGGAAAACTCATGGTCGTTCGTTGTAAAACCACTCCCACCAGCCATTTCAAGAGTAAAGGTAGCATTTGACTGCTACATGAGTATCTAGACACAGGGGATACTAAGTCACCCCTTCAGCACTCTATTGTAAGATGGGGTGTGTTGGGTCTAGGAATTTAAAAATACTAGAAAAATCAATTTCACTTGACTTACTCTGGGAAACAGTAGTTTATCCCAGAGAAGGTGTTTAAACTTTGTAAAAGCCTGAAAAGGTTTCCCTGCGCCACTGCACTGAGGGTGCTGTGTGCCACAAAAAGAAAAGATGATGCCTATGGAGTTGTCCAAACTCCACAACCAAAAGAAACAAACGCAGAAAACAAACAGAATAAAAAAGTTCCAAGTCCCAAGTCCCAAAGTTCAGCAAAAGAACTGGAGGGCTCCAAGATAGGAGGAATTGGCACATTTATGAGAATTCTCCCCAACAAAGGGACGGCAGTCAAGGTTATTATGTTCTAGCCACATTGTGGCTGCCGCCGGTGTTTCCAGGAATATAGCTCGGCCTTTGTAGATCACTTTTAGCCTTGAGGGGTACATAAGCATGTATTTGAGATTCAGCGATCGCAGTTTAGCCTTAATCGGGATGAAAGAATTCCTTGCTCTCTCCACTGTTTGTGTGTAGTCCGGACATATGACAATTTTAGCATTGTCTCTTTTTTTTCTACGCCTTCTCTGGATATCGTAGTATGATCTCCCTGTCTTGAAAGTTCAGGATCTTAGCTATTATTGGGCGAGGATGTGAGCCCGGAGGGGGCCTTTTCTGTAGTATTCTGTGGGCTCTCTCCACCACGAAACCCTGCGAGAGCCAGCCGGCTCCGATTTCCTGTTGCAGTAACATCTCCACAAAGCTTGTTGGGTTGGTTCCCTCCATTCCCTCCGGGACTCCAAGTAAACGTATGTTGTTGCACCTCGCAGCCCCTCTTCCGCCCTCTGCTCCAGGGCAGTGTTTCTTTTTTCAAGTACTTGTACCCTGGTCTGTAGATCTCTGAGCGTTTCTGTTGTTTTCTTCTGTTCAGTCTCAGTGGTGGTCACTCTGTCCGCTAGGTTTCGAACGTCTTGCCTTAGTAATTGCATATCTTCTTTGACCTCCCCTATTTTGGTGTCAATGAACAAGCGCAGAGCTGCTATTGCATCCAACACCTCTCTGTCCTTGTCCTCTTCCTTTGGGGCTTCTTGTGCCTGTGTGGTACCCTTGTTGGCCTGAGGGGGGTCTTTCGTTTTAGCTGTGACAAATGAGTACATTGTTGTGGGCTTGTTCTTCTCCCTATTTAAGGGCATTTCCGCCTGGTACCTTAGGGTGATTGAGCGTCGTATTGTTTATGTCGTCGGTCAGCCGTCGTTTGTCGGGCTCCTGTTCGCGCTCTCGCTGTACCCAGTGTCTGTTCACACTCAGCAGTGATCGTTAGTGCACTCCAGTGGCGTGTGTTACCACTTCTCCGAGCAAGGTGAATTGTCCTATGCATAGTGTTACGCCAAGGCGTAGTGGTGTCAGCTACGCCGCGTGTTCCATTTTATATTCAACTCTGTACTTCCCCTGCTGTGATTACTCGAATACTCCAGTAACTCCACCCGGCTTGTGTGTGGGATAACTTAGGTGGTTTGCTTAGAGCTTCCGATTCTTGAGCCTCCCCTATTGCATTCTTCCGCTCTTTGCCTATGTTGTGTAGTGTCCCTCTGTTATGGGTGTACTCTGGGTGCGCTGCTACAGGATCCCAGTGCCCTAGTTCAAATTTTAGCGAACGGCTGTGTTCCCAGATGACAAATAGACAGTGCCCTAGCCTTGGTGGCATTGTTCATGCAGTGGGGTGAGCGGTTGGCAACCTTGACAATGTTTAGGTGGCCCGTACCATGTCCAGGGTACTGTATGTAGTGACCCGGCCCCCAGGCCCAGAGGTTCCTGTTTTCCTCTACTATGAACCTCTGATTCCAGGCGGTATATTCACTGTACCAGGCCCCTGGTGGTGCTAGGGTGACCCCCTGTCTTTCAACAACCACTATGGACTGTGGGTTCCCTCTCAGCACCTGCTGTGCATGGTTATGGGAGGTACTCACTGCGCCTGGTTGCCTCTATTATCTTTGCCAAGATCTGCCGCATGGGGGGCTGGGTGGTGTAACGATGCGGTGCAGTACATAAGGATTCCCCCTACTATCACACGCGCGGTCCAAACATGCGTGGGCACCTCCAGCTGTTGTTGCAACCACGAGTTGTTGGGGTTCTGTAGGGCCTCTATGTCTCAGTGTGTTGCTTTGTGCTTCGCTCCCCCCGCAGTAATTGCTTCTTACTTGTGTTTTGTTCCGGGTTCTGCCCAAGCCCTTACATTCTTTATAATGCGTTTGTTTTGCCTTTAGCGGGATGCCGCTTTGTTCCCTCGTTGTAGCTTATCCCATCCACCGCTAGCGGGTTCCGTGGCTCCCTCACTACCGGCAGATCCAGGCCAAGGTTGACCCCCCCAGTTCCCCGTGTTCGCGCGGATTGGCTCCGGTGTCTGCCCGCCCAGGCGAGGGAGAGGAACATTTTAGCGAATGGCTGTGTTCTCAGATGACAAATGGACAGTGCCCTAGCCTGGGTGGCATTGTTCATGCAGTGGGGTGAGCGGTTGGCAACCTTGACAACGTTTAGGTGGCCCGTACCATGTCCAGGGTACTGTATGTAGTGACCCGGCCCCCAGGCCCAGAGGTTCCTGTTTTCCCCTACTATGAACCTCTGATTCCAGGCAGTATGTTCACTGTACCAGGCCCTTGGTGGTGCTAGTGTGACCCCCTGACTTTGAACAACCACTATGGACTGTGGGCTCCCTCTCAGCACCTGCTGTGCATGGTTATGGGAGGTACTCACTGCGCCTGGTTGCCTCTATTATCTTTGCCAAGATCTGCCGAATGGGGGGCTGGGTGGTGTAACGATGCAGTGCAGTACATACGGATTCCCCCTACTATCACACGCCGCGGTCCAAACGCACGTGGGCACCTCCAGCTGTTGTTGCATCCACGAGTTGTTGGGGTTCTGTAGGGCCTCCATGTCTCAGTGTGTTGCTTTGTGCGTCGCTCCCCCCGCAGTAATTGCTTCTTACTTGTGTTTTGTTCCGGGTTCTGCCCAAGCCCTTGCATTCTTTATAATGCGTTTGTTTTGCCTTTAGCGAGATGCCGCTTTGTTCCCTCGTTGTAGCTTATCCCATCCACCGCTAGCGGGTTCCGCGGCTCCCTCACTACCGGCAGATCCAGGCCAAGGTTGATGCCCCCACTTCCCCCTGTTCGCGCGGATTGGCTCCGGTGTCTGCCCGCCCAGGAGAGGGAGAGGAAGCCCGCATCCAGCTCGACTCGGGGGTGGTTGAGTCTTCTTCCTTCAAGCTCCGGGTGCGCCACAGCCCACACACGTAGCCTCTGGCGCTCCCAGCCCTGCCTACCCCTGCGGTGCCTGGTGTTAGACCACATGCGGGCCGCTCGCAGGCCTGGGGTAGATGGGCAGGCTTCGCTCACTCCCCGTCCTCGCTGTGGGTTTGCGCCTCCGTCCGCCATCTTTGTCAATCAGGGGGGCACCTGTTCAGGAGATTCGTTTCAGGGATTACAAGCTCCAATTTTCTTCAAGTTAGTTGTGATTGGGTGCGGAATCGCTGCATGATGTTTTAGTTGATGTGCGTTGCTTTGCTTCAACGACGCAGGATCTTGTTCAGGATCAGGACCGGAGCCCTGGCTAAGCACGTCTTTACTCCATTAGCCCTAGGCCACGCCCTTTCGAAAGAGTTCTTCATGATGACCTTAAGGATGAGTTGGCTCGCATTGCTCGCCCTGCTACATACAAAGTAAAGAACAATCTACAAGCTAACAAGACTCTTCAGGTCAAGCAATGAAATCCATCTGGAACTAAAACCATACCTTAGGAAAAAACTTGGAGGCACCTCCTTCTACCACTTAGCCGCAAAAACCTGGAACAACCTCCCAAAAGAAATAAGAAACACCAAAGATCACCTAAAATTCAGGAAATTACTAAAAACCTGGCTCTTCAACACCACAGACACAAACTGAAAACTGAAACAACGGAAAGGAATAAGAATGCGTAAACTTAGGAGGACACTGACAACATCCAGAACCGACTAAGAAACTCCCACCACAACTAGACAGGCAACTCCAAGTCAAATAAAACACAAGTGACAGCCATTAAGACAGAATCAACAACCCCAGCCAATTCGAGTCAACTTCCTCATTCACCCATAATTGCTACCAAGTTCCACACTGTCATAGAGTTCCTATATGTTAGCAATCACCACACTCAAACTGAGTTGTGGACTTTATCGGGTACATTGGCCGTATGAGTAGAAAAGGATGCCAGGTAAGGTTCAGGTTCATGTTTATGAATGAAGGTGATGGAAAGGAAGGTCAGATATGAACAGGACAGTGTGAATACCGAACAAGCCCAGACCAGGACAGAGGTGCAGAATTGCCCCCACGCCCCACCTGAGGTGATTACGCAATGCCAACTAAGCAATCCACTAACAATTTCCCCCTCAGCTTACACCTCTCAAACTCCAAACCAAACACAACGACAAACCTACAGCACAATCAAACCGCATACACTTCACTACTTTGCAACAATAAAACAAAAACACACATAGACTCGCACAACAGTACACAACGACTACTGGCCGCAAACACCCCAGGCCCAGCGAATGGACCCACTGGGCTGAGGCTACCAACAGCACATCACTGCTCTCTTGCACTTGTCCAGCTTCCTCCCACTAGCTCGCCCAGCCTTTCCCCACTTTCAGAGCCGCCAGAGCGCCAGGGCACCACTCCGGTGGTGATAGTGTGCGGTACAAAGGTCCTTTAACATTAACATTAACATACATTCCAAGAATTAGCCACCTTGACTCTTCAGATAGAGTACCGCATGACAGGACATCACCAGGAGAGAAGGAGGAATAGAACATACCCTGCCATGAGCGACCTCCAACCAACCTCAAAAGAAGGTATTTCATCCGAAGAACCAATGCAAATCGGAACCACCAGAGGAACTTTGACGCAGGGAGAACGAAGGAGGCGTCATGAATTGGGACTATGTATGTATTGTGGTTCTTCCAAGCACATTTTGAGGAATTGGTCAGAACTACCACCCAGGTGTAAGGGAAACGATTCTTCTCATTCTTACGCAGGGGAGATATCAGAAGAAGCAGAGACAAGCAGAGTCAATCCCTGTAACCAGTAGAAGAAGCAGAAGATGCCCAGCTAATGGTATTCCAGGTGCTATTACAGATCACTCCTGAAATTTCTCTTGAAGTATTGGTGATGCTTGATTGCGGTGCAGCTGGAAATTTTGTCGACATTACCTGGGCGAAAGAAAACAACCTACCGTTACAAGTCAAGCAAAGGCCCATTCCAGTAGAAGGAGCGGACGGTACACCCCTTTCTTCCAAACCCATAATCATGGAGACAAGACCCATACAAGTGCAGTTAGGAGGTCATCAGGAAACCCTGGTGTTTGACATAATCAGGGCAGCACACTTCCCAGTTGTACTGGGTATTCCATGGCTGTGTAGGCACAATCCCAAGATCGACTGGACGTTAAACACTTTGAGTTTCGAGTCTCCATTCTGTCATCAACACTGCTTAATACTGCCAGAAAAAGGTTCACAGGAGGGAAAGGCAGTATCTCTATCCAGGCCTACAATTTCGTCTATACCACTCCTCTACCAAGAATATGCCGAAGTCTTTGAGGACAGACTACCTAGACTACTAGCCCTGCACCAACCAGAGGATTGTGCCATAGATCTTCAGACTGATGCATCAGAACCTTCGGTTGTATGTATCCCCTTTCCCTACCGCAGCACCAGGCTCTTAAGGATTATTTGGAAGCCAACATACAAAACGGTCTTATTAAGGAATCGAAGTCACCTGGAGGGGCTTCTCTTTCCTTTATACCCAAGAGGGGTACATCTGAATTACATTGTTGCATTGATTACCGCGGTCTAAACCACATCACGGTTCGTAACCGCTACCCAATGCCTTTGATTGATAAGAGACATCTTGGAAGCAGTACAGGGTTCCACAGTCTTCACAAAGCTGGACCTCAGGGGGGCATACCACCTCCTGAGGATCAAGAGGAGTGATGAGTGGAAGACCGCATTCAGAACACCATTAGAGCTATACGAATATCGGGTAATGCCATTTGGTCTTGTGAATGCTCCTGCTGTTTTCCAGCAGTTCATTGATAAGAACTTCTCGGACCTCTTGTACATCTCAGTAGTGGTGTATCTGGATGATATTTTAGTGTTTTCATCTGCCTTGTCTGAACATCGTTGACAGATCAGAGAAGTACTCTGCCGCCTACAAGCTAACCATTTATATGCCAAACCTGAGAAATACCAGTTTGAAACCTCCTCAGTATCCTATTTAGGATACATCCTGTCTAAGGAAGGCGTACAAATGGACCCAGAATCCTGCAATGGCAGGAACCCCCAAACGTAAAAGACGTCCAGAGGATTTTGGGGTTTTATACCGAGATTTTCTGACATTGTGTTACCCATTACAGCTCTATTAAAGAAGGGAGTGAAGTTTGATATGAATCATTCTGCACAGAAGGTCTTCCAGCAATTTAAGACCCTCTTCACTACGGCACCGGTTCTAATCCAACTGGACCAGGCTCAACAGTTCATTTTGGAAACTGACCCCTCTGGTGGAGCTTTAGGGGCGGTTCTCCTTCAAAAGGCATCGGACGCTCAGGAACACCCAGTGGCCTATTACTCTAGGACTCTCACAATCAGTGAGCGTAATTACTCCGTACTCGAGAAGGAGTTACTAGCAATAAAACAAGCTTGTGAAGAGTGGAGGCACTTACTTCAGGGAGCTCCTCACCCCTTCTTAGTCCACACAGACCATCAGAATTTATGGGTTCTCCAGCAGATGGAGTGCACCAACTCCCGCAATGCGCTGGGCTTATTTCTTCTCGCAGTACGATTTTCACATAACCTAAATTTCCAGTTCAGAAAACATCTTGGCTGGGGGGGCGCTGTTGCGCTTACTGGGAAATGGCTGCCTTCTAAGTGAGCTCCACTCTGAGGACGACATCTGCGTGGATACCTGCAGTTACACCTGATCTTCCATGAGTCGAGTGCCGGCTTGTTAATCCTTTGGCCCTGCACCATCCTTCAGCTTGCTGTGGGGCCGCGGGGAACCCTTATTGTGGAGATATCCCTGAGTGAGGCGTCCATGCATTGGTGCCTCCCCGACCCGCCCCTGGGCTCCGGCGCTGTCTGCTTGCGCCTGCAGGAAACCCTGCGGCCGTCTGGCCTGCGCTGGGGGAGGGGCACGGCGGCAGTTGGCCTCCGGCCCCTTGGCAGCCGCGTTGCGCCATACTTCGCGGCTTGTCCTGGCAGTCACTCCCGTGGTCCTGCGCGGGGCTCGCTTGACCCGCATCCTTCTGCCTTGTGACCCCCCGGCCATGTTGGGGTGGCTGCCGCTCAATCTTGTGGGTGCCTGGCACGGCCCCCGCGGCTCTGTGTGAGGTGCCTGTGTGACGGCTGCCAGCCGGGTGCCCATGGTGCTCTCTGAGGGTCGACGTGGCCCCCTCGGGCACCTGGCGCCGTGGACCACCGGCCGGGTGGATATCTGTGCAGAAGACCCTTCCTCTTGGCCCCACTGAAGCAGGCCTGATTCCAGGAGGACGTGGAGTGCCTCTGGGCCGTTGGAGGGCCCTGTGAACCATCTGCGGAATTACTGCTTGCCCTCGTTTCTCTCCTGCTCCACTGGTCACCGATGCATATGTGCTGTCTCTGACTTTTACCTATTACTTGCTTTGCATCGGGGCCTACCCTGCGCTGGGGACCTGCCACCCTTGCTCCAGCTCCTCCTGCTTAGCCCACAGTCTTTTCCATACTGTCTACTTCACCCGGTGGTGCCTTCCCTTTCCAGTGGAATACTGGTTTTGAGGCAAACTTTATCCTGCATTTTCATTCTCCATATAGTGTCCCTTTTGTAAAACCTGCATCGTGCCCCTTGGTACGCCATATCTCCGTGCCACCAGTTGGCCGGCTCCTGACCTCTGCTGCGAATCATTGGTTCTGGGAACGCTCTGCTCCTCAACTCTCCTTGTTGGGCTCCTGTCCTGGACATTGGGAGCTTTGCCCAGTTACTGCACCTCACCCTTGGGCTTTCTGCTGCCTTGAGGCTAGAGGCGATGCCCTTAGCCACTAAGTGGGGCTACTTCTCCTAGCTACAGGCTCATACACACTTAGGGTATTGGAGTCAGAGTGTGCTGAGGTCCCCGACTATATTAGTGGAAGCTGGGTGCTCCTTTGTCACCGTGCTCCTTCTTCAACATGACCAAGGGGGCGGGCAGAAAGCAGAGCTCTATAAACATGTTCATCAAAATGCCTACCAGGCCCGGCGCTGGTGCCCCGGATCCCGAACCACCCATAGCAATGTCTCCTGAGCCCGCAGACTCCCAGTCATTGATGGATTTCATGCGTGAGGGGTTCACTACCTTGCACTCCAAGTTAAATGATATGAACGGTACCATCTCTTCAATTAAGGCCCACATGGAGAAAACTGACAGCCGTGTGGCCGAAGTGGAGACGAGGGTTGGGGCTACTGAAGATAACTTGGCCACTCTCTGGGTAGAGGTCTCTACCCTCTCCAGGCAGGTGTCAGAGGTGATCAGGAAGAATGAGGACCTCGAGTCGCGCTCCAGGCGCAATAATATCCGCATTATCAGGGTCCCTGAGGACAAAATTGACGGGACCATGGAGGACTTAGTCGAGCAGATCCTACAGTCCCTCCTTGACTCCCCTCAACTCTCCCCACAATTTGTGATCGAGATGGCTCACCGCGCTACCACTGCTAAACCCAAACCTGGCGCGCCACTGCCTCCTATTATTGCCAGTGTGTTGAACTATCGGGATCGAGATGCCTTGCTTAGGGCTGCGAGAATTAAAGGCGACCTTCTCCTGGGCTCCTCCAGAATCCACTTGTATCCAGATTTCTCAGTGGCTGTCCAGCAGGAGCGCAAATCCTTTATTGCAGTCAAGAAGCTGTTGCGTGACCTCAGAGTTAGATACTCGATGTTATACCCAGTCAAGCTTAGGATTGAACATTCCAATCAGGTCTTCTTTTTCACCATCCCTGAGGAAGCCTCCAAGTTCATTGACGAACATTTTCCAGGTTTATTCGTCTACCATCGCATGTGCTGCTTTCCTCCATTTCAAGACTCTTGCAATGAGAGACATCTACACCTGATGCTGCCTCCTTTGCTTTCGGCTGGGAGCATCCATATTGCAGCCTTGCTTTGCCTGATGGCCTTCACATTGTTTGATGTTCTCTTGTTGTGTGCTTTGATGTATGCTGATTTACAATTACGGTCTTATACTCCATTGTTCCCTTCAATACCATTAACCTTTATTATTGCTGGAACACGACGTGACTTGAATGGGATGGTAGGTGGTGCCCAGTTGCCCTCCGAATCCTGGGTTGAATTTATATTGAACATCCATTTAGGCGACCTTGAGCCGCTTACGTATTGTTATGTGTCTTGGGTTTGGCCCTGAGCTGTCGCTTGGGCGTCACTTCTGTCCTAATGGTTGATACTAACTTAAGCTCTACTCCAATCCTTATTCTGTCCTCTGGAGCCGAGGTATTGCCGCCCTACTAGTGCACGTCCCCCCAGGCGATGACACCAAGGTTATTGCATCTGTTTCAGGTTGTGGTTGAAGGGTGTTGGGGTTTCACCCCTCTGATTGGGAGACAGATGTGGGTGGGTTGGGAGGGATGGGGGAATTATGTTAAAAAATGCTTGACATGTTGCAGAGAGGAGAAGAGTATGTTCTTAATTCTATCTTTGCCTGCTACTCATAACTATTCTGATTGTTATGCAAAGTCTTCCATAACTTTTGGTTTTCCTAATGGTTGAGCATGAGCTAACTTGCATGAGCTGGAATGTAAGAGGCCTGCGGAACCATAAAAAAATGCGGAATTTGCAGCTGTACGTGGAGCGCCACAAGGTTAAGATCTTGTTTCTCCAGGAGACACACGCTAGAGCTGAGGGCTGTGTCAGGTTTGCTAAAAGCTGGGGCCCCCAGAGATACCACACTGATTAATCTACCCAAAATAGGGGTGTCATGACTATGATCCATAAGAGTGTCAAGTTTCAATGTACCACATCTCATGTAGACCCCCTTGGTCGGTACATTCTGTTGCACGGTCGACTTCAAAACAAAGAGGTTGTCCTGCTGAATGTAAATGGGCCCAATACAGACGACCCGGAATTTTACTTCCATCTGTTGTCCTTGCTGGCCGGGTTTCCCCAGGTACCAATTCTCTGGGGGAGGGGGTGACCACAACACTATCCTTGACGTAGATTGGGATAGGTCCGGATCTAGACCCCGTCAACTCTCTTGTGCTGCCAAAGTGATCCTGTCCGCTCTCTCCCGATTTTCATTGACCGACGCCTGGCGACTCATACGCCCCGACTCCCGTGCATTCTCTTTTTACTCCTCGGTGCATGATTCACACTCCAGGATAGATAGGTGGCTTACCTCTGACATTCTTGTTAGGAACATCACGCAGATGGCAATACTTCCCCGTACTTTTTCTGACCCTTCCCCAGTGACGCTTTCTATCATCTGGGACTCATCCCGCGTCGGGTCTCACTCATGGATAATGAAGCCGCAATCCCTGTTGGATCCAATGTTTGATATGGACATTCAATCAGCTATAGACGATTATTTCTGTCTTAATACAGGGTCTGTCCGCACACAGGCCACTCTTTGGGAAGCCTTTAAAGCCTTTATCAGGGGAATCTCCATTTCCAAAGAGTATTGGATTCTTAAGCTGATCCGGAGAGATATATCCAGAAGTGAAGCGGCACTCATCTCCCTTGAATCCCAGTATGCCTTAACGCAGTCCCCAGCGTTACTCGCTGACATTGGAAATGAATTGGACAGCTTCCGCTCCCATGCAGAGCGTGAGAGGAAATTCATAGATGCCCCAGGTGTCGCCAGGAGATATGGAGAGGGAGAACGGCCTGGCCGTGTTTTATCCAGACTGATTCATCGGGAGACAGGAGCCCCTAATATACCGGCCATAGCAAAAGCCGACGGATCCCGGTCTCTCCTTCCGCAAGACATTAATGAAGAGTTCCGACGTTTTTATGAATCCCTCTACGCTAAGGTCGACACTGCTTCACCCATTAAACCTGGCGAGTTCCTGGATGCTCTCCCACTGTCCATCCTCTCTGATGACACTCGTAACGCTTTGGACACTCCATTTACAGCTGAGGACATCTCAAATTCTATTGACTCTTTGAACTCAGGCAAGGCCTCCGGCTCTGATGGGCTCCCAATTGAATTTTATAAACAATATAAATCACGGCTAATCCCTCATCTCCTGGCTCTGTGGGAGGAATCTGGCGAGGCAGGTTATTCGCCTCCCTCTCTTTGTGAGGCCGTTATGACGGTCTTGCTTAAACCTGGCAAATCCCCCACCCAATGCTGTTCATACGCCCCCTATCTCTCATTAACTGCGATATGAAGATATATGTGCTAAGATCCTGGCCCAGCGTTTGACCTCCTATATGGCCCAGATCATTCACCTGGACCAATCGGGCTTTATCCCGGGGAGATCCACGTCCGTTAACCTTCGCCCCCTTTTTAATATCATAGCGAGAATCAACCCCAGTACACAGGCAGTAGCGGTGGCTCTTGATATGCAGAAAGCTTTTGACTCGGTATCGTGGGACTATCTTTGGCGGGTACTTGTTAAATGCAAATTTGGTCCCTGTTTTATATCATGTGTTAAACTGCTATATACAGAACCAGTAGCGAGGGTCCGCACAGAGGATTGGTGCTTAACCCCCTTTCCCATTGCCAGGCTTACGAGCCAAGGGTGTCCTTTCTCGCCCCTGATTTTTGCCATCGCCATTGAGCCCCTTGCAGATAGGATATGCCAGGCCCATTCACACTGTGGACTCCGGTTGCTGGGTTCATCGGACATCATATCCTTACATGCAGACGACTCATTGCTGTTTGTCCGCTCCCCGGAACATATCCTCGCCCCAATGCTAGAAGATATAATTCTCTTCGGTTGGCTTTCAGGGCTCAAGGTAAACTGTTCTAAGTCTACTCTGTTTCCCCTCACTGATGCTACACCTCCACCTATGGATTTAATGGGATTTGTATGGCTCTATCTGAATTTACTTACCTTGGGGTAACCGTTGCCAGACATTCCCAAATAGTATTCGGCTCAAACTACCGTAGCTACCTGTCGTCACTCACTCATAAATGCTCGGGGTGGGCGCGGCTCCCAATCTCACTCGCCGGTCGGGTGGGCATCCTTAAAATGTTGGTGTTACCTCAACTTCTATACCGATTCCTTAACCTCCCCCTACGGCCCGGCAGAGAGTTTTTTCAGTCTGTATCCCGCATCGTCAATACATTCTTGTGGCATTCCGGTGCGGTTCGCCTTAAACTAGACACATTGACCACCCCGATGGATGCGGGTGGGTTTGGGCTCCCAACTTTGAGAGGTATTGGCTGGTATCTCAGGCACAATATGCGTCTCATTGGTTTAATACGACAAACCCTCCCCCACATGTCCGGTAGCAGCAGAGAGCGGTTGATAATCCTGACATTCATTCTTTGGTTCTTTCTCCACCCACTCTTGGGGCTGGACCCCTGGATCTAGTTGGCACTACATTCATGGCTCTATCCAGGATTTGGGAGCTTACTTAAGTACCATTTCCATTTCATGGGTCGTTGCCTATATGGAACTTCCTCCCGGGGGCCCCCTCTGTTCCTGCCTCTGTAACACTCCTTTGGGCAGACTCCGGTCTTGTGTCCATATATGACATCTTTGTATGAAATATCTTTATGGAATGGGTTGACCTGCCTGTGGCGGTGCGCTCGAGATCCTCTGTTTGGCTCCAGTACTCTGGTCTTCGCCGGTTCATTAAAAGCCGGCTCCCAGGTTTCCCTGGTATGCCCCCTGACGATCCCATTCTTACTGAACTCATGGATGCTGGCAACTTTAAGGGGAAGATTTCCAGGTTATACGCTCTGTTACAGGCCAAGTCTATCCCTACATTTGATAAGCTTAGGCGCTCTTGGGCAGCAGACCTTCAGACCGACATCAGAGATAAATGCTGGGAGTGAATGTGTTCCCGCACTCGCCGGGTATCGTTCAATTCCCGTTTCAAACTCATTCAATTAAAAATACTACACATGCTCCACTATACTCCGCTTAGGTTACATCGCATATTCCCAGATTGTTCCCCCAGGTGTGCACGTTGTGGTTCCAACAATGCAGACTACATTCACATGGTCTGGTCTTGCCAGTCGCTCGCCCAGTTTTGGGAAGAGGTGTGTTCTGCAATGTCTGTTGTCTTGGGATATGTTATCACCCCGTCTCCATTGGGATGCCTATTTCACCATTTCCCTGACCTCAGCCATGATTCTAGTAAATTAGCGGGGTTGTGCATGCTTCTAGCTACTCGCTGTATCCTGCGTCGCTGGCTCAAGCCTCATGCTCCTACATATGCGCAATGGCTGTCCGCTGTGACCTGGGCTTCAGACACTGAGGAGGTCTGGTCGGCACAATTACCCTTTAGGTCTAGGCCCTGGAATGTGTGGTCCGTGTTCCATTCCTACATCTCATCCATCTCTGGGGACGGTGCTACTGGTTCATCAGGATCTATTTCTCCCTCAAATGATTCCGCTCAACCTGTACATTAATGTATGCTTATTCCTTGATTGTCCTGAATGTCAACTTGTAATGCATATATTGAGTAATTTGTACTACTTTGTACCGTGTGTATACTTGACCAATGAGAGTGTCAGGTCCGATTACTTGTTTGCTCTTCTCTGTAATGTCAAGTACCTTAAATAAAGTTAAAAAAAGAAAAAGAAAACATCTTGGCTTATGCTTCATCAAGAAGTCTAGGACAGGATACAGGAGTTTATCAGGGTAACGAGAAACTCCTTCCTGACAAAAGTTTCATTGCTCTTCTCCCTACCTTTCTCCAAGAAGGTCAGGAAGGAATACAGAATGTAGAAGTACCTAATCTTTCAAAGGTTCCATTCACCCTGAAGAACAGACTTCACTACATGGTTCAGCCTTATGTCTCCATACGGAAGCATTACGAACACAGGCTATCTCATGGTGCCATGATCTCCCATTGGCAGGACACAAGGGCACACAGGAACTGGTAAAGAGACACTTTTGGTGGCCTTCCTTGAGTAAGGATGTCTGAAGCTACGTGTCCTCTTGTCCAGTGTCTACTGCAAATAAGACTGCAGCTGGCAAACCTATAGGCCTTCTTCAACAGGAGGCTTTCCCGTCCAGACCTTGGGAATACATTTCAGCAGATTTTATAGTGGATCTCCCTATTTCCAGGGAAGCACGACCATCATTGTCACTGTAGACATGTACAGTAAGATGGCACATTTCTCCTCAGCCCCAGGTCTACCATCTGCTCCGGAGACCACTTCAATCTTCCTTAAGGACATCATCAGACTACATATGATTCCCAAGACCATGGTTTCTGACAAGAGTACTCAATTTGCCTTTAAATTCTGGACCTCTCTCTGTGCTCAGCTGGGTATACAAAGGGCCCTCTCATCTGGGTATCACCCTCAGAGCAACAGCCGAACTGAGCGTTTCAACGTGAACCTGGAGAAGTATCTGAGGTGTTTTTGCAACAGAGAAAAGATGATTGGACAGCCTTTCTTCCACTGATGGAATTCGCCTACAACAATACACTATACATGGCAATCAACATGAGCCCTTTCTTTTGTACGTAGGGGTGCCATCCTCAACATCTCCCCTGGACCAGGTTTTTGCCTACCAAATCTCCTTCGATAGACAGCCTTCTTACACATCTCAAGAGGACCCACAAGGAAGCATTGCGGTCTCTGGATGATAGCCGCCAGGGGTACAAAAGATGGGTGGACCTGAAGAGGAAACAGAATCCGTATTGGAAGCCTGGTACTCCAGTGTGGTTATCTACAAAGTACCTGCCCAGGTGGGTTCATGCTGGAAAGTTCGCTCCCAAATTGATTGGTCCTTTTTCCATAATCTCACAGATTAACCCAGTGGCTTTTAAGATACAGTTACCTAATAGTCTGCTAAGAGTACATCATGTTTGTTATTCTTCTCTGCTTAAGGCATACATTGGAGTTCCCTTCCAGCAAAAGAGGCGCAAGTTCCAGGTAACAACTCCACAGGAACCTGAAGAATATGAAGTCTCTCATCTGGTGGACTCCCGATACAGGCAAGGTACCTGTCCCGCCCCTAGGTTCCATGAACACATCTCACAATACAGCTCCCACTATCTCCTCCAAAATACATGCCAAAAAACACTCTCCCCTGCAGGCCTGCCGGCAAGGAATGGGACAAGGTCAACGACGCCGGTTCTTGCCATCTCAGCGTTGGTTTCCATTCCGGCGGTGGCAGTTGCCATGGAGACGCGCAACGGGCATTCTACAACGTCTCCGTTGCCGGCACCTGAGAGCTCCTCCTTCAGCACGTTCGATCACGTGACGGATGATGAGAGTCATGTGATCATTAGTCAGCGTTCAAAAGGGACGCGCTGACTGCCCTTCAGCGCTTCACAGCTGATCCTGTTGGGCGCATTACGGACTTCGGACTCAGATTACTACCACTGGCTTTGGATTGATTTTGGACTCTGATTTTGGCTTCTTCCTTCACGGTACCGTTGTTTGGAACTATTTTCTACTGGATTCGACCACATTTCTGTCCCTGGATTGCTATTTGGATTGCCCTTTTGTTATGAACTATGTTCTTGGATTACGCACTTTTCAACTGATTGACTTACGTTTTCTGGCTTCTACGTAAGGTGGTGATTTCATTCATACTAAGTGCTTTACCAACCTGTCATCTGGTCGTCACCCTTGCCGGCTGCCTCCGACAAACATCTTTATACCATTATTAAGTCCCGACCAACTCCTAAGGGTAAGCCTTATTCTAGACTTATTACACATTCATATACAAGTCTGGGGTTCTGTATTTTTGACCTAACTTCGTGTTTACCTTACAGTGGTCATGGGGGCACCTTCCGGCATCCTCAGGCATTCTTGGTTGCGGCTGACGAAGATCACCACCTGTGGCCTCAAGGACTGCTCGGGCAGTAATTTCTTGTTTGCTCGAGTGGTACTTGGGGACGGAGGTTTCATCGGCTACACGACCATCAAGTCTTGACAGTACCTTACAGTACCTGGTCCATTGGAAGGGGTTCTCAGTAGCGGAACGGACATGGGAACCCAGAAGTCACATTCACGCACCCAGGCTCGTCCAGCGTTTCCACAGGCTTCACCCAGGCAAGCCGGGGGTGTCCCGATGGGAAGGGGCATGCTGTCATGCTGTGACCATGGAGGCTCTGGCAAAAGTGGAAGTTCCAATATAGAGCGATTCTATAGTTGGTCTGAGCACGGTAGAAGGAGACTAATTGAACATTGTATTAAAAGGGATCTGAGCCCGACTGAGGGGATCAGAGATATGAGCCCGACTGAGGGGAATCTGAGCCCAACTGAGAGGGATACAAGATCTGAGCCCAGCTGAGGGGGATCCGGGGTGAACCGTGAGTCACCCAAGAAAATATATCGTTCGAGAAATTGGATGCATAAAAAATGTACGAACATTGCGTTCAGAGAATCTGAGCCCAACTGAGGGGGATCCAAGGTGAATAGTGAATCGCCTAAGAAATTGAGTAATTGTGAAAATCTGAAGGAGGAAAATAATTTATCGTTTGCCGCATCAGGCCCTCTGAAGGAAGAGACTTTGAAAGGCAAATAGACTTGTGCATGGAAGGCCCTGATACTAATGATTGGACTGTATCCTCATGCTAGAGAAGTCTGAGACTATGCTAAGCTCGAGTGTACTGCCTTGTCCCATACTGAAAACATGGGGAAGGGAGGCCAACGGCCTCAACATCCTGAGATATCATTTTGTGAACACTTCATTCTTTTTCATAAGATTGTTTCCCACACTATTTGTATTTAGAGGTAAGGATTGACAATAGGTTTATTAGTATACGCCTTTTTATTTTGACAAGACACCACTAGGACTGCGTTATTATTATTTGATGGTCGTAGCTTGCTCCTATCTGTAGATCTAGGATTATCTAGGTGTTTTTCAAACCTTTTTTTCAGTTCAATAAACACCCTTGAACTGTGGTCACTTTTGTCTGTCTTACTGTTGCTACCATGCCTTCCTTACATATGGTGTCAGAAGTGGGATGTGATTCAATTGATAAAAATTGAGAATCCATGCTGATAATCGTTGTACCACCAGAAGGAGAAAATAGAATTGTTGAACTCCTTGACTCTGACCGTGTATCCACTCTTAAAGAGGTTTTGCTCTCTCAGATGCACATCCTAACTGGTCAACAAGATGTGTTTTTTAAAACCAAGTTGTTATTAGATACACTCCCTCTCCCCCATTATAACATCAGACAGTGGGATCGAATAATATTAAAAACACGGCCAGCCCATACCTTCATTAGAATTAATGCCCTAAATCCCCCTTGTCCCAAACCTTTTTTTTGGTACCAAGTTACCATCAGTCCCTGGTCCATAAAGGTAAGAGACCAATGTATCTAAGTCCTTCCCTTCGGTGGAATCAGACTCTCAAGGGTTAGACAACTTTGAAACTCTATCCGAAGAGTCGAGACCTGCTTATTTTCTGATTCATAAAAAACTACAGAAGGAACCCTTACCCCACCAGAAGAAATGCATGACCTAGCAGCTGTCATGGCCTAGTTAGCTACCCATCAAATTCAGACTGAAGCTAGGCTTCAAGAAAACTTTACGAAATTTGTTGAGTTACAAGCAAGACCCCTGCTACTGCAAGGGATACTTCAACCATTCCTAGAGGGCGAAGATCTAGGGAACTTCTTTCTGAATTTCGAAAGATTAGCCTAGCAATTGGGTGGGAAGAAAGTCTAAACAAAATGTTATTTAGGACCCTTGTTGAATGGTGAGCTACAGATTGCTTACCAGCTAATTAATTTTGGCAGGGAGCCACCTTTATATTCATAATAGAAGGGCTGTTGAAACAGTAGGCCAAACCTGTAACTTCTATTGGCAAAAATTAAGGCCATTAGATTAAATCCTAGAGAATCCCCCCCTTGAAATGGGTGAACAAATAAAAAATACAATTGCTTTTTGGAAGAATTGGTAGAATTGGTAGAAATTATTACTTTAGAACAACTCACCAATTCTTTACCACCTTTTTTGCAAAAAGCAGTATTACAACTTGAAACACTTGTGTATAGGCGCGTTACAAATGCCATATCATATCATATCATATCATAAATCGACCTACCCTAGCCATGGCCAATGAGACTGCCCAAAACCACTCGGATACAGCCAAACACTTCCACTCGGTACACTGAGGTGAGGAACGGAAAGATCACAAACCTACTCACTGACCCCAACCCCAGGTAGTAGATAAGGGAGGAGGATCATATAAAATCAAGGAATGGATACCGAAGGAAAGAATGGAAGTTAAAAGACCTGACCCTAGAAGTAGAGAGGAAAGTAAAAGGGAGGAACCTAAAGGAAGCAGACCACCCCCTCTTATCTGCTTTCCATGTAGTGAAACTGGTCATTTGGTCAGACACTGTCCGGAAAATGTAAAAGAAGAACCTATGGAAATAGGATCTCTAAAAGGGGAAGAATGGGAAGAATCCAAAGAAGATCTAGAAACCTTCAGCATGCGTTTGTGTCAGTCCTCTGCTGACTTCACATATGAAAAGGCCTGGGTAAATGGGAAACAAGTGAAAGCATTAATTGTCTCAGGTAGCAAGCAAACCGCCGTAAGGGCCAATTTGGTCACAACAATAGACCACGAGAACGCTATCCTTGTTAGAGTTACCTGTGTACACAGGGATAACAAAATATACTCCAATATACCTGTGTACATTAACATCAGGGGTGAGTCATGTCTGATATTATCAGCCATCATTCCTGGGGTCCCCCAAGAAGTCATTGTGGGACAGTACTTCCCTACATTCTCCACTCTTTTGCAGGAAATCCCCAATTTACCATAGGGAATTTTTTCCCGAAAACTATTGGCATTCTAACTACTATTCCCAAAACTCTCCAATCTGGGACTGGAAGGAGACAGAACACCATGAACCTCCCACGAGACATAAGGAGCCCATAAATTCAGGGTCACCCCCTTGAGGCCAGTTCATTGGATACTTTCAAGAGATAAATAAAAAAACCTCCCCTCTGCCTGCACAGATGAGAAGAAACCTGTGGAATATGTGAGAGTCCTTGGATATATCTTGTTCTTGTTCTTTCCCAGGTCTTAAAATTAAAGAGCCTGGACCAAGACCAAGTTTATCCACATTGCATAGTGGAAGGGTGTGTGAGAAACCTGAAGCTGTCTCACCTGCTAGTCCCCGGGGATCTGTCATCCAGGTGACCAGGAACCGGCCATCGCTTTTGGATCCAGTTCCTGGTGGTGGACCAGTGCAGGAGGATCACCTGGATGGGAGGTCTTTGGGGAGTGGAAGTGGGACACCAGATGGCGAGACACAGTATCCCCTTCCCTGTAACACCTTTACCCCATACTACCAAGTAGGATACTTAGGAACTCAACCCCACCCCCCCCTTTCCCAACATGAACATTTCCTCGCGGACAGCTCACTACAAGAAAAAATGGACTAACACCCGAGCCATATACCTGACATGTCCCAATACAATGGTCAGGCATGGCCAGGCAATTACTGCTGACCATTACACACACACCTGACTTCCATTACACTTCCCCACACGGATAAAAGGTAGAGCACAAAAGTACACTCTGAGCGAGTTAAAGCAAACGAGAAGCAGCAGTTCCAAGATGGCAGTTTAATACAAGGTGAAAGATGGCAAAACCGAACAGGATTGCAGGGAGGGAAGTCCCTGCGGATCACTCTCTCAGGTGTCCAGGGCACAGCCATTGCCTTTGGAGCCAGACCCTGGGGGTGGACCAGTGCGGGAGTATCACCTGGGTAAGGGGTCTTTGAGGAATGGGAGTGGGACACTGGATGGCGAGATGCAGTATCACTCCAGCTGCAACACCTTTACCCCATCCTACCAGGTAGGATATGTGGGAACCTTACCCCCCCTCTTCCCTTCTCCAACACTTTTACATAGACAGCCTGCTCTGGGAGAAAACAGACTCACACCCGAGCAGTGTCTGATGTGTCCCACTACTATGGTCAGGCAAAAATCAGGCAATTACTGACAATCACTCACACCTGACTTCCATTAAATGTCCCCACACGGATAAAAGGCGAAGCATGAGAGCACACTCTGAGCGAGGAAAAGCACACAAAGGAACAGCAGTTTCAAGTCGGCAGCTGAACGAGGGGAGAAAGACGGCAAACCCAGAAGGGTTTGTAAGAAGGGAATACCCTTGACATTTGCGGCAACACGCCATTACTTTCAAGAAACCTTTAAGGCAGAAAGAGTAAGTCCTGGAAACCAGACTTAAGAATTCTGTATTGTGTCAAAGATATAGAGGGCCCTCCCGCATAACTGACCAAGGCGGGAGGTGCAGCAGCAGCCGTCGTGGTATCGTCCTTGGCTCTAAGAATAAAGAAGCGCAAGAGAGATCAACACAGGCGGTGAGTTGGGGAGACCGATACAAGACCGGTCTGTGTTGAAGTCAAGGTTGCAAGCGGCAACATTGTATAAAAAGCTCTGGAAAGAACATTGTTAAACGTGTGTGATGAAAGACGCAAGTAGAGCTAAACTGCTGATGAATGTTTGAACTTGAAATGGGAAGATATGATACCGTTGACAGAGTGGTCCGGCACTGTGAATATGCTCAATCAAAGGTCTCTGTAAGGTATCCCGCCAAGAGAAATGAAAGTAGAAGATTGATGAAAACAATTGTGTGAAATTAATCGAAGTGGTCCTGCGACAGTTTAAGCAAAACCCACTGAACATTTGAAAGTCTTCAATTTTGGTAAAAAGAGCATTCAAGACCGAATGAAGGAGGTCCGTGGTCGGAGCCCGAACAATGGAGACCAAATGTAAACATCGAGATATTAAGAGGATCTGAGACCGAACGAAGGAGATATGTGGTCTGAGTTCGAATGAGGGAGAACAAATGTGAACATTATGATAAACGGGGGTCTCAGCCTGAAGAGGGAGACCCATGATGAACATTGAAAGCGAGAACTTGTGCATGTACAAATCCGAGGAATGGAACTTTGAGACTTTGTTTGTTACGACAGACCCTCCGTAGTAAGAGACTGTTATTGGAAAAGAGGCTTTGGCAGAAGGCCCTGATGTCTGTGCTTTGAAATGTATCCTGGTGGCTGAGAAAACAGACTGTGTTTGAAGCTCGAATATGCCGCCTTGCCCTGTGCTGAAACGCGGGGAAAGGAAGCCAACTGCTCAACCATCCTGACATAATATTTCTTGAACACTTTTTGTTTTGCATACACCATTGTCCCACGCCCTTTTGTATTTAGAAGTAAGTATTGGCAATAGGATTATTAGTATAGGCCCTTTTATTTGACAGAGACTCAACTAGGACTGCGTTATTATTATTTGATGGTCATAGCTTGCTCCCATCCTTAGATTTAGGTTTACATAGGCGTTTAACCAACCCATTTGAAGTTCAATAAATATCCTTGAACTGTGATCACTTGTGTCTGTCGTCACTGTTTGCTACCACGCCTTCCTTACAGCACGTATTTGTATTTGTGTGAGCTTAAACCTTGTTTTCCTTGCAAGAGGTGTGCTGGGACTTCTTCTGTAGTCGGTTGTATTTTTTCTGGTGTGAGCATTGAGGAGTTTCTCTACACTATTCCAAGGATTCACTGGATTTAAAAGCTCAAACCAATGCTTATAGGAATGTTTTAACAGCTTCCTTTAAAACTAATAACATTTTCAGTAATTAAATGATCTGTGTCATCTATTGATCTGGCAAAGTGGTCTAGTGGGTTAATGCACATCTTGTTTAAATCTGAACAGCTTGACAGTCACTGGATCCAATTTTGTCAGAAACAGCTCAGCATTTCATCTTGTCTAGGTAAAACATGTATGGTATATAATTTTGTGAAATGTCATTTCAGCCTTACATAATTGGTTGTTTTAATAATGCAGATTGCTATTTAAAATAAACAGCGGTACACTAAAAAAAAATAGCTGTAAGTTTGACTTTTAGTTTGGGCTATTAGGTGGCGCTGAAAGCGCTACTTTTAAGCCAAAACTGTAGTAATTAAAATAAGATCTTTATTTTTTATTTTTTTTTTTAAATGTATTTTAACATTTGTGTAACCCCCAGAGCCACAGGTATCACAACATTTGTACCGGGTAATAAGAGATTAAATAACAGAGTATAAACTTAATAAGACCTTTAAATATGGGCTTTGAATGAGGGTCTGTAATACGTTTCCAATGGAGATGACATTTGAGGAGGGATACACAGTTGTTAGTTATTGAATCCCTCCCATTTCCTGCACCTAGTCATGCTAATCCCTATGGCTAATCGCACCCATTCCTGCCCATCTCTGAACTCTTTGAGCTCTTTTGTGGAGGCAGCCATCTTAGAAGACTGTCTCAAAGGAAGCTCTCTGGAAACAAGCCAAAACTAGCGACCATCTTTGAATAGGAAAGTTACCATGCATCTTCCAAATAAAATGATACATTGAATCATGTGAGTATAATCTTGTTTTAAATGGCTAAAGTCATTTACAATACTTTCGACAGCAGTCATTATTTCTGTTCTTTCTGCGTTGCATTTCCTTGTTTTTTTAAAAATATAGCTATGGCTGTTTCTCATCCTTTTAAAATCAGTTTTAATATGTATCAATATCTTACAACACAAAATTGGCAATGTTGTGATGCATGTCATGTAGTGCTCAAACCCTTACTGGATCAATGATTGCCTCTGTTATGTTATGTTATTTGGCATTTATATAGCGCTCTATATATTATTGGTATGACCTCAAAGCGCTTGTGGGTTGAACACCCTCGGGGACCGTAGTCCAGGTCAGTCGAGAGAGTAGGGTATCATAGGGTGCTTGGGTGCACTCAATATGTAAGCAGCTGATGCAATAGCCTGATGTTAGCTGCATCCTAACATTAGGGGTGGTGGTATTGAAAGATCAATTGAATATGTGCAGTCTGGAGATTGGTCTCCGAGGCTGCATTCTGGTGGCATTAGGCCTGTGTAGGACGCTTATGTGTGCAGCTAGGCCGATTTTTTGTGGGTTATAGCTGCATTCTAGCAGGATGTTGAGGTGTTCATGGGGTATTGACTAAGGGGCATGTGTAGTAGACTAAGGAAGTGGATAGTCAGTAGTCATATCTAGCGCCTGCAGGATGCTAAGGTTGTCATCTATGGTAACCAGTTCCTGATTCTGTCTTGGTGACTTATTAGTCACTTTCAGTGGTGTCATTGCTCAGTATCTCCTCAAACATTTGTCCACAGGTTGTGATTACATTCCAATGTGATGTCATTGAAGTCGTGGTCCATGGTGTTGCAGGGTGCCAGCGTCCCTGGATGGTCTTAATCAGGTTTATGGAAAGAGCCAGGTATTTAGAGCGTTGCGGAAGGCCATGCAGTCTTGGGTGTGTCAAATGTGTGGGGATATTCAGTTCCACAGAGTTGTAGCCAAGGTTTAGAAGGCGGACGCTCCAATCCTGGCTGAGTTGGAGGTTGAAATCACTAGTAAGAGGGCAGTGCTTGATCTTAGAGTGCGTGATGGGAGGTAGGGTTTAATCTTCTCTTGCAGGTACGTTGGGCCGATCTTGTGTACTGGTCGGTGGGTAGTGCATAGGGTTTTGAAAGTGGCCCTTCATCCGACAGGGAGCCAGTGGAGGGTGCGGAGAGCGGGGCAGATGTGGTCTCTGTGTCCCAGGGTGGGAATGAGTTCGGCAGCAGCGTTTTGGGCACTTTGGAGTTTGTTAAGTTGGTATGCCGTTGCTCCCATGTATAAGGAGTTGGCATAGTCCAGTCTCAACATAACAATGGACATAACAGCGGCGAGTCTCTTGGTATTGGTGAGGTAAGGGAAAATGTGTCTACAGAGTTTGAGGTGATGGTGACAGGATTTTGATACATTATTGCTCTGACGGGAGAGGGTTAGGCCTGAGTCCATAGTGTAGCCAAGGTTTTTGACTATTTCGGAGGGAGGGGGGTACCAAGGGAGGGGGGCCATGGGAGTGGTTGCAGGTGAAGGGCAGTATTTCCACACACCATGATTTCAATTGTATCTGAGTTCAGAAGCAGTGTGGTTTCTTGTCATCCATTGTCCAATATCACTGAGGCAAGCTTCAAGGTCAGGACATGGGTTGGTGCTTGTTTTGGGAATTCTTAGGATAATTTGGGTATCGTCGGTGTAGTTGTAATAGGAGAGGGTGCGCGCGCAGATGATTCCTCATAGAGTGGTCAGATAGAGGTTGAAAAGGAGAGCAGAGAGGCAGGCGCCTTGGGGTACTCGAGTGTTCACAGCGCGAGCAGTTGAGACAAAAGGGGAGAGGAAGGTGATTTGTTTCCTGTTGCTGAGGAAGGATGCAATCCATTTGGGTGCCGAGCCACGGATTCCTTGGAAGTGGAGGCGGTCAAGGAGGATAGAATGGTTAACGGTGCCAAAGGCTACTGACAGATCAAGGAGAATCAGCGCTGCACAACTCTCAGAGTCTGCCACGACCTTGAGATCATCCCAGATCGAGATCAGAGTGGTTTCTGTTCCATGGCGCGGCCTGAAGCCTGATTATGAGGGGTTGAGTAGTTTGTTGGATTCTACAAAGCGGTTGAACTGGGAGTATGCAGCCTGGTCAATGAGTTTCATGAGAAATCTGGTGTTGGAGATCGGCCTGTAATTCTTAGGGCCAAAGGGGTCGAGGGATGGCTTTTTTAGAAGCGGTTTGACATGTGCTATTTTAAAGGCATCTGGAAAGGTGCCAGGGGTGAGGGAGTCATTTAGTATGGACCTTGCATGTTCTCCTGTGCAAGTAGAGGAGAATATTTCTTTCAGAAGAGAGGTGGGACAGGGGTCAATGGGGGATCCGTGGGTCTGCTGCTGGATAGTAGATCTAAGAACTCATCTCTTGAGATGGGTTGGAAAGAGTTGGAAGCTGGCATTGTGGTCATTGGGGCAAACAGGATCGGGAGGGGTTGGTGTGGGGCAGGGGGTGAGGGTGGAGTGTTTGGTGTTAAGGGTTGCCCTCCTGTGAAGTGAGTGTTGTAGAAATGTAGCGAGAGGGAGTTGCAGAGCGTTTGCGTGGGGGTGGTTTGTGCAGAGATGCAAGTAGGATTCACAAATCCATAGATGATCTTGTGGAGTTGTTTGCTGTTGCCACAGTTCAGAATTAGTTTATTGTAATAGACCTTTTTGACCTTTCGGATCTCGGATTTGTAATTACGGTAGTGGTGGGCGAACATAGATCTGCTGAGATTGGTTTTAGATGCTCGCCATTTGCGCTGAAGAGAGTTTGTTTTTTTTTAAACAATTTTTATTAAAGTTTGAACATTTAGCCATACAGCATAGTAAACAATGCACATCATTCAGAATATCTGGTGTGTACAGTTACGTGTCATTTTCCCCCTATTCCTCCCAACTTCTCCCTCCCTCCGGCCTATCCGCTTTGCTTATCAATTACACACAATTCCGAGAGTCTGTGACTTTAACATTCTTATTATAACTCACTCTCCACATTTGCTGCATCCGTTGTTAGTATTGTCATCACTAGATGTCTCCAGGCCTCCAGATTCTACCTCCCCAGCCCCCCCGCCTCTTGCCATATGTTTGTTTCCACCTCAGCCCATTTCTTCAGATCAAGCCGCCAGGTGTGTGGTGACGGTTTTATGCGCACTTTCCAGTTCATTGCTATTCTACGTTTGGCCAGTATATACGCCAAGTCTTTGAGTTTGCGTACATGTTTGGCTCTGCCCAAAAGACAACCCCAGGGGTTACTTACATCCAGGTTAATTTCCCGTTCTGCCATATATCGAGCCACCTCCCCCAAAAACAACTTTATTTCAGGGCATGACCAAAACATGTCTGTCATTCCTGCGTTCACCTCCCTGCATTTCGGGCAAGTCTGTATATTTGCCTGGCAGAATTTAGCTATATTCTGGGGCGTCATGTATGCTCTGTGAGTTACATATAACTGGATCTGTTAGAATATTGCGTTCCTCGACACCCTTTTATGGTATCCTTGCAGCCTATTCGACATCCCATCCTCCATTGTGACCCCACCTCCTCTTCCCAGTCTAATCTCGTTTGGGTGATCTCTTTTCCTATCTTTGACATGAGAAGCTCATAAATGCGGGATACTTCATGACCTCCTTCAGACACATCACACAAGGGTTCAATCGTTGTGTCTGTCTGCTGGGTCTGCTCTGTGTCAGGCCACATGCGCTTGATGTTCTACATTAGGCTGGAGTATACAATATATTGGCCCGATGTAATCCCGGTGCTCAAGAGAGTTATTTTGACTTTTGAAAGTCTTTGGGTGGGGCGTGAACCATTTGGGGGATGGTCATTTGCATGAGGCTGCGGTGCGTGAGGGGATGAGGGGGTGAGAGGAATTTGTGATTCTTTTAGCCAGTAGTCAAAGGATTTGATGGTTAAGGGTGTACCACAGGTCAGCGTCGCTGGGAGACAGAGTAGCAGGACTTCAGCTAGGTCAGGGAGTCCCTTGACTTTGTTCCAGCATTTGTGATCAAAGATGAGGGCAGGGGGAGCTGTGGTATGAGGGCCTGGTGTGTGGATAGAGAAAGGGATGGCAGAGTGGTCTGTCCAGATATATGGTTTGGGACTGGATATAGAGAGGAGGTCATAGGAGCTGAAGATCGCATCAAGGGCGTGACCACCTGAGTGAATTGGACCTTTGGTATGTCAAGAGATGTTGAGTGCATTAAGACTGTCGACCAGAGGTTCGGTCATGGGGTTGTTGGGCATATCGAACCAGATATTGAAATTTCCCAATAGTGTGAGAGTTGGGTGATTTACCTGAATGGTAGCTATTGAGTCACAGAGATTGTTGGCAAAATGCCTGTCATATCCAGGGGGTCTGTATAAGAGTAGGAAGCTGTGAGTGAGTGTTGATGGTAGCGACAGTTTTACTAGAAGGGATTCACAGGTAGCGTTGCATGTATGGGCTTCGACGAGTGAGACAGAGAAATGAGGTGAGTAGAGGATTTCTACTCCGCCACCTCTGGAAGGTCTGTTGTGGGCAATAAGCGAGTAGTCAGGGATAAAGGCCTTGTGTGCGACTGGTGCAAAATCGGTGAACCAGGTTTCGGTGATAAAAATGAGGTCGGGATTGTCAGAGGATAGGAGGTCAAAGATGATGTGTCTGTTTCTCGCCACAGAGCGGGCATTGAAAAGGATGCATGTGACTTCATGAGGGGAGGTAATTTTCATGATGCTCGTCGCTGGGAGTGCTTGGTGAACATAGGTTCCCAGTGAGATGGGAGGTGTGGTAGGATAAGTCAGGGTAAATGAGACTGACTGAGATGGGGTACTGGGGGATCTGGATGCATTTACTCTTTGAGGGTCGGGTGAGTGGATTAGGTCGATGGGGAGCGGGAAGAGTAGGAGGGCGGTGATAGGTATGCGAGAGACGTGGTAGGAAGGATCAGGGGGGGTAAGTGGTGCGAGGGGTTAGATGAGTTGTTTGTGGTTTGAGTCTGGAGGGCGACTAGGGGTTTAGGTGTACTGGGTGAGAAGTTGCGAACAAGGGGGTGGAGACAGGGAGATAAGGCAGGGTCTGGTGGTAGGGGTGGGAAAGGATGGGAGGTTGGACTGATGGAGAAGTGGTGAAGTATGGAGAGTTGAGGGAGAGGGCTGGTCACTCTTTCCGCATTTTGTGGGTTTGGGTGCCAGAGGAGTGTGAGAGAGGGTATGGGCTCAGCGGGAGAAGTGGATGAAGCGACTTTTTTAGAAAGGGCGAAACGTGCTACTTTCAGAGAAGGGCAAGGGTATGAAGGGGGAGGTCTGTGGGCTGGGGTCGAGTAGGAGCTGAGGGGGGAGAGAGCGGTGTGCGAAGTAGGGGGAGAGGGTATCGTAGGTGCAAATGGGGAGCGGGCTGTGGAGAATTTGTGGGGTGCGGTTGTCCTCGAGGGATTGCGCTGTCAAGGGTACACTGGGTTTTTGAGGGAGACGTGTTGAGGGTGTGGGAGGTAGGGTGAGAGGGTATCGCAGGTAAAAATGGGGGGCAGGCTGTGCAGAGTTTGTGGGGTGTGGTTGTTCTCGAGGGAACACACTGTGAAGGGTACGCTGGGTTTTTGAGGGAGAGGTGTTGGGGTGACGAAGTGTGGGCTGAGGTGGGGGGCATGTATGTGCAACGCTCACCTGGTATCCACGGGGACGTCACTCAGCCTGTTCTGACCTCTTACGACATCAAACCCTTCCCTGGAGTCTACTCGACTGGAGACTGGACCTGAAACACAGGATTGGTAGAGTTGAACTCCCTATTGTCTCTGTATGCTTGAACCCCTTCTTCCCCGGGGTCCAACCTTTCCCTTTGATCCACAGCTCACCTTGTTTTCTTGGAAAGTGTGCTCTCCGTCCTGCTTTCAGCACAGGGGCGCGTTGATTGATGCAGGCTCGTTGCTGCCTAGTCACTTCACTGGCAAGAGTCCGACAGGTAAGTATAATGAGTCTTTTGAAAAGTTCTCTAACTTCGTTCCTTTCCTTCCTTAGATGATGGCCAGCGTCTGGGGATGGCGACGTGCTGCTGAGATGAGTAGCGCTGAAGGTGAGTGAGAGCGCGATGCGCGATGTGACCTTTTCCTATCTGTATTGAACTGAGTTCTTTTTCTGTGTCTTTTAGGTGCCGCAACGTTTTCAAAGTGGATGCCGGGTAATGAAGAAGAAATGCGGTGAGTAAGCGCGGTATGTGGCACCCCTAGATGTTTCCACGCTAACCTGGAGTGTCTTTTCCCTCTTGCAGATGGATGAGAAGTTCCGGAGACAGAGTTCCCCCAGAGCGGCTGTGATTCAGGTAAACGTTTGAAGCTCGTACAGTCTTTAAAAATAAGCGAAGATTTGCTGAATGCTTGCTAATGCCTTTTTTCTGTTCTTTTACCTTTTCCTTAGGAAGCGGCGTGCCGGGATGGGAATGACACCGCCAAGATGCCCACATAACAGAAGAACCGATGAATGATGGGGAGAAGCGCTGCAAGGTAAGGCTGTTCCTAACGGTGTTCTTGTTCTTGCAGGAGCTGAGCGCAGAACAAAGATGCAGGCCTACTGGAGACCGATCCGAACACGGTGAGTGTCACGCTGCAGGTGAAGAAAACACAAAGCATGTTTCTCAGCCTGGGCGTGGCTTAAATAGTCTCTGGGTATCCCAGGTGTCTCTGGGCTGAACCACACCCACAAGACTAGACTGCACATGCAGTTCTGGGAACCGAAATATGTGGGGGCATCCATCTTGTCCCCATCAATGCACTACAAGTCCAATCCCCAATGTTATAATATGGGATTGAGTGAGTCTGGTGCCACAAGCGCCAAGTCTGACTCCAGGTGGGTCTTTGGAGGGATGGAGAGGCCCCTGAGGGCCATGTAGGTGATCGTGGCCTGGCTCCAGCCTGACATCTTGGAGGGCTGGGGACATGAGGGGCAGAAATCATGACAGCACTCCCCCCAAGGCCCCTCTCAAGGTGCCTCTTCTGCTTGGTCCTGGTTTGTTTGGATGGTTTTGATGAAATCGTCTAAGCAAGCGAGGTGCATGGATGTACTCACAAGGCTCCCATGTCCTGTCTTGTGGACCATACCCCTTCCAGTCTACTAAGTAGAATAATTTGGATCTGACATACTTTGAATCCAGGATGTCCTTGACTTCGAATCCTGGCTCCCCAGCGACTACTACTGGCTACAGTGGCATTGCTTCCCGGGTCCCAGGTTGAACAGGTTTAAGGAGAGACACGTGGAACACAGGATGAATCTGCATGTTTGACGGCAAAGCTAGTCTGACCGCCACAGGATTTATCACCGAGGTGACGGTGCGTGGACCCAGGTATCTTGTACAGAAAGTTCGGGTTCCTTTAATTGACACGTGTTTAGATGCCAGCCAGACTTTGTCTCCCACTTGGTAGTTGGGGGCCTTTGCTCGGTGTTGATCAGCAAACTTCTTTTGGCGATTCTTAGCTTGAAGTAGGTGTTCAGCTTCCCTTTTAAAGGTTTGAGAAATGGTCGTGTGCAAGGTTTTGACTGCTGGCATTTCCTGGTTTGTATGAACGTCCAACTCAGAAGTACGTGGGTGCCTGCCATACATGGTATAAAAGGGTGTCTGCCCAGTTCTGGTGTGTAGGGAATTATTATAAGCATATTCAGCTATCCATAATAGGTCGAACCAGCTTCCTTCAGCTTGGTGTAACATGCAACACAGATACTGCTCGAGCGTCTGATTTGTCCTCTCAGTTTGACCATCCGTTTGGGGATGGTGACTAGTGGATAGCCGGATGTCGATCTGGGTCATAGAGCAGCATTTTCTCCAGAAGTTAGATATGAATTGAGTACCTCGGTCTGAAAATAAAACTGAAGGAAACCCATGGAGCCGTACGATGTCTTCAAGAAATACCTTTGCCAGAGTGGAAGCATTTGGGAGCCCTTTAAGAGGAATTAAATGTGCCATTTTTGAAAATAGGTCCACGACCACAAGAATAGTGTTAAACCCTTGACTAGGTGGTAAGCCAGTAATAAAATCGAGGGACAACATGTGCCAGGGTGCTGTTTCCAATGGTTGTAATAGCGCAGCCAGTTTCTGCTTGGATGACTTGTTTTGAGCACACACTCCACAAGATACACAAGATAGGATGAATTGGGTAATGTCTTTATGCCACGTGGGCCACCAATAATTTCGTTTTACCTTGGCTAGGGTTTTAGCGATTCTGGGGTGGCCCTTGATCAAGGAATCATGATAACCGGACATGACTTGTTCTCGTAGTTCTTGGTTTGGTAAGAATAGACGATTCCTGAAGTAGGGCAACTGATCTTTTATCATGTAATGTTCTCCTTGTGCACTCCACGCTTGTAATTGCTCCGGAATCATCAGGTTTTGGATTTCTTCATGTAATTCTTTCTGAGTTATGGTTGCTGTGATTCCTAGGAGCTTGTCACTCGGGATGATTGCTATTGGGTCAGGGGTCTGATACCCTTGCTCTTCCACCCCCATACGGGAAAGGGCATCGGCCTTCCCGTTTTTCACCCCTGGTCGAAATGTAATCACGTAGTCATATTCAGCAAAAGAAACAGCCCAACGTAGTTGTCGTGAGGATTGGGCCTTTGCCGTTTTTAGGTACTGGAGGTTCCGGTGGTCAGTTATTATGGTGATTGTGTGTCTGGCGCCCAAGAGGTAGTGCCGCCATGCCTTAAAGGCAGACGTAATGGCCAGGAGTTCTTTGTCTGTGATAGCGTAATTGAGTTCAGAGGGTGGGAATTTACGCGACGAGAAGGCAACAGGGTGTAACTGGCCCGTTTTGGGGTCCTTTTGTGAGAGGACGGCTCCCATAGCCATGCTTGAGGCGTTCGTTTCCACCAGGTATGGGAGATCAGGGCGAGGGTGGCGTAAGATTGGGGCAGATGTGAATCTTGCTTTGAGTTCCTGGAAAGCTTCCTCGGCTTCTGTTGTCCACTGGAACTTTTTGTTGCTTTTCCTTAGCAATGACGTGATGGGATGCACGATGTGAGAAAATCCTGGGATGAAATGTCGGTAGAGGTTTGCAAAACCCAGCATACTTTGAACCCCCTAGAATGAATTTGGGGAGGGCCAGTTCAGGATAGCATCTACCTTGTGTACATCCATTCGGATTTCATTCGGGCAGAGAATAAAGCTCAGGAATTCCACCTCGGAGACGTGGAATGAGCACTTTTCGAGCTTGGCGTAGAGCTGGTGTTGACGGAGTTTCTCCAATACGGATCGGACGTGTTTAACGTGGTCCTGCTTTGATGCGGAATATACTAGAATATCATCGATGTACACTAGAGCACAGACATCAATCAATTCCCGTAGGACATCGTTCATGAAGTATTGAAATGCTGCAGGCGCGTTGCAAAGGCCAAAGGGCATTACTTGATATTCGTACAAGCCGTATTTGGTGCGAAAAGTGGTTTTCCATTCGTCCCCCTGTTTTACGCGAACAAGGGTATATGCCCCACTCAGGTCTAGTTTTGTGTAGATTTGGGCATCTTTGACTTGATCAAGCAATTCAGGGATCAGTGGCAGGGGGTAGCGGTTTTTTACAGTAATATGGTTCAGTGCGCGATAGTCGATGCACGTTCTCAAGTCCCCCTCATTTTTCAGTACGAAGAATAGAGGACTGGCTGCTGGAGACTTCGAGGGACGGATGAACCCGTTGGCCAGGTATTGGTCAAGATAGGCCTTCAAGTGCTGGTTTTCTGTTTCCGTGAGTGCGTAAATTCGCCAACAAGGGATTTGTGCGCCGGGTATCAGGTCGATTTGGCAATCGTATGGTCTATGCGGTGGCAGGGTATTAGCCTGTTCTTTCTGAAAGACATCTTGAAAGTCCTGGTATTCACTTGGTGGGGTGCTGATTGCCACAGTCGCAAGCGTGGAGGTTCTGGTGTCTATTGGTTGTTTCTCTTGGCGATAACATGTGTGGGCACAAGTCTCTGAAAAAAAAGGCCAATTCTTTTGCTCACCAATCGATTCGAGGATTGTGAGCTACCAACCATGGCATTCCCAAAATCAACCGGAACTGTGGTGCCTTAATGAGGTTGAAAACGATAGATTCTTGGTGTCCATCCTGGCACAGAATGGTTAAAGCTGCAGTGTATTGGGATACTGGACCAGAAGCTATTTCCTTGCCGTCGACAGTGGTAACAGTGTCGATGGTTGATTTAGGGCATAACGGAAGCCTCATCTTTGCCACAAGATCCTGGTCGATGTAATTCCCAACGGCTCCACTGTCAATGTACGCTCTTACTGCGTGCATCCAAGATGATTGATCAAGACCACAGATAGTGCAAAATGGGAGGTCTGTAGTTCACTTTCTTCGCTCGACAAGTGGACCCCTACACTTGGGGCTAGGGAGTTTTCCGATTCCTTGATGGTATCTTCCTTGTCCGTGGCCCCTACCATCCTCCTCGGTGGCTTCACAGGGCACTCTTTAAGGAAATGACCTGACCTTCCACAGTACAGACATAACTGCTGCTGTCTCCTTTTATCCCTTTCCGCTTTAGTCAAGGGGGATCTGACCCCCCTGATTTTCATTGGTTCTCCTGAACCTTCCGTTGTGCGGGCAATATTGTCCTTTGAACGCACATACATAGGGCGTGGGTCCAGTCTGGTTCGATCTACTCTTCGGTCCTGCAACCTATGATCCAGTTGAAAAACAAGGTCAATGAATTCTGAGCAGTCTTCCGGGGGGTTCACTACTTGTGCGAGAACATCCTTGAGCTCCCCCCGCAACCCCTGATTAAATAATGTGGTTCTCTTCTCCACTGGCCATTCTGCTTCAACTACGGGTCTATTGAATGTGGCTATGTATGTTAATAGGTCTTGAGTCCCTTGGCTTAGGGACAGAAGTTTGTTGTCTAATGCCTGCCCATGAGAACGACGGACGAACAGCTTTTCCATCTCCTGCTGAAAGCCCCTGAAGTCATGCAGAAAAGGATCGTCTTGGGCCACACAGAGTATAGACCAGTCTGCAGCGCTACCACTCAGGTAGGATAGCACAAAAGCGACCCGTGATTGGTCATTCGGAAAGGCCCCTGGTCTACAAAGGAAGTGCAGGCGGCACTGGTTCATGAACGTTGCAAACCTCTTGGGATCCCCCGTAATTCGTTCGGGTGGGGCAAAGGGAACTTCCCCAGGAAGGGTTATCTGAACGGGATTGGCAGTTGGTGCTGGCATCGAGGGCACACTTCCCGGCAATGGTGCATGCCCTGATTGTGACTGGAGAAGTTGCTGGCTTAAATCATCAGTGCGTTCTTTGGCTACTATCAGCTCTCTCCTCAGGGTGTTGGTCTCCTGCCTGGCTGCATGTAATTTGGAACGTAGCTGCCCCAACATGTGGGCTAACTGGTCGGTTTCTGACGTTTCCATGAGGCCCAGGTGGATTTTGATGTGAGGCTTTATGTTCTGTAATGCTCACCTGGTATCCAAGGGACCGTCACTCAGCCTGTTCTGACCTCTTACGACCTCAAACCCTTCCCTGGAGTCTACTCGACTGGAGACTGGGCATGAAACACAGGATTGGTATAGTTTAACTCCCTATTGTCTTTGTGTGCTTGAACCCCATCTTCCCCGGGGTCCAACCCTTCCCTTTGATCCACAGCTCACCTTGTTTTCTTGGAAAGTGTGCTCTCTGTCCTGCTTTAAGCGCAGGGGCGCGTTGATTGATTCAGGCTCGTGGCTGCCTAGTTACTTCACTGGCAAGAGTCTGACAGGTAAGTATAATGAGTCTTTTGAACAGTTCTCTAACTTTGTTTCCTTCCTTAGATGATGGCCGGCGTCCGGGGATAGCGAGGTGCTGCTGAGATGAGTAGCGCTGAAGGTGAGTGAGAGCACAATGCAACCTTTTCGTATTTGCATTGAACTGAGTTCTTTTTCTGTGTCTTTTAGGTGCCCCGACGTTTTCAGAGTGGATGCCGGTTATGAAGAAGAAATGCGGTGAGTAAGCACGGTATGCGGCGCCTCTAGATGTTTCCACGCTAACCTGGAGTGTCTTTTCCCTCTTGGAGATGGATGAGAAGTTCCGGAGACAGAGTTCCCCCAGAGCGGCTTGGATTCAGGTAAGCATTTGAAGCTCGTACAGTCTTTAAAAATAAGCAAAGATTTGCTGAATGCTTACTAATGCCTTTTTTTCTGTTCTTTTCCCTTTCCCTTAGGAAGCGGCGTGCCGGGATGGGAATGACACCGCCGAAGATGCCCGCAGAACAGAAGAAGCGATGAATGATGGGCAGAAGTGCTGCAAGGTAAGGCTGTTCCTAACAGTGTTCTTGTTCTTGCAGGAGCTGAGCGCAGAAGAAAGATGCAGGTCTACTGGAGACCGATCCGAACATGGTGAGTGTCACGCTGCAGGTGCAGAAAACACAAAGCATGTTTCTCAGCCTGGGTGTGTGTCTTGAAAAGGGCAAAATCTTCCTCGGGACCAGCCCTTGAGAGCAAAAATTACCCAAATCAGCCCAAAATACAGGTTCTATTGTGCCGAGCAGTCAACTCATGCTAGTGACAAATGACACCTTCAAAATGTTTACCATTTATTAGAAAAAGCATAAACAATAAAAATGTATGTGGAACCCAACCAAAAACCATCTAATTTCATGAGCAAGGTGAACCCATGGGCACCAGGTTATCTAAATAAAAACAATTCTACTAATTTGCATTAAAGCATGGCATGTGTTATTCATGCAATCAAAAGCAAGCGGTTTAATCCATATGTTTGCTGGTAACTGTAGCTCTGTGTGCCAGTGGGTTGGGGATAGTCGCCCCCACTCGGAGCGATAAGACAACACCTGCTGATTTAACAATGTTTGCCATAAAATGCATTGTGTGTATATAGCAGTCTTGTTGACCTGCCCTATGGCAGAAAAAAATGCCTTCATAACTAAAGTTTTGCCATCTGCAGTGGTGGCCAATACTTGTAGCAGTGTTGGGCTTATCAATGGACCCCACTAGGCCAGAGGTTTTGTAGCAGAGCTGGCATCAGAACCCATAGTGGCTAGCTTATTGTGCACAGTTTCTATGTCAAAATCGTTTAAAGCTCCTATTACCCCCCGCTGCTCCCGCAATTGATGAATCTAGCTCCCTAGCTACGCGCACTTTGGTGATGGGCCATAGAAATTGACTCCATTTGTAGCAGCTTGGTAGTACTAGGGAAACATTGCCTCGTGATAAATCTATGTCTAAGTTTATCACTGTAATAATAGAGGTGTGCATTACCAGCCTACAATTTAAATGTTGCCTTACTACTGAAAAAGCTAGCATGTTCACAGTTTCTACCTTGTGTGACTTGGAGAATACCCTTCTCCAAATGGGATGCCTACCATATACAATATTAGTTTTAGATACACACACCATACTACCATCCGGCAGTGGCTGTTTCATCGTACCATTGTGTGAAATGCATTTAGTCAAATTATAGTCCATAGAATCTTGGCAAGAACACTCGCTGCAGTTCTTGGTCAGAAAAAACATAAAACATCAAACAAATTGTTGGATCCATTCACTGAAACATTTGGGCCTAGGATTTCATAAGCACCAGTCATATGAGTCAGTGACAAAAGATGCCCGACAATGTCCCAGGCCAGTACGTTAGCAATTCCATGTGGATACTCATTTGTAGCGCTTTTCTAATGAATTACTCTAAATGTCTACAATGAAAATGTGACTCCTTGCATCAGTGTGCTGGAGACAGCCGTCCCCACAGAAACATGAAACTTGTTGGTTTAACAAAAACCGTGTCACACACTGTGTCATAAAATCAAGTATGGCGTGTCTTGGTTTCCTTTACCCGCCTTAAGGGTGGCTGTAAAAGTATCCAGTGTTTCAAAGGTTACCATCTCAAATTAGAGCTCATATACTCGGCAGCATTTCTTCAAATTAAGAACCTTAATTTATGCATAGCTAACTTTGGTGTGCGCACTCATTTTATCTCAAAATATATTACTCTCCTGCTTGCATAACCCTGCTGCCCCAACAATTCATAAATCATTTTCCTACCTACGTGCAACGTAGTAGTTTAAAAAAATAAATAAAAAAAAAGCAAAGCATCTCTGGTTAAAGCAATTCAGTTGGAAGAGCAAAACATTTCGTTTTTTTTCAGATTCATCTAAAAAATGCATTTAAAAACCATTTTTCAATGTGTTAGCATTCAAGTGCTGTGTCACACAGCTGTTTGTGGTCCATGATGTCACAGTCCACAACCCATTACGGTTGCTTTGTCCACAGTCCTTTAAACAAAAAGGCAAAACATATCAACCAGGTTATTTCCAGCATCTGAATCATTTGAGTGTGCAGCATCAAATGTTTGATAACTAGCCAAGTCTGCACCGTGTCAGTTCAGCAAAAGTTATTACTCTGTTGGACACTTCTTGCAGGTTGCAGAACAAATGTCCTCACGCGTCACGCACGTTAGCAGCATTGAGTGCGGTGCAGGACAGGTTCACGGTTCACATACCATCTCGCAGTGACCCGCTTTCTCTGAGAATGCGTCTGCTTGACTGATCATTGTCACCCGCAAATTGCACACATCTACCTCAATCATGGCACGCAACTGTCTTGGTTTTTTGCCTAGGCAAAATACAAACAGAAATGTTAGGATTTCATCAAAAGTACAATGTTAGTGTTATCCACGTTAGGATGTCATCAGAACTACAATATCAGCGTTATCCACCCCTTTCCTTAACACCACCCCCACTTTCAGAAGTCTCATCAGGTAAGTACACACTTTATCATTGCTACTGTAGCTACTGCTACTGGGGGCTTATTTAGACTCAACCATACGGGGTGTAACCGCCTAATCACAAACTCATTTGTGCAATGCGATCATAGTTGGTCAATGGTACTTCAGACTGATCTGTGATTTTACAAATGCCATATAATAAGTACCCAGGTCGCACTTCTCAATGGATCAATGCTTTTCTTTGTCACCAACGCGATCACGAATGCCAGGCGCCAACTTGCTTCCAGTGTTTCATGATCTTGAATTAGGTTGCCCTGCTGGCATCACTCCATTTTTTCAAAGGTAAAGTCCTTTGATCCAATACCGCCTGCAGTTGCACAAGCAGCTTTGTTTATTTTTATCCATACAGCTGGTGTCTTTCAAGCCTCTGGTTTTCCACTTGTCATTTTCCCAAAGGGTGTCTGCTGATTTCTTGGGCCACCCCTTTGAGAGCGATAGTCTAAGTCAGTTTCTTTATTTGCTTCAACAAATCATTCATTCTTGCACTAAGCCGTGAGGCTTCTGGATCATGGCTAATGTGCAGTGTTCATGTTATACTCAGTTCGACATGTTGTTTCTTGCAAAACGGCTACCTTTGTCAATTTTGTTTCCATTTGGAATGCCATAATGTCTTTGTCAGTTACTCCAGCCCTGGCAATGTAGCTTGCATTTTGCCAGCTGTGTATTTTCACTTCTCAAAGCGCCTAGAGGTTTCTTCTCCAGTGCACAGCGCTTTACTTCAGTTCACATCACCTGGAGTACTGGAATGCAGCTTGTACGGCAATGTCTCTTCACTTCACATCACATGGGGCACGGGGATGCAGCTTGCACGGCAATGTTTCTTGAAATGGACGGCTGTCTTTTCTTAGCCCATTCACAGATGCAGAGGTTCCCCAAATGTTCAGATGCGCGATGCGCCCAGTCTGCCATCTGCATGCAGCATTTCTTTTCCTTGCAGTGTTGATACTGGGCAAATTCTTTACTTCTGATCAGCTCTGTTATTGCATGCCAGTGTCAGAAAGCATGCGTACATCAGCATGTGTAAGGTAGATTGCGCTCTTTTTCATCTTCTCACTCACAGCAATTATTTCCTTCAGTCCAGTTTCAGCATTCTGTCTTTGCACCCCCTCCTCAGTCTTTGCTCACACTGACGGTGTCTCTCACAGGGGATGGAATGCAGGAATGTCATTGTTTATCTTTCCTGTGCACATGGCAGCGCCATACGCACGCAGCAAGCTTGTCTCTTTGCTCTTAGGCCTATAACTCTTAAGATGGCGCGGCTTCAATGGAAGGCACTCGTTTCAGACAGTTCACCCAGATTAATTGTTTTCTGCACTGCTTCAGCAACTCAGAAAAGCTCCCATATCTGCCAGCTTCTATAAACACCATTTTACTGAACAGGAGTGCAGCATTCTGCTTTCCTGCCTTCCTCCAACAATTTTTTTTCGCGCACCTCGCCCAAGACAGTGCAAGTTATCTTCAAGGCACAAGCTCTGCACAGCAATACACTTATTTTAAGGAGAGGCACTTTTCCTTGTCATCAGATTCAACTCCATGTAATTTTGCAAATTGTCTTTTAGAAGCAGGCTACTGATCAATGTCCCATGTAAAATCATGTTTCTTTCTGGTGACTTTGTAGTTTGGCTTCACAAACTCACTCCAATGCAATGTGCGATCTTTCAAAAAAACCCGCAACCCACTAAATCTTTGTGCTGTCTTATCACACACAGATTTTTCATTCTGTTGTACCATTGCCAGAATGTAACCACTTATTTCAGTGCATTTAAAACATGTCATGTGTAGTGCAGCTCCCTGCACGTTTTCTGCAAGAGCAACCCACACTCTGTATTGGTTGTGGGCTGTTAATTTGTCAACAACTTTTTTCACCATGTATCACAGCCAACAGGTCACTATTTCCAAAACATATATCACTTAATAGCAACAGTACTTTAATCCATGGCATAGCGTGGGAACAGTCACATACTCTAGGGGCAATTTAGGGGCAGTTTAGAAAATATAAATTGTCTTTTCCTCCTAAACCTTTGCAAACTGATTCTGCAATTCCAAATCAATACACAAAAATCCAAATACCATTCACTCACTTTCTTTTTTAAGTGAGTCTCTCACCCATTGTAAGCATGGCACAGCTAAAATGCAATGTAGCCATTTTAGTGTGTTTCCCTAAACAGAATGCACCACCAGCACATGGAATTTACAGTTGACAAAAAACAAACCCTTTAGGCTCTCATCACAGATGTTACTCTTTCTCCTAAACTCCGCTCATTCCCACGTTATCTTCAGGAATGTCAACACTTCAAAAGCATACATTTATAAAGCGAACCTTCGCCTCCTTACATTACAGCCCCCCACTCGCTAGCACACTGCGGCTGGACCTCAATGTTTAAATCACTATTCACAATTTGCATGTCAAATCCTCACAACTATTTTCCTGCCCTCATGACAGAATAGAGTGAGAACTCTGTCTCACTTTGCAATCCAAATTGCAACTTAAACTGGGGAAACCGCATGATAAAATTCTTTCCTAATTGAACATAAATCTTTCTTCACCATTCATCGGAGCGTTTTAAACATAGCCATTTCCCGCTTGTTTATCGCCTTGCGCTCCCTGGCTTCGTTCCCAAGCAGTAAGTCAGCCACGACTGATTTACTGAAGGGGAAAGTCTTAACCACACAATCTATCGGCCGCGGCAAGCCAACACAAAAATGCTGTCTATTTGATGTCTCAAAGCTGCAGTGAGACCACCAAGGAAATGCGACAGCCTGCTCCTCACTCTGCACTGTGTTCTCTCACACAAGTTGTCATTTCACAGCAAGGCACTGCTCTGCACAAATCCCCAAGCTGCCACCAAATGTCTTGAAAAGGGGAAAATCTTCCTCGGGACCAGCCCTTGAGAGCAAAAATTACCCAAATCAGCCCAAAATACAGGTTCTATTGTGCCGAGCAGTGAACTCATGCTAATGACAAATGACACCTTCAAAATGTTTACCATTTATTAGAAAAAGCATAAACAGTAAAAATTTAGCAGCATCTTGGGGTTCAAGTTAGAGAAGATTACAAAACACAAAATTTAGAGAAATACAAAATATAGAGAAACATAGAGAAACATAGAGAAACATAGAGAAAAACAGTCTTACGCCCCTTGAATCAGCGCTGAGAGGCCCTGGCCCTCATAAGCTAGCTGTTGCCAGCCCCGCTCAGATGACAGCGCTGCAGGGTGCCGACAGAGCATCAGGTTCCGGACACTCGATCTTGCTCGAACCAAGTCCACGGATCGATCTCCCACCTGATCCATGTGGGCATGCATTTTTGTAATCTCGTGCTGTCAGTCCATGACGCACAGTTCCAGAAGTTTCCCTGTGCAAAATATAGGCTTGCTCATGGAAAAACCCAACTCTCTCTGAGATGCTCCCTGCTCGCTCCTACCCCTCCCTTGGAGCCCTCTCTGCGAAAGCACTGGAATGTCCTTATCAGCGTGTGGGCAAGGCCATACCAGGCCTTCTCAGGGAAACAGGATTTGTTTACCAAGCCATGCAGGGCTACAGTTAGAAAGGCAGAATATTCTAAGAGAAGCCAAGATGAATTAACCCCATGTGAGCAAGCTCTAAACGGCATGCACTCATAGCTTAGTGTTCATAGCACTTAAGATCTAAGCGCTATATAGGTGCCATAATGCTCCAAACGCTCCAATAATGTCTCTATTAGCTACAGAACTGGGGCCTCTGCCCTGCCTGTCTATCTACAATGCATAATGTGACCTACCACCTCTACTAGGCCTGCATATTCCTTGTAGCTCACTACTGCGTAATGGAGGTGCTACAACAGATTACTGTCAGCATTTAGCACATACTTTGAATAAACTATTGGCTTTCAGCGGCTAATGCTGTGATCTAAAGCCCTGATTGGCAAATTGTCACTTTTGTGTATCACGACAGCGTGGCTTAAATAGTCTCTGGGTATCCCAGGTGTCTCTGGGCTGATCATACCCAAAAGACTAGACTGCACATGCAGTTCTGGGAACCGAAATATGTGGGGGCATCCATCTTGTCCCCATCAATGCACTACAAGTCCAATCCCCAATGTTATCCTATGGGAGTGAGTGAGTCTGGTGCCACAAGCGCCAAGTCTGACTCCAAGTGGGTCTTTGGAGGGATGGAGAGGCCCTTCAGGGCCATGTAGGTGATCATGGCCAGGCTCCATCCTGACATCTTGGAGGGCTGGGGACATGAGGGGTAGGAATCATGACAGCATGGGAAGCATGTTGGTAGAGGGATGACAATGTTGGAGTGACACAGAGCTCTACACAAGTGGGGTTGTGGTAGTGCAGATATCAGAAGGGGAATTGGCAGTGGCAGGGAGGGCTGAGGTTGGGGGGTTTGTCTGGGGAAGAGTTCCTGAGTGAGCGCAGAGATGCTGCGGTAGTGGGAGGAGACTCATGATTTTTAGAGCGCCAGATAGCTCCTCTGGCTTGTAAGTTTGAGATTGCGCTGGGTGTATGGCCGGGGAGTATGGGGTAATTCTCAATAGATGCCAGGTGGTAGAGGGAAGATTATATGTTCGGGTGAGTTGAGGTGTGTGTGATGAGGGCTTGAGGCGTTTGGTGTTTGGCACACCAGAGCGCCCCTCTGATCTTAGAGTTAGAGGCGGAATGATGATTGGGAGGGCTGGCCAGGGGTGTCAGAGTATATCAGTGTTCGGGGGCAAGGGTCGTAGGTAGCAACCCGTTGTGGGATATAGGGGGGGTCTTGAAGTTAGGTGCTAGAGCAGAGGTTATGCGCCAGGAGGGGTGTGTTATGGGAATGGGTATGGTGCAGAAAGGCCGGGATGAGGGGTCGGAGAGGTGGTTTTGGTGAAGTGATATATCCATCCGGGACGGGACGTCAGGGGTTGTTCTGAGTGGTAATGAAATAGCAGCATCTAGAATTTGATTTGAGTCACCCGGATAGAGGGAGAAAGGGCCTAGCACATGGGAGACAGTAAATGCAATTACAGAGATGTAATAGTAGCACCTAGATTGGGATCCCCTGGATAGCAGCACTTGGATTGGGAATACCTAGATAGATCGAGAAGGGCCAAGTAAATGCAATAACCATAGATGTAATAGCATCGCTTAGATTTGGCACACCTGGACAGACAGGGAAAGGGCCTAACGCGGGGGACAACAGAAAATCCAATAACAGTAAATGCAGTAACAGAAGGTGCAATAGCAGTGCCTAGATCTGGGGCACCTGGATAGCGGGAGAGAGGGCCTGACACAGGGTACAACAGTAAATGCAAAAACTCTAGATGTAATAGCATCGCCAAGATTTGGGACACCTGGATAGAGGGAGAAGGGCCTAACACGGGGGACGACAGTAAATGCAATAACCCTAGATGTAATAGCAGCGCCTAGATGTCGGATACCTGGATAGAGGGAGAAAGGGCCTAACATGGAGGACAACAGTAAATGCAATAACCTTAGATGTAATAGCAGCGCCTAGATTTCAGACACCTGGATAGAGGGTGAAAGGGCCTAACACGGGGACAACAGTAAATGTAATAACAGTAAATGCAATAACCCTAGATGTAATAGCAGCGCCTAGCATTGGGACACCTGGATAGAGGGAGAAAGGGTCTAACACGGGCGACAACAGTAAATGCAATAACAGTAAATGTAATCACCCTAGATGTACTAGCAGAGCCTAGATTTGGGACACCTGGATAGAGGAAGAAAGGGCCTAACATGGGGACAACAGTAAATATAATAACAGTAAATGCAATAACCCTAGATGTACTAGCAGCACCTAGATTTGGGACACCTAGTTAGAGGGAGAAAGGATCTCACACAGGCGACAACAGTAAATGTAATAACAGTAAATGCAATAACCCTAGCAGCGCCAGGATTTAGGACACCTGGATTCGAGGGAGAAGGGCCGAACATGGGGACAACAGTAAATGCAATGATCCTAGATGCAACAGCAATGCCTAGATTGGGGACACCTGGATAGAGGGAGAAAGGGCTTAACACAAGGGACAACAGTAAATGCAATAACAGTAAATACAATAGCCCTAGATGGTAATAGCAGCGCCTAGATTTGGGACACCTGGATAGAGGGAGAAAGGGCCTAACACGGGGGACAGTACTAAGAACAATAGCAGCAGTAACAGGAACACAAAAGGCAGGTGGTACTCTGAAAGACTATGGGCCTCATTACGAGTTTGGAGGCAGCCATGTTGCTATTAGCACCATGGCTGCCTCCAAACTGGGCTCCATTACCGGGTTCCTGCAATAGGGATTTACCGGGTCATTCCGACATAGGGGGACCCGGTAAGTCCTCCTTGCAGTAACCATTCCCCATTCCCATTTGAGCCCTCATAGGGCTCAATGGGAATGGGGAGGGAGGTAACAACGGGCACATTACAAGTGTCCCGTTGTTACCTCCCTTTTCCCGTCGCGAGACCCGTAAAGGACGCAGGTTTTACCAGACGTCTGATCCGGGTCCCGCAAAGGGAACCTCGTAATCAGCCCTGACAGAATGAAGGGGGCCAGTCCCATAACGGCCCCCTTCATTCCGTCAGCGCCAGGGTCATAATGGGGCCTATGTTTTAAACTCCTGGCTAGTGTTAGCTGGCACAGTCAGGTGAATTTTGATGGGAGGCTGTCTGTCTCAGTGCTGTTGTCTGGGACAGTCAGGCTAGATGTGAGAGTCTGTTATGTGGCACATGTGGCTGGGGTACAATCTACTCAAAGCAATGTTTGGCTTAGGGCCATCTGAGAACAATATAGCTCTGCTTTAGATAGTGTCTGGCTAGAGGGCACAGGCTAATTAGATGCAGAATATGGCTATTGGGCCAATTACGTAAAGCAGTATATGGTGAGAGTTAAAACTAAAGCACAGGAGGACTCAACAGTGAATTTCGACAGGTTTGTGCACTTCACAGAAGATCAGCAGATGTAGGTCTCCTACCTGGTCGGACGCTGCTGATTGACGGCTGCAGGCACCACAGGCTAACATAGGCCAACACGGTCTGTATCTGCCACTTCATGAGCTGGTATCCTTTACCTCACGTCCTGGTGAAGGTCACTGTTCGCTGAGAAGATCCGTGTTAGCTGAGAAGGGTCAAGGTGATGCTTGACCTGCATGGTCCCACAATCCGACTGGTTGTGCTCGGCTTCAGACATAAGTCTGGCTCACCCCACCTCTATTTTTGTCCTTCGATGCATTCCCTTTCCGTTGTTTTACTTCCCCACCGCTTTTAAAACAACTGTAAAGTGTTCAAATAAAAAAACTTGCAATAAGACATGAAACCCCACAGTGTTCACGTCGGAGAGGATCTCATGGTCTTTGGCCCTGAGATCCTTTCTGAAGTGAGCACTGTCCTCTGTGTGTTTGCAGGATTTTGCTCAAATTCAGGATTTCTAGCTCCCCGCTGCCAGCAAGCGCTGCGTTAATGACAATGGGAAGCTAGAAATCCAAAGTGAGAGCAAAATCCTGCAAACAGACAGAGGACAGTGCTCACGTGAGCAATGTCCTCTATGTGTTCACAGGATTTCGCTCGCACTTCAGATTTCTAGCTCCCCGCTGCTGGCAATGTGGTGCATGCTGGCACTGGGGAGCTAGAAATCCGAAGTGCTAGCAAAATCCACTGAACTCACAGAAGACAGTGCTCACAGATTTTGTGTTCGCAGGGTTTTGTACACAAATCATATTGTAAACAGAAATGACAAATATATACGTATGTGTACAAAAAATAGTATGACGGTAACTTTGTTTTCTATATTTGGAACAGAAGAATACCAGTATATGAATGCAAAATTATGTCAGCCTAAAGAAATCTTCTATGCTTTATGCAGCCTTTCAGTCAAGTTATAAAGACACACAAAAATAAAACTGTGTGGCAATGCTATCTGTTAGTAAACATTATGAGCCTACTTTGAAAAAAGTAATTCAATGGGAAAATCAATGTCAATGCTTCCAGAATAAATTAACTGCCTGTAGTTGTGCCTTCTTACCATTTGGGAACTGTCATTTAAACATTCCACCTGCTTGAGAAATGGCAATCATTTCTGTTGGTTTAGGGCAATTTTGACCTTGCTGGTTGGCTCCCCTTTTATCAGCAAGCGAGTCTGTTGGCTAGGGTGGCTTTTCACTTGTTCTGAAGCGCATAGAGCACATAACAGAGATGTAAGGTATGGCTGGTGAGTATTGCAGGTAAGGCAGGGCAGCCCACGGTACATGTTTGCAAGTTATGCTTGATTTTGTGTATCATTGGTTAGCTACCTCACTGATTGAAACATAATAGAGCTTAAATGTTCATCTTCCCCTAGCCACCCAGTGAGCAAGGTGTGTCCCCATCCCCCAGGTGACTCTGGGAACCCGACGAAGACATGAGGTTAAACTCTTGTGTCTTCACCTGAAGACACAGGAGACTTGAACTCTCCTCCAATACCCTCCATTGACAGTAGAACAGAATGCCAGTAAGTGTGCGGGCTCAGCACCTGGAAAGTATTTCCAGGTCAACCAAAGATGGTTACCTGGCCATTCTTTGATGAAGTTAGGCTTTATGCCAGTTAACTGCACTAACACACTGTGGTGATACTAGCACGTCTCCCAATGCCCCCCACCCCAATCTTATTGGCTTGCTTGTGCAGCTGTGGTCTCTGGTGCAGGCCCGGCTCCAGGAATGTTCATCTGGGTGGGCCAGGTTTGTGATCAGGGGGGCCCAATTTCTATTCTGTGTGGGCGTTTGAGTACTCTAAAGAAAGGGCTGGTATTAATCCAGATTTCCCAGATTCGTGATCCAGAAGAAAATGTCTTCCCAGATCTGGACAAAAATAAATGTGCACCACTCTATAAAAACAGCACAGAGCAAAAGAGAAACTAGGAAAATAGTGTTGCAACATCCATCTACCTATCTTCACTTGTCATCTGCTCCTCCCGTTTCTATTATATCCACTTCTCCGTCACCTTGCACACCCAATCACCTTCCATCAGGTCAGGTCCCCCGACCACCATTCCCATTTACCTCCAATCCCACCTACCCCAAAAACCCACACCATGGTCATCATTACAAGTTTGCCGGTCCGGAAATAATGGTGCTGGTAAGCTTACCAGCACTGTTGTTTCCGGACTGGCAAACTACGAGTCTGCCTGCCAGAGCCGCTGTGTCTGACAGGGCAAACCCTGCCAGACACATCGGCCACGGTAGGCAGACCGTCACGGAAGCACCAGCACTGTTAACAACGGTTCAGTGCTTCCCTGGTCCCCATTCCCATGGAGTCTTACGGGACTCCATGGGAATGGGGACTTACAATTGACTGGCGCCTGACTTTCCGGAACGCCCGGGTTGTAATACCTCAGTCTTTCCGGCAAGTCTGGCGCCAGTAAATCATTAAGGGTCTGGCGGCAAACTGCCGGTAGTACCAGCACGGTTATCGCCAGACTCTTAATGAGCCCCCCATGTCTTTCTTGGCCTGGCTGTGGAGAATCAAGGGTGATGCTGCCTCTTCCTCTGCGAGGACTGGGCAGCAAGGCCCCCAGTCTTTGTTCCATTTCAGATGGTGCGTGCCCAACAATGCCATCCTAAACACTGTGGCTACTCCCAGCAGGCCCAGAAGGAGGTGCTTTCTGTCCTGCCATCTAGTTGTAAAAGATAGTCCCCCCTCTCCAGAATACTGAAGCAAGGAATAGGACATCTTGTTTCTTACAAAATGACATTTCGAAGAAAAACATTTTATTTTTTTGCTACATTTTTGAAGAACACTTTAATTGAGTTGAGTGCAGGAGGGAGTGGTAGCCTGTAGGAGAGAGAACTTAGGATTGGGGGGAGTGGGATCAATAGGCAGGCAGTGCAGGTTAAGGGGTTTCCAGCTGTCTGTTATTGCTCCCGCTTGGGCTTGGCAGGGAGGAGAGGAGGTTCCTCCCTGCCATCCCCCTGTACATCAATGTCTAGTACATACTGTTTACATGCTGGTTAGAAAATATGCAATTGTCCATGATGGCTTTTTGTTTGATGTGTTTACTTTGATTTGCTATTCAATTTCACAATTTTGTTCAATATATGTGGCCTGATATTTTCAAAGAATGGTGCGTGTGTGTTCTTGGCAGGTCCTGACACATGCGCTACTCATCTATTAAACCGCGAGTGAGGCTTTTTTGAAATAGCTTATACTGTGAACTGAATGATTACATTATTGCCCAGGATCACACACTTTGGTTAAGCGGGAAAGTAAGAATTTGAAACTTGCTTGAAATTTAGATAGTTGACTACGCATCCTCCAAGCTCAAGTTGGTACAAATATGTGTTGAAATTTGGTTTTGAATATCTGAAATAATACTCAATTTTATACAATTGCTTTAAAAAGTCACATGATAAACCAACCTGACAAGGTTATCATTGTAGAAACGTGTTGATGAAAAAGAGTAAGGGAGTAATTTTGTTTGCAATCCTAAATTGCACCACTCCTGTTTTCAGTTTTTTGCAAAAGTTCACCTCCATGCAATTGTAATTGTTTCCACCAAGTGCTGGTAAACTAAAGCATAAAACACTGGTAAATATCGCCTTTGATCTTCCCTTTTCCTCTATGTGTCTGGAAAAGTGTAAATACCTCCCACAATTAACAATTGTTTTACATGTAACCAGTGTAAAAAAGTCAGGTGTATTCCATAGGAATCCATTGGTTTTGCAGCAACATAAAAATACATTCTGGTGGAAAACCAATCGGATTCGGCAAAGGGACCTTTAAGAGCAGGCAAACTTGTTAAATTCGATCTGCTCTCCAACTTCACCTACCACACCATCCAAATTCCTGCAGTGAACAAAAAGTTGTGATAAATGCTTTTAGCGCAACTTTTTCCACTTCGCTTGACTTGGAAAATGATCCACTATGATTATAGCTTTATTTTCCCCATCCTGAATGATAGCCTACAAACTCCAGCATAAAAGTTAATGAGATGTTAAAAGAAATCTGATAAGAGTACCAACATCAACCCCAGACAAGTGTTTCGGTCTGGTTGGACCTCATCAGTATGGTGGAGCTGTGCCTCTCTAGGAATAGTGAGAAAAGGGTCCACGTCTGGGGCTGTTGCTGGTACTCTTGTTCAGAGGAGAATTGCTTAGCATTTCGGTGCTGGACTGCCCTAGGGCAGGACAAAGACTGATATGGTTTAGATATTTCTCCTTTGTTAAAGATAGTGAGCTAAAGAGACTCTGGGTAAGTCTATCATCACCGGGACTAATGTCCGGCAGAGGTACTCCCAGGTCCCCCCTTGTTTTTTGCATATTAAGTAACTTTGGGTCTCACCCTAAGTTACTAGGGGAATCCAGACATGGACCCCTTGCTCACTATTCTTAGAGAGACACAGCTCCACCCTACTGATGAGGTCCAACTAGACCGAAACACGTGTCTGGGGTTGCTGTTGGTACTCTTGTTCAGAGGAGAATTGCTTAGTATTTCAGTGCTGGACTGCCCTAGTGCAGGACAAAGACTGATATGTTTTAGATATTTCTCATCTGTGAAAGATAGTGAGCTAAAGACTCCTGGTAAGTCTCTCGTAACTGGGACTAATGTCCGACTGAGGGACTCCCAGGGCCCCCATTGTTTTTTTCACTTTTTGATTTTACTCCTCTCCGCTCCAGAATTACATTTTTGTTACTACCAACCTTATTTTTTCACTTATACTTAAGTTGTTATTGCATCAGAATATATATTTTCAATGTAATTTGTAAAGAACCCCAGTTGATTGATGCACCTTCTGTAGACATCCGTGTGAAAGCAACATCATGGGGGTCATTACGAGATAGGTGGTAGCCATGGTGCTATTATAACCATGGCTGCCTCCCATACCGTGACAGAGTCCGGTCTTGTTCAAGTCCATTGTCCAGTCCATTCCGCCCCGGAGGGACCGGTAAAATTGAACAAACCATTCCCCATTCCCATTTGAGTCCCCATAGGGCTCAATAGGAATGGTGAGGGCGCTAATAACGGGCTCACGACTAGCAAGCCTGTTATTAGCGCCCTGGTGCCTTAGTGGGACCCGTAAAGGACGTGTGGTCCAACCACACATCCCTTACGGTTCCCGCTAAGGGACCTCAGAATTGGGCGGTAGGGGATTACCGGCACCGGTCTCCTTACCGGCGCCGGTAATCCCTTACCGCCCAACTCATAATGACCCCCCATGTGTCATTTATTGTTTGATATAGTTAAACATTTAATAAAGCATGATGTTCAAAAATGTTATATTCCCACAACAAAATAGACATGCTTTAAATGACAGAAACCAACTTTGTGATTTTAGGTTTGAGAAAATAGTTGTAGGCCTGCTTAAGTAAGTGTGATTGAGTATGCTTGAGTAAGTGTGCTTCTTCACTTAGTGGTGTTTAATGGCCCTTCATCTCCCTGGTTGTTTGTGCTTTCATGTCTTTGGGGCATAGATCATTGTTCAGGGCAAGCAAACAAATCCTGGCTGGGACTCCTGCAGTGCAGCCTCTCAGAATGATAATCTCTCAGAGGTTCCTGCTGCACATTAGGGCCTGATTCACAGAACGCTTTCCTATGGGATTGCGCCATTTTAAAACACTTCTGTGAATCAGGCCCTTCGAGTGAAATGCCCACTGCTGGCGATTGAGCCGGCTCTCGCCAGAACCGAGATCCGGCTCCAGATGTGTAGCTGGATCTCTGGACCCGGCAAGAGCCAGCGCTGGGGGAAAAAAAAGGAAGCACCCGTGAGCAAACTATAACTTCCTCTGGTGACCCTGTGCAAGGGGTCACAAGAGGGAGTTACAGTCCTCAGCCACAACCCGGTTCATTTATTTATTTATGCAATGTTTGTCTGATACATAGACCCAGATTATTTATTTATTTCTGTAATGTTTGTAAAATACCTGTATCCGACACACATTGCATGAATAAATAAATACCCCTATTAGCATTGAAACTATCACACATGATGCAGCCACCCAACTGCTTTCAGAGGGGAGCTGCAGGAGCTGTGCCGGGTGTGGTTCAAGTAAAAGAAAACCTTTCTTATAGCAACAGCAATCACCCTGTTTGAATAGTACCGAAGGGGAAGTTTAAAAAAAAAAAGAGGGATGCAAACTGCATTTTAAAGTATATTTACTCAGCAAAACTGGTCAAAACTATTTTTCCGCATAGTGAAGTAACTCCTCATCTATGCCATGGAAGTGGTTTAAAGTGGAATTGATATATAGTTTAAAAAAGAAGCAGCATGAAAGTAATAGCGCTATTTAAAACTATTATTTTGGACATTTCCTTTGATCGGAGGTCAACTGCTAACTACGCTCCCCCCAAACCACTGCCCCCACCCGGCCCTTGTGGGATCCCCCACCAATTTCTTTCCATTTCCACCACTCTAAATGCCCCCCCACACCCCCAAATTCCACACTCCCTCGGGTCCCACATTGAAGTCCTCCTTTCTAGGGGGGGCCAGGGAGTGGCCTTGGGGGGGGGCCTGGCCCCCCTGCTGGAGCCGGGCCTGCTCTGGTGTAGCGCTTTCCTGGAAGGGACACTCTTAAAACAGGTGCTACATGCATCTTGTTTTCTCCTTGGCAGGAGAACACTCGGGATATCAGGGTTACTTTTGTTTCAGTCAGCAGGCATCGCTGGCCAATCTGGAGGCTTCATAGCATTTTGTCAAACCCATCTAACACCAGGACAGGAATGCGCCACACTATATCTGCACCTTCGCTGCTGCTCCAAGGCTGCATCCCGATAAGTGTACAATAACAGATTAAGGACAACCAACATTGGACATTTTAAAGTGCAGGTAGGCAAGTAGGCAGGTAGCCAGTACGGCCGGCTGTGCTTAGGATGTGACCACGATGGGTGAAGTGCTAAAGTGGAGGCAGAGGAAGAGAGGGACAGAGGCAGGTTAGATACAAGGGAAAAATGTCAGCTCTGCTAGCTAGGATAAATGGCTGGGTGGAGTGAATGCTTCTGACTGAGCACAGAATGTAATTCTATAGGTCACATATTTGAATTCCATTGAGGTGGAATTCAGATTGTCCACACATACGTTACAGAAAGTCATAATTCTATTAAAGACACGGAGGCGAAGGATTATCTCTTTCTCTCATCTTTACTACTCAAGCAGCACCATGAAAACAATAACAGTAACATACAAAATGGGAAAAACTCCATGTTTCGAGTTTTTTGTATTCCTTAGTGTTATTGGCCTTTCCAAAAAATGAGACCTTAATAAACCAGTAATCTCAGTCCATCCCTATAGATCCTGTTCACCATTGTATGAAATCCTCTCCCTTTGGCTGATCCTTTCTGAACTGTAACATCCCAACTGGTAAACGCTGTTGAACTGTTCCCTTGAACCAAAACGTCATGAACCTGTTGGCTTATTACCCGACATGGAACCTGCAAAACAAACCATATTTCAGTCTTCCGGTCCAAAAGGGTGGATAGTCGACATATGAATGAAAACCAAATCAAACATCACTTTGTAATCATGCCATTACATTAAAACATCTTATTACAAAACATTAATTCGATTATTCGGGTGAGATAATCCTTAGCCTTTGTGTCTTTAATAGAATTATGGCTTTCTGTAACGTATGCGTGGAAAATCTGAATTCTATGTCAAGACCTGCAGGGTCTGATTATGCGTGTTCATAGCTTACTTACCACCAACGTTGCCACCTTTTCTACTGCCTTGAAATAAAATGTTTTTTTAAAAACCTTGATTTATGTGACTCAGTACAACAACACATTATTTGCAAAGACATATATTTGTTTGAGTGCCGTTTGTCAACATATTTTGTTCCCAAGTCCTGACTTTGAGGGCCTCCTCATGAATGTCCACCTTTACTGCACTGAGTTTTTTATATTATTGATAATAACCAAAAACGATGAGTCCAACAGGCATCTCGCCAATTATTAACAAAAGAGAAGAAAAACACTGTGACCCCCACATCCCCTAAACATGGCAAACAGATAAGCATCACTCAGAACCATTTCCCTGTCATTCAAACACATGGGGCCTCATTACGAGTCAGGCGGAATGGGTTAACGGGTGCCGCTAATGGATGCGGACCCGTTAAACCCATTCCGCCTGATTACGAGGTCCCCTCGCGGGACCCAGTAAGGATACCTGGTAAAACCAGGCGTTGTTACCGGGTCCCACGAGGGGACCAGGGAGCTAACAACGGGCCGGTCTTAATCGGCCCGTTGTTAGCTCCCTGCACCCATTCCCATTGAGCCCTATGGGGGCTCGAATGGGAATGAGGAAGGTCCGGGCCCGGGTTCCCTGAGGGAGGAAATACCGGGCCCTCCAAACTCGGAATGGCCCGGTAATTCCCCTTTCAGGGAACCCGGACCCGGAGCGGTTTTGGAGGCAGCCATGCCATCAATAGCGGCATGGCTACCGCCAAAGCCGTAATGAGGCCCATGGTCCTTTGTCAGCACTATATGAGGTATTTCCTTCACCGGTTCAAATTACTGACATGTTTTTAAGCAGTTGCGCTTTATAAAAGTATTTTTCTTTATCCCTGACATATTCATGGAAGGGAAGCCAGTGTCACGATCCATGCCCCTGACCTCCTCAGGTATAACAGCCACCTGGCAGAAGTGGGGCTAAAGCCCTTCACACTGGCCCCAAGGGCCTTAAAACTCCATCAGAAACATACATTGGGTTAGTCCTGGTGCCTTTGGCGCCAGGCTCATTATAAGGAATAAAGCAATACCAATTTTGGACCTTAATCTAACATAACATGGAGGACTATCACACAGCTCAGTTCTTTAGAACCAAGCCATGCGGTCTAGTGTTTTGGGTGTGGCTGGGCCTGGAACTACTTGGCCTGGAACTACTTTACCTGGGCTAATTAAATCACACCCAAACAGCAGAACACGCTTTGCGTTATTCTGCACTCCTGCAGCGTAACTTTCACAGTGTCCAGCTCCTGCTCATCTGCTTCTCCCGCGGCCCAATCCTGAAGCCCTAGATCTGGATTCCATTAATAACCTGGAAGAACAGCATTAACGAGCAAGAAGACTTACCTGTGAAGTAACCGGTCTTGAATCCATCCTGCGCTTCGCTTACCTCGCCCATCTCCAGGGTTCGGCGCAACCTGCAAAGGTAAAGAAACAAGGACAGCATTAATAACAATTCTTACCTGGGCAAGCAGCGAGTCCTGGCAGCACCCTGCGCTTCTCTTACCTCGCCCATCTCCGGGGTTCACCGCAACCTGCAAGGGAGAAGGAACAAGGTCAGCATTAACAAAGCACTTACCTGGGCAAGCAGCGCTTTGATCGCTCATCACTCTGGAACATCACCGCAACATGTACAAAGAAGAGAAGAGAACACAGGTTAGCAATTAACAACAAGAAACAGAGCAGCACTCCACGCATCAATAACTCACCGTGGTCTTCGCCATCGGCGCGGCAACTCCGAGATCGCAACCATCCCTGTGAAAACAAAAAGAGACATTGGGTGTCATTCCGAGGTTGGAGTTAAGGTAAAAACGATGCCAGTAAAGGATTACCGGCATCGCTTACCGCTACGGTCTATTCTCACCAACCAGACTGCTATTTACGGCATCATACTTTATGATGCCATAAATAGCGGTCCAGGCACGCGCGCGCCACACAACATGCCGGCATTACCGGCCTGCCGTAAACTGGAGCTGATCACAAGCCATGCAGACATGCAAATAACGGCCTACTGAAGCCCGAAAAGTACCTTACTGGCATGGAGTAAATACCGGCATCTCCGAGAAGGTGTTAAGAACCCTGAGCAGTGTTTCCAAGAGCCACAGGTGCACACAATCAGCACAGGTGGAGGAAATGGAGTCTGGTACAGCACAAAAGAAGTACACCCGCACACCACACCACCTCCCACACCAAGATGATACCAATAGTAATAGCATTACTTGAGCTGGAGGCCCTGCTTGCAAGGCAGCAACAACAACAACCACAGCCCCGACCACAGAGGATACACAGGAGGAGAAGGAGGGTGAGACAAGGCCCAGCATGCCCCACCAGTGCAGCCACAGTTATCATGCCGGCAGCCCTCTATCCCTCGCATCAGAGCCACCCCCTTTAATCTAACACCAGAGCAAATCCACAACCTGTACCGGCTTGACCGTGACACCATCACCACCATAGTGGACCTGATACATGACGACATAGTGAGCCTCATAGAAATATGCACCGGTATCCCCCCTCTACTGAAGGTAGTGTCTGTGCTCCACTTCCTTGCCACAGGCACCTACCAGCACACAGTGGGGCACATGCATGGCATATCACAACCCTTATTGTCCTGGATACTGAACCAAGTGCTGGATGCCCTCCTCAAGCACACAAGGGACTACATATCCCTACCACGGACTCCCCAGGAGATATTCAATACAAAAGTTGCCTTCCATGCACAGGCAGCCATGCCAAATTGTATAGGTGCCCTCGACTGCACCCACGTGGAGTTGGTGGTCCCGCATGCCATGGAGGTGGCATATCGCAACCGCAAGCAATACCACTCCATCAACGTGCTTATGGTATGTAACGCCAGCAAGATCATCACACATTGCTGTGCCCGATATCCAGGATCAACTCATGACCCTTTGGTCCTGCGGCACTCCACGCTACCACGCTATATGGAGCGACATGCTGGATGACGTGCCTGGATGCTTGGTGAGTTGCCTGACTGGGCCATAGCAGTGCATCAGGGTTGTGAGGTGGGTGGCTGCATACTCCATCTGGGTGGGAAGGGGGAAGAGATACATAATCCACCTGGGTGGGAAGGGGGGGGGAGATGCATACTCCACCTGGGTGGGAAGGGGGGGGAGATACATACTCCACCTGGGTGGGAAGGGGGGAGATGCATACTCCACCTGGGTGGGAAGGGGGGGGAGATACATACTCCACCTGGGTGGGAAGGGGGGGAGATGCATACTCCACCTGGGTGGGAAGGGGGGGAGATGCATACTCCACTTAGGTGGGAAGGGCGGAGGAGATGCATACTCCACCTGGGTGGAAATGTTGACGCCAGTGCACGATGTGCACCTCATCGAACACTGTGTGCCAAAGCAAGTGAAACGGCACATGACTACTAAATCCCACGGTGATGAAGTAAGGCCGACACCTAACACTACATGACTAGCAGGTAACCAGGCCACACCCCACAACACATGCACCATTCATCGGCGGCCCTCACACACCGTAAGGGCATCCTGCACTATGCACTGCATAAGCACTATGTCGCTGCCTCCAGCATGTCACCACACAGGACAGTCATCCCTCGGAGTGCATAGAAGTGAGCCTAACAGGGATACCACAGCATGTCACTGGTTCTGCACACCCATAGGAGTGCTGCAAGTCACCATGGTACTGATCAGTGCAGAATGACGAATATGCTACTGACTACAGCCAACACTCCCTACTACCAAATCTCACAGAACACAACACATCAATGATTTTACTCCAACACTGCTGCATGCAAATACGATGCACGTGCAACAAGATGTGAGTGCACACCATAACCCATCTTGAAGATGCTAGCCCCTCCATCATTCCATTGCACAGGACACAAAGCAGGGCCAGAAATTGGGTCAATGCATCCAGGGACTTGTGTGTATGGGCAGAAATCACCTGCTGCCATGTAAGACTAGTACAGTTGTCCACCATGAATGTACGAACACTTACCTTCATTCCTCTCTCATGCAGGTGATGGTGGCTATCACTTGAAGCCGTGGCTCATGACCCCTGTCCGAAACCCACAGAACAGGCGCGAGGAGGACTACAATCGTTCCCATACCCGTACACGTGTGGTGATTGAGCAGACCTTTGGCCTGTTGAAGGCACAATTTCGTTGCCTCAGCTGGTCGGGTGGGGCACTCATCTACAGCCATGAGAAGGTGCCTAAGATCACCATGGCATGTGTAATGCTGCACAATATGTGCATCCATTGGAACGTGCCCCTGCCCCCTGACATGGAACTGCTACCACCTGATGATGATGAAGGGGAGGAGAAGGAAGAAGTGGCAGGACAGCATCACAGTGCCAATGCACAGGAGGGACGTGCCGTGCGGCAATTATTGATTGGACAATATTTCTGACACACAAGTCAGCAGAGGGTGTGAAGATGTCAGGACATTGGGCACTGGGTGTGGGGATACATGTACACTATGCACTATGCAATATTAAATGACACATGCGCAATGATGAATGCCACTCTGGTGTTTTTCAGATGAACAACCAGTGTATTTAAAGTGAACATTTCAACGTGAAAAACAAACCCTCCACCACCCTCCCCCCTCCCTCTCCCACCACAACTCCCAAACACACCCTCACGCCTCTCCCCCTCCCACCACAACTCCCCAACACCCCCTCACCCTCTCCCCCTCTACCCAAAACTCCCCAAGACACCCTCACCCTCCTCCCCCTCCCACCACAACTTCCCAACACACCCTCACCCCCTCCCCCTCCCACCACAACAACCCCACACTAGTCCCATAGGGTCCACATAGCCCACATGTGGATGGCAGTAATGTCACTTTGGGCTCCCGGAGCCAGGGGAAGGCATGTCCTGGCGGCGCAGCGTACGGAGCGACCGACTGAGCGGGCTCGGGTGGGTCGAGTTGCTAGTTGAGGGGGTGTCCTCATGCTGGGGCTGTTGTGCATGATGTGCAGTCTCCAGAGCATCGGCTATGCAGCCGAGGACCTCACAGAGCCGGTTGGTGCTGTCCGTTATTACCTGGCCCAGTGCCCTCAATTCATCCCGCCACTCCTCCCTGGCCTGCAGAATGTCCTGCATAAAATCAGTGATCAGGGCTGTGAGCTGTTCAGCACGCTGTGCATCTGTGGCTGATGTTGTGGCCCTGCTGGGGATCGGGCTGACATGTCCTGCCAGCGCTTCCTCAAGGGAACTGGCCACAGGACTGGCATGTCCCTGTGTTGGTCCTTGGCCAGATAGCTCAGGTGTGTCGGTCTCACCCGAGTCACTAAAGGAGACCTGGGGGTTACAGTGGGCATAAGAGGTGTGGACGACTTCAAATGTGTCCTCCTCAGTCGCTCCACAGATGGAATTGGGGCTGTCGACAACATCGAGGGGGGCCGTGGCTGCCACCTCCCCAGCCACACTCGACTCCTCAGACCGCGGCGTAGGGCATGTGTCTGTGCAGGGAGGGGTGGGGGTCCGGGTGGTGCACCTTCCACAGGCCTTGCTGGAGCTGGCGGTATGCGTCCAGGTGTTGTCTTCCTTGCTGGGAGACGGCGGCCCCTGGAAGTGCTGGGATGGTTGCTCTCCTGCTCCTCGCTGTCATGCTCACTACCTGTGGGGGTGGAAGAGAGAGACGGCATGAGTGATGATTTGAGAGCCTGCATTTATACAGGGCTACAATAGCACATTCAGATATTTGTGGGTTATCGGCATTTGAGTGGGGAACGGCACATAATTCAATACTTGGGTGGTAAATGCATGCATATGTCTGTGTCACTCATGTTGGCCGGGTACTGTGCTGTCTAACATGCACACTGTTTACATCAACTGCCCTGTGTGCCTCATGCAATGGGCCACTTTGTATGGTATGTGTCATATAGGTTACGGCCTCGCACCTGGCACTGGCCTGGGTCTCACTTGCTTCGGCATGATTTACAGGGGGTGTGGGTGACCATGCCGTGACTCCTTGGCCAGACCTTAGCAGTGACTTTCATAACATTGGCGTTGGCAGTATTGACTTTGGCCACGCACCTCCATCAGCGGATGACGTTGCACCACACTCCATTTCTCCGACCCCTTCAATGGATTCGGGGCCTATCATGGCCGCACATGTCTCCTCCTACGGCATGAGTTTCATGGGCGAACCTGGGCCTCCTCCAGTCTCCCAGGCCTGGCTTCTATTCGCAGAGAGGATGCTCCGCACCCTCAGCCGCAGATCGTCCCACCTTTTGCGGCAATCCTTTGTGGTGCGGCGGGTGTTGCCCACATCGCTCACCTTCTGCGCCACTAGTGCCCAGATGTTTTTTTTTTAGCACCGCCACCCTCCACATGTCATTGCTGAAAACAGTGTCAGCATGCTCATGGAGGGTATCCACTAGCATTTGCAGTTCGTCAGGGCTGAACCGCTCCTTTCGGAGGCGGGCAGCTCCCTTCTTCGGCGCTTTGGGCATTCCTCAGTAGTGGTGGTAACTTTCCGGTGTGTCAACAGTGTGCCAGGGGTCCTGTCTGGTGAGGATGGCAATGGATTGTGTTTTTAAAGATGGCCGCCGTGCTCCTTCCAGTTCCTGTGCGATGACGCTATTTCCGGTTCTGCATTTTAATGGTGACCGTAAATAACGGTGCCCGCTATTTACAGTCACCGCTAATGCTACGTTGCTCCATGGCAGTAGTGTTCCCTACGGTGCGGTTCATGCCGGTAGGGGGGTTTTCGGGCATTTTTGGGCCATGGCGCTACGGTCATTACCGGCATGGCGCTAAGCTTGTGCCCGCGAACTCGTAATAGTGTGCTTTTAGCGGTCTATTGCCTGCTCGGACACGCTGTTTGCGCTGTGCCGGTAATGGACGTAACTTACCTCCAATCTCGGAATGACTCCCATTGTTAGGGAACAGCGTAGTGGAGCAAAACGGCGAGAAGACAGAGAAAACATAGGGAAAGAAAGAGAGAGAATAAAGACGGAAAAGACATTATAACTCACCTGGAAGACAGCAAGCAGAGTCAGAGTCACAGCCGGTCTGGACCTGACATAAGGGCACACGGACCAGTGAAGCAACTAGGTCCACGGAACGCCCGCACCAACCACGCGCCCCTGCACAGAGACGCAGGACGGAGAGTTCAACGCACAAAAACCTAAGGTGAGCAATAACCCCAAGGGAGGGGATTTTGGACCAGAGGGAGGTGGGAGTCCACCCATCACAGAACCAGTATCTTAAGCTTCCATTTTCCTGTAATAGGCGCTACCCAACGTCTGGCACATAACCAAGCAGAGAGGGGTCCGGGATAGCGCTTGGACTTCCATCCAGTATCGTGTGGCGCCCCAGTGGATACCAGGTGAGCGTAACAGAGCGCGAAGCCTCAAAACATCCACCTGGGTGTCAAACATCAGAGACTAACCAACTAGCCCAGTTACTAGGAGCATTACAGGCCAAGGTGCACTCCGCCCGGCAAGAAACCAACGCCCTTAGGAGGGAGTTAATTTGTCACCAAGGACCGCATCAATGAATTAGCCAGACAATTGCTCCAAACACAGGCTGGGCAGGCTCCGTTGCCAGGAAGTATTCCGTGGGTTCCAGCCACATCATCAATCCAGTGCAGGTGGTCCTCCATGGGGCAGTCCCTTTGGCCCCACCGGAATATTTTATGGGGGACCCAAGAAAATATGAAGTATTCTTGAACCAATGCCGCCTCCATTTTCTTTGTAGACCCTGAGCCTTTCCTAACGATCAGTCACGGGTTGCCTTCGTTCTGTCATATCTGATTGGCAGTGCCGTGGATTGGTCCATACCATTAGTAAGCCAGGATGACCCACTCCTGCGGGATTTCAGGGAGTTTAAACAGGAGATGGAGAAGCTGTTCGCCCGACATACCCAGGTCCAAGCTCTGGACAACGAACTTCTGTCTCTCCGCCAAGGCAGCCAAGATTTGTTAACATATATCGCCACTTTTAACAGACTTGTCATTGAAACTGGGTGGCCTGAGGAAAAACGAACAACGTTATTCCATCGAGGATTACGGGGGGAATTGAAAGCTCAGGTAGTAAACCCGCCAAAAGACTGTGCAGAGTTCATCAACCTAGTGGTGCAACTAGACCACAGGCTGCAAGATCGAAGGACAGATCGAGCCAGAACGGAGAATCGGACTGTGTATGTACGCTCAAAGGGGAACATTCCGCGTTCATCAGAAAACACTTCGAAACCCATGCAAATTGGGGGGGTACGGAGCCCATTAACCAAGGCCGAAAGAGACAACAGCAATTATGCCTGTACTGCAGGAAATCAGGTCACTTCCTTAGAGAATGTCCCGTAAAAACCCCCCTAGGAGAACAGTTGGAGCTACAGAGACAGAAGGAGGAGAACAAGAGTCAGAAAACTTCCAGGCCCGGCAAGCGTAGAGGTCCGTTTGTCGAGCGAAGGAAAAAAGCCACAGACCTCACACCTTGCCCTGTCTGTGATTTTGATCAGTCACCAACAACTGTCTCAGATGCATGCTGTGGAGGCATACATAGACAGCGGAGCCGTTGGTAACTACATAGACCAAGGCCTGGCAACAAGGATGGGGCTTCCCATCTGTCAGAAAACGACAACTGAGAAGATCACCACTGTCAACGGCACAGAGATAGCTTCTGGTCCTATAACTCAACGCACAGCAGAATTGACCCTTCTGTGCCAAGACGGACATCGGGAAGCCATTGCCTTCAACCTTATCAAGGCCCCTCAGTTCCGGGTGATTCTAGGGATGCCGTGGTTGGTGGCTCACAATCCTAACATCGACTGGTGAGCGAAAAAATGTGCCTTCTCCAATGAGTGTGCTCACGCGTGCTACCAAGTGGAAATGCCATTGTCTGACCCAAAGACACCTGTCCAAGGTAAAGAGGTGTTGGTACTAGGTGTAACAAGTACACTACCAAGCGAATACCACGATTTCCAAGACGTTTTCCAAAAAGAACAGGCTAATACCTTACCCCGTCACAGGCCATATGACTTTCAGATCGACCTCGTACCTCGTGCACAAATCCCGCTTCGTCAAATTTGTGCACTCACCAAACCTGAAAATCTCCACTTGAAATCATATCTGGACCAATACCTGGCAAACGGTTTTATCCGCCCGTCCAAATCCCTGGCAGCCTCGACCCTATTCTTCGTACCCAAGAAGGAGGGGGACTTGAGAATGTGCATCGACTTCCGCGCACTAAACTAGGTAACAGTTGAAAACCCTTATCCTCTACCCCTTATCCCAGAACTGCCGTACAAAGTCAAGGATGCCCAAATTTACACCAAATTGGACCTCAGGTGGGCATACCATCTCGTGCGTGTAAAGAAAGGAGACAAATGGAAGACCGCCTTTCGTACTAAGTATGGGCTGTACGAATATCAGGTGATGCCGTATGGGCTTTAAAATGCTCCCGCCGCGTTCCAGTACTTCATGAACGATGTACTATGGGAATTGATCGGCATATGTGCCCTAGTTTACATCGATGACATCTTGGTATACTCCTCTTCTAAACAGGACCATGTCAGGCACGTTCGCTCCGTCCTTGCAAGGCCCCTCAGTTTTCAGGCCTCAAGTTCCTTGAAAAATGCTCCTTCCATGTCACCGAAGTCGAGTTCCTTGGTTTTGTACTCACTCCCAGAGGCGTCCGGATGGATATTCACAAAGTAGACGCCATCCTTAGCTGGCCATCACCGTCTTCAGTTAAAGGTGTCCAAAGTATGCTCGGCTTTGCGAACTTTTATCGCCGATTCATCCTGGGTTTCTCCCAGATTGTGCACTGGATCACTTCTTTATTACGAAAAAACAACAAACTGTTCCAATGGACAGAAGAGGCGGAAAAGGCTTTCCAGGAACTCAAGAAAAGATTTACCTCAGCCCCGGTGCTACGACACCCCCGCCCAGATCTCCCATATGTAGTGGAAACAGATGCCTCCAGCATGGCAATGGGGGCTGTTCTTTCCCAAAGGGATCCCGAAAAAGGCCAGTTACATCGCGTGGCCTTTTGGTTGCTAAAATTTACTACACCTGAACTTAACTATGCAATAACAGACAAGGAACTTGTAGTGATCAATGCATCTGTAAGGCTTGGCGGCGTTATCTCCTAGGCGCCTGACATACCATCACAGTCATCACCGACCATCACAACCTACAATACCTCAAGACGGCAAAGGCTCAATCGTCCCGTCAACTCCGATGGGCTTTATTCTTCGCAGAATATGATTACATAATCACGTACCGACCTGGAGTCCAGAACAGAAAAGCCGACGCCCTATCCCGCATGGGTATTGATGAGAACACATATTCAACCCCAGACCATGTGGCCATTATTCCAGGTGACAAACTACTAGGACTTACAACAACGTTATCTCTGGACAAACTCCAAAAGGAAATTCGGCTCCTAATGAACACAGAGGCTCTACAAGACTGGCCACTCAAGGTGAACATTACACAACAAAGAACCAACTCCCGTATTTCAGAGGGCGTTTATATCTACCGAATAAGGCACTACAAGAACAAGTCATTTCTTGTAACCACGATCCCCTGATAGAAGGACATCCAGGAATTGCCAAGACCCTAGCCAAGGTGAAAAGAAATTGTTGGTGGCTGAACTGGCAAAAGGACATTACGCAGTTTATCCTGTCATGTGGCATTTGTGCACAGAATAAATCCCAGAAACAAAGACCTGTGGGCCTTCTTCAACCCCTTAAATTCTACCTGCACCTTGGCACACACTCTCCCTCAATTTCATCACAGAGCTGCCTCCGTGTCAAGGGTTCAACGCTATTCTAGTGGTTGTTGACCTATTCTCTAAAATGGCCCATTTCATTCCGCTTCAGGGTCTACCAAACGCATCCAGTCTGGCAAAGGTGTTTTTAGAGCAAATCACACGATTACATGGTTTCCCCTCCATCCTGATTTCTAACCAAGGGAGTCAGTTTGTGTCAAACTTCTGGAGGAAGAGTTGTGCGATTGCCCAAACCGATATTCGCCTGTCCACTAGTCACCATCCCCAAACTGATGGCCAAATGGAGTGAACGAAAAGACACTAGAGCAATACCTACGGTGCATGTTACATCAAGTGGAAGAATGCTGGAAGGATGTGCTGTGGATAGCCGAATGTGCATACAACAACTCGCTACACACCAGTACTTTTGAGTTTAAAAATTTTAACATTTTCTAAAACACTATTACAAGAACATACCTTGTCTTGGTTTTGTGTGTGTGTTGACTTCATGAAAGGCAAATGCCATTCGTCAAATGCAATTTGGGTGGTTAGGCAAAGCCAATTTAATGAAATGTACACATTTCACCTTGATATGCTAATTTTTGGCGATGTCACATCCCATTGCATTTGTTGATGAATACCCTCACTTAACTTTGTAGGACTTGACCCCTGTTCAGCCTGGAACTCGGGTCAAAACACCACCAAATCTGGTACTTGTTAACGGAAAAACCCGAATTTGAAGTCAAGGACATCCTAGATTCTAAGCTGACCAGGTCCACGTTATATTACTTAATGGACTAAAAGGTATATGGCCCTCAGGAGAGGACATGGGAGCCTAACGAGCACATCCATGCGCCACGCCTGGTAAGACGATTTCATCGGAACCATCCGACCAAACCAGGGCCAGACGGAGGAAATACCTTGAGGGGGGAGTGCTGTCATGATCCATGCCCCTGACCCCCTCAGGTATAACAGCCACCTGGCAGCAGTGGGGCTAAAGCCCTTCACACTGGCCCCAAGGGCCTTAAAACTCCATCAGAAACATACATGGAGTCAGTCCTGGCGCCTTTGGCGCCAGGCTCATTATCAGGAATAAAGCAATACCAGTTTTGGACCTTAATCGAACATAGAGGCCTATTACACAGCTCAGTTCTTTAGAACAAAGCCAAGCGGTCTAGTGTTTTGGGTATGGCTGGGCCTGGAACTACTTGGCCTGGAACTACTTTACCTGGGCTATTTAAACCACACCCAAACAGCAGAACACGCTGTGATGCTGAAAATGCATTGGAGGGACAGGGCCACCCTGTCCTTGTCCTGTAGTCCTTTTTCACTTATGTTCTGTATTGTTTTCTGCCCTAGAGTCCATGTTGGACTCCTGGCAGTGCAGCTCTTCCTGTTTTTGGTTTGGTGTACAGACCCATTGTATACCTTATGACACCCATGGGTGGGGGGTGCAACCCTGTGCCCCTAGTGTATGTTTTTGGGCACCTGTGTGTGGCCCACAGAGCAGGGTATGGGCTGGTGGCAGCTCTATGCTGCATTTGACAGGTGCTCTGAGTATCCTCCATTTTGGGATACCCAGACCCTGCCATTGGAATCAGTTGATTCCTAATAGGGAACAAGATGGCACCTGTGTCCTCTTGCTTTCTGTTGCCTGTTACCTTGTTTTCCCAAAGTCCTGGGAAGCCCTGGCTCTGTCCCTTCCCCCTGACTGGCTGTTGAGTGGAAGTCCCATATATGGTGTTGTTGTGAAGTCCAGGCCAGACTGGCTGGAGCCTTCCCAGTGACTGTATGTCGTGGGTACACCCTGTGGGTGGGACCTGGGTGAATGGAGTGTGTGACAAATATGCACTTCTTTTTTGTGGCTGTCTGGTTTCTGGTATGAGAGACAAAGACTGAGACAGCCCTGCCCGAAACGGGTATGAATGCAGTGTGTAGTGTTGAATGGCTGGGTACTTGTCCCAATACACATTCCTTGTTGTGAGTGTCTGAGAGGGAAGAGTATGGCCTGAATGCACTGTATGCCTGATTGGCTGACTGACTGCATGAAAGCCCTTCTGTATGATTGGCTGCTGAGTGTGACCCAGCAGTGTGGATGAGAGACAGAATAGTATATCTGGGGACCTCTCACCACTGGACATTGTTCGGAAGATGTGTCTACACTTGAAGAGTAACTGGAACTGCTGATCCTCGACGCCCAGCTGGAAGAAGAAGAACTGCTGCTGCATTTGCTTCGACCCAATCCGAAAGCTGTCGAGTTCGTCGAGGACTGATCCGAGAGAGGACCTGGCTAGGTGCACTCTTCCCGTGCTCCGAGGGACCATCGAGCACCGCTAACCTTCGCCGAAGCTCCCTGCAAGACAGACCCTCGAAAGGCTGCTGACCGGAGACGGGGACCGCCGAGGAGAACAAAGTGAAGCACATCGACGCCGTTGAAGTCCGTTGCCGTCGACCAGGGTTCGGAGTATCGCCGTAACCACTGAAGGCCCGTCGAAGCCGTGTTGCCCAGAAGAGGGGACCGCTTGACGCTGTGCCGCCGACGACCGGAGCTGCCTGCTCCTTTGCCTAAGACTGTTGAATCGAAGGACTCCCTTGTTCGCACCGACGACCGCTTTTCCCGCCGGAGAAAGTCAAGGACGCCGACGCGCTGAGGAGAATCCGCCAGTGGGTTTCCCGCCACCCAAAGACCACAAAAGACTTTGACGACTCGATGCCCTTGTTGGGCCACAGTTCTTCAGAAACTCTTTGCAGTCCTGAACTATCCAACGCCGAGGTGCCCCGCACACCTCATCCTCGCAAGACGTCGCAGACGAGCACCGCTTGGATCGACGCCATGGTCTCGGCACTCACAAACTTTTTATCGACGCCGTTGACGCCAAGTTCACCTTCTTCAATGCCACTCGATGATCCGTGGCTCCTGCTTTAAAGGGAGTCACTCAAGAAGAATCCATCGACGCTTCTTCGAAGAACTCTGCTCCACCAGGTACATTGGGGGGGTAGAAACATTATAGAAGGAAATAAGACTTACAGAACAATATATGGACTGGGCTTGTGTTATATCTTTATTTTACAGGTTGCCCAGGTGGGGGATCTCCACACAGAACTGTGTCTAGGGGTAGGGGCCAGTATTCTGCCAATTGTTCTAACCAACTGCTTTACTCTTATGTCTATTGTTGGTTCCCTTTATTAATTGATTTGTGTGACTTTTTAACCAGAGTACAGTTGATGCACTTTAATGAAATCTGATAACAATTGTGGTACCACTTAGAACTGTATATATTTGCCATTGTAGATTTTCTGAGCACAAAGTGAGTTATTGTGATAGTGTACATAACCTTGAATATTAATTATATAAAGACTGTGTTTTCAGTAATACAGTGTGTGGACATTCCTTTGTGGGGGCTTGGGGACTGCACTGTACTTAAGAACCAGCCTGCATCACCTCATGAGAAGCTAGGCCTTGATTGCTTGTCCATTGCTACCATAACAGAGAATCTTGGCTGGGGTCCTCTGTGCCTCTCCTCTACCATATACAGAGCAGAAGTACAGACCTCCCCTCCAGTCTTTACACACGCTTTGCGTTATTCTGCACTCCTGCAGCGTAACGCTCACCGTGTCCAGCTCCTGCTCTTCTGCTTCTCTGGCGGCCCGATCCTAAAGCCCTAGATCTGTATTCCATTAATAACCTGGAAGAAAAAAGAACAGCATTAGAGAGCAAGAACACTTACCTGTGAAGTAATCGGTCTTGAATCCATCCTGTGCTTCGCTTACCTCTCCCATCTCCGGAGTTCACCGCAACCTGCAAAGGTAAAGAAACAAGGACAGCATTAATAACAATTCTTACCTGGGCAAGCAGCAGTCCTGGCAGCACCCTGCGCTTCTCTTACCTCGCCCATCGCCGGGTTTCACCGCAATGTGCAAGGGAGAAGGAACAAGGTCAGCATTAAAAAAGCACTTACCTGGGCAAGCAGCGCTTCAATCGCTCATCACTCCGGAACATCACCGCAACCTGTACAAAGAAGAGGAGAGAACACAGGTTAGCAATTAACACCAAGAAACAGCGCAGCGCTCTGTGTATCAATAGCTCACTGTGGTCTTCGTCATCGGTGCGGCAACTCCGAGATCGCAACCATCCCTGTGAAAACAAAAAGAGACATTGTTAGGGAACAGCATAGTAGAGCAAGACGCCGAGAAGACAGAGAAAACGTAGGGAAAGAAAGAGACAGAATAAAGATGGACAAGACATTATAACTCACCAGGAAGACAGAAAGCAGAGTCGGAGTCACAGCCGGTCAGGACCTGACATAAGGGCACACGGAAAAGTGAAGCAACTAGGTCCACGGAACGCCCGCACCAACCACGTGTCCCTGCACAGAGACGCAGGATGGAGAGTTCAACGCACAAAAACCTAAGGTGAGCAATAACTCCAAGGGAGGTGATTTTGGACCAGAGGGAGGTGGGAGTCCACCCATCACAGAACCTTTATCTTAAGCTTCCATTCTCCTGTTATAGGCGCTACCCAATGTCTGGCACATAACCAAGCAGAGAGGGGTCCGGGATAGCGCTTAGACCTCCATCCAGTATCGTGTGGTGCCCCCGTGGATACCAGGTGAGCGTAACAGCCAGGTGTTCAAATATTTCTGGTATGTCCCAGCTTTTAGAGCGCACACCTTTTCCATTGCTAGTACGCCCCATGTTTTTACCCACCAGCATGCAACTATAGGGCCTTCTAGTGCTTTCTAGTTCTGGGCCAAGGTCATACGGACCACCATCAGTAGGTGTGTGATGAGTGCTACAGTCGCCCCAGTTGCTGCGTAGATCCCTTTCACCTCTGCCCCCAAGAGTATTACTATTGACATTTCAGGTAACTGTACCCCTGTGATCTTTTTGATATGAGCTAGAATTTCCTTCCAAAATATTTTAGGTTTAGGGCATGTCCACCACATGTGACCCAAGGTTCCAGTTTCCCCACACTGCCTCCAGCACAAGGGCGAGCGCTCCTTGTTCATCGCATTCAACCTCTGGGGGGTCAGATGCCATTGATGACACATTTTGTATGCCGACTCCTTTATAATCGTGCACTTAGATGACTTATGGGCTCTCCTCCAAATCTGTCCCCATTCTTATTCCGTGATATTGACCCCTAAGTCTTTACCCCATTTGGTCATGTATGGTAGGTTGTCTATATATTGTGTTCTGTCTAGCAACATGTATAATGTCGAGATCCCTTTTGCTGTTGCCCCCTCTGGCATACTTAGCTCCCGTCACAGTGGTGCTCTTTGCCCGCCCTCTGAGATATCCAGTGCCTAATCTGGGTATATTTATATCTATCTCCCTCCCCTATGTGGAATTTTCGTTACATTCCTCGAAAAGCAGTGGGTTACCGTCTAGGTAAAAGTCTTCTAGTTTCAGTCTGTCCCAGAAGGCTTGCTTCAATCCCATGGAAAAATCTGCGTTATAGCACATTGGGCTGTGTGGGCCTAGTCCCGGGACTATTTTCCCCCATCTCGATGCCAGATCCCATTTTTGGAGTGAGTCTAATGTTGCCTTTAATAATTGGCCCTCACCGCTCTATTCCCGGTACGCAAGGATTGTAGTGCTCTCAGCGGGATAGTGGTAACGTCTTGTTCTATTTTAATCCAGCCCATGTGTGTTTCAGGGTTCGACCATCCCAACATTTGGGCTGCTAGGATGTACCTCTTCACATCTGGGGCTCCCAATCCTCCGGTCCATATTGGTCGGAGGAGGATCAATCTCTGAATCTGGGGTTTCTTCTTATGCCAGATAAAGGAGATTATCTCCTCTTGTAAGGTCTTGATCATCTTGGCGGGTATGTTTATGGGAAGGGAACTGGTTACATATAACAATCAGGGTATGACCGTCATTTTAACTGCTCCTATTCTAGAAAACCATGCAGGTCCTCTATTAACCCTTTCCAGAGGGGTGGGATATTTGCCCCATATAGGTCAGAGTAACTTCTTGTCTGCTTTATCCCCAAATATGCTATTTATTTGTCTTGCCAGGACAGCTGGTGACCCATACTCAGTTCCCGGATTTCACTCTGAGTATCTGTTATGTTGAGGGCCTTGGACTTATTAAGGTTGATCTTGAACCCTGAAACCTCAGCAAATTCCTGTAATTTGGTCATTACTCTCGGTAGGGCGTGCTTTGTGTCCCTCAAGAAAAGTTATATATCATCAACGTAAAGGGCTAGTTTATGCGTCCCACCTTTGCTTTCTATGCCCAAAATTTCCTCATCCTGCCGAATTATAGCTGCAAATGGTTCCATTGCCATTGCGAAAATTAGAGGTGACAGCGGGCAGCTCTGTCGTGTCCCCTTCTGCATCTCAACCTGCTCTGTGAGTCTCCCATTCACCACAAATCTTGTTGATGGGAGTTGAAAGTTAGCCAGTACCATTCGTCTAAATGCAGGTCCGCACCCACATTTTCCAAACACCTGTTCCAGGAATCCATAATCTAGGCTATCAAAGGCCTTTCTTGCGTCCAGTGCTGATATAGAGAATTTCTGCTCTGTTCTTGTGCCTAAGTCTATAATATCTATGGCCCTCCCTATGTTGTCTTGTGTGTGTCTCCCCACTATGAATCACGCTTGGTCTTCATGTATGATCCTCGGTAATACTTTTGCGGATTTTGGGACTCTCTGGCTTGCATCATTGGACCTGCTTCTTACTTATTTCGGACTTGGCTCTTGGAACTTTCAAGTTTTACCTTCCCTGGATCTTGGACCCTTTGGCTTTGGACTTCCCTTGGAACTGTTTCTGGAACTCCCCTTGGCCTCAATAACTGGTGAGGGAGTATATTATTCTCTCCTTCACTGGTGCTTGGGGACGGAGGTACCCATAGACATCGCAGAGGTTCGTTGTGACAGACTGAGAAGCCTTCTCTGCCTTGGCTATGGATGCCGCCGCCGGGGACCCGGTGGCTGCTCTAGTACAGGCCATCACGGTTCTCAGAGCTGATATTTCTGCTGCCACGGCTGCAATTCATCAGCGACTTGACACTATACAAAGCGAACGTCATGCACTCCCTCCTGATCCGGAATTTGGGGATAGCACTTCCCAGATGAGCCCACCAGCCCCTGTTCCGACTCCTGCCCCGGTCTACGTTCCCACACCGTTTCCCTTGGCCCCTCCTGAAAAGTTTCACGGAGACCCCAGCAAATTCCGTACTTTCATTAATCAGTGCAAACTTCATTTTTTATGCCGCCCCCTAGCCTTTCCCGATTCCACAACGAAGGCGGCATTTACACTCTCACACCTGGGAGGCATAGCAGCCGCCTGGGCCAACCCATTACTAGAAACAAACAGTCCCGTACTATAAGATTTCGATTTGTTAATCACGGAAATGACAAGAGTGTTTGATACCAGACACAAAGCACAGACATGGGATCTAGAATTGTTAGAATTGGTTCAGGGGAAGAGTCCACTAGTGGATTACATTACTCGCTTCAACCAATTGTCAGTGGAGACAGCATGGCCGGAGAATAAAAAGGCTGTGGTGTTTTATCGTGGTCTAAATGAAGCTATGAAAGATGCACTGGCAGTAGTACCTTCGCTGCCAGCACAATATCCCGAACTCGTGGATCTGGCACTTCAGGTCGATGCCCGAAGGGCTGAGAGAAGAGTTGAGGCTAAAAGATCTGTTCCCTTCTTGAACCCCAGTACCAGCGATTCCCCTACTGAGCCTATGCAAATCGGTGGGGTCCGTAGCCCCATCATGGCTACCGAAAGGGAACGCCGTAGAACCTCCAACGCATGCTTTTACTGCAAGTTGAACGGCCATTATGTCCGGGAATGTCCTCGACGTCCTAAACCTAAAGCGGAGGTTTTTCGGAAAGCCCGTCCCTAAGTGAGGGGGTTCGGACGGGTCCTCCCTTTTCTTCCTCCTCACCTGCAACATTAGCGGGACCCATGCATATTCAGGCCCTTCTATTTTCCCCCGGCAACACTCCACATCAGGTTCACTTGGCGATCGATTCAGGGGCCATGGGGAACTACGTCGACATAGCCCTCGCCGCCTCGCTTAACTTACCCATTTTGAACAAACGACGACCGGAACCTGTGCAAGCTGTTGACGGTTCATTGCTCGTCTCAGTCCCAATCAAGCAACAGACAGCTCCATTGACCCTTGTCATCCACGAAAAACACAAAGAAACCCTGTCATTTGATGTTATTACGACACCACAATTCGGTCTCATCTTGGGTCTTCTGTAGTGATACACAAAATTGCAACCTTGCCAATCAGGGCTTTAGATGACAGCATTAGCCGCTGAAAGCCAATAGTGTATTCAAAGTATGTGCTAAAAATGCTGACAGTAGTCTGTTGTAGCACTTCCATTATGCAGTAATGAGCTACAAGGAATATGCAGGCCTAGTATGAGTGATAGGTCACATTATGCATTGTTGATAGACAGGCAGGGAGAGGGCCCTAGCTCTGTAGCTAATAGGTATTTTTGGAGTGTTTGGAACATTATGGCACCTATATAGCGCTTAGATAGCCAGTCTTAAGCGCTATAAACACTAAGCTATGAGTGCATGCCTTTTAGAGCTTGCAGATGGGGTTAATACATCCCTGCTCCCCTTAGAATATTCTGCCTCACTAACGGTAGCCCTGCATGGCCCCAAGCTAATCTCCTTTTCTCTGGGAAGGCACTGATAAGACATTCCTGAGCTTTGGCAGATGGGCTCCAGGGAGCCAGGGAGGGGCTCAGAAGAAGGAGCAGTGGAAATTAACAGAGTTGGTTTTTTCCATGAGCCAGCTTATATTTTGCACAGGGAAAGTTCTGGAACTGTGCGTCACGGACGGGCAGCACGAGATTATAAAATATACATGCTCACATGACTCGGGTGGGAGATCGTCCTGTGGACTTGGTTCGAGCAAGATCAAGTGCCCGGAATTTCGAGCTCTGACGGCACTCCTTCAGCGCTGTCCTCTGAGCGGGGCTTGTTACAGCTAGCTTATGAGGGCCAGCGTCTCCCAGTGCTGATTGAAGGGGCGTAAGACTGTGTTTCTCTATGTTTCTCTATGTTTATTTAAGTTCCATGTTTCTCTATATTTTGCATTTCTCTAAGTTTTATGCTTTTTAATCTTCTCTAACTTGAATCCCAAATGTATAGGAAATTCACTGCTTAGAATAAAATACTAAAACTTATTGAAGGTGTCATTTGTCACTAGCATGAGATCACTGCTCAGCACAATAGAACCTGTATTTTGGGCTGAATTGGGTATTTTTTGCTCTCAAAGGGCTGGCCCCGAGGAAGATTTTGCCCATATCAAGACATTTGGTGGCAGCGGTGGGATTTGTGCAGAGCAGTGCCTTGCTGTGAAATGACAAATTGTGTGAGAGAACACAGTGTAGAGTGAGGAGCAGGCTGTCGCATTTCCTTGGTGGTCTCACTGCAGCTCTGAGACTTCAAAAGACAGCAGCGTTGTGTCGGCTTGCCGTGGCCGATAGCTTGTGTGGTTAAGACTCCCTTCAATAAATCAGTCGTGACTGACTTATTGCTTGGGAATGGAGCCAGGGAGTACAAGGCGATAAACAAGCGGGAAATGGCTTTGTTTAAAGCGCTCCGATGAATGGTCAAGAAAGATATATGTTCAATTAGGAAAGAATTTTATCATGCGGTTTCCCCAGTTTAAAGTTGTAATTTGAAATGCAAAGTGAGACGGAGTTCTCAACTCTATTCTGTCATGAGGGCAGGGAAAAATAGTTGCAAGGATTTGACATGCAAATTGTGAATAGTAATTTAACCATTGACTCAGCCCCAGTGTGCTAGCGAGTGGGGGGCTGTAATGTTCGGAGGCGAAGGTTCGCTTTTTTAATGTATGCTTTTGAAGTGTTGACATTCCTGAAAAATAACGTGGGGAATGAGCCGTGCTTAGGAGAAAGAGTAACATCTGTGCTGAGAGCCTAAAGGGTTTGTTTTTCTTTTGGCAACTGTAATTTCCATGTGCTAGTGGTGGCGAATTCTGTTTAAAGGAAACACACTAAAATGGTTATATTGCATTTTAAGCTGTGCCATGCTTATAATGGGTGAGAGACTCACTTAAAAAAGAAAGTGAGTGATGTTATTTGGATTTTCGATTTTTGTGTATTGATTTGAAATTGCAGAATCAGTTTGCAATGGTTTGGGGGGAAAAAACAATTTATATTTTTCTAAATTGCCTCTAAATTGCCCCTGGATATTCTTGACTGTTCCCACGCTATGCCATGGATTTGTACTGTTGCCTTATAAGTGATGCATGTTTGGAAATAGTGACCTGTTGACTGTGATACATGGTGAAAAATGTTGTTGACACAATAACAGCCCACAAGCAATATAGAGTGTGGGTTGCTCTTGCAGGGAAACCGTGCAGGGAGCTGCACTAAATGTGGCATTTTTTAAATACACTGAAATAAGTGGTTATATTCTGGCAATGGTACAACAGAATGAAAAATCTGTGTGTGATAAGATAGCACAAAGATTTAGTGGGTTGCGGGTTCTTTTGAAAGATCGCACATTGCATTGGAGTGAGCTCGTGAAGCCAAACTACAAGGTTACGAGGAAGAAGGAGAGAAAAAAAAAACTATGCTTTTAAATGAGACATTAATCAGTTTAAAACAGGCTAAAAGACGCTTTGACATTTTGCTAAATTACATGGTGTAGAATCTGATGAGAAGAAAAAGTGCCTCTTTTGAAAATAAGAGTCTTGCTGTGTGTGCAGAGCTTGTGCCTTGAAGCTGTCTTGGGCGAGGCGCAGGAAGGCAAACAAAAGCAGAATACTGCACTCCTGTTTAATGCAAGAAAGAGTTAATCTGGATGAACTGTCTGAAACGAGTGCCTTTCCATTGAAGCCGCCACAGTTTAAGAGTTATAGAGCAAAGAGATAAGCTTGCTGTGCGAAAAGATAAACATTGACATTCCTGCATTCCATCCCCTGTGAGAGACACCCAGTGTGAGCAAAAAACTGAGGAGAGGGGGTGCAAAGACAGAAATGCTGATCAGAGGTAAAGAATGTGCCCAGTAACACTGGAAGGAAAACAAAGGCTGCATGCAGGATGGCAGACGGGCACATCACATCTGAACATTTGGGGAACCTGTGCATCTGTGAATGGGCTAAGAAAAGACAGCTGCCCATTCCAACAGACATTGCCATGCAAACTGCATTCCCATGCACCATGTGATGTGATGTGAAGTGAAACGCTATTGCTGTGCAAGCTGCATCCCAGTGCTCCATGTGATGCGAACTGAAGTAAAGCGCTGTGCACTGGAGAAGAAACCTCTAGGCGCTTTGAGAAGAGAAAATACACAGCTGGCAAAATGCAAGCTACATTGCCAGGGCTGGAGTAACTGACAAAGACATTATGGCATTCCAGATGGAAGCAAAACTGACATAAAGCGCTTAGCCGTTTTGCAAGAGACAACATGCAGAGCGGGGCTTTGGAGTACAACATGAACACTGCACATTAACCATGATACAGAAGCCTCACGGCTTAGTGCAAGAATGAATAATTATTCAACAAAAGAAACTGACTTAGACTATCGCGTTCAAAGAGGTGGGCCAAGAAATCAGCAAACACCCTTTGAGAAAATGATAAGTGAAAAAACCAGAGGCTTGAAAGACACTAGCTGTATGGAGAAAAATAAACAAAGCTGCTTGTGCAACTGCAGGCGGTATTGGACTGAAAGACTTTACCTTTGAAAAATGGAGTGATGCCAGCAGGGCAAACTAAATCAAGATCATGAGACACTGGAAGCAAGTTGGCGCCTGGCATTCGTGATCGCTTTGGTGAAAAAGAAAAGCATTGTGCGACCTGGGTACTTATTATATTGCTTTTGTAAAAGCACAGATCAGTCTGAGGTACCATTGACCAACTATGATCGCATTGCACAGATGTGTTTGTGATTAGGCAGTTACACCCCGTATGGTTGAGTGTAAATAAGCCCCCAGAAACATGCAGAAGGGTGATAAATAATTGCAGTAGCAATGATAAAGTGTGTAGTTACCTGGTGAGACTTCTGAAGATGGGGGTGGTGTTCAGGGAAGGGGTGGATAACGCTGATATTGAAGTTTTGATGACATCCTAACATTTCTGTTTGTATTTTGCCTAGGCAAAAAAGCAAGACAATAGCGCGCCACTGACAGAAGTAGATGTATTCAATTTGCGGGTGACACTGATCAGTCAAGCAAACTGTGCTCAGAGAAAGCGAGTCAACTTTAAACGTGTCCTGCACCGCACTCAATGCTGCTAACATGCATGACGTATGAGGACATTTGTTCTGCAACCTGCGAAAGGTGTCCAACAGAGTAATAACTTTTGCTGAACTGGCATGGTGCAGACTTGGCTAGTTATCAAATATTTGATGCTACACATTCAAATGATTCAGTTGCTGGAAATAACTTAATTGACATGTCTTGCCTTTCTTGTTTAAAGGACTATGGACAATGAGTTGTGGACTGTAAGATCATGCACCACAAACAGCTATGTGACACAGCACTTGAATGCTAACACATTGAAAAATGGTTTTTAAATGCACTTTTTGAGATGAACCTGAAAAAACGAAATGGTTTTGCTCTTCCAACTGAATTGCTTTAACCAGAGATGCTTTGCTTTTTGAAAAAAAAAACTTCTACGTTGCACGTAGGCAGGAAAATGATTTATGAATTGTTGGGGCAGCAGAAATATGCAAGCAGGAGTGTAATTTATTTTGAGATAAAATGAGTGCGCACATCAAAGTCACCTGTGCGTAGGTTAAGATCCTTAATTGAAGTAATGCTGCCAAGTGTGTGAGCTCTAATTTGAGATGGTAACCTTTGAAACACTGGATACTTTTACAGCCAGCTTAAGGCAGGTAAATGAAACCATGACTGACTTGATGTTTGATTTCATGACACAGTGTGTGACACGGTTTTTGTTAAACCAACCAGTTTCATGTTTTTGTGGGGACAGCTGTCTCCAGCACACTAATGCAAAGAGTCACCTTTTTGATTGTAGACATTTGGAATAATTCTTTGGAAAAGCGCTACAAATGAGTAGCCACATGGAATTGCTAGCGTACTGGCCAAGCACATTGTCAGACATCTTTTGTCACTGACTCATATGACTGGTGTCTATGAAGTCATAGGCCCAAATGTTTCAGTGAATGGATACAAAGATTTGTTTAATTTGTTTAATGTGATGTTTTTTTCTGACCAAGAAATGCAGCGAGTGCTCTCGCCAAGATTTTATGGACTATAACTTGACTAAATGCATTTTACACAATGGTGTGATGAAACAGCCACTGCCGGAGGGTAGTATGGTGTTTGTAGCAAACACTAATATTGTATATGGTAGATATCCCACTTGAAGAAGGGTATTCTCCAAGTCACAATAGGTAGACACTGTGAACATGTTAGATTTTCCAGTAGTAAGGCAACATTTAAATTGTAGGCTGGTAATGCACACCTCCATTATTACAGTGATACACTTAGACATAGATTTATCATGAGGCAATGTTTCCTTAGTACTACCAAGCTGCTACAAATGGAGTCCATTTCTATGACCCATCACTAGAGTGCGCGTAGCTAGGGAGCTAGATTCATTAATTGCAGGAGCAGCGGGGAGTAGCAGGAGCTTTATATGTTTGTGACATAGAAACTGTGCACAATAAGCTAGCCACTATGGGTTCTGATGCCAGCTCTGCTATAGAACTTCTAGCCTAGTGGGGTTCATTGATACGCCCAACACTGCTACAAGTATTGGCAACCACTGAAGATGGCAGAATTTTAGGTATGAAGACATTTTTTCTGCCATAGAGCAGGTCAACAAGACTGCTAAATACACACGATGCATTGTATGGCAAACATTGTTTAATCAGCAGGTGTTGGCTTTTTACTGAGTGGGGGCGACCATCCTCCACACACTGGCACGCAGAGCTACAGTTACCAGCATACATATGGATTAAATTGCTTGCTTTTGATTGCATGAATAACACATGTCATGCTTGATGTAAATTAGTAGAATTGTTTTTATTTAGATAACCTGGTGCCCATGGGTTCACCTTGTTCACGAAATTAGATGGTTTCTGGTTGGGTTCCACATACATGGGGTAGTGTCTAGTCACACAGCCCATAGTCACGTTTGAATGCCCTGGGATCAGGGGGAGGGTACGCCCTTAGAATGAAAGGATGCCAGGTTTTAGAGTTGGTAACTATACATAAAGGCAATAGTGCATTGTAGATTAGACTACACTTGATTGCCTTGACATTCTAACTGCATGCTGCTTTTTAACTGACAATCAGTTATACAATAATTATTTAGGTATTGTTGTGTAGGCCAGGTTTTGGCTAGGGTAAATGCCCATGTTCACTTTGTGTAGGTATTTTTGTATAGGCCAGGTTTTGGCAAGGGTATAAGTCACTGTTCACTTTGTGTACATTTTTGTTTAGGTAGTGTTTTTTACTAACCTTGCATGCCACGCTAACTAACCGCTAGAAGATAGTTTGCTTAAACCTCTTGCAAAGCCCCAAGGTCTTTATCACTGCACTAAATACTATATTGATGTGTATTAGTCAGCATTTGTCGCACACACGTTGAATAGGGGTGGAATGTAGTGATACACAAAATTGCAACCTTGCCAATCAGGGCTTTAGATGACAGCATTAGCCGCTGAAAGCCAATAGTGTATTCAAAGTATGTGCTAAAAATGCTGACAGTAGTCTGTTGTAGCACTTCCATTATGCAGTAGTGAGCTACAAGGAATATGCAGGCCTAATATGAGTGATAGGTCACATTATGCATTGTTGATAGACAGGCAGGGAGAGGGTCCTAGCTCTGTAGCTAATAGGTATTTTTGGAGTGTTTGAAACATTATGGCACCTATATAGCGCTTAGATAGCCAGTCTTAAGCGCTATAAACACTAAGCTATGAGTGCATGCCTTTTAGAGCTTGCAGATGGGGTTAATACATCCCTGCTTCCCTTAGAATATTCTGCCTCACTAACGGTAGCCCTGCATGGCCCCAAGCTAATCTCCTTTTCTCTGGGAAGGCACTGATAAGACATTCCTGAGCTTTGGCAGATGGGCTCCAGGGAGCCAGGGAGGGGCTCAGAAGAAGGAGCAGTGGAAATTAACAGAGTTGGTTTTTTCCATGAGCCAGCCTATATTTTGCACAGGGAAAGTTCTGGAACTGTGCGTCACGGACGGGCAGCACGAGATTATAAAATATACATGCTCACATGACTCGGGTGGGAGATCGTCCTGTGGACTTGGTTCGAGCAAGATCAAGTGCCCGGAATTTCGAGCTCTGACGGCACTCCTTCAGCGCTGTCCTCTGAGCGGGGCTTGTTACAGCTAGCTTATGAGGGCCAGGGTCTCCCAGTGCTGATTGAAGGGGCGTAAGACTGTGTTTCTCTATGTTTCTCTATGTTTATCTAAGTTCCATGTTTCTCTATATTTTGCATTTTTCTAAGTTTTATGCTTTGTAATCTTCTCTAACTTGAATCCCAAATGTATATGAAATTCACTGCTTAGAATAAAATACTAAAACTTATTGAAGGTGTCATTTGTCACTAGCATGAGATCACTGCTCAGCACAATAGAACCTGTATTTTGGGCTGAATTGGGTATTTTTTGCTCTCAAAGGGCTGGCCCCGAGGAAGATTTTGCCCATATCAAGACAGTCTTCCGTGGTTGCGAACCCACAATCCAATCGTTGATTGGACCCAGAGTAAAGTGTTATTCGAATCCCCCTATTGTCAAAATCATTGCTTGGTATACCCTGAGTCGTTGACCTCCCCTTCCCAAATGTTGGGCGCTTTGGCCCAGTTGCAGCTCACGGATGAGCAGGATATGGAGTCTGATCCTCCTAACCATGTCGTAGGAGTCACCGCTTCTGGCATACCCGCAGAATACAGGGATTACCTGGATGTTTTTGACAAAAGAAAGACTGAAGATCTCCCGCCACACAGACCTTATGACTGCCCCATCGACCTCGTCCCTGATGTCGTAATTCCTTGTGGTCGGATCTATTCCTTGTCTCCCACGGAAGATCAGGCCCTCTGTTACGCTCACCTGGTTCCCACGGCGACGTCGATCTAGACTGGCCTGGTGCCACGTAGAGCTGAGATGACTGACTGGACACCCCCACTTACTTCGTTTGTCGGCTCGTATCAATATATTTCTGCAAAGGAGAAAGGGAATTAACCTCCCGTAATTCGAGCGTTAACCCACCTTCCACTCCCGTTGTCTGCCCACCGACCACTCCCGATGTTCCCTCTTGTTCTCACCTGATGGTTTAAAAAGGTGAGCTCTCCATCCTGCATCGAGCGCAGGGGCGCGTAGACGACCAGTTACTTCACTGGCGTGGAGGAATTGGTGAGTTCCATTATTGACTCTAGGATCCAATAGTTTGTAAGAGTTCAAATGTCTGATCTTCACTCTTTCCGATTCCTTGTTGGTTGCCGACTTAACCACCACGAAGAGTCCAAAGGGCAGATGGTGAGAGTCAGGTAAGTCTATAGTGGTTTTCCCCTTAGGGGCCGGGGTACGGCGAGGATGCAGAGTTAACTGCGCCGACCCGATATGAGGTGAGTACCCCCTGCGGTAAATCAGGTAAGTCTTTGGGGGGTAGCTTGTAGTGTCCAGTGGTTCCCCTTAGGGGCCAGGGTGCGGCGGTGATGCTGAGTTAACTGCGCCGACCCGAGATGAGGTGAGTACCCCCCGTGGTAATCCGGTAAGTCTTTGGGGGTAGCTTGTATTGCCCTTTTGCATTCCCGTGCTCACCTGGCTTCTCTTGTCCCCTTAGATATCGGAGAGCGGTTTGGAAATGCAGAGTCCGCGATGGAGTGAGGAAAAGCTGCACTGGATGGTGAGTACAGCGCGGCGCTGCGAGGTGCGTGACGATGCGCATGCGATGACTCCTTCTTCAAGATCGACGGCGCGATGGTTCAAGAATTCAGGTAAGGTTTCAAGTTTGAACCTCTTCTCCTTCTTTCTTTTCGTTTCCAGGTGGTCCAGGACTGAAGCGGGCATGGCTGAAGACAGGAAGATGCCGGAGGCACGGTGAGCGTTACGCTGCAGAATGTAAGTATTCTTCCACAGCCCCCACCTGAGAAAAAAGTAGTCCCTTAGGTAAAATAGTCCCTCCTAAGCCCCATTTGGCTTGTGGCTTCGTGCAGCATGGTCTGCACCAGGTGACTATGCAGCATGGTCTGCCTTAGGTAGGTTTTCTGTAATGAGCCTGGCGCCCATGGCGCCAGGACTGATTTTATCCTTATGAGCCTGGCGCCATAGGCGCCAGGACTGCACCCAAACAGCCCCTAACTTGGGTTTTTGGGCATGCTCCAAATGGCATGATGCCTGCTTCCGGGGTTGCTGGGCCTGGTCTGGCTTCCCGGGGGCAGGCATCATGACACCCTCAAGGACTACTTACAGACCGCATTAAGAATAGGCCACATTCGCCCATCACAGTCCCCTGCTGCCAGTCCCATCTTTTTCATCACTAAAAGGGAAGGAGACTTACGTCCTTGTGTAGACTACCGCTGTCTCAACCAAATCACCATAAAGAACCGATACCCGATTCCCTTAATAAACCCCCTTCTAGACAATCTTACTCATGCTGTACTGTTTACCAAACTTGATCTCAGGGAGGCCTACAATCTTATTCAAATAAGACAAGGGGATGAGTGGAAAACTGCCTTCTGTACCCGACATGGACTCTTTGAATATACCGTCATGCCTTTCAGACTCTGCAATGCCCCTGCGACATTTCAGAGATTCATGAATGACATCTTCCATGATATCCTAGATATATTCGTCATAGTCTATCTAGATGACATTCTGATATACTCCTCTTCTTTCTCATCACACGTAACTCATGTTAGAGAGGTACTCCACAGGCTTAGGACCAACGCCCTGTTTGCCAAGCCTGAAAAATGCCTCTTTCATGTCACAGAGGTGGATTTCTTGGGGTTTCACATCACTCCTAAAGGTCTGTCCATGAATGCGACCAAGGTCGATGTTGTTCTGAACTGGCCAGTACACACGACAATTAAGGTTTCGCAATCATTTCTCGGGTTCGCAAATTTCTATAGGAGATTTGTTGCAGGGTTTTCCTCCATAGCTGCACCACTTACTCGCCTGACCAGTCCCCGAGAACCATATGTTTGGACGAAAGCACAGGATCTGGCTTTCGAGACATTAAAGGCAGCCTTCACTTCCGCTCCCATTCTGCAACACCCAAACCCTGAGTTACCTTTTATAGTGGAAGCAGATGCCTCATCATTTGCATTAGGGGCGGTGTTGTCACAACATTGTCCTGCCTCAGGGTTGCTACACCCCGTCGCCTATCACTCCCGCAAGTTCACCGATGCAGAACTACATTACACTGTAACCGAAAAAGAGTTGCTCGCTGTTAAGGACGCATTTCAGGTTTGGAGACACCACTTGTTGGGAGCAAAAAATCAAATCGTCGTTTATTCTGACCATCGCCACCTGCAAGACCTTGCGAACCTGAAATGCGTAAACAGTCGACAAGTCCGTTGGCACCTGTTCTTCTCCACCTATTACTTTGTCATACGACATCGTCCTGGCACCGGTCATGGTAAAGCAGATGCTCTTTCACGCTTACAGGGTGGAGAGTCTCTTCCTGTGTTCCCCGAACACCTCCTGGGTAAAATTCATGTTATCTGTCTATGCACTCCTTCAACCGACCTGGTCAGTGCTGTTCGCAGTTGGGTTTCTACACATTCCGATGAAATGAGTGAATGGGATTTAGTGTATCACGAGGGGTTACCCTTTATGCAAGGCCTATTGTTTCTCCCCACCACGGACACACGTATTCAGGCTCTTGAATGGTCTCATGACGCTCCAGTCAACGGGCATCCGGGACAACAAAAAACCCTTGCATTATTAAATAGATGGTGTTGGTGGCCGTCCATGCGCAGAGATGTAACTAACTATATTTCAAACTGCCCAATCTGTGCTCAATGTAAAAATACTAAAGGACGCCCGTTGGGTCTGCTTCAACCATTGCCCATTCCTCCCCGTCCCTGGCACACGGTAACCATGGACTTTATAACTGATCTGCCGAAGGTCCAGGGTCATGATACCATATGGGTCGTGGTGGATGCATTCACCAAGATGGCAGGCTTCGTCCCATGCACCGGCATTCCTTCAGCACCGACATTAGCCAGATTGTTTTTTCAGTCGATATTCTGTCTCTTTGGATTGCCTTCAGTGATCATTTCCGATAGGGGTTCCCAGTTCACCTCTAAGTTTTGGCGTTCCCTCACTCATCTCTTGGGCATAGATGCTCGTTTCTCGTCTTCATACCACCCTGAGACTGACGGCCAGACCGAACGCTGTAATCAAACACTAGAACAGTATCTTCTCTGTCTCTCTCTTCAACATCAATATACCTGGTTCCAAGTTTTGCACCTTGCAGAATTCGCATATAACAACGCACCTCATTCTGCCACTGGTTTCTCTCTGTTTTCTTCTATGTATGGGCAACATCCCAGAGTCTTTCCCATTCCTGACTTCTCCGCTACATTGACTCCTGTGGCAGCCGATTGCATTAGGGATCTGAAAGGCGTACATGCTCAGACCCTGGTGCATTTGAAGGATGCCCAGACCGCCATGTGCCGTGCAGCCAATAGACATCGTGCCCCGGCCCCTTGCTACTCGGTTGGGGATAAGGTCTGGTTGTCCACCCGCCACCTACGAATACCAGGTTGCCGTAAGCTCCTCCCCCGCTTTGTTGGCCCGTACCGAATTTCGAGGGTCATTAACCAAGTGGCCTTTCGTCTGACCATACCCTCCTCTTGGCGCATACACCCAGTGTTTCACGCTTCCCTGTTAAAACCTTGCTGGCCCCTCACTAGGCCACTTCTGCCGCCGGCTTCTCTTGTGCAAGGGTCTTCAGATGAATATGAGGTAAGGGACATATTGGGATTGCGTCTTCGTAATGGGGTCTTGTACTACCTGATTGATTGGGCCGGCTTTGGCCCGGAAGAGAGGTCTTGGGAACCTGCATCTAATGTTCATGCCCCCCTTTTAGTGTCACGATTCCATCGGGAGCATCTGTCCTGCACACGTGGACGTGGGCCTTTGGGTGGGGGTTTTGTTACGAGCCGCGCAACACCGCCCACCTCCCAACGACACCGTACCTGCGGCGGTGGCCTTTCCCGGGCGCGCCCCTTCAGAGGCCGTGGCGCCGGGCTCCCCGTAAGAGGGAGGCGGCGCACGGCGTCATGGAAGCTGTGACCGCGATGGTGCTGGGGTGGATCGATCCTCACCACCCCGGCTTCCTGGTCACGTGGGCAACGCCCACGCGTTGCTGTAGGAGCGGCCTGCCCAACCAATCATGTTGCCACTTCCCGGTTGCAAGGGTCACGTGATACGCGACGCCACTCACGTGACCCAGTGAAGAAGCGATCATGTGACCCAAGCACCGGTTCAAAAGAACATTGAAGCCGAGCTTCCGCGCTTCTCAGCTGTTTTCAGCATTTCGAGTGGCGTTGTGTTTTTCCTGGATCTTGACCCTCCGGCTTTTGAACCCTGGCTTCTGGTGTTTCTGGACTGTTTTGCCTGCTCCTTGGATTTGGTTGCCTGAACTTTGCCTAAGTGGATTTTGGGACTCTCTGGCTTGCATCATTGGACCTGCTTCTTACGGATTTCGGACTTGGCTCTTGGAACTTTCAAGTTTTACCTTCCCCGGATCTTGGACCCTTTGGCTTTGGACTTCCCTTGGAACTGTTTCTGGAACTCCCCTTTGGCTCAAGGTTGTTTTGTTTGGACTTCAGCTCAACACCACGTCAAGCCCCTAAGTGAGGGGGTTCTGAACCCAGCCCCAACGGCTGTCTTCCCGTCCTGGTTCTTCTCCATGTTAGGTAGGTCCCACTCCATTGTCTTAATTATTGGTCATTCCCAAGTTACTGCCTTGTACTCACACTCACCTGCTTTTCCTTTGCAGCACCTGGTACCCGTGTTCCCAACTCTTTACACCTGTGGCCTCAATAACTGGTGAGGGAGTATATTATTCTCTCCTTCACTGGTGCTTGGGGACGGAGGTACCCATTGACATCGCAGAGGTTTGTTGTGACAGTGAGATATTTTACTCCAATATTTATAGATATTACGTGAGGGCTCAATGTAGCTGAAACTAGAACCATATCTATGCTCAAATACCCCTTATGTACCGCTGAGTAGTGTGTGTACTCCCTGGCTGTGTCATGGAGGAATCTCCAAGTTTCTATTAGGTCAAGATCATGAAAGAATTTACCCAGGGCTTGTCGGTTTCTATGGTCGTTGTTAGTAGGGGGAAGCGTCTTGTCCAAATTGGGGTCCATAACACAATTAAAATCCCCTACGACTATTACCTGACCCTCACACCAACTGCCTATTTTCTGCAGCACTATATTCAAAAAAGCATCCTGCTTGTCATTTGGGCCATACAATGCAATCAGGGTGAATGTCTGCGTTCCCAGTATGCCTTTGAGGACCAAATATCTCCCCTCTGGGTCTTTATAACAAAATTCTTTCTTAAATGTCAATGAGTCTCCCAGTAGGATTGCCACCCCCCTAGTTTTAGTCCCACTTGTTGCAAAATATTGATTGGGGAATGCCCGGTGTTACATTATTTTCTCGTCTATGGGTAACAGATGAGTTTCTTGTAAGAATACCACCGATGCTCGTAGGTCTCTTAGCCGTTTTAGAATGGAGCAGTGTTTCGTCTGTGAATTTAAGCCCTGGACATTTAGGGTTATTATGTTCATGTCAGCCATATTTAGATAAATGTTTGTCTCTCACTTGTGTTTGCACCCTGCCATTTCCCTCGGTTCTCATTATGTTCTGAGCCATGACTTTATCCCCTAATCCCCCTTGGAACTTTAACTTAACCCCCCACAACATCCCCAATTCGTGTTTCATATGCACTTTCAAACTTTCGAACATTTGGTCCATATGTGCGGACCAACAGGGTTCCTATGCAACTCCGTGCCTACCCTAATACTCCCCCCATTTCTTTCCCGCCCCCCCCTCCGAGCTGGTTCCTAACATATCTGCTCCTCCCGCCTGAAAGGATAATCCGCCTTACATATGTGTAGTCACAATCCCACTTTTGGTCCCCTTTCATGTGTCATCCTTGTGTTTTAGACCCCTTCCCCTCCCTTTTGGATAAGGGTGCCACTGTCGCCACCCTTCTTTCTTATTTGTACGACCTATGTTGCTATGGGTCCTTCTCTGATAAGGGTTCTAAGGGATCTGAGGTGTCGTGCTTAGACATCAATTCCACCATTTCCTTCTTTACAATGTGGTATGTCTTATCATCATGGAGTTCAAATCGTAACCCGAAAAAGTCCATCTGTACCGGATTCCTCTTCCTTGTAACCAGTTTGTCACCACCTGGAGCCTCTTCCTTCTCAGCAGTGTAGCATGTGCCATGTCCTGGTAAAATGTGATGTGTGGGTCCTGGAACTTGATTGACTCCGTTCCACTCGCAGCTTTCATGATCTGTTCTTTTACCCAAAAGAAATGCACTCTTGTGATCACATCCGGAGTCAGGTTGTTCTTTTGTTGGTAGGCATTATATATCCAATGGGTCCTGTCCAGCATTATTGGTGTGCGCTCTGTGTCGGCCAGGACCTGTTGGAATAGTGCTTGGACATAATCAGACATAATCATGTAGCTGAGATTCCAGGACTGCCGTTGGCATGCCTCTAAGTCTGACATTATTTCTTCGTGATCTATTATCGCTATCTTCTTGTCTGGCCACTACCCATTCCATTTGCTGTTCCACTGCGTCCACCCGTTTAGCCAGTTCTCCTTGCTGAAATCCTTGCTCGCATAGTGTTGTCTCTGTCTCCTCCACCCTGTGCTCGATGGCAGGTCCTTGCCTGTTTAGCTCTGTGATAGATTAAGTGAGGCTAATGGCACATTCTTTAATATCTTTATTTCCGCCAGCATGTCTGGCAGGTCCGAGCGTCTCCTGGGTGGGTCTTCAATTTCTGCGACCATGTCGGAGCTGACCGGTGAGTGTATCTGGGCAGCCGTTTGCACTTGTTTCTTTACAGGGTCCTGACCCTGCATCATGGCTTTAATGTCACCTGAGAGAGGGCCTTTCAGTTTGTTTGCATTCTTCGCCATTCTGCCCTCTAAATTAATTCCTGCCCCCTCTTTGGTCCTTTTTGTGCTTCTCTTCTCCGTTGCCCGTCTGCTGTGCTGTCACTTCAGGCTTTGTCAATACTTTTCTTCTTACGCCCTGGGATGATACACCAGTGGGGGGACCTTCGATTACGCCGGGTCACAACAGTTCTGTGTGTGAGACTTGCCTCCCTTATCTGTTTCTGTGTTGTTTACAGGGGTTGTTTAACTTCCCTCGCAGTGTGTGCAGTGTATTCCCATTAGGAATAGCTCAGATGTGTGGCACAGGGTTCCCAGGACTGTATTTACCAGTGTGAAAGGCATGCTCAGGTCTTGTTTCTTTCGGGTGCCTCAAACTGCCTGGATGATCACCCAGACTGTCTCCTCTTCGCTGCCTTTAGGGTTCCCTCAGTGATGGTGCTTGCTGCTTTCCGGGGGTGATGAGCTGCTTTGATTCCACTTACTGCTGGCTGCTCCGTTATATATGCTGCTCGCTCCGCTTGCGCTACAGTTTCAATTATGGTCTCCTGCTCATGTGTTCGGGGCCTGCACCGTTGCGCTCTTCCCCCGATCCGCCTGATCTGACCGCACAGTGAGGTATTGCATGCGTTTGTAAAACGCTGTATGCGTGCGCTCGCTTCTCCTTCCCGCGGCCGCCTGCAACGTTTCTCTCCTCCAGCCCCTCTCTTCCTGTCACTGCTAGCAGCGTGGATAGGCTTACCGGAGTGGCGTTATAAGGGCTGTAGTGCAGTGCTCATTCCTACAGAGGCATGTCCAATCATTACGGTGTGTCGGAGCTCTTCAAGCGGCCGGCCTGCCTGCCATCTTCCCAAGGCTCGGTTCTGACTTTCGTTTCTTTCACTGCTTCATCGCACAGGCTCCCTCTGCAGGGGTTGATCTCCCCACATTCCGGTGCCCATATTTCTGCTCAGGATACGTGGCAGATTCCTATGAAAGGGTTAAGGGGCCTCAGAGGAGAAGTGGGTGCTGGAGCTCACCCAGAGAGCATGTTCCTCAGTCCTGGGTTAGCCATACTGTGATGCTGGAAATGCATTCGAGACAGAGCCTCCCCGTTCTTGTCCTGTAGTCCTTTTTCATTTGTGTTCTGTATTGTTTTCTGCCCAGGAGTCCATGTGGGACTCCTGGCAGTGCAGCTCTTCCTGTTTTTGGTTCGGTGTACCGACCCATGAGATACCCTTATGACACCCATGGGTGGGGGTTCAACCCTGTGCCCCTAGTGTATGTGTTGGGCTCCTTTGTGTGGCCCACAGACCAGGGTATGGGCAGGTGGCAGCTCTATGCTGCATTTGACAGGTGCTCTGAGTATCCTCCATTTTGGGATACCCAGGCCCTGCCGTTGGAATCAGTTGATTCCTGATAGGAAACAAGATGGCCCCTGTGACCTCTTGCTTTCTTTTGCCTGTTACCTTGTTTTCCCAAAGTCCTGGGAAGCCCTGACTGGCTGTTTGGTGGAAGTTCCATATATGGGGCCTCATTACAAGGTAGGAGCTACCCCCTTACCGCACTCCAGGTCTGGGTTCCGGAAATAGGGACTTACCAGGTCATTCCAACCTTGGAGGACCCAGTAAATCCCCATTCCGGGAACCATTCCCCATTCCCATTCGAGCCCCCATAGGGCTCAATGGGAATGGGGATGGAGCTAATAACGGTACCGCAATTTGCTGTACCGTTATTAGCTCTGAAGTCCCTTAATGGGTCCCTTCCATAACGTCTGGTAAAACCAGGCGTTAAGGAAGGGACCCGCTAAGGGACCTCAGAATAGGGTGGTAAGGGATTACCGGCACGGGTGTCCTTACCGGTGCCGGTAATCCCTTACCACCTACCTCAGGTAATGAGGCCCATGGTGTTGTTGTGAAGTCCAGGCCAGACTGGCTGGAGCCTTCCCAGTGACTGTATGTTGTGGGTACACCCTGTGAGTGGGACCTGGGTGAATGGAGTGTGTGACCAATATGCACTTCTTGTTGTGGATGTCTGGTTTCTGGTGTTTGACACAATGGCCCTCATTAGGACTCCGGCGCTAAACCATGGTGCTATTAACACCATGGTCCATGCCGGAGTCCGCCATGGAGAAAGGGGGAGTTACCACCCCATTTCAAGGTTGGCGGGGGGGTAATTCCCCCTTTCTCCATGGCCCTTCCCCATTCCCATTTTTGCCCCATAGGGCTCAATGGGAATGGGGAAGGCGGCAATTACGGTACCACAAATTGCGGTACCGTAATTGCCATCAAGGTCCCTTTGCGGGTCCCTACTTTAACAGCTGGTCCATACCAGCCGTTCAGGTCGGGTCCCGCAAAGGGACCTCGTAGTAAGGCGCTAAGGGGTTAACGGCACCGCAGCCTTTTACAGCGCCGTTAACCCCTTAGCGCCAGGGTTGTAATGACCCCCAATGACTGAGACAGTCCTGCCCGAAACTGGTATGAATGCAGTGTGTAATGTTGAATGGCTGGGTACTAGTGAAAATTGTGACATTTATTTAAATTTTGGTTGGATCTTTTTTCCAGTATCAAGAGGTGTGCAGGGGACGGGAGTTCCTATTATTAATAGGAATTCCATATTTTTTCATGATATTACTTACCTTTGATACCGAGGTTGTTGGTTTTCTCCCCCGCACCCCATAAGAGCATTTAACGATGAACAAGCCATTGGAGCTTTGAATTTCTTTAACTTAGACTAACAATTTATTTATAATATAGGGTGTGCAATTTCTTTTTGCATTTACTTGTCCAAATACACATTCCTTGTTGTGAGTGTCTGAGAGGGAGGAGTATGGCCTGAATGCACTGTATGCCTGATTGGCTGACTGACTGGGCCTCATTACGACCCAGGCGGTAAGTTACCGCCTGGGTCGTACCTTTACCACCATGGCGTAAACATAGTTTACGCCATGGTGGTTGGCGGACTTACCGTCCCATTCCGAGGTCGGCGGGGCGGTAAGTCCCCAATCCCCATTTACCCTTCCCCATTCCCATTTTTGCCCCATAGGGCATAATGGGAGTGGGGAAGGCGTTAATTACGCCACCGTAAATTACGGTGGCGTAATTAACAACATGGTCCCTTAGCGCCATGGATTTTAACACCTGCTAAAAGCAGGTGTTAAATCCGCCATGGCGCTAAGGGACCTCGGAATCAGGCGGTAAGGGTCGGCTCTGTTTACGCCGCCGTAAACCCCTTACCGCCTGGGTCCTAATGAGGCCCACTGAATGAATGCCCTTCTGTATGATTGGCTGCTGAGTGTGACCCAGCAGTGTGGATGAGGGACAGAATAGTATATTTGGGGACCTCTCACCACTGGAAATTTTTCAGAAGCTGAAGTTGAAACTGATGCTTAACCTCGAAGCAGAGCCTGAAGAAGGTTGACTGCTGTCCCCATTCGCTGAAAGCCGTCGAGACTGATCCAAGAGAGGACCTGGTTAGGGGCCCTCTTCCCATGCTCCGAGGGACCATCGAGCACCGCTAACCTTCGCCGAAGCTCCCTGGAAGTCAGACCCTCGAAAGGCTGCTGACCGGAGACAGGGACCGCAGAGGAGAACGAAGTAAAGCACCCGGACATCGACGCCATTGAAGTCCATTGCCGTCAAACAGGGTACGGAGTATCGCCGTAACCGCTGGAGGCCCGTCGAAGCCGTGTTGCCCAGAAGAGGGGACCGCTTGATGCCGTGCCGCCGATGACCGGAGCTGCTACTTTGCCTAAGACTTTTGATTCACAGATGCGCTCGTCCGCACAGCTGCCCGCCTTGTACCTGCCGGAGAAGGTCACGCCTATGACGCGCCGAGGAGCATCCCCCGAAGACCACAAAGACTTTGACGACTCGACACCCTTGTCGGGCCACAGTTCTTCAGAAATTCTTTGCGGTGCTGAACTATCAAACACTGAGGTGCCCCGCACACCTCATCCTCGCAGGACGTCGCAGACGAGCACCGCCTGGATCGACACTGTGGTCTCGGCACCATCGAACTTTTTATCGACACTGTCAATGCCAAGTTTACCTTCTCTGATGCCTCTAGTCGATCCGTGGCTCCTGCTTTAAAGGGAGTCACTCAAGAAGGATCCATCTGCGCCTCATCGAAGAACTCTGCTCTACCAGGTACATTGGGGGGTAGAAACCTTATAGAACGAAATAAGACTTACAGAACAATATATGGACTGGGCTTGTGATATATCTTTACTTTACAGGTTGCCCGGGTGGGGGGATCTCCACACAGAACTGTCTTTAACGGTAGAGGCCAGTATTCTGCCAATTGTTCTAACCAACTGCTTTCCTTCTATATCTATTGTTGGTTACTTTTATTCCTTGATCTGTGTGACATTTGACCAGAGTATAGTTGATGCACTTTAATGAGATCTGATAATAATTGTGGTACCACTTTAGAACTGTATATATTTGCCATTGTAGATTTACTGAGCACAAAGTGAGTTATTGTGATTGTGTACATAACCTTGAATTGAATTATATAAAGACTTTGTTTTAACTAATACAGTGTGTGGACATTGCTTTGTGGGAGCTTGGGGACTACACTGTACTTAAAAAACAGCCTGCATCACCTCCTGAGAAGATAATCCTTGATTGCTCGTCCATTGCTACCTTTAATATAGACACTTTGCTGGGGTCCTCTGTGCCTCTCCTCTATCAAATAGAGAGCAGGAGTACAGACCCCCCTCCAGTCTTTACACACACCACCCATGAAATAAAATGTTTTGAAAGTCAACTCTTTCAACCAGTCTACTGCCTTCATAATGTCTTCTAGTCTGGCCCCTGCCTGAAAAGCCCTTGAGGTCATCGCCCCTCTCACTGAATGGGCTGCATAGCAAATGGTATCTACTCCCACTTAGGACATAACCCATTTGATCCATCTTGCTAGTGTAGCTGACGCCACTTCCCGAAAGGTTTCGTTAAGGCGATGAGTAACTGTGTCACCCCGATGGGTCGTAGCTCCCTAAGCATGGATTTGTATGTTAAAATGAATCTCAGTGGGCATAGCTTGGGGTGATTCGGGAATGCTTCATATGACACCGATCTCAGCATAGTTTTTGTTCTTCTCATGATATGGAATGTTATTCCCCGTGGAGATAAAGTTTTCCTAGTGACCTCTAACGTTTTCACGTCTGATACCCTCTTACATGACAGTAAGCATAGAAGTATAGCCAATTTGGCTGATAACTCTTTCCTAGTTAGATCATCATTATATGGCCATGATATGAGCAGTCTTAGGACCTTATCTATGTCCCATACCTGGACAGGTTTCTGCCCTGTAGGTCTCATTATTCTCACCCCTTTCAGAAGTCTGCATATCAGTGGATGTTCTCCCACTGGCAGTCCCTCTATCTTTGGGTGCCCCGCTGAAATAGCTGAACAGGCTATGTTAATCGTACTATATGCTTTGCCTTGTGCTGCTAAGTGTGCTAGGAAGTTGGCTACGTGTACCACATCTATTCCATGGGAATGTACGTTCCTTTCCATGCACTAAGTGTGTCATGTTGACCAGGCTGATATGTATGCTTTCCTGGTCCCAGGTGATCAGGCCCCTTCGATAATCTTTTCAGCCTCATCTGATAGTCCTGGCCTAGCCCAGGATCCCCTGAAATTGTCCATACAATGTAATTGAGGTTGCCTGGCTTCACCAACGGATGACCTCCCGCTGAGGGGTCCCTCACTATTAGTTTGAACCTTGGTAGAGCTATCGGGTGGTCATGGGACATCCCTAACAGATATGCGAACCATGCATGCACCCTCAAATATGGGGTAAGCAGCACCATGCATACTTGCTATCTCCTCACCTGATCCAGTGTCCTTGCTATCATTGCGAAGGGGGGAAATGCATATTCCGTGCTCTGACCCCACTGTTGCGGGAATGTGTCTATTACTTCCGCCTCTGGGATCGGTCTCCAACTGAAGAACCGAGAAATTTGCCTGTTCAATCCCGACACAAACAGGTCTGTCCTGCATGAACCCCATCTCGTCATCAATTTCTGTAAAACTCTCTCTTCCAGCTTCCAATCGATGGCATCTCTAAGGAATCTAGTGTTCCGGTCTTCAATCTCACTTTGTCGGCCCAGAAGATACTCTGCTGTCACAGATATCTCTCTCTGTAGACAGAGGTGACAAAATGTTTTCTCTAGCGCTGCTAGCATTCTTGACTTTGTGCCTCACAGTCTGTTTATATATCGGACTGCTGACACGTTGTCCATCTTGAGGAGAATGCAACATTGTGCCCTCTCCTGCGTCCACCTATCACGTTCAGCAGTAGAAGGTTGTATATCAGCAATATCCGCATCCACCTCCCCTTCCTCCTCACCTGTCTCTTCCGATGAGATCTCGTGCCCGTGCAACTTCTTTTTAGACTTCTTCTTTTTAGTGAAGAGGAACGGTCTTCCGCGGTAAGAAGCCACCCTGATTCCCTGCTAAACAGGGAAGCAGGAGACCCCTCTCCTGCTGGGACCAAGTAGAGAGGAAAAAAAGCAGCCACTTAAAAAAACCTCTCTGAGTAAGTTGTTGCAGCGGATGGATGGTTTAACTTGAATAGTCCTGGATATGCTGGTAGGTGGCCCGGATCTTCATGATACAGAAGTCCACAGTGGCGTAGTGACGGAAGGCAGTGCCCAGGTGAGTTGGACATTGTAGATGTAACATAGCAGAAGGAGGTTCTCAGGTAAGTAGAACGTAGAGAGTGCTTCGTAGCAGAAGGCAATTCTCCGGTGAACCGGATGCTGCAACCCGAGGAGACGGGTCTGCGGAATAAAAGAAATAACCAAAGACAGAAAGCGAAAGGGGAAGGCAGTGAGGCAGTAGCAGGGAGCAAGCGGAGGAAAGGGGGAGGAAAGGCAGGGAAAAAACACAGCGAAGAGGAAGGCGAGGAAGAAAAGGAATAACGAGGCAAAACAGAAAAAAGAGGAGCAGGTACAGACGAGTAGCAGGATACTCAGGAACCAGAGGAGAAAAAATAGGCAGGAAAGGGGAAAGAACAATACTCTTATAAACAAGGCAAAGAGTACGGGGAAAAAAGCACAGCAACAGAGCGGTAGCGAAAGTTGCAACGCGCTGATCCGGAAATGAGGGCGGATCTAAATACGGAAATGAAAGAGACCGAACAAAAGACTAGACCGCTACTTAGGAAGCATGGAAACCAAAATGGAACAACCTAATGGCGCCGCCAGCGCCAAGTGTTCCAAAGCCGCCAGTGGCCTCTGCGACCTGGCGGCATGAAAGTATGCCCCCTCCCAAGGGACACCCCCCGGCTTACCAGGGAACAAGCGATGGAACCTCTGCACCAACGCAGGAGTGTGCACATGAGAAACAGGCTCCCATGTATCCTCAGAGTGGGAATACCCCTTCCAATGGACCAGATATTCCAACCGACCCCACCTGTAACGGGAGTCCTGGATGGAGGCCACCTAATACTCTTCCGGAGGGATATCAATATCGGAGGGGACAGATTCACGGGGTAGAGGGCGATGAAAAGGATCCACTCTGAATTCCTTCAAAAGCGATGAATGAAACACAGGGTGAATTCGACGCATGTGCTTTGGCAACTGAAGGCGGAAGGCAACAGGATTAATTCTGTGAGTTATGGCATATGTACCCAAATATCGGGGGGATAGCTTGGATGGGCGAAGCCAGCGGGGTAGGTATTTGGTCGCCAGCCATACCTTGGTTCCCCTCTGCCAATTAGGGGACGGAAGGCGCTTGAGATTGCTCTGGGAGCGGTAGCGAAGACTACTAGCTTGTAGACTCTCAACTGCAGTCTTGTGAGCCTCTGAAATGTTGGCTAACAGACGATCCACAGAAGGGGGTAACAGAAGGAGAAAAGGACAAGGAGAGAATAAAGCTGGGATGGAAACCATAGGAACAAAAAAAAGACTGAGGCCAGTGTCACTATGAGTAGAATTGTTATAGGCGAACTGAGCGGTAGGCAGCAGGCTCACCCAATTGTCTTGCTGACAATTAATGAAGCATCGGAGGTATTGTTCCAGAGAGATATGTTGGTCCTCTCTGTCTGCCCATTGGTTTGTGGATGCAAACCCGATGACATGGCTCGCTCTATGCCCAATCTTCTGCACATTTCTTTCCAAAAGCGGGAAGTATATTGAGTCTGTCGGAGATTATCTTATCTGGAGTGCCATGTAAACGAAAGATCTCTTTGGCGAAGACTGAAGCCATCTCTGCGGCAGTAGGCAATCCAGCCAGAGGGGAGAAGTGGACCATCTTAGTGAATCAGTCCACAGTCACCATAATACAAGAACATCCTTCCGAAGGTGGTAGTTCCACGATCAAATCCGTTGATATTATGCTCCAAGGTCTCATGGGCACTCCTCCTTGCTGGAGAAACCCGATGGCTTTCCGAGTGTTGTACTTCGAACGACAGCACACTGGACAGGAATGCACATAAGTAGTAACTTCCCTGGTCATACCGGGCCACTAGAATTGACGCTGTAACAGATCCAGGATGTTCTTCACCCCCCTGTGTCCTGCCACAGTGTCATCACGGCACCATCTCAACGCTGTGTGTCTGGTTTGGGTGTTGGGTAAGTATTAGCGCTGTCTGAGGAAGCATAAACCATCCTGTACCTGAAATTCCTCAGAGAGAGGAGTTGAAGAAGGAAGCCCCGAAGAATGTGTGGCTCTGCGGACCTCTGCCAAAAAAGAATCCTCGGAGCAGATGACTTTAATATCTGGAAACATGAGACTGGATTGTTCCCTCTGGGTTATGCAGAGGTAGGGTCTTCTCGAGGGAGCATCCACCAGGATATTCTTGGAACCCGGTAAGTAGGTCAACAAGAAATCAAATTGAGCAAAGAAGTGGGCCTACCAGGCCTGGAGTGAGTTAACACATTCCATGTTCTGAATGACTTCGAGATTTTTATGAACAGTTCTTAATTCGAAAGGATGGTTGGCTCCCTGCAGAAGGTGACGCCACTCTTTGCAGGCAGATTTCATGGCCAAAAGTTATTTTTCTGTTACTGAGTAGTGTGTCTGATGTCATTCATGGTCTTGGACATGTACGCAATGGGATATTCCAAGCCATCATGTTCCTGAAGGAGAGCGGCACCTAAGGCTGCTGCGGAGGCATCTGTCTCTACAATAAACCTTAAATTTTGATCTGGTTGTCGAAGGACAGGGGCAGAGCAAAAGTCCTCTTTCAATTGCTGAAAGGCCCTGTTAGCCTCAGTGGTCCAAACATAGGGCAGAGAAGACTTTTTCAGCAATCTTGTGATGGGTAGTACTCTGTCGGAGAAGCCTGAAATTAATTTGCGATAAAAATTTGCAAGCCCTAGAAACCTTTGCACCTCCTTGACCGATCCGGGCGTGGGCCAATGTAATATGGCATCAACCTTGGTGGGATCCATCCGAATGCCCTCAGGAGAAAGAATAAACCCAAGGTAAGGAACTTCAGAAACCTGGAAGACACACTTATCAGAATTTGCCTTCAGATGATTTTTCTGTAATCTTTGTAGCACCTGGTGAAGATGAGTGGTGGGTAGTTGGGTATTCTTGGAAAATACCAAGATATCATCGAGGTAGACTATAGTGCAGAGGAACAGGAGGTCAGAGAACGTGCGATCCATGAAACGTTGGAACACTGAGGGAGCGTTTACCAAGCCAAAAGGCATAACGCGGTACTCATAGTGCCCAAAAGGTGTTCGGAAAGCAGTTTTCCACTCGTCTCCGGAGCGTATCCGTAGCAAGTGGTAGGCTCTTCTGAGATCGATCTTAGAGAATATCTTGGCTCCTTGTACCGCCTCCAGGATATCCTTGATAACGGCATGGGATATCAATCCCTTATGGTGACTTGGTTTAGGCCCCGATAGTCAATGCAAGGTCTTAGTTCACACGATCTCTTTTTAGGGACAAAGAACAGCGAAGCTCCAGCACGGGAGTGAGAGTGTTGAATCAGACCGTGGTGTAGATTCGAGTCCAGGTACTCTTTGAGCGCCTCCTTCTCCCTCAGGGATAAAGAAAACATGCACCCAAAAGGGACTATGGAATCAGGCAGTAAATTGATGGCACAGTCCTCAGGCCGGTGAGGAGGTAGCTCTTGAGGGTCATTATTCTGAAACACCTCCTGGTACTGATCGAACTCCTTAGGAATATTGTTGATCTTCAAGACGTCCGTTCTCAGTGAGGGTTCGGGAAGAGTGTGGACTGAAGCATACTGGGTTTGCGAAGACCAGGACTGTCAGCAGTAGTCCGAAGTGAAGGATAGTTGATTGTTCTTCCAATCGATAATCGGAGTGTGCTTCCTCCGCCAGGATACTCCCAGAATCACTGGAAAGTGAGCAGCTCTGATCAGGTCGAATTGAATAGTCTCGGTGTGATGGAGTACTTTCATAACCATTGAGGAAGTGGTATGGGTGATGAGGCCAGAACTTAGGGGTTTGCCGTCAACATCCTCCACCTTTTGATCTTGCTCTTTCTCCAGGCGGCCAATGCCGGTCTTGTCGGCCCAGACGATCCATAAAGCATCCTGCGGCCCTGCAATTCAGCAAGGCCAAAACTTCAAAGGTATGTTGTGGAAGACACAATTGGACAGCTACCACCATAAGCCGGTCGTCTTCGGTTGAGTTAGTGGGAGTAACTGACAAAGACACAAAGGGACCAGGAAATCCCCCTTGGTAACTTGTCCCTACTAGTTCCGAGGTGTAGCGTTTCCCGACCGTCGTGGTGGCACGTCAGGACAATCCCTCAAAATGTGTTGGTTTGATCCACAGTACATACACAGGTTGTTGTCCCTTCGCCGCTTACGTTCTTCAGACGTAAGTGGTCCTCGCGTAGTCCCAATCTGCATGGGTTCTTCCTTCCTTAAACAGGTGGGAGTAGAGGTGGACACACCAGGTTCAGACAGAACAGGGAACCCGCGGTTCCTCCGATGCTCTGAACGCCTTTCTGATAGACGGAAATCCAGCTGTAGCACTGTAGACCAAAGCTCAGAAAGGGTGGTGGGCTTTGGCACCCTTGCTAATTCGTCCTTAAGGTCTTCTCTCAGACTCCGACGAAAAATGGTGTCCGTATTGGGCGTTTTCCTGCCAACTTGCCTCAGCTGCAACTTGTTTAAAGCGGGAAATGTAAGACAACAGGTCAGAGTTACCCTGCCGAATGTCCAACAGTTGTTCACTGGCAACCACAGTGGTCTCCTGCCTCTCGAAGGCCAACTTGAACTGAGCATTGAACCCGGAATAGTCTTGCAGTAAAGGTCTGGCACTTGTCACAAGAGGGGTAGCCCAAGATAAGGCATTTCCAGTTAGGTTGGACACCAGAAATCCTATGGGGGCTTGATCAGTAGCATAAGTCTGGGGTCTGAACGTAAAATGAATGATGCATGCCTCCATGAATTCTTTAAATTTATGCGGAGATCCGTCATATTTGCCACAGGATAAGGACATAGGAGGAAGGTCACTACGGGACTGTTCATAACGGTCGACACTCTGCCTAAGGGTCGCATTCTCAGCCTTGACTGTCTGCAGTTCTTGGGTCAAATTATGCACCACGGAAAGAAGTTCCTGAACCTGTTCAGGGGTTGCCATTGCTCGATATTCTGGGCATTGCAAACTATCATGTTCAGCAGTAGAAGGTTGTATATCAGTAATATCTGTATCCACCTCCCCTTCCTCCTCACCTGTCTCTTCCGATGAGATCTCATGCTTGTGCTACTTCTTTTTAGACTTCTTATTTTTAGTGAAGAGGAACTGTCTTCCGCAGTAAGAAGCCACCCTGATTCCCTGCTAAACAGGGAAGCAGGGGACCCCTCTCCCACAGGGACCAAGTAGAGAGGAAAAAAAGTAGCCGCTTAAAAAAAACCTCTCCGAGTAAGTTGTTGCAGCGGATGGATGGTTTAACTTGAATAGTCCTGGATCAGCTGGTAGGTGGCCCGGATCTTTATGACACAGAAGTCCTGAACGCGGGGACCACAGTGGCATAGTGACAGAAGGCAGTTCCCAGCTGAGTTGGACGTTGTAGATGTAACGTAGCAGAAGGAGGTTCTCAGATAAGTAGAACGTAGAGGGTGCTTCGTAGCAGAAGGCAATTCTCCGGTGAACCGGACGCTGCAACCCGAGGAGACGGGTCTGGGGAATAAAAGAAATAAACAAAGACAGAAAGCGAAAGGGGAAGGCAGTGAGGCAGTAGCAGGGAGCAAGCTGAGGAAAGAGGGAGGAAAGGCAGGGAAAAAACACAGCGAAGAGGAAGGCGAGGAAGAAAAGGAATAACGAGGCAAAACGGAAAAAAGAGGAGCAGGTATGGACGAGTAGCGGGTACTCAGGAACCGGAGGAGAAAAAATAGGCAGGAAAGGGGAAAGAACAATACTCTTATAAACAAGGCAAAGAGTACGGGGAAAAAAGCACAGCAACAGAGTGGTAGCGAAAGTTGCAACGTGCCGATCCGGAAATGAGGGCGGATCTAAATACGGAAATGAAAAAGAGACTGAACAAAAGACTAGACCGCGACTCAGGAAGCGTGGAAACCAAAATGGAACAATCTAATGGCGCCGCCAGTGCCAAGCGTTCCAAAGCCGCCATTGGCCTCTGCGACCTGGCGGCATGACACCAGCATTTCACCGCGAATGAGCCCACTAGGAGCTCCAGGCAGTTTATGTGAAGGCTCAGTTCCTCTTCTGACCATCTGCCCCCTGTTGACAGATCTCCACATCTGCCCCCCCCTCCCCACCTGCTGGCATCAGACTCTATCACCAGATCTGGGTATGAGCCAAATATTGCCCTTCCACTCCAGGCATCCATGTGTTGCAACCACCACTCCAGCTCATCCCTTCCCTCTAGGGTGAGGGATATTCTTTGCTTGTAAGATATGCCCCTCCTGAGATGTTAGGTCTTTAATCTCTGGAGGACTCTGTAGTGGAGCAGACCTGGGAAGATTACCTGAATTGAAGATGCCAGGCGTCCCACTAGTTTTGTTATCTCTCTCAATGACATCATCACTTTCGCTAGCGTGTTCCTTCTCTCTTTTTTGATGTTGTTTACTTTGGTCAAGGGGAGACTCAAAGTCCCTTGTACTGTTTCTATCCTGAAGTCCAGGAACTCCATGTTCTGCTCCTAGAAACCCTAGTTGCTGAAGGAGATCTATGTTGGTGTCCATTTGCTCCTTGATCAGTAATATGTCCTGACACATTAAGCATATGTTGTCCAGATAAATGATTACAAAGGTCACCAATGGCTTCATCGCTTTTGTGAAGCACTACAGGGCCGATGCTAGCCCAAAAGGTAGGCATGTAAACTCCTATATTTGCCCTTTACACCGAAAGCTCAGAAGCTTCCGCTGTCCTACCGCAATGTGTATGGTCAGGTATACATCTTCGAGGTCTATTCTGGCTAGCCAGTTCCCTTGCTGCAAAATGTCCCTCAGGATTTGTATGCCCTCCATCTTGAAATGTCTGTATAATACAAAACCGATTAGTTCTTTTGAATGTATAGTCAGTCTTAATTTGTGGCATACTTTCACTAGGAACATGTTGCTTATGGAACTCTCCCTCGTATCTGCTGCTTGCACTATGGCAGCTTTGCACGCTAGCTCTCCTTTTTTCATATCTAACAGCTCTCGTCTGCCGTGCTCTGACCTAGTCTTGTCTTGGTCTGGCTTGCCAATCTATATGGAAACCTTGTACGGTGTCTAGAACCCGGCATCTGATGAAATCAGTAGCCATTTTCCTATATACTGTGCTACTCTCCCCACTACTGCAGGAGTCTGTGCGTCTGACATCTATGCTTACGCTTTTACTCTCACCTGTGTTAGGTTGGTGTTGGTTTTCTGCATGTCTCCAACCTTTCCCTCTTCCTCTTCCCTTTGAAGGAAATAATGGGTTGGGCTTCCTCTCATCTTGCTTACATTGATATCTGTTGTTATGGAACCCATTGATTGAGTAGCGGCTGGCATAGTGGCCTCTGCCACTACCAGCCGGGTCAAAAACCTGTTTGGCAAATACCCTTCTCGGGGATGCCTGACCTTTATCGATTGCCGCATATGAATGCAAATTTTGTCAATTCTTTTATGAATGTGTCTCCAAAGAGTTTCCCTTTGGTGGAAGCGGCTGCCTCTGGCGTGGCCAGCTTGCAGAGTTTAGGATCAATCTTCATTAAGCTCGATCTCCTTCTCTCTGCCATGATTGCGCTGTTAGTGTTGCCCAGAAAACATATCGCTCTCTGGGGCCATCCAGGCAGAATAGCTGGGTCTATGGCTTCTTTCTTCTCTTTCACCTCATCTGTATCTCCATGATTTTTGTCAATGGACTGATCACGTCCAGCATGTTGTCCTGGCATGAGCCCCAGGACCTGTCCAAACCTTGTTTAATGTCTTTAACATATCTTCCCATAAATGTGACCATGCAGTCATCAATGACCAGGGTCTCTGCTATACCTTCTGGCAGATGTGGTCTTGGGCATTCTGCCCTTAACTTCTTTTGCCAACAGTGTCCTGAGTCTTCTCATTATGTATGCAGCTATTTTTGCCAGCAGTTCCCATTCTGAGGAACGTGGATGGATCAAGGTGTCCGGGTTGAACTCGTCCCCAGCTTCTTCCTCCTTGTCCTTAACTTTCTTTTTCTTAGAAGCTCTATTAGTCTCCTCTTTCTCAACTTCCTCATCTGATGATTGGCTCCCCCAATCGTCTGTGTCATATTCTTTTGAGCTGTCAGAGGTTGCATCTTACCATCTGCGCTCTTTATTTTTTAGGCTTACAGTCTTCCTCTTGTCCTTTCCGTTTTGTGGTGAGCCCATGGGGGTCTTGACCTTTCTGTCTTTACAGCCTTTCTTCCTTTCCTCTTTCTCAGTCCCATGTCCACTCTCCTAGGATTCTCCATGCTCTTGGAGAACTTCAACCAGTCCTCCATGATTGCCAGCTGTTGTGAGCTGTGTCCTAGACTTTCTCTCAGAGCCTGATGAAGGACTTGTCCCATACTGGGTTGTATTCTTTTTTGGCTCAATTGATCCCTTCCCTCTTCACTGGAGCTGGACATCGTAGGGCTTTATATGAGGACAAATATGCCACTGGTTAATTAACAAAACAGGTTATCTTGTGCCTGCACCCGTCCAAATATATGTTAATAGGGCAGAGCAAACTTGCAATGCTCATTTGACTAAATTATTGGTTGCAAACCTCTCTTTCTCGATCAAGTCTTTCTGGCAACCAAGTGGCGCTGTTCAATCCTTGAGCTATATTGTTTGACAGCTGTTTTTTCTCTACACACGCTTTGTACTGTGTGTTCTGATTCAATAAATCCAATTTAATTGTCACTGACAGTTAACTCAAGTAAATCTCCAGGGGTCTGCTCACTCTGTAACAGTCACAGAAGTGTGATTAAGGCACGCCAGAACTATGTTAAGTCCCGTTGCACTTCGATCACTTCCGTGACCGCAGTGCCCCCTTTACTGTAAAGATATTATTGCGGCCATCAGAACTTTTCATCCTGTCGCAGACCGCCCTACCTAATAAATCTAGAATCTAATAAAAAAAAAACACTTCCTAACCTTCGCAGATATGCTCTGCCACAATTGTTCAACGCTGCATACCTGAAATACTTGCGCTATATGTCAATATATTATATTCAGATCGTAATACAATTAAATACATAACAGTATTCAGTGAAATATAGGAGAATGCATTTAACTGGCTGCCCAACCAGTAAAGAAAGAGGAGTTCATAATATAGTGGACAGGATTTATAGGGATGGACTGAGACTATTGGTTTATTAAGGTCCCATGTGGAGATTGTAGTTTTTCGCACTTTGTATGTTGCTGTTATTGTTTTGATGATGCTGCTTGAGTAGTAAAGATGAGAGAAAAACATAATCAGAGCCTCTGGGTCTTGACATAGAATTAAGATTTTCCATACATACATTACAGAAAGTCATAATTCTATTAAAGACACGGAGGAGAAGGATTATGCTTTCTCTCAACTTTACTCTTCGAGCAGCATCATCAAAACAATAACAATAACATACAAATGCAAAAACTGCAAGTCCCATATGTTTAGATTCTTTTGAAGTTCATAGTGTTAATGGACTTTTAAACATGTGACCTGAAACCACCAATCATCACTGTCCATCCGTATAAATCCAGTCCACCATTTTGTGTAATCCTCTTTCTTTGTCTGATCTTTTCCGCACTGTAACATCCCAACTGGTCAACGCTGTATAATTGATCTCTTAAAACAACCTCATGATCCTGTTGCTTTATTATCCGCCATAGAATCTAAAATACAAATCATATTTCCGTTTTCTGTCCCAAGGGTGGCTACTCGACATGAGCAAGACCATCCAAAGATTAACTTTTTGTAAACATGTCATGGTAAAATCATTATCATTATAGAACACATCTCATTAACAATACATGACATCGATTACTGGGTGGGATAATCCTTCGTCTCTGTGTTTTTAATAGGATTATGACTTTCTTTATTGTATGTATGGAAAATCTGAATTCTATGTCAAGACACGGAGGCTCAGATTATGCTTGTTCAAACCTTACTTACCACCAAGGTTGCCACTTTTTCCACTGGCTTAAAATAAAAGGGTTTAAAAGTCGATTCTTTTGACCAGTCTGCTGCCTTCATAATTTCTTCCAGTCTGGCCCCTGCCTAATAGGCCTTAAAGGCCATTGCTCCTCTCACTGAGTGTGTGCCATACCAATCTGTATCTACTCCCGCTTGGGACATAACCCACCAAATCCATCTAGCTAGCGTGGCTGATGCCACTGCCCCAAAAGGTTTCCCTATGGCTATACATAACTGAGTCAACCCTGGGGGTCGCAGTTCCCTAGTCATGGACTTGTTGGCTGAGATGAATCTCACTGGGCATAGTTTGGGTTGATCTGTGAATGCTTGATAAGATATTGATCTCAACCAAATTGTTTTCCTTTTCACTATATCAAACTTCATTCCCTGAGGGGATACGGTTTTCCTATTGTGTTATCTGTCCATGATATGAACATTCTTAGGACTTTATCTACGACCCATACCTGATCGTATTTCTGTCACTGGGGTCTAATTATTCTAACCCCTTTCAAAAGCCTGCAAATCAGAGGATGTTCTCCAACTGTTATCCCTTCTATTCTCGGGTATCCCGCTGAAATAGCTCATCGGGCTGTGTTTATCGTCCTATATGCTTTGCCCTGCACTGCTAACTGAGCCAGAAAATTGGCTATGTGTACCACATCCATTCTAGTGGAATGCACGTTCCTTTCCACACACCATTTGTGTGTTTTGTATGCCTACTTGGTCCCAGGCACCCTTTTTTCGATAATCTGTTCAGCCTCGTCCGATAATCCTAGCCTAAACCAGCATCCCTGAAATTGCCCACTCAATATAATTGAGGCTGCTTGTCTTCACCAGAGGATGACCTCCCCCTGCGGGGTCCCTCAGTATTAGGTCTAACCATGGTAGTGCTATTGGGTTGTCGTAGGACATCCCTAGCAGGTCCGGGAACCATGCTTCACCCCTCCAATTCTGCGTAATCAGCACCATGAATATTTGCTATCTCCTCACCTGCGCCAAAGTCCTTGCAATCATTGTGAATGGAGAAAAGGCATATTCCTTGATTGGACCCCACTGTTGCAGGAATGCCTCTATCGCTTCCGCCTCTGGGTCTGTTCTCTAACTGAAGAAACAAGAAATTTGCCTGTTCAATACAGATTTTCCATACATTCGTTACAGAAAGTCATGATTCTATTAAAGACTCGGAGGCGAAAGATTATGCTTTACTTCTCTTTACTAAAAACCCAATATATTTGTAGTTCGTTTTTCATTGGTGATCAAAACACGTGACTTCCTCACACCAATCACCGCTACTTCTCCTCTATAACATGTCAGAAGTCCTTAGTCCTTCCTCTTTCCTTTGCTAATCCAACAACTTGCGCCCCAACCGGTAGACGACTTAATCTTCTCTGTCATTTCTTCACGGTGCCGTTCTCTGCTCCGTCCCTGAAACGAATAAAACTGTTACCGATCTCATCATGAACGGGTGGGCAATCGCAAACATTAACCATATAATGACATTATCGTTAACATTATCATCTTTCCAAACAAATATTACAACATATATGAATATCACATCATCCATTTGCATCGCTGCGATTGAATTGGGTGGAATAATCTTTCGCCTCCGAGTCTTTAATAGAATCATGACTTTCTGTAACGAATGTATGGAAAATCTGTATTCTATGTCAAGACTCGGAGGCTCAGATTATGCTCGTTTAAAGCTTACTCACCACCAACGACGCTACTTGGTCCACAGGTCTAAAATAAAAATCTTTGAATGTTGTTTCATTAGACCAATCTGCAGCTTTTAAAATATCTTCTAGACGTGCTCCTGCCAAAAAAGCAGATGACGCCATAGCACCTCGAGTGGAGTGTGCCCCAAACTGACTCACATCTACACCTGCTTCTTCCATGCACCACCTAACCCATCTAGATAAAGTGGCCGACGACACCGCTTTGAACGGTTTTCTAATAGCTATCAACAACTGATATTCCCCCGCAGGCCTCACTTTATTCGCTGCTTCTTCATATACTTTCAGGCATCTGACTGGACACAATTTGGGCCTATCTGGGAAAGCCATGTACTCAACGGATTTAATGCTCGTCTTTGTTCTCTTTCCTATGTAAAATACTACTCCTAATGGGGAAAAAGATTTCCTGTTCACTTCCAAAGCTCTCACGTCAGATACCCTCTTACAAGAAATAAGGCATAGCAATGTGGTTAATTTAGCCCACAAAGCTTTTCTAGACAATAACTCGTTGTCTGGCCAAGCTTCGAACATTCTCAACACTATATTTACATCCCATAAGCGAGAATATCTAGGTGTAGGAGGTCTCATGCATTTAATACCTTTCATAAGCCTGCATACCAGAGGATGTTAACCTACTGGCTTACCCTCTATATATGTATGTCCTGCAGATATTGCTGATCTATAATTATTAATCGTTCTGTAGGCCTTCGCCTGTGCTGCTAGTGCTGCTAAGAAATTTACAACGTGTACTACATCTGTACGTAAGGGATCAACCTGTCTCTCCAAACACCAATTATCCCATCTAGTCCATGCCAGTCTATAAGCTTTCCCTGTAGCTGGAGCCCAGGATTCTCTGATAAATTCTTGAGCCGTGCCTGAAAGTCCCGGCTTAGCCCAATTTCTCCTGAAATCGCCCACGCTAATAGGCTCAGCTTCCCTGACTCGACCAACGGATGCAGCTCTCCAGCTGGACTTAGCAATATGTCCTCTCTGACCGGCAACCGAATCAGAGGTTCGAAGGACAACTCCAGAAGATCCGGAAACCAAGGCTGACCTCTCCAGTCTGGCGTTATCAGAATCAGTGTGGCTATTTGACGCCTGACTTGCGCTACTGTGCGCGCTATCATGGCGAAGGGGGGAAAGGCATACTCCTTTCCTGGACCCCAAACCTGCAGAAATGCATCTGTCGCTGCCGCTTTCGGATCTGGTCTTCAACTGAAGAATCTGGAGATTTTCTTGTTCAGCCTGGAGGCGAACAGATCCGTCCGGCTTGGACCCCTGCGACGCATCAGCTCCTGAAACACTGAGTCGTGCAACTGCCAATCGCTGGAATCCCTCAGGTACCTCGAATTCCAATCTGCTACCTGATTGAGATCCCCCGGCAAGTGCTCTGCTCTCACGGTTATATCCTTCTGGAGACATATCTGCCAAAACTCCTTGGCCATCTCTGTCAGCCTTTGCGACTTTGTTCCGCCCAGCCGATTTATATATCTGACTGCTGAAACGTTGTCCATTTTCAACAGAATGGCGGCCTTGACTCTTTCCTGTGTCCAACACTGGACAGCGAAGGAGCCCGCTAGAAGTTCCAGGCAATTGATGTGGAGACCTAGCTCTTCGTTCGACCATCTCCCTCCTGTCGCTTGGTCTCCGCACCTGGCTCCCCATCCCCAACGACTGGCGTCGGATTCTATCACTAGGTCCGGGGATGAGCCAAATATCGCACTGCCATTCCACGCTTCCATGTGATGGTACCACCATTCCAATTCCAGTTTCGCTTCTTGCGACAATTCCACTTTCTGTTCGTAGGATAGGCCTCTCCGAAGATGCTCTATCTTCAGTCTCTGCAACGCTCTGTAATGCAGTGGACCTGGGAATATCGCTTGAATCGATGATGACAGACGTCCTACCAGCCTCGCTATCTCTCTCAAAGAAACCTCTCGTCTTGTCATCATACACTTGATCTCTTTTTTCACTGAATTTACTTTGTCCAACGGAAGCTTGAGAACGCCTTGTGTCGTCTCTAAGCTGAACCCCAGAAATTCCATCTCCTGCGCTGGTTCTAGCTCCGATTTCTCCCAGTTCACTAGGAATCCCAGCTGCTGGAGCAATCCTGCAGTCGTATGAACCTGTTGAATTAGCACTTCCCTGTCCTGACACATCAGACAGATATCGTCCAGATAAATAATCAACCTGATCCCCTGCTTCCTCAGGAATGCTACCACTGGCTTCAGCAGTTTGGTGAAGCACCATGGTGCCGAAGCTAACCCGAACGGAAGGCATTTGAACTCCCATTTCCGTCCTTTCCATAGAAACTGTAGAAATCTCGTCTGCTCTGCTTGTATAGGAACCGTCAAGTATGCATCTCTGAGGTCTATTCGCGCCAACCAATCCCCATGTTGGAGAACATCCCTCAAAAGATGAATACCTTCCATTTTGAAATGTCTGTATACTAGAAAGTAGTTCAAAGCCCTCAGATTTATTACCGGCCTTACTTTGTTCTTTCTTTTTACTAGAAAGATATTGCTTACAAAACCTTTTCTGTCTCTTGAAGCTGGGCCCACTGCGTTCTTGAGCCTGAGCAACTCTACCTCCTTGTCTAGAAGGCTCTCGTCTTCTCTGCTGAACTGAATCTGCCTCGGCAATTCTACCTGATATGGCTCTTGCCAAAACTCTAACTGAAAACCTCTCACGGTTTCTCTTATCCAAACATCTGAGGACAATTCTTCCCATTTCTCTACATGCAAACGCACCCTTCCTCCTACCGGAGGAATACTCACATGCGAACTTTGTGCGCATTCTGTATCTCTTACCTGAATTACTTTGATGCTGCTGTCTACTATTGCCCCTCCAGCCTCTACCCCTGCCTCTTCCCCTGGAAGGAAAGAAGGGGTTGGATCTTCGGTCTTCCTGCTGCCAGGAAGTTCTGTCCCTGAAGGAGCCTCTGAATTGGCCACGGCTGGACGAGCGGCCCTTTCCTCCTCCAGCTCTATCGAAAACCTTCCGGCCAAAGATTTTCTTCAACGAAGATTGAGCTCTATCCAGTGACACATAAGTACTGGCGAATTTTGCCATGTCCTTGATGAATGCGTCCCCGAACAGCTTGCCTTTTGCCGCCATAGCCTGTTCGGAAGCCGCCATTTCGCCCAGTCTGGAATCTAGTTTCATAAGAATGGACCTTCTCCTCTCCGTCGCCAACGCTGTATTGGCGTTACCCAGTAGACAGAGGGTCCTCTGTGCCCAGCCTGCTACTACATCCGGATCTATGGGCTCTCCTTTCGTTTTCGCCTCTTCTGCCAATTGCCAGATTCTAGTAATTGGCCCTAGTAAGTCCAGCAGTTTATCCTGGCAGGCGCGCCAGGATCTATCAATGCCCTTCTTGACGTCCCTGCCGTACCTGCCCAGGAACGTGAGAATCCTGTCATCAATTTCGGGAGTTTCTGCCACTCCGTCTGGCACTCTAGGCCTTGGGCACTCTGCCCTCAATTTAGCTCTCGCTTGTTTACTTAGCGGTGCTCTCAAGCGTCGCCTAATGTATTCGGCGATCTTCTCTGGAGGGTCCCATTCATTGGACCGGGGATGCACTAGATCATCGGGATCGAACTCGTCTTTAATAGGATCCTCACTTTCCCTCCTGCCCTTCTTGTTCTTCGGTGGGCTCTCGGCCTCTTCTGGGGAGGTTTGACACTCGGATGAGGTGTAGCCCTCAGATTTTGAACTGCTTCTGCAGTAATCATCGTCTGATTCGCTAGAAGTTGTGGCCCGCCTTGTGCGAGATCTCGCCTTCCTTTTCCCCGTAGCTTTGCGGGGTGAACCCGGGGGGGTCTGGGCGCTACGGTCCCTGCGGGTTGAATGCTTTCTTCCCCCTTTCCGCTTGCGTTGCCTGTCTTGCGACAACGCGGCCAGGCTCCTCAAAATGCCCCTGTCTTCCCGGGAGCTCCCGGCACTCTCCCATCTCTGGACTGCCTGACTCATGCGCAGCCCGCTGACATGGGGGCCTTGAGAGTCGTTTGAATAATCGCTCATCTTCACACGGCTTGATAGCACTTATGTAGAGCTTATGCAGTTCACTTGGGCTGCCCCCGTCACAATTATAATAATGATTGTAGCTAGGCGAGTCTCCACTACAGTTTTACTTGGGGCTGTGCCCGTCAATCAGCTGCCACACTTTCCCGTACCTCTTCCCAGCGGACAGAATGAGGGTCGGTGTTTTAGGCAGGTTGAAAAAGCCTTCAGTCAACCTTGTTGGCTGTGATATCATAAAATGCCACTAGATGGCGCCCGCGGCCAGCAAATCCTGCAGGAATCCTTTCACAACACGAAGCAATTCCCTGCTCCTTAGTCAGACTTCAAAGGCTGTAAATGTCAAAGCGACGAAACGCGGGTGTGTCAGCCGAAAGAACTCTAGCATACACAAGTTCGCAACGACGCCGGAACTCCCGTAGCGTCGCTGCGAACTTCCGTGTATGCCGAGTCTCGGCACGAAGAGAAACTGACGCCGGAACGAAAGGTCCCGTCGCGTCTATTGCCTGCGGATATATTCCGCCAAATCCCTCTCGCAGAGCGCTTAAGCGAACCTACGCGCGCGCACTGCTAATTAGCTAAACCCTGTCACATACTGTACAATAATCATCCACATAGGAAAAAACATATAAAGGTACTTATCTCGGCTGCTCGAGCAGCAAAGAAAGAGGAAGGACTAAGGACTTCTGACATGTTATAGAGGAGAAGTAGCGGTGATTGGTGTGAGGAAGTCACGTGTTTTGATCACCAATGAAAAACGAACTACAAATATATTGGGTTTTTAGTAAAGAGAAGTAAAGCATAATCTGAGCCTCCGAGTCTTGACATAGAATCTTGATGCAAGGAGGTCTGTTCTGCAAGGACCCCATCTGTTTATCAGCATCTGAAAGACTTTCGTCCAGCTTCCAATCGCTGGTGTCCCTGAGAAATCTGGGTTTCCAGTAGGCAATCTCGTTCTGATGGCCTGGTAAGTATTCTGGTGTCACTGATATCTCTCTCTGTAGGCAGAGATGCCTTAAATTCCTTTACTGGCACCACTAACATTGTTGACTTCATGCCTCCCAGTCTGTTTATATATCGGACTGCTGACACGTTGTCCATCTTGGGGAGCAGGCAACATCGTGCCCTCTCCTATGTCCAACATTTTACCACAAAGGATCCTGCTAGGAGTTCCAGGAAGTTTATGTGGAGGTTCAATTCTTCTTCTGTCCATCTGTCCCCTCTGTCGAGAGATCTCGGCATCTGGCTCCCCATCCCCACCTGCTGGCATCGGATTCTATCACTAGTTCCGGGGATGATCCAAATATTGCCCTTCAATTCCAGGCATCCATGTGATGTAGCTACCACTCAAGTTCCTCCTTTGCTTCCATGGAGAGGGGTATCCTTTGCACGTAGGATGCGCCCTTCCTGGGGTGTTGCATCTTTAATCTCTGAAGGGCCCTGCACTGGAGCGGACCCGGGAAGATCACCTGAATTGCCTTGCTAGCTCTCTTAGAGATATTGGCCCTCATTACGATACTGGCACTAAACCATGGCGCTATTAGCACCATGGTTGGTGCCGGTATCGTAACGAGTCCGCCAATGTTCAGTGTGGAATTACCACCCCATTCCAAGGTTGGTGGGGCGGTAATCCCCAATTGAACATTGGCCCTTCCCCATTCCCATTTTTGCCCCTTAGGGCTCAATGGGACTGGGGAAGGTGCTAAGTACGGTACCGTAAATTGCGGTACCGTACTTAGCACCAAGGTCCCTTTGCGGGTCCCTACTTTAACGGCTGGTCTAGACCAGCCATTCAGGTCGGGTCCGCAAAGGGACCTCGTAGTACGGTGCTAATAGGTTAATGGCGCCACAGCCTTTTACGGCGCCGTTAACCCATTAGCGCCAGGGTCGTAATGAGGCCCATTGTCTCTGCCACTAATCTGCTCCTTATCTCTTTCTTCATATCGTTTACTTTGTTCAGAGGGGAGGGTTTAACGTTCCCCGCACTGTGTCTATGTAACGCTGACATGGGACTCCGTGGGAGCGTAATGCCTTCTCAGCCAGAGGATCTGTTATTTGGGCACTTTTTGGACTGTTATCTGTGAAAACGACAATAATAACAATAGAACTACTGTAGTTTCTATTTGGCTGGGGAAAAACTGTGTAGCAGTGCATCTTTGATAATCCTTCCCTTCTCACCTGTGTTTATGTTTTGTGGAGCTCTCCATCCTATATTCTACAGGGGGGCGTTGGTTTGAAAACTTTTAACTTGAAAGGCTGCAGTGTTCAAATGATTCTTGTCAGAATAATGTCCTTGCTTTTCTAGAGTTATCTTGGGTAAGTATTTGGTGAAAAAAGATTATAGTTCGTCAGATTCTGAGCAGTCCCTACGTTGGAGAGATCTCTCTTTCTAATATTTTCCCTTTTATTTTGCAGGTTCTTGGTTCTCCGAAAAGGTTAAATGCTGCAGAGTGGCTGCGACTATACTCGTTTTGATGAAACGTTTAACAAGTAAGCAACGTATGTAAAACTTCTTCTTTCTTATTTCTATAAGTTCATTCATTAATAAAAATTCCTTTTATTTGCAGGTTTTCAGAAAGCTGTAGATGAAATAGCTTCGGGCGATGCAGAGTCTGCTGAGGAAACTTCTGAATGAAGGCACTGCGACTGCGAACGAAGATTGCTGTGAAGAAGATGCTGCGGCTGTGAAGGAACTTCTGACAGAAGATGCAGAGACTAGAAAATAAACAGCTGACTGAAGAAACGCTTTGGAAATACTTCGGTTCAGTAAGTCTTTTGGAATTCTGTTAGCATTACCCGCTTTCAGCGGCGAAGATGAGAAGTGAGCACTCTAGCGGAGGCGAGGCATAAGTAGCTCCCTCTGCAATAGGTGTAGTATGTGCTGTAAATTAACAATGGACTTGGCAGCGGCCATGTTGAGTGTATGAAAACCAATGTAAGCGCTATGTGAGCCTATGGGTGCAATGCTATGAATGAGACAAAGGCCATTTGTGCCAGGCTTGTAGCCACTGTTGACCCACTGACTGATGTGAAGTTCCTTGCTTCCCTGGTATGCCTAAATGGGAACCGTGCTCCTTTACTGGGGTCATGACAGTCCCCCCGACCCCAAGACCCTTCCTATTGATGAACCCTCCGGTCCTGGCTTAGTAGGGTGGTTTTGTTATGTTATGTTATTTTGCATTTATATAGCGCCTTATATACCATTGGTATGGTCTGAAGGCGCTGGTAGGTTGAACGCCCTTGGGAACCGAAGTTCAGATCAGTAGAGAGAGTAGAGGGAGTCAAAAGGAGCATGTGAGCACCGGGTATGTGTGCAGCTCGTGCGGTATACGTGTGATAGCTGCTTCTTAGCTGTAGGTGAGGTGGTTGAGAGATCAGGAGTAGGTGTTCGCTCCGGCAGGGTTTATCCAAACCGGATGTGGCTGCGTTAGGCCTGAGAAGAACGCCTGGATGGGGGTGTGTAACCAGCAGTGTTTACTTAGAATGATGTGGAGTGAGCGGCGGATGTTGGTATGAGAACAGTTATACCGAATGGTGTCATAGTATCTCTGTGTTCTAGTTGAGTGGTGATCTAAAGGAGAGAGTAAGCGTGGTGAGATATGATGAGTAATATGCTTTTTTTTAACATTCTCTGCATTTCAAACCATACTATATACGTCTATATACGCAATTCTATGCTTTCGTTTGCTCCTGGCACTAATCCGCTTTATGACCTCATACGTATTATGCACTCACCCCTTCAACGTTCTCGCCCCCTCAACGCACTCACCCCCTCTACACACTCACCCCGCTCTACGCACTCGTCCGGTCTACGCACTCGCCCGCTCTGCGCACTCGTCCGCTCTATACATTAATCTTCTCCAGCGATCTACATATTCTCCGCACATCCAAATTCATCAGCTATCCACACTCATGCGCATTACTTGCTTCTCTTGCGGATATCTGCAGATACGACCTGGAGCTTTCACATGCTCTACATACTCATCCGCTCCACATATTCATCTGCTCTACACACTCATCCGTTCGAGATGCTCATCTATTGTATACACTTATCTAATTTACTTATTCATTCGATTTCCACAATAAATTTGAACTCAGCGCATTCGTCAGTTCCACCTGCTTCATCAATTCTAATTATCTCATCTGTGCCATTCATTTCGTTCGCTCCTTATGCATTCCGTCGATTTCAGCAGTTTAACTCCCTTTACTGTTTCCGTATGATTTATTTTTATTGGCCCTTTTACTGCTTTGATCTACTTTATTCGTTTAGTTCTGTTTGTCCTTCTAGTTTATATTAGGGGTTATTAGCTGTCAATTTCTCGGATCAGGTAGTTTGTTGGATTGGTGTCATTGAGTTGTTGTTAGACTATTTGGTTAGTATGGTACGGTTGGTTTTATGGGAAGAGACAGGTTTTCAGCAGTTTGCGGAAAGATGTTAGGTCCTCAGTTAGGCGGATGTGGGGTGGCAGTGAATTCCATTGCGTGGGGGCCAAGGCTGAGAATGTTGATCCGCCTAATCTGACAGAGTTTGTCTTCGGTATGACTAGGAGGCCGGCTGCGCTCGATTTTAGGGTTTGTGGGGGGTTGTAGGGTTTTAGTTTGTCTTGAATATATTTAGGTCCGGTTTTATGCAATGCTCTATGGGAGATGCATAAGGTTTTGAAGGTCACCCTATGGGCTACTGGGAGCCAGTGCAGAGTCTTAAGGGCCGGGGAGACGTGGTCTCTCGGGCCAAGCGCAAGTAGCAATTTGGCTGCCGCATTTTGTGCTCTTTGGAGTTTATTCAGTTGGTACGCATGGACTCCGAGGTATAGAGGGTTTGCATAGTCCAGTCTTGATATAACGATTGATTGGACCGCAGAGAGTCTGTTGGGAAAGGAAAGATACAGAAAGATGCGCCTAAGGGTTTTAAGGTGTTAGTGGCAGGACTTTGAGACGTTGTTCACTTGGCGAGAGAGTGTTAGGTCAGAGTCCAGGGTGCATCCAAGATTTTTCACTGATTTGGCCGCGGTCGGTGAGTTGCCCATGGCGGGTGGCCATGGTAGTGGGTGCGGAAGAAGTTCTGTGTTGCCACATATCATTATTTCCGTTTTCGAGGGGTTTAATAGGAGGTGGCTTTGGGTCATCCAGAGTTCTATGTCAAGGAGGCATGAGGCCAGGTCAGGTTGGGAGTTGGGTTTTGAGTTAAGGAGTTTTAGAATTAGTTGGGTGTCATCGGCGTAGTTGTAGCACAGGATGTTGTATGAGCGAATTATTGGTGGGAGGGTGATCAGGTAGAGATTGAACAGGAGGGCAGATAGGCATGCTCCTTGTGGGACTCCCGTGTCGACTGGTCGGGCTTGGGAGGGATAGCTGGAGAGTATCATTATTTGGTACCTATCTTTGAGGAAAGAGGCTATCCATTTAAGAGCGGTTCCACGAATTCCTAGGGAGTGGAGGCGGTCTAGGAGGATTGAGTGATTGATCGTGTCAAAGGGGGCGGATAGGTCGAGAAGGATTAGAGCGGCACATCCCGCGGAGTCGGCCGTCATTTTAAGGTCGTCCCAGATCGAGGTTAGGGTGGTTTCAGTTCTGTGACGTGCTCTGAAACCTGATTGGGTGGGGTCTAGGAGATTGTTGGCTTTGACAAAGGCATTTAGTTGGGAGTAGGCGGTTCGGTCAATGAGTTTGGCAAGGAACCTGGTGTTTGAGATGGGGGCGGTAGTTTTTGGGCTCGAGAGGGTCGAGCGAAGGTTTTTTAATTAGAGGTTTGACGTGAACCGTTTTGAATGCGTCGGGAAAGATACCAGAGGAAAGGGAGGCATTTATGATAGATCTTGCGTGTTCTCCTGCGCAGGTGGAAGCGAACATTTCTTTAAGAGTTGTGGCTGGGCAAGGATCCAGCGGCAATCCAGATGGTTTGCGGGCAGAAAGAAGTTTGAGAAATTGCTCCAGGGATATTGGACTAAAGGATTCAAACGTTGGTTGCGTGGAGGACGCAGCTGGTGGGCTGGCTGGTATGGGGGGAGCATTGCCTGGTGGATGTAGGAGAGCTAGTTTGGTGGTTAGAGTTTTTGTCCTTTCGATGGTGTAAAAGTGGAGGGAGAATGAGTCGCACAGTGATTGTGTCGGGGTCGGGACGGTCGTGGTACAAGCTGGATTGGTGAATTCGGAGATGATTTTGTGGAGTTCTTTGCTTGGGTTTTTATAGTTTAGGATTCGGGTATTGTAGTGGCCTTTTTTTGCTTTCCGGATTTCGGCCTTGTACTGGTACAGGTGTCGGGCCAAGGTGGCCCTGCTCTCCTGGGTTTTGTCTTTCTGCCATTGTTAAGACGGATTTCTGAACTCTGTCCTGGTGGCGCAGAAGTTCAGAAGGCCAACCTAATTACTTGGAACAGGGTAACCTCTGGACGAGCCAGACCAATAAAGGTAGCGATCGCGGCGGTCAAGACTAGGTCTCAAGAGGGGTGAGGGTGACTGAAAGCCCGCAATGAGCACACAAAGCAAGATCACTTACAAACTACTCCAAACAGTTGTTATATTAAAAATATATACACATTTATTTCAAGGCCTTTAAAACAATGACCGTAGCGAGAAAATCACAATATAACAATAGTAAACCAACACATACCATATCAACACAATATATATACAAATACAACAAGTCTCAAGCGTTATATGCACGAAATGTGTAGTCCACCTAAAAGGGAGGGAAAACAGGCAGTGCGCAATAATGCTTAGACCCAGTTCGCCTTCAGAGGCACCTAACTAGATGGAAGTCCGAGCCCTGCGAAGAGTGGAGCCTTGTGCTCAAAAGTACCTGCACGCGCTGGTGCCAACGGGCAAAAGAAGAAATTCTTCGAGGGAAATCAGGCAGTTCAGTTTAGTGCACAAAAGAAGAAGAACAAGTTCCGCGACTCAAGCGCAGCCCCCACAGTGGGCAGAAGCAGAGCGCGAGTACGGAAAAGGGTGCTGTTTGACACAGCGGGGAAAAGCAATGGGCTCCTGCAGGAGGGCGACCAGATCCTAGCTATGCTACTCACCGATCCCTGATGCAAGCAGACACAGGCTTCTCCGCGTCAGTTTCAGCAGCTAGCAGGTTCAGAAGAGCAGGGAACGCCTTGTCGTCGTGTTGAGTAAAAAGACGTCCCAATCGAAGAAACCCGCACAGTTTGTTACCACAGCAGGGCAACGGAGCGGCCGTGTGTATCTGAGCCAAATGTACACTACTCACTTCAGACCTGGGAACGCCAAGTGTACAAAGTGTGTGAGAGTGACAAGGACTCGAAATACTACACAACCTGGCGGCGGTTACAGAGCAAGACTCCCGTGTAAGCTGGTCAGTCAGCTGGATGGCCCAGAGACGCTTCCGAAGGCTTACTGGCAGGAGATGGTGAAGATGCCGAGAATAGCTGTTCCTGCTATTCCAAGGGTCGAAGTACCAGTACAGGCCTTCTGGTTCGATCAAAGGTGAAAAGGGTTTCACAAGGCGACAGCAGTGCAGAGGAGAAGTCCTTCAGCGGGTCACCAACGATTCCTCGGTCCAGCCTCTTGGTTACAGGACACTTACCTCCTGTATTCCTTCGTTCGTGAGAACTCAGGAGATCGACATGGTAGTGGTGTTTCCAGCCCCCTCTTATCCACGGTTCCCTTCGCGCCAAAACGGAGGGGACCCAATGGGAGATCCGCTCATCAACACTCACACCATTCGTGGACTAATCACGGACCACGGTGGTCCCAGGCATTCACACCACCCTAGACTCTCTGGCACCCAGGATGTGTATTGGGACCAGACATCCCAGCCCACATCCTGGAGGCACACACAAGACATGTAGAAGCCCGCGAAAGCATCCGTGTTTCGCGGGAAAGTACATGCCCAAATAAGGAAGGCCCCGGGTCGGCTCGACCTGGGGAAGGTGAAGGGAGCAAGACGGTTAGCGGACAGGACAAAGGAGCCTCGTGGTCTGGCCATTTTGGGAGCCTGGCCACCATTTTGGGTTAAGCGCGGAAAACGTGCTTAGAACGCCAAAAGGAGCTCAAAACACAAGAAACGATCGCTGCCACCATTCCCGTCCCTGAATCACTTGCACCGATCAGATACAATCCTAAACGAGTATCTAGGGCCTGTAGAAGGCTAGAGACCCAAGAGAGCTGTAACTTAGCTTACAGTTCCCTCTTGTGTCATGTTGCACGAAAGCCGCAACATGATAAAAAAAACTACGGGAAACAGCGTTCCCCGGTACTGACTGTCTTAAGGGCATGTCAGTTTCCCCGTAAGAAAGGAGCGAAAGCCCAGAGGAGTGCGGCAGAAGGCTGCACTTCTTTGGCAAAGTCAAGAACAAGGTGAAAAACAACAGCAAAAAGTTTAGGGGTTGCCACATGGAAGGAAAATTACCTACAATTACGAAATCTTTCCTAACAGCCATTTGCGTTCTAGATATTTGTATTGTTGTTTAGTGGTCTTTAACTAAGGAGTGAACCATCTGGGGAAGAGGCTGCGGCGGGTTGATGGTTTGCAAGGGGGTGTGAGCCGCATCAGAGATGCGTTGAGCCATGAATCAAAGGCCTCAGGGGTTAGTTGGTTGTTGAGACGGCAGGTAGGTGGTGGAGAATGTAGGAGAGCCTCGGCTAGGTCCGGGGCGATTATTAGTTTTTTCCAGCATTTGCGTAGATTCGGAGGTTCAGATACGAGTACAGGAAGGTGGTAGGAAAGGGGGTAGGGTGAGCGAATGGTGACCGAGAGAATGAAGTGATCGGACCAGATGATAGGGGTGGGGGGCTTTAAATGGATGAGGCTGTTGGAGCTAAAAATGGCATCAAGGGTGTGTCCTTTATAGTGAGTCCGGCCGTTTATGTGGGGTTGGAGATTAATTGCGTCTAAACCATCAACCAGGGAGTGTGTCATAGGGTTGGTGGGAATGTCGAGCCATATGTTGAAGTCTTCAAGAAGGATGAGGTTGGGATGGTTTAGTTGGAGGGTGGCAATAGAGTCGCAGAGGTTGTTTGCGAATTGTCTATCGTAGCCAGGGAGCCTGTAGATTATTAGGAAGCTGTGTGAAAGCGACGGGGAGAGGGATAGTTTAAGGAGGAGAGATTCGCAAGACGGAATTGAGGGTTGGTTGTCGATGATTGAGGCGCGGAAGAGAGACTTGAAGAGGAATGCTACCCCCCTCCTCTGGACGGACGGTTCAGTGGGATGAGGGAGTAGTCAGGGGGAAAGGCTTCATTAGCGATTGGGGCGAAGTCGTCAGAGAACCAGGTTTCAGTGATGAAAACTAGGTCTGGTTTGACAGAGGCGAGGAGGTCATAGATGCAGTGTCTGTTTTTTGGAACCGATCAGGCGTTAAATAGGATGCAGTTCACATCGGCAGGTGAGGTTGGTCTCGGTGCTGGAGCGGGAGGGGGCGGTGGCAGAGAGATTGGAGGGAGAGGGGTAGGGTGGGTGATGCTAGATGGGAATAGTGGGCGAGCAGAAAATTTGGCAGGCTTCGGGCGGGGTGGATGGCTGCGTGTGATAAGATGATCAGGTTTGGTTCGGGGGATTTGAGGGTGGGGTGTGGGTGGTTAGGAGTTTCAGTTGCAGTTGATGAGAAATCGAGGGAGAGGGGTTTCAGGAAGGGTGAAGCCACGGGGGAAGGAGGTGATTGCGGGAATGAGGTGGTGGGTCGAGAGAGGGGAGGCGAAGAGTGCTGAGAGATTGAGGGGGACCAGGTACGTTTCCTCTTTAGTTTCTTTGTTGTGATTGGTGTGTGAGAGAGGGTAGGGGGTTCAGAGGGGGAGAGGTAAGCAGCTTCGGTTCTTGCTAGGGCTAGGCATGCAGTTTTTAGGGAGGGGTAAGGGTGCAGTCGGGGGGGAAGGTGGCAGGGGTTTGAGGGCAAGGCGGGGGTGGGTGATTGCAGGGCGGGGTGTGCCAGGTATGATAGTGAGGGGAGCGGATATGGTGAACGTTGGCTGGTCGGTGGTGGGGTTCAGGGGTGGAGTGGTCTTAGGGTGATTGGCTCGCCATCGTGCCCACCTGGCTTGGTGTTTGGAGAGGGGAATGGCAGGCAGTGCGAAGGAGGGTGGGGTGGTTTGGGAAGGGGGGGTGGGAGGGAAGGCAGATCGGAGATTGGGGGCGGTCCAAGGGGGTCGTTTCCGACACACTCTGGTGGAGTGGGGGCACTCATGTTTGGTGGGAGCTTTTAGGTGGATTTAGGAGGGCTTTCTGATTGTAGTTCTAAGTTCAGAGGTGGCACGCTTTTAGGCACACTTCCAGGTTCAAATTGCTCAGACACGATACTGGACTATTTGGTGCGTTTCTAGATTCTATTGTAGACAGAGATGATATTAGTCTATTAGGTACTCTTAGGTACACTTCTAAGTTCGCCTGTATACAGAGAAGATATTAGGTCTACCTCTAGATTCAATTTGAATAGAGGGGGTATTCGTTTATTAGTCACCGTTTTAGATTCTACATTACACAGCTATGCTGTTAGTTATACTAATAAGATTAATTAGGGCACGCTAGTAGGTGCACTTCTTTCAATTCAACTTTATACAGGGAGGGTATTAGGCATGAATCTAAATCAACTTTGTACAGAGAGGTTATTAGGGAGATTAGTCGGTTCGGCCCGGCATGGTATTATACTGTTAGGATATTGGGCACACTTCTAAATGCAATTTTCCACAGAATGGCTATTGGGCACACTTTCAGAATTCACAGAGAGGCTAATAGGCACACTTCTAATGCAATTTTCACAGACAGGCCATTGGGTACATTTCTAAATTCAACTTTCCAGTTGGGACACGCTAGAAGGTGCACTTCTTTCAATTCAATCGAAATCAGCTTTGTACAGAGAGGTTATTAGGGAGATTAGTCGGTTCTGCCCGGCATGGTATTATACTATTAGGATGTTTGGCAGACTTCTAAATGTAATTTTCACAGAGAGGCTATTGTGCTCACTTCAAAGTGCAACTTTCCGCAGAATGGGTATTGGGAACACTTTCTAAAATCACACAGAGGCTAATCAGCTTTCACAGAGGCTATTGGGCACACTTCTAATGCAACTTTCCACAGACAGGTTATTGTGCACATTTCTAAATTCAACTTTCCAGAGTGGCTATTGGGAACATTTCTAAATTCACAGAGAGGCTATTGGGCACATCTAATTCACAGATAGGCAATTGGGCACTCTTCTAAATGCAACTGTCCACAGACAAGCTATTGGGCACACTTCTAAGTGCAACCTTCCACGGATAGGCTATTGGGCATACTTCTAAATGCAGCTTTCAGAGAGAGGCTATTGGCACATCTCTAAATTCACAGAGAGGCTATTGGGCACACTTCTAAATGCAACTTTCACAGATAGGCTAATGGGCACGCTTCTAAATGCAACTTTCACAGATAGGCTATTGGGCACGCTTCTAAACGCAACTTTCCACAGACAAGCTATTGGGCCCACTTCTAAGTGCAACTTTCCACAGATAGGCTATTGGGCACGCTTCTAAATGCAACTTTCCACAGATAGGCTATTGGACACACTTCTAAATGCAATTATCACAGATAGGTTATTGGGCACACTTCTAAATTCACAGAGAGGCTATTGGGCACACTTCTAAATGCAACTTTCACAGATAGGCTATTGGGCACACTTCTAAATGCAATTATCACAGATAGACTATTGGGCACACTTCTAAATTCACAGAGAGGCTATCGGGCACACTTCTAAATGCAACTTTCAGAGAGAGGCTATTGGGCACACTTCTAAATGGAACTTTCACAGAGAGGCTATTGGGCACACTTCTAAATGCAACTTTCCACAGACAAGCTCTTGGGCACACTTCTAAGTGCAACTTTGCACAGATAGGCTATTGGGCGCACTTCTAAATTCACAGAGAGGCTATTGGGCACACTTCTAAATGCAATTTTCAGAGAGAGGCTATTGGGCACACTTCTAAATGGAACTTTCACAGAGAGGCTATTGGGCACACTTCTAAATTCACAGAGAGGCTATTGGACACACTTCTAAATGCAACTTTCACAGATAGGCTATTGGGCACACTTCTAAATGCAACTTTCACAGAGAGGCTATTGGACACACTTCTAAATTCACGGAGAGGCTATTGGGCACACTTCTAAATGCAACTTTCCACAGACAAGCTATTGGCACACTTCTAAATTCACGGAGAGGCTATTGGGCACACTTCTAAATGCAACTTTCACAGAGAGGCTATTGGGCACAGTTCTAAATTTACAGAGAGGCTATTGGGCACACTTCTAAATGCAACTTTCCACAGACAAGCTATTGGGCGCACTTCTAAATGCAATTATCACAGATAGGCTATTGGGCACACTTCTAAATTCTCAGAGAGGCTAATTGGGCACAACTTCTAGATGCAACTTTCTCAGAGAGGCTATTGCTTCTGGCCCTTCCCTTTCCACACTTACTTGTTGTTGGCTTCTTGCTTCTCCTGCAGATACCTTTTGATGAAACTTCTGAAGTAATTTGGGGGCATGAATGTTTGAGCTAGGTTCCCAAGTCCTATCCTGTGGACCAAACCCTGTCCAATCTACCAGGTACAATAATTTCCTTTTGACAATCTTGGAATCTAAAATTTCCTTTACTATGAATTCTGGTTCACCTTCTATGATTAGTGGTTCTGGTGGTTGCTGTAATCTGGTCGCTGTACTCAGTGGTTTTATCAAAGAAACATGGAATACTGGATGGATTTGCATGTGGGCTGGCAATTTTAATCTTACTGCGGCAGGATTGACAATGGTCTCCACCTGAAATGGGCCCAGAAACCTAGGTTGGAATTTACATGGGCCTTTGAGTGCAATGTATTTAGAAGACAACCATACCTTGTCTCCTAACTTATACTCTGGAGATTTTCTTCGAAGTCTATCTGCAAATTTCTGTTGGTTCTCCTTTGCTGTAGCCAAATGTCGTAGAACCTCTTCTTGTACTGTGGTAATGTTATCGTGAAGACTCTGTACTGCTGGTATCTTTAAAGATTCTGTGGGATCGAAGGTGGAGGTCCGAGGATGTAAACCGTTCTGTATGTAGAAGGGAGTATAGCCCGTGGAAGTGTGTTCGCAGTTATTATAAGCATACTCTGCGATCCAAAGGACATCCACCCAAGAAAAATGTATATGTTACTCACCAACTAGGATGAGGATAGGTAGGTGACCAGGACTGGTATTCACAGGGTTTTGATTGAAGGAGCTCGGATGGGGCCTCCAACCGAGCTTCCTCTCTGTGAGGGTAAAGATCTTTAAAATTATATGACCCTCTACTGGGTAAAACAGTACAAAGAGCCTAAAAAGAAAGAAGAAGAGATGAGTTTTATGTGACAGTTATACAGATAGGAATAGTCAAACTGCTATGGGTTATACCTGATTTTTCTATCTTGCTACCGAGGCACAGATATTCCTACCTAAAAACAAATATCAATGTCAGGACGGTTCAGGGAACTATAACAATGGATCGGAAGAGAAAAGAAACACTCCTTACCACTAGTAGTATTGGGATTAATACAAGGTGAACAAAAACAGCAGTATAAAATAATAAACGGGAAGGTTAGTGAGGGGTCTAACCCGAACGGCACGAGGAGCGCACTAGGTCCGGGTTGGTGCACACTCTGTGCAGCGTCCACCTGTGCACTTGTTGAAGATAGGTAAAGGCAATCCCAATTTCCTATAGTTCAGAAGTGATGGTAATGTCAATGAATTCCCAGATGGCTGTTGTGATGGGATGGAAGGCCTGCAAGCAGCTGCAGTAATCGTGTGCAGGGATCAGAGACAAAGCTTGCAGAGGAGAGAGCAATCCGAAAATACACGGGCACTTTCCTTTTTACGGGCTGACAATAGCCGGGGCAAAACGTTAAGCAAATCAATCAAAGAAGGCAGGAAAGGGGTCCTGTTAATGGGCTGGCGGCAGAAGTACAAAATCGTGGAGCAAGGCAGTCCGTGAAGGCAAGATAAAGGTCCTGGTACACTAACCTGGCAGTAAGGTACAGAGCAGCAAACAAGACGGTCCGTTAAGCAGGCAAAGGTCAGGAAACCAAGAGATCCAAGGAATGACAAAGACGTAACTTCAAAGTTTAAAGCAACTTCAATCAGAAGCGGCGAGCTGAATGAAAACGCTGCTTTTACCATAAACGAAAGCAAGACGTCAGAGCACGGTGATTGGAGGAGCAGGGCACATGATAGTGCAGTGGAGCATCATGGGAGTCGTAGTTTGTTAGATTCCCTGCCGCAGTCTCCATCGTGAAAGGAACGGGGGAATGAAGTGCCGCACACCATCAGGAAGGGAAACAGGTTTGCGTGTGTCTTTTGGTAAACAAGCCCGTCTTCTGGAATGATGTGCACAGCGGGATGTAACAGTATCCACCCCAAAACCCAAAAAACGGCGCCAACCCCCTATGGGCATGGAAACGGCACAAAAGGGCAGGGGCATGTATATTGCGCAAAGGCTTCCAAGACCGGTCCTCGGGACCATATCCCTTCCAATCAACAAGGTAGAAGGGACGACCTCTGCGCAGACGATAATCCAGTATTCCAGCCACTTCATATTCTAGGTCCCCATCCATGTGCACCGGGGATGGACGAGCCGGTAGCCTGGTGGAGGCAATACAAGGTTTCAGCAGGCTCACATGAAACACGGGATGCACTTTCCACGAAGAAGGCAAAGAAAGAAGTACTGCTGCAGGGTTGATCACGGCGGTGACCGGATAGGGACCTACAAATCTCAGAAGATTCGCTTGCCAGGTATGTTCAAATTACGCATGGAGAGCCAAACCTTCATGCCCACTGTGTAGTCGGGTGCAGGGGTACGATGCCTATCGGCATAGAGTAGGTGTCCATGAACGGAGTCATGCACCATCCGCATGTTCCGGACACAATCCAGAGCTGGCGGGTTATCAAATTGGAAGAGCCGGATCCAGAGGCAAGGAACGAGGGTGTTGCCCATATAGAGCAAAGAAGGGAAGAACACCAGAAGATGAGTGCAAGGAATTATTGTATGCGAATTCAGCCGGCGGGAGCATCACCAACCAATCCGACTGGAACTGAAGACAGAGACACCTAAGATACTGCTCCATGGTGGCATTAACCCTCTCTGTCTGGCCATCTGTTTGTGGATGAAAGGCCGAGCTGAAATGGTCCTCGATCTGAAGGGATGCCGTTAAGGCTCTCCAGAAATGTGACGTAAACTGGGACCCACGGTCTGAAACGATGATAGAGGGAAGGCCAAAGAACCTAAAAACATTCTTAAGAAAGAGGCACGCCAGTACTGGGGCAGACGGGAGACCGGTACAGCAAACAAATAAAGCCAACTTCGTGAAATAATCGACCACAACCCAGATGGTGTTGAAGCCATTCACAGGAGGTAAATCCACTACAAAGTCCATGGATACCATATACCACGGCTTATGTGGTACAGGAAGCGGTTGTAGGAGACCCATGGGCTTTGATCGAGTAGTTTTGCATTGGGAGCAGACTGAACAGGAGTAAAGGTAGTCAATGACATCTTTAGACATCGAGGGCCACCAAGCCCAACGGCGAATAGCCTCCACAGTCTTCTGTTGACTGGGATGAGCGGCCGAAATCGAGTCGTGGGACCAGGCTAAAGCACGAAGACGTGCCTCTCCGGGAGGTAAGTATAGCCGACCCTGGATGTAAGGCAACCCCTGAACAATGTCAAGATTGAGGTCGAGGCATTCCTTTGCATGATTGGCAACCCATTTCGTAACTAGGGAACGCAAAGACGGATGTGGGGTACATCCGCAGACCACCCTGCAGGGTAAAATCAAAGGTCGGTCAGAAACGGCACTCTGAGGATCGTGAGGCAGGCGAGACAAGGCGTCAGCACATGTATTGAGACATGCCGGATGATAGGTGATAGTGAAGTTGAACTGTGAAAAGAAGAGGTGCCAGCAGGCCTGACGAGCAGTGAGACATTTCATAGATTTGAAAGCCAAAAGACTGCGATGATCCGAGAAAACCGTAACAGGATGCCGTGCGCCCAGCAAATGATGTCTCCATTCTGAAAAAGCATCCTTGATGGCCAACAATTCCCTTTCCGTAATGGGGTAATTCTTTTCATAGGGAGTGAGTTTCCTAGAGAAAAAAGTGATAGGATGTATTTCACCAGAATCAGGAAAACGCTGGGATAAGACGGCCCCAACAGCGGATCCGGAAGCATCCGCTTCCAGCAAGTATGGTAACAGTGGATTAGGGTGCTGTAGTACCGGGGCAGAGGAAAAGGCCTCCTACAGAGCATCAAAGGCCCCTTGTGCCTCAGGAGTCCAATGGAAGGGCTGCTTGAAACTGGTCAAAGCTGTCAAAGGAGCTGAGATGGAGGAGAAGGAGTGTATGAAACGTCTATAGAAATTTGAGAAGCCCAAGAACGACTGAAGTGCTTTGACTGAGGTGGGAATAGGCCATTCTAAGACCGCCTTGACTTTCGAACGACTCATTCTGATACCCTGATTAGTGAGATCATAGCCAAGGAATTCAACCTCAGTAGTATTGAAGACACATTTCTCGGCTTTAACGAATAAATGGTTCTCTCGCAGTCTCTGCAGAACAAAAAGCACATGTTCCGTATGTGCCTGCCTAGATGAAGAGTATATCAGGATATCATCCAGGTAGAGTACTACGACTGGTGCAAACAGTCACGGAACATGTCGTTCATAAAGGCCTGCAACGTGGCCGGAGCATTGCATAGCCCAAAGGGCATGACAAGGTACTCGAATAATCCATACCGGGTTTTGAATGCTGTCTTCCATTCATCCCCCTTGTGTATACCTACCAGATTGTACGCTCCCCTCAGATCCAGTTTGGTAAAAACAACAGAAGTACCTAATTGATACAGAAGAACAGAGATTAGCGGGAGGGGATACTGTTTTTTTACTGTAACTGAATTTAAGGCTCTATAGTCAATACAAGGGCGAAGATCACCCTCCTTCTTTGGAACGAAGAAGAGTGGAGAGGCTGCAGGGGATCTGGACAGCCTGATGAACCCGGTGCTCAAGGCTTTATCAATATAGTCTTTTAATATCTAATCCTCTGGTAATGTAAGGGAGTACACTCTGCTAGCTGGAATTTCGGCCCCAGGTATTAAATCAATAGGTCAATCATATGGACGATGTGGCGGTAAGTGGTCGGCTCCACCTTTGTCAAAGACATCGCAGTAGGCCTGATATTCCAATGGAATAGTTATATCAGGAGCAGTGGTAACAGCCCCGATAAGGGCTGTGGAGGCGACTAATGCCTGGCAGGAAGAGTCGGGGGACACATTAGTGCTCTGAAAGCATTGTGTCATGATCACAGAATAAAGTTCCCTAATTGACTCCAAAAGGAAGTGGTCTTCCGTGTACCATTCTTGGGTCATGAAAAAACAACTCGGAGAACTGGAGGGGAATTGATGTTACTTCCTGACTTTTACACATGGCCGCCTAGCTTATTCTGGGGGTGGGCAGTGTCTGTCTAGTGGTTGTCATCCTGCTCCTATTTAAGCCCCTCCCCTCGAGAGTTCCCTGCTTCGCGTCATCATTTTGCCTTCGTTGACGCTTAACGCAGTTCCAGTCAGCTGTCCTGTCAACCTATAGTTTTTCGCTTCATTGGTCCTAGTGATCTAACCCTTTTAGTATTTTCCTTCCCCTGCCCAGCCTGTCATTGTAGCACCCAAAAACCTCAGTCATTAGTTTCCATTTCCGTATAGCTGCATGCTATTTATACACTTGTTCCTGTCAGTGGCATAATTATTCATTTGTTCCTGTCAGCGGCTTCATATTGCAAGTATCTGTTTCCTTTTATTTTTACAAGCGGCTGTGCTCTTGAGGTTTATTGACGTTTACTTATTCGCAGTGTGATGAGGCCATGCTCTTGTGAAGAGCGTTCATTCAGCATTCCATAAAGCAAGTTCCCGCTCTCCGCTGACGAACGATCTTCAGTGAAAGACATTGCCGTGTTTATTGTGAAGTGCATTTGGCAGGCATTGCTACCGAGCGCGTTTTCTGCTCCTCGCTAGCTTCAGTCATCTGAGTGAAAGACATTGCTGTGTTTATTGTGAAGTGCATTTGGCAGGCATTGCTACCGAGCACGTTTTCTGTTCCTCGCTAGCTTCAGTCATCTGAGTGAAAGGCATTGTTATTCTTGATGGTGAAGTGCGTTTGGGCTCGCATATCACCCGGAGGTTTCCTACTCCATTGTTAAGGCATTGATTGAAAGGTTTGGCCCATTGTTATTATTACGTGCTGCTGCACGTTTGTTTATGTGCCAGTTCAGCTCCTCCTGTTACACACACATACTTTGGAAGAGGAAGCTTTTGGGGTTTTAAACAGATTTGGCCAAGTGTTTGTATTTCTTCCTTTTGAGTGGGTTTTAATCTGTTTTTCACTTCATGACCAGTGGGGCTCCACTAGCATAGTAGGAATTTTCCCTCCTGACACTTATAGCTCCCCTTCCATCATACCGTATTCATCTGGATGTCCCTCTGCAGAACTAGAGCCCCTGCACAGATGCAGGATGGAGAGCTCGCTTCAAAAATAAACTAGGTAAGATATTCGAGGAGAGCAACTGCAGTATCCTATTAAGGAGAATTCTCATTAAATCCTAGATTTTGTGCACTTTAAACACACTAAGGAATCTTTGGTGTTTTATGCAGGGACTCCTTGTTAGAAAAGTAGAAGGGAGGAATTGTGCCCAGCAGTTTCCCACTCCAGTGTCCCAGACTTGTGCCCAGCAGTTTCCCACTCCAGTGTCCCTGCAGAGTCAAGGTAAGCGTTACAGAACGCGAAGCCGTGCTGAAACATACTCTGCCTGGACATCATGGGAACTCCAGAGGTGGGTCAGTTGGTCCAATTGTTGGGGGAATTGAGAGCTGAGGTTCATGCAGCTCATTCTGAAACCAACGCTCTGAGGAGGGAGTTAGTGGTAAACAGGGATAGAACCGAAGAATTAGCCCGCCAACTATTACAGTCTCAAGCTGGACAGGTTCCCTTGCCTCAGGGTAATCCACAAGTTCCAGCCCCATCTGCACCAGCTGTTCCAGTTCAAGTGGTCGTACCAGGAAATATTCCCTTGGCTCCCCCAGAGCGTTTCAATGGAGATCCAAAGAAATTTGCAGTGTTTTTAAACCAATGTAGACTACATTTTCTATGTAGACCAGGAGTATTTCCCACGGATCAGTCTAAGGTGGCATTTGTGTTGTCATATCTTGGTGGATATGCTGCCGGCTGGTCTATTCCCCTTGTCAACAGAGATGATCCTTTGTTAAGAAATGTTCAGGAATTTCAGCGGGAACTGGAAAAGTTATTCGCGCGTCACACTCAAGGTCAAGCCCTAGAAAATGAGTTGTTGTCGCTGCGACAGGGCAATCAAGATCTACTTGCATATGTGGCAACTTTCAATAGACTAGTTGCAGAAAAAAAAAAAAGAACCACCTTGTTTTATCGCGGGTTGCGGAGTGAGTTGAAGGATGTCCTTGCACAGGTGGTGAACCCACCTGAAGGTGTCACAGAATTCATTGATTTGACCATCCAGTTAGACCATCGGCTCCAAGATCGAAGAACAGACCGGGCCCGCCCAGAAGGTCGAGCTTATTTTGTACGTCCTAAGGAATCTGTTGGAAGATCATTGTCAGAGACTCATTCCGAACCAATGCAGGTGGGGGTAATTCGAGGTCCTCTCTCTCAGGTGGAAAGAGATAAGAGACGGCAGCAGCAGCTGTGTTTTATTGTGGAAAGGCGGGGCACTTCTTGAAAGACTGTCCTGTGAAACCCTCAAGAAAGCCCCTAGGAGGAATCAGTCAGGATAAGAAAGAACCGAGTCTGGAAAACTCCAGTGCCCGACAAGTGTAGAGGTCAGCTTGTTGAGCGTGAAGAAGGTTTCTGTGACCTCGCTTTTTGTGTTTCCCATCATCTTAGTTAGTCCAGAGTGTCCCACTAAAAAATTAGCATTGAACGCCTATATTGACTGTGGGGCCATTGGCAACTATATGGATTTACACCTAGCAAGCAGATTGGGTATTCCTTTAATGGAGAAATTGGAAGCTGAAAATGTTTCTGGGGTTGATGGCACCCCTCTAGTGTCAGGCCCGGTAACTCAGTTAACAAACAATCTCATCATGCTCTGCCAGGAAGGACACAAGGAGGGGATTTCCTTTGACCTCATTCAAGCACCACAATTTCAAATCATCCTAGGAATGCCTTGGTTGGAAAAACATAATCCTGTTATTGATTGGCGTGCACAGACCTTGATGTTTAGTTCTGAATGTTATGAGAAGTGTAGTCTCTCTGAACCTTCTACGGGCTTAGAGCAACCAACAAAAAATACTGAAATCACGTTGGGCCTCATTGGTTCATTGCCCTCAGAATATCAAAGATTTCAGGATGTTTTTCAAGAAGAAAAGCAAGCCGATATTTTACCCCCTCATAGGCCTTATGATTGTCAGATAGACCTGATTCCAGGAGCTCAGCTTCCTTGTCATCGCATTTATGCATTAACGGAGAAGGAAAACCTTCATCTGAAAGCTTACCTTGATCAATATTTGGCTAATGGATTTATTAGACCATCCAAGTCCCCTGCTGCATCACCTCTATTCTTCGTGCCCAAAAAAGAAGGACATTTGAGAACATGCATTGATTATAGAGCCCTGAATCAAATCACGGTGAAGAACCGATACCCCCTGCCTCTCATTCCTACACTATTGGACCAAGTAAAGAGAGCCAAGATCTTCACCAAGCTTGATCTTCGAGGGGCATACCATCTCATTCGAATTAAACATGGAGACGAATTGAAACCGGCCTTCCGCACTCGCTATGGACTATTTGAATACCAGGTTATGCCCTTTGGGCTATGTAATGCACCAGCTCTGTTTCAGTCTTTCATGAATGACATATTTCGTGAGTTACTGGATATTTGTGTAGTGGTGTATGTCGATGTAGAAAGGCATTGTTATTCTTGATGGTGAAGTGCGTTTGGGCTCGCATATCACACAGAGGTTTTCTACTCCATTGTTAAGGCATTGATTGAAAGGTTTGGCCCATTGTTATTATTACGTGCTGCTGCACGTTTGTTTATGTGCCAGTTCAGCTCCTCCTGTTACACACACATACTTTGGAAGAGGAAGCTTTTGGGGTTTTAAACAGATTTGGCCAAGTGTTTGTATTTCTTCCTTTTGAGTGGGTTTTAATCTGTTTTTCACTTCATGACCAGTGGGGCTCCACTAGCATAGTAGGAATTTTCCCTCCTGACACTTATAGCTCCCCTTCCATCCTACCGTATTCATCTGGATGTCCCTCTGCAGAACTAGAGCCCCTGCACGGATGCAGGATGGAGAGCTCGCTTCAAAAATAAACTAGGTAAGATATTCGAGGAGAGCAACTGCAGTATCCTATTAAGGAGAATTCTCATTAAATCCTAGATTTTGTGCACTTTAAACACACTAAGAAATCTTTGGTGTTTTATGCAGGGACTCCTTGTTAGAAAAGTAGAAGGGAGGAATTGTGCCCAGCAGTTTCCCACTCCAGTGTCCCAGACTTGTGCCCAGCAGTTTCCCACTCCAGTGTCCCCGCAGAGTCAAGGTAAGCGTTACACATTGTTCATTGCAGACCGGAGAGGGAAACTGAACGACCCCATTAGCCCAGTCAATGGCGGGGTTGTGTTGTTGAAGCCAGGGAACCCCTAAAATGACCCGGAACTGAGGGGCCTTGATCAAGTCGAATGTTATGTTCTCGGTATGTCCTTCTTCGGTTTGCATTTGAACCACAGAAGTGTTTTGGGTGACCAACCCAGATACCAAGGGAGTACCGTCCACTGCATGAACGGTCTCTGGACGTACCTTAGAAACCATAGGCACATTGTGAGAAATAGCATAATCATAGTCCATGTAGTTCCCTGTGGCGCCGGAGTCAATAATGGCTAAAGAAGAAAAAGAGATGTCAGGAGTCGCTGTAAAGACCACAGGCAAGCCAACAGGGGCAGAGGTGACCCTGTGTGAGTCCAAAGAATGTACCCCCAGTGTAGGGACTCTTGCTAGCGCCGGGTTCTGTCGTTTCCCACCTTCCTGACAGGTTTCTTTGGACAGTCTTTAAGTTGATGGTCCGCCAAACCGCAATCATACAAAGATTGTCAGATCTGCGGTGTTCCCTTTGGGCAGGAATAAGGGGTCCCACTATAGCCCCCACTTGCATGGGTTCAGGGGCGGACAAGGAAGAACTGGCGGTTTCCAGCAGCGGAGGGGTCAAGCCTGCTGGTTTGCATTCCCCCTTTCTTTCTGCTCTTCTGGCATCGATCTGCAAAACCAAATCCAGGAGTTCACCAAAAGACGTGGTAACTATAGGCACGGTTGCTAGGACATCTTTTAACTCCTCTGATAACCCTTTGTAAAAGACTGCCGACTTTTTCTCTTCTGGCCAGTCTGTTTCGGCTGCCAGTTGATTAAACCTAGTAAGATAGGTAAACAGAAAGGATGTCCCTTAGCGTAAGTTCAGAAACTCAAGGTCCGTAGCCTGGGATTTGTAACAGGTGTCAAAAACCCTGTGCATAGCTGTGATGAGGGCATCGCAGTCATATAGCAGAAAACTGTTTGACTCGAGTAGAGGATTAGCCCAGGCTGCCGCGGTTCCTCCAATATTGGAAAGGACAAAGGCAGCTTTAGTCGTTGAATTAGGGAAGGCAGTAGGACGACAAAGAAAGTGCAGCTTGCACTGATTAATTAAGGTCCTGTAATTTTTTGGGTCTTCAAGAAATCTCTCAGTGGGAGCTAACAGGAATTGGGAGGCCATCAGTACTGGGGCCGCAGCAAACCCCGAGGCTGAGGGATCAGAAACCCCTGAAGTCGATGCAGAAGCGTTTGAGGCGTCTATCCCCAAAAACTGCGGCTGCGGAAATCTCTGTAAGCTATCAATCCTGTGATTCAGAGCATCATGAGCTACTGAAATCTCAGCCCGGAGTTCTGCCACCAGACGTACCATGGCGGCTAAGGGGTCCTCTCCTTCCATATCTATTTGTTGGGCTTCTGATTCTGTTACTCACCAACTAGGATGAGGATAGGTAGGTGACCAGGACTGGTATTCACAGGGTTTTGATTGAAGGAGCTCGGATGGGGCCTCCAACCGAGCCTCCTCTCTGTGAGGGTATAGATCTTTAAAATGATATGACCCTCTACTGGGTAAAACAGTACAAAGAGCCTAATCACTCAGAAGAGCGGGGAGAACACATCGCCTGTAAAAATAAAGAAGAAGAGATGAGTTTTATGTGACAGTTATACAGATAGGATTAGTCAAAATGCTATGGGTTATACCTGACTTTTCTATCTTGCTACCGAGGCACAGATATTACTACCTAAAAACAAATATCACTGTCAGGACGGTTCAGGGAACTAGAACAATGGATCGGAAGTGAAAAGAAACACTCCTTACCACTAGTAGTATTGGGATTAATCCAAGGTGAACAAAAACGGCAGTATAAAATAATAAACGGGAAGGTTAGTGAGGGTTCTAACCCGAACGGCACGAGCAGCGCACTAGGTCCGGGTTGGTGCACACTCTGCGCAGTGTCCACCTGTGCACTTGTTGAAGATAGGTAAAGGCAATCCCAATTTCCTATAGTTCAGAAGTGATAGTAATGTCAATGAATTCCCAGATGGTAATTTCCCAGATGGTAATTTCCACAAAGATAGTTTGAGACACTGTTAGGTGTGCTGTTCGGGGCTAGGTGGCAAGGACCAGTGTAGTAACAAAATGCTGTTGTGATGGGATGGAAGGTCTGCAAGCAGCTGCAGTAATCGTGTGCAGGGATCAGAGACAAAGCTTGCAGAGGAGAGAGCAATCCGAAAATACACGGGCACTTTCCTTTTTACGGGCTGACAATAGCCGGGACAAAACGTTAGGTAAATCAATCAAAGAAGGCAGGAAAGGGGTCCTGTTAACGGGCGGGCGGCAGAAGTACAAAATCGTGGAGCAAGGCAGTCCGTGAAGGCAAGATAAAGGTCCTGGTACACTAACCTGGCAGTAAGGTACAGGGCAGCAAACAAGACGGTCCGTTAGGCAGGCAAAGGTCAGGAAACCAAGAGATCCAAGGAATGACAAAGACATAACTTCAAAGTTGAAAGCAACTTTAATCAGAAGCGGCGAGCTGAATGAAAACGCTGCTTTTACCAAAACCGAAAGCAAGATGTCAGAGCACGGTGATTGGAGATGCAGGGCACATGATAGTGCAGTGGAGCATCATGGGAGTCGTAGTTTGTTAGATTCCCTGCCACAGTCTCCATCGTGAAAGGAATGGGGGAATGAAGCGCTGCACACCATAAGGAAGGGAAACAGGTTTGCGTGTGTCTTTTGATAAACAAGCCCGTCTTCTGGAATGATGTGCATAGCGGGATGAAACACTATCTGGCGGCGAAGACATCGAAAGGTATTGTTCAAGAGTCTAATTGGTACTTTCTGTTTGACCGTCAGTCTGTGGGTGGTGACTGGTAGATAGACGAACTTCAATTTTAGCCAACACACAACATTTTCTCCAGAATTAAGTTACAAATTGGCTCCCTCTATCAGAGATCACAGTAGATGGAAATCCATGAAGACGTACCATTTGTTCCAGGAATACCTTTGCTAAGACTGAGGAAGTAGGAAGCCCTTTAAGGGCAATGAAATGCACCATCTTGGAAAATAAGTCCACCACAACAAGAATTGTGTTATACCCCAAAAAAGGAGGTAGCTGTGTAATAAAGTCCATAGAAATGGTATGCCCTGGCGCTGGTGGGACGGGTGACATTTGAAGCAGTCCTGCTGGTGTCTGCTTTAAGCTTTTATTCTGAGCACAAATACAAAAATTTGAATGTAATCTATGATGTCCTTGCACCATGTTGGCCACCAGAAATGCCTCTTGCTTTTGGCTGTGGTCTTAGCGATTCCAGGGTGGCCTTCCAATATGGCTCCATGGTAATCTGCCATAACTTTCTTTTGTAACTCCTGATGGGGTAGGTAAAACCGACTCTGGAAATAAGGTAGACCTTCTTGAAGACAAAACGTAGGTCCTCTTGACTCCCAAGCCTCTAATTCTGAAGTGGTCATGTTTGTAAAGTAGAATTTGTACCTTCAAGTCTTCTTCTGAGGATCCAGTGACTCCCAGCACCTTCTCTTCGGGAATTATGTTTACAGGTTCTGCTGTGCTTTGAATCTCTTCTCTTTCTCCAATCCTTGACAAGTCATCTGCTTTGCCATTACGTACCCCTGGGCGATAGGTGATGACAAAGTCGTATTCCACCAAAAATAACGCCCAACGGAGTTGTCGGGATGACTGAGCTTTGGCGTTGCGCAAATATATTGCAGGTTTCGGTGATCTGTGAAAACTGTAACAGTATGCTGGGCCCCTAACAAGTGGTTTCTCCATTCTTTAGGTGTAGTATGTGCAAATTGCGGTACCATATTTAGCACCAAGATCCCTTTGCGGGACCCAACTTTAACGGCTGGTCTACACCAGGCGTTAAGGTCAGGTCCCGCAAAGGGACCTCGTAGTAAGGCGGTAAGGGTTAACGGTCATCGGTACCGTTACCGGTGACCGTTAACCCTTACCGCCTTCCGTGTAATGAGGCCCTATGTATTCAATAAAATACACAAAGTTTTTTTAATCACAAACTGTGATCATAGGCAAACATGTAATTCATAAATCCAAGATATAAGGTACTGTGGCTTTACGCGTTTCGAGGATCTTCGCTCTTCTTCAGAAGCAAGGCTTGAACTGTAGATGATACACAGAGAGTAGTGGATAATTCTATTGAATTGGATGCATTGGAGAAAAAACAATGAGATAACATATATGTTAGGTTAGCTGATCATTGTAATGATTTACATTCTAACATTTGACAAATCACATAATTACATTGCCAGGTGGCCAATATGGTCCAATCAAACATAGGTACTGTCCTATGTAGATTGAATACAGAATTAAGGGAGAAAGACATGCAAAGAAGTAATCACAATCTATGTGTGTTGAGCATTTGTTCATCCATATGGATTAAGTGTGTTTGTGGATGTTGATCTTCAGAATGTCTCACAGGATTTAGAACAGGTATTAAAAATGGGTAAGTACTAAATTAATGGAAGTAATATCAATGGTAATATATGTCAACTAGTACTATATAGGTTAAAACCATAAGGCTGACCATTAGAGGAAATTAGAGTCAAGAAAGACCCATTGATGCCATGTAAGGTCCTGGGTCAAATGTTCAAAAGATGAAAACAAAGGACGATAGAGAAAATGGCAAATAGATATACTCAGTTAGTAGTGCCCAGATGTCGTGTAATAGTGTAGAGAGAACTAGAAGGTGGCCAGAACGGCTGATGCTCTTTAGAGCATAGCAGGCTCCACTTCGGAACCTAACAGGTAAAAATAGGATATTTAATTGAAGGTTTAGAGACGGAGTCCGCGGATACATTAAGCAAAAAAAACCTTGCAGAGAACAGACACATAAGGTCTCGTTCCCAAATAATTCATACCCATCTAAACCTCAGGAAGGATTAATTAGTTAGCCGTGATATATGTCAATGGATAAACAGTGCCGTATAAATATAAACAGGTAGCCATAGATGGTGAGGACCACATTACGTGTTAAAAAAAGACTAGACAAAAGGAGAAAATGCGTGTGGCTATCAAGAAAGGACAGCCAAATATCCCCAAAAAAAAAAAAACATTCCCTACCTTAAACAAGGAGAAAAAAGAAGTTATCCGCGTCCACGCGGTCTGACTGATAAAAGGTACAGGCTTAGAAAGACAGCTCGTCGTATGCCGATGTATCCAAATGCATTTCATCAATACACGAATCAACAGTATACTCTCTTTTTGCTCGTGAAGTTCCTTGCTTCCCTGGAATGCCTGAATGGGAACTGTGCTCCTTTACTGGGATCATGACAGTCTAACCTGCAAACCCAGAAATTCCATGTTCTTTCCACCTGTAGGCTTGATTTGTCCCAGTTTATTATAAACCTTGGTTGCTGAAGGTGGTCTAAAGTGTTGCCCACATGCTCCGTGATCAGCAATAAATCCTGGCACATTACACAAATGTTGTCCAGATAAATGATCAGTCCGACCCGTCTTTCCCTGAGGAAGGTTACTACTGGTTTCATCGGTTTCGTGAAACACCATGGGGCTGATGCTAGCCCGAACGGTAGGCATGTAAACTCCCATATTCGACCGTGCCACCGAAATCTCAGAAATGTCAGTTGTTCTACTGCCATAGGTATGGTCAGGTAAGCATCTTTGAGATCTATCCTGCCTAGCCAATCTCCTTGCTGTAATATGTCCCTCAGAAGGTGTATGCCCTCCATCTTGAAATGTCTGTATATTATAAAGACGTTCAGTTCTCTTAGATTTTTTTATTGGTCTCATATTGTGGCGACCTCTCACTAGGAACATGTTGCTTATAAAGCTGTCCCTCGTATCTGCTGCCTGCATTTTGACAACTTTCCATGCTAGTTCTCCTATTTCTGCGTCTAATAACTCTTCATCTGCTGTGCTGAACACAAGTGCCTTTGGCCATTTCTCTTGCCATGGCAGACTTTGACAATCTATGTGAAAACCGTGTATGGTGTCTAACAAACAAGCATCTGTAGAGATCATTCGCCATTTTTCTACAAACTTTGCTACTCTCCTCCCTACTGTGGGAGTTTGTGTCTCTGACATCTGCACTTGCACATTCATTCTCACCCTCTTCCTCTAGAAGGGAAGAACAGATTGGGCTTCCTTTCATCTGGTTTCCTCTTTATTTTACAGGCTTAACGCCTTTCTCTTGGCCTTTCCTTTCAGTGGCGAGCCCGGGGTGGGTCTTGGCCTTTTTGGCCTTGCAGGCTTTCTTTCTTCTCCCTTCCTTGTCCACAAGTCCCTCTAAGTTCTTCCATACCTTTGGAGAACTGTAGCCAGTTCTCCATGATTGCCAGCTGTTGTGAGCTGTCCCCCATACTCTGTCCCAGGGCTTGGTGTATTATTTGACCCAAGCTGGGTTGTATTCTTTTCTGGCTCACTTGGACTCTTCCCTCTTAACTTGAGCTGAACATTACTGGACTTAACTGGGGACTGATGTGCCACTGCTTGATAAGCCAACAGGTATCTTGGGCCTGAACCCGTCAAATGTTTTTATTGTTAGGGCAGGTTATATTTATTTAGCGCTCTAGAGGCTATGCAATTCACTGCTAACCTCTTTTTATGCCGAGTTGCCTTCTCTGGCCACTAGGTGATGCTGTTCTTCTGATCCGTGCTGATAACGCTGCTTTATCCCTCACACCCGATTTGTGCTGCGTTTCCAAGGGAACATCTAAGGATCATTTGAAAACATCTGAGGTAATCATGGCGTTCCGATTGCTGAAACCAAGTAGTTTAGAGAAAGAGAACGCTTTGTTTTTTATAACACTTCTGTCTCTTTGGGTTTGCACTACTCAAATGTCACAGAAGTGCTCTTGGGAAGCGCCGGAAACCTTGACAAGTCACTGTTGCGCTCCTTGCACTTCCCTAACTGCAGTGCCCCCTTCCTCACAATATATTGCTGCGGTCGGCGGAACTCTTTAGCCCGTCGTGATCCCGCTTCTAATAATGTAAAGTATCACTTAACCTTGGGGTTATGTTCCGCTACAATCGTCTAACGCTGCACGCTATCTTGCATTAACTGACTGCAAGTACCTCACATAATCTTTCAATGCAATATCACCATAAAACGTGAAAAGTAATGACAGGGTACTTAACTGGCTGCCCGAGCAGCAAAGAAAGAGGATTACACAAAATGATGGACTGAATTTATAGGGATGGACAGTGATGATTGGTAGTTTGAGGTCACATGTTTGAAAGTCCAATGACATTATGAACTACAAAAGTGTCACTGTGATCAAAATCCCCTTCTCCCGAGGTACTAGATTCAGTCAGAAAATCCCCTTCCTCCTCCTTACCTGATGTGCTGGGATCTGGCGACGGCTCCTTCTTCCTTCTTCTTTGGGAATCTCTTTTTTTTAGTAGATATGGTCTGCCACGAAAGGAAGCCATGTTGGCTGCCTAAAAGGCAGAAGAGGGACCTCATTTCAAGGAAAGCCGGTGGAGAGGGGAAAAAGCTGTGAGGCATAAAAAAAAACAGAAGAGAGAGTGCTATGCAGTATCCAAAGGATGATGCTGGAAGTATGCTGGTAAACGTCCTGAGTGGATGGAGTAGGATAATTCCAGAACAACAATAGTATCCTGTAGTGCGTATAGTAGGAAACCTCCAAAAGTACCAAAGGCTGAAGTACCAAAGGAACGAGTCCAAAGCAGATGGTAAGAAAACTTCTCTCTGTACACTTGGAGGGAGTGGTAGGAAAACTAGGACAGGGCTTTCCAACAAGGGGCTAACCCCCTGCTAGCGTGCCAGTGGAGCTCAGCACGCATCCAGAAGAAAGGTAGTTGCAAAGAGCAACAGGGAAAAAAAGGACTGATGTCCGCAAGGACATGTAGGAAAGCAGAAGGAAGCTGAAGCCGAAAGGAGCAGCAGAAAGATGCTACAAGAGGTAAGGAGAGAGGGAGTCAGAAGAGCTACGACCGGCAATGGAATTGGAGACGCCACGAGAGGTAGAGAGGGAGACAGAAGAGCAATGACCGGCAATGGAACCGGAGGCAGAGGGATAACAAAAAAGATGAAAAAGAAATGAACGTACAAGGACAGGAAAGAACACGGGTGGATCACCACCTACAGGAAATGAATAAAGAGCGAGCGCAACAAAGGAGAGAAAAATCCTTACGAGTTTTAACATGCCGCCCGCTGGGAAACACACTGAATATAAGATTCCAGGTGGCGGCCATGTCAGGAAAGACTGGACCGCGCAAAACAAATGTGGCAAAAAGTAGTGGCAACATTAATTGAGTCTGCTTCTCCAGCCGCTTCAAAGCTTCCAACCTCCCAGAAGCGTGACAAAAGCCTCTAAATATATGGTTTACGCATTTGTATGTTATTGTTATAATTTTGATGATGCTGGTCGAAGAGTAAAGTTGAGAGAAAGCATAATCCGAGCCTCCTCCGTGTCATGACATAGAATCAGGATTTCATCCATCTGTGACTGAACACAATTAAGACAATCAGTTTTGGGATTTTTTTTCTTTTTAGTAGCGCAGTGCTGAAACCCATGTTTTTCTTGCAAAAGCTCTTTTGGTTGCTAACTTATCTAAGTTGCAGCCAAGCAGAGCCCAGAACTGATTACTTAAAGTTGTGGGCACTTCCGTTTTGGTGCATTTTGTTGCCTCTCTTTGGATTGCGAGTACTCTTTGTTGGAGATGGCACAACGCTTGTAGGTGTTTGGTTATTTGCCCCCCCATTGATTGACTATGTGTATAAAGTATTAGCAGTGGTCAAGTCCTAAAAAAAAGTGGCGGGAGTCCTTAACATACCAATACAGATTTTCCATACATTCGTTACAGTAAGTCATGATTCTATTAAAGACTTAGAGGCGAAATATTATGCTCTCAACGTTCCTTTACTACTCGAGCAGCAAAGTTACAATAAACGATTATGAAAAACCATGAAACAAAAACTATAATTCCCAAAAACATGCAGTGAGTTTGTAGTCCGCTTTTCATAAACTCACAAAAACCATGTGATCTCCCAGTCCAATCATATCTCATCTCTACCTATAACCTCTGCCTGAACCACAGTCCTTTCTCTTTCTTCTGCTGATTGAACATCCTAAACTTGCGCCCCAACTGGTAGACGACTTCTTAATCTTCACTTTGTTCCCCTTTCATGGCGTTGTTGTCTTCTGCTCTGCTCCTGTTAAAACATGTATATACCATTACCTATCTCATCATGAACGGGTGGGCAATCGCATAATAACATCATTACAGTACCATTTACAACATTACATTACACTTGAAATACCATATTTACACACTTTTGAATGTAGCGATTGAATTGGGTGGAATAATCTTTCTCCTCCTAGTCTTTAATAGAATCATGACTTTCTGTAACAAATGTATGGAAAATCTGTATTCTATGTCAAGACTCGGAGGCTCAGATTATACTTGTTTAAAGCTTACTTACCACCAACGACGCTACTTGATCTGCCGGTCTAAAATAGAAATTCTTAAATGTTTCTACATTAGACCAGTCTGCCGCCCTTAAAATATCTTCCAGGCGGACTCCTGCCATAAAGGCTAATGAGACCATAGACCTCTTGTCGAATGAGCTCCAAACTGACCCACATCAAAGCCTGCCTCTGCCATGCACCATCTCACCCATCTAGACAATGTGGCCGATGCTACCGCTTTAAAAGGTTTCCTAATAGCGATCAACAATTGATATTCCCCATTGGGCCTCACCATATTCGCCCTGGTTTCATAAACCTTCAAACACCTAACAGGACATAACTTGGGCGTCTCTGGGAAAGCCATATACTCAACCGATTTAATGTTTGCCTTTGTCCTCTTCTCAATATAAAATATTACCCCTGAAGGTGAAAAGGATTTCCTATTTATCTCTAAAGCCCTCCCATCAGGCCCTCTCTTGCATGAAATCAAACACAACAGAGTAGTTATTACTCCATCTTCTCCATGCCATTCTGTAGGCCTTCCCGGTAGCTGGGGCCCATGACTCTTGAATAAATTCTTGAGCCGTGCCCGAACGTCCTGGCTTGGCCCAGATCTTCCTGAAATCACCCATGCTATCAGGTTCCAATTCCCTGTACCAATTGGTGAGTTTCTCCTGCTGGACTTAACATTATGTCCTCTCTGTGTGGTAGCAGAATCGGAGCATTGTAGGACAACTCCAGAAGGTCCGGGAACCATGCTTGACCCGTCCAATCAGGAGTCACTAGAATCACTGTCGCTTCCTGACTCCTGACCCGCACCACCATGCACGCTATCATTGCGAACGGAGGGAAGGCGTATTCTTTTGCTGATCCTCATACCTGGAGAAATGCATCTGTTGCTGTCGCTTCCAGATCTGGTCTCCAGCTGTAAAACCTGGAGATCTTCTTGTTCAATCTCGACGCGAACAAATCCGTCCAACACGGACCTCTCTGATGCATTATCTCCTGAAATACTGAGTTGTCCATTTGCCAATCACTGGAGTCCCTCATGTATCTCGAATTCCAGTCTGCCACCTGATTGAGTTCTCCCGGCAGGTGTTCTGCCCTCACACTAACTCCCCTCTGGAGGCATAGATGCCAAAACTCTTTGGCTATCTCTGTCAGCATCCTGATCTCATCCCTCCCAGTCTATTTATGTATCTGACTGCCGAGAGGTTGTCCATCTTTAAAATAATGCCACATTTCACTCCTTCCCGAGTCCACCAACGGACTGTGAAGGATCCCGCCAGAAGCTCTAGGCAATTGATGTGTAGACCCAATTCTTCGCTCGACCATCTCCCTCTGGTCGACTGATCTCCACATCTGGCGCCCCATCCCCATCGACTGGCATCCGACTCTATTACCAGGTCCGGGTATGAGCCAAATATCGCCCTGCCATTCTATGCCATGCCTCCATGTGGCAATATCACCATTCCAGCTCCATCTTCGCCTCTTGGGATATAGGCGCCTTCTGTTCGTAAGATAGACCCTTCCTGGGATGATCAATCTTCAACCTCTGTAGTTCAGAGGTCCTGGAAATATTGCCTGTAATCGACGATGACAGACGACCTACCAACCTCACAATCTCTCTCAACGAGATTACCTGTCTTGTCATACTCTATTTCCTTCTTTATGGAATTCACCTTCTCTAAGGGTAGCTTGCGTGAACCCTGAGTTGTCTCTAAGATGAAACCTAGAAATTCCATCTCCTGTGCTGGTTATAATTCTGACTTCTCCCAGTTTATCAGAAAACCCAGCTGCTGCAGCAAAACTGTTGTTTTCCGAATCTGTTCCATGAGAATCTCTCTGTCCTGGCACATCAGACAAATATCATCCAGGTAAATAATCAATATGATCCCCTGTTCTCTCAGGTGCCCTACTACTGGTTTCAGAAGTTTGGTGAAGCACCAGGGAGCTGACGCTAGGCCAAACGGAAAACATTTGAACTCCCATTTCCAGAAGAATTGTAGTAGTTTTCTCTGATGCCGTTGAATCGGAATCATTAGATATGCATCCCTGAGATCTATCCTCGCTAACCAATCTCCTCTCTGAAGGACGTCTCTTAAAAGGTGAATCCCTTCCATTCTGAAGTGTCTGTATATTAGAAAATAATTCAGAACCTTGCGATGTATTACTGGTCTTACCTTGTTTCTTCCTTTCACTAAGAACAGGTTGCTTATGAAACCTCCCTGATCGACTGAGGCTAGGCCAATTGCATTCTTTATCTTGAGTAACTCTACTTCTCTGTCTAACAGATCCTCGTCTTGTTTGCTGAACCTTATCTGCCTTGGTGAGGTTACCTGAGACGGTTCCTGCCAAAATTCTAACTGAAAACCTCGAACTGTCTGCCTCACCCATGCATCTGAGGATATCTCCTCCCATTTTCCTACATGTAACTTTACTCTTCCTCCTATTGGAGGAATGTTTGTTTCCACCTTTACTGCTGCTTTTATCTCTCTCTCACCTGGGTTATTCTGGTGTTGTTGTCTCCCGTTTCCTCTCCACCTTCTGCCTCTGCCTCTTCCCCTGCAAGGGAAGAAAGGGTTCGACCTCCGGTCCTCTTGCTTTCAGTTGGTTCTGTCGTTATAGGACCTTCTGTAATGATTGCTGCTGGACGAGCGGCCCTTTCCTCCTCCAGCCCTGTCAAAAAATGTCCTCCTGAAGATCTTCTTAAGGGATGATTGTGCCTTGTCCATGGACACGCATGTGCTGGCGACCTTCACCATATCCTTAATGAAGAGATCCCCAGATAGTTTGCCTTTCGCAGCTGCAGCTTGCTCAGACGAGGCAAGCTCCCCCAGCCTAGAGTCCAACTTCATTAATATGGACCTCCTCCTTTCTGTAGCCTGTTGGCATTCCCCAACAGGCATAGAGTTCTCTGCGCCCATCCGGCCACTATCTCAGGATCTATGGGCTATTTCTTTGTCTTGGCTTCTTCAGCGAGCTGCCGAATTCTAGTGATAGGCACCAGCATGTCTAACAGTTTGTCCTGACAGGACCCGTCAATTCCTCTTTTCACATCCCTGCCATATCTCTCCAGGAACATGATTAGTCTCTCATCCATATCTGGGGTTTCCGCCACCCTGTCCGGCACCCTAGGCCTCGGGCATTCAGCCCTTAATTTACTTCTCGCCTGCTTGCTCAGGGGGTTCTCAATCTCTTCCGTAAATATTCCGTAATTCTTTCGGGGGGGGGGTCCCACTCATTCGACCTTGGATGTACCAACTCGTCTGGGTCGAATTCATCCTTATGTGGGTCCTCGTCTTCCCTCCTGCCTTTTTTGTTCCTGAGCTCCCACTCATCATCTGGGGAGGTCTGACTCTCTGATGTACTATCATTTTCAGACTTTGAGCTGCTTCTGCAGTACTCCTCATCAGATTTGCTCGAACTGATGTTATGTCTCTCACAAGTCCTCGCCTTTCTCTTGTCCGCTCTGGACCTGCGTGTTGAACCCGGGGTGGGGGTCTGGGAGCTACGATCCTTGTGGGTCTTTTTTAGTCTTCCCCTTTCTCCCTGCGCGCCTTGCCCTGCGACAAAGCAGCCAAGCCCTGCATTATGCCCCTTTCCCTATGGGGTCTTTCAGCACTACTGAGCCTCTGAATCGCTTCGCTAATGCGTAAGCCGCTCACATGAGGTCCCTCTGTGTCCTCAGAGTAACCGCTCATCTTTCTTCAATTTGTGCTGTGTATGTAATGCGCAGTTTTCTTGGGTTGCCCCGTCAATTTGTTTATCTTTTATTCGTAGCTAGGCGAGTCTCTGGAAATAATATATATAGTTTCTCCTGGGACTAAGCCCTTCAGTAAGAGACTATTATTCAATACCCAGTCAGGCAGTGTATGAGGGGTCTGCTCCTAGTATCACCTGGGACTGGGCCCATCACTTACTTGTAGCAGCAGTGGCTTTTTATGCCTGCGGGCTGCTTTTTGGCCACTAGGTGGCGTTTGTAGTCTATCAGAGCTTCTCCTCGCTCTCTTCCCCCAGTCTGGATGCTTCCTCCTCTTTATGGCAGCAGTGGCTATTCAGCCTGTGGTGCTGCCCTGTGTCCACTTGGTGGCGCCTGTGGGTCGTTATCAGCGCTGCACCTCGCTCCCTTTCACTGGTGCCGTTCGTTTCATGACGATCGTTAAGGTGAGAAATGTTTCGCCTTGACGTTGGCAGCAATCACCCACAGAAGCTTCCGCCTACCAATACGGATATTCGTAATGGCGCCGGAACCTAAAAAGTCCAGTCGCTGTTACGAACATCTGCTACACAGTGCCTCCTAACGTTGTCCCTGAACGCCGGAAAGAGACTCCCATAGCATTCTTAATCTATGCAGATATGATCCGCAGTGACTCCTGGACGCACTGCGCTTTAATAAATATATAATCGCACACGCGCTCCTCCAAACCGTTAAATCAGACACATTCATCACATAGAATAATAAGACTAAAGGAATGTACTTATCTCGGCTGCTCGAGCAGCAAAGGAGGAAGGACTGTGGTTCAGGCAGTGGTTATAGGTGGAGATGAGATATGATTGGACTGGGAGATCAGGTGGTTTTGGTTTTTGTGAGCTTATGAAAAACTGACTACGAATTCACTGCAGGTTTTTGGGAATTGTAGTTTTTGTTTCATGGTTTTTCATATTTGTTTATTGTAACTTTGCTGCTGGAGTAGTAACGGAAAGTTGAGAGCATAATCTGAGCCTCTGAGTCTTGACATAGAATTTAATGTGGCATCACCATAAATGTGCATATTAAGGTGCCCTCTTAAACAAATGGGAGGACTCCATCCTCCACCCACATCTACCCTCGACTTGAGCCCTGAGTTAGGCATTTGCACTGCTATTAAGATGCCCACAAAAGCACAAACGGTTGGCATTGGCAATGCTTGTTTTCTTTCTCTTGCTCTTGTACTCCAGTTCTCAAATCTATAAAAGGGGTGTGTCATAGGGGCTAGGGCTTCCACAGTGTGGGCGGGACTTCAAGTCCGTTTTTTTGCTTTAAATGAAGGTGATAACTTAGACTCGAGGCACGTGAAGAGACTGCGCCTCAGATATGGTTTCCATAAGTACAGCTGGAGGGCTCAGTCACAAGCGGTTTGTAGAAGGGCCAAGCAAGCGCACTGGCAAATTGCAAGAGGCAACGTCATGACGGGAATGGATGGGTGTGACTACCATTTGTCGGCGGCCATGTTGGGTGTACCATTTCGTATTTGGTTTTTTGAATATGTTTGGGATGCGTTCGCTTGTGGCGTAGCTCCAGTGAGAGCCCACGCGCCTTTGTTTTGCTCTGTTCACTAAGCAAATCCTGTCAGCTGCCCGCGCGCAGGCGCAGTTAGTACTTTACATGCTTCCCAGGGTGATCTCAACTAGACGTTGTAGCGTATGAGCGGGTGTTCGTAGTTGTCCACAGGCCGCTGGTCTTCCTTACCGTTTATGGGTTTCTGTCGCAATGGCGACGTCGGCTGAACCCGAGGCCTTGGAGCCGGCTGCACCCGCCTCTGCCCCTCCGCAGGATCCTCCGCCACGGCCACCCACACCGCCACTGGAGGCGGGGAATCTGCGGGAGCTGGTGGCGCCAGAGGATGAACTCATGGAAGCGGACCCCGCACGGGCAGAGGAGGTGCCTGAGGTGCAGAATGCGAGGCACTCTTCCCCGGGAGCCGGTGGGCAAGAAGAGGAATCGCCGGTCGAGTCTGGCGTTCTGGACCCTGAGGTGACGGTGGAGATCGGAGAAACCTACCTGTGTCGACGGGGCGACGACAGTTGGCGTAAGGACAAGCTTGCCTGAAACGGGCTACCCTGCTGCTTTAAGCGCATAACACGACCACAGCCTGACACTTAACCCTATGTTCCGCTCCCTATTTGGGGTTGATATTAGGTTAATGCAGCAAATCATTGCATATTGATTGGCCGAGTTTACTTACGGCTATGCAAATATTGGGTGGAATTGGGTTCAAAGCGCTGACAACTGAAGCTGGAAGCACCCCTGTCAGTCGAAAGGATGCGGTGTATTAATTGACAGTCACCCCTTTTGGAGATGACTGGGATGAGTCTGAGAATTCTTAATAGTGTCAGTTCCACGAAGGGCCATGGGTGAATCCCAGATTCATTTTACTTTTACAACTTCTGGATATCTACAGTGGCATCGCGTTATCGCTTGTGCCACTGGTGTAATCAATTAGCAATGATTTCTTAGAGCAGTACAAGGAATTCCTTGTTTTTGTTGCTTACATGTGACCGAGTTATGATTTTTTTTACAATTTCGTTCCCACTTGACTGTTAAACATTTGGACATCATTCACTGAAACGTGTGCCATGATATCAAAATAGTAAATGGCACGGTCGTATTGTTTCCAATTCTTGTTCCGCCGTAATATTGAATAATATTCGTAACTCTCATAGCCCTTCTGCCCATAGCGTCAACTCCAATCTCCAACCAGCGCAGTTGCAGAGCTAGGTCACTACGGTGTAATTTTGTAGTTAACTCTTTCCTTGAACTTAAATTGGAGCTGGTGGTAGACATAATTGATTTGTGATGTTAAAATGGTGCTTAGCTTAACATTAAAGAGAACCATGGGAGGCTAACCTTTGGGGCACTTGGTTGGGTGCGATTTTCAATTTGAAATAGCATAACTAGTTTCCTCGAGAAGGACTTGCACAGCACACAACTTTATATTAATGTGTTATAGGGTCGTTCTGCCAGTAATGATGGCCTTGCTGAGCATGGCTCTGTAAGAAAGGAAGGCAGGGTGTGTTAGTCTGATAGCAGGAAGGTAGATTTAGAAACTTGTGGTGTTGATGGATGCAGGACGGAAGTACCCATTACTGTTGTGCTGATATGAACATCTCTGTTTGTGGTTGGTATCAATCAGGCAGGTAAGCCGTATGGGCAGCGCCGGATTGAGTGTATTGTTGGTGAAATAGGGCCTGAATTTGATAAGTGCACTCGACCTCGTCGGTTGTCTGAAGGGGAGTGGGTAGTGTAGGATGCAATATTTTAGTAGTGAAAAGTTAGTTGAGGCGGGCAGGGAGGGGCAGTTGAGTTAGGCTTTCTGACTCTTGGTTTTAGATTTCACTTAGATTCAGGTATGGACCAGTGTCACATCGCAGAGGATCCATCAATCAAATTCGTTTCCCACAGATGGTAGTACAAAGAGTTTTGCAATTGTTAGTGAAGTAGCCCACATTTCTGGTACACTGTGTAGTTGTTCGCTATTAGCTTTTTAATTTCATTTTTTAATTTTTTTTTTATTTGTGTATAATCAAAGAAAAATAATTGATTTTTACAAGAGGAGACTAAACTAATTTCATTCAAAGTGGTTAAATATCCATGTCTTGAGGTGTTTCAAGTCCGGTGACTCAATACCAGGCAAAGAAGCTTGGGTAGGGGTGTTCCACTGAAATAGAGGATCTACTTGCCATTTCTTGTTGGGGACTAGTACTAGCCCAGCAATGCTGGACCTTGTTGTTCTGGAGGGAGTGTAGTGTTGAAACTTGCCTCTGAAGAAATGGAGGGACCCCTCCATGATGGATGATTCACAAGGTTTTGAAATGACCCTTTTTTTTATGGGTAGCCAGTGGAGAATGCATTATGCTGGCATATGTTCCATCACTTCCTTCTGAGAAGCAGTCTTGCTGCTGCATTTTGAACTTTTGAAGTGTTCTATTAGGTAATCTGGAAACCCGAGAGAGAGGTTGTCTAGTTTAGATAATATTGGAGACGGTCTACCCATTGCCATGAATGTTAAGTAAGGTAAGATGTGGTGAAGCATGTGCCGCTGGGAGAAACCGCTTCTGATGGCTCTGATGTGCGGATCAAGAGTGAGGGTATTGTCCATTGTGGTTCCAAGATTCCTTAGTGTGGTTGATGGGATTGGGCAAGGGGCCCATCTCCTCAGGCCAAGTTACTGTGGAGGCATTAAGACCTTGTATACTGGCTGTGCATCCGTCCTGTATTTCCATGGCTGAGTTTTCACCTATTCGCTGTCATCCAAACCTGTGTAAGACCATTTTTAATGTCTGGATTGTTTGGTGAAGGGTAGTTTAAAAACAGTGTTGATGATGTCATCTGCATAGTTGTAACAGGACATATCGGATCTATTAATTAGGTCTATTAGAGGTGAGTGTGGATCCTTAGGATACTCTGCTGGCAATGCTGGGAATTGGAGTTAACCAAGAATGTGGTTTCTGTTCTACCGGTGAGGATAGAGGTGATCCAGTGTAAAATTGTTTATTTAATATCAATATCTTCCAGTCCCTTTAGCAGGCTCTTGTGACCGATGGTGTCAAAGGTAGGAGATATGTCTTGCAGGATGAGCACACTCATAAGGTTTCATCTGCATTGTGTGTACGTGTATTTCTGATGGAGCACAGAGCAGATTCTCTAATCCTAGAAGGTCTAAATCTGTGCCGTGCCTCGTTTTGATAAAATGTTGCAGTTGACCCTACATAAGTTTTTCCAGATTAAATGGGTTTTGAAATGCAGTGATATCTGACTGTGTCGGGTGGTACAGTGCTGATTTTAAGTAGAGGTCTGATGTAGTGCAGATATCAACTGAGCTGGTACCCTTCTGGTGCTGATGGTGTCGCTGAGGATGGATAGGAAGATGGGCATTGAGTCTGGGGATTTCATGATGGATTTGTTAGGATTGAGGGGCATGTGATAATTGGGAAATCATAATGGGATCCATGAATAGATGGTGGCTTGTAGGTCATCTGCAGGCAGAAGGTGGAACAACGATAGCGAGTAGATAGTGGGGGATTTTGGAATATTGTTGGTGATGTGAGTGGGAACATTTATTGCCACAGTAACCCTGAATGTCGAGAATCTTTTGGCTGAAGTATGCAGAAATCTGGGTACAAATCTCTTGTGTAGGAGTTCGGGTTACGTTGCGTGCATGCTGTCAGTTCTTGAATTCTTTGATTATCTTGTATATTTCCCTTTGGTGCGCCAAATCAATGAGTTTAGAGTTGTGTGCTTTCTTTGCTTTGACTACGTCAGATCTGTAACTGTTGATCGTAGGCGAATTTGTTATTGTGTAGATTTTCTTCCTCCAGTTTCCTTTTTTAATTTTTTTTCTCCTTTTATTAAGTAGCTTAGTCTGGGGATGAATCATTCAGCCTGTTTTTTTGAAAGGTTACTTGGCGTCAATATAGCCCACAAATGGATTATTCCATATTGAAGGTTGTGGCGTTTGGCATCCAGTGTGGTTGTTCGTTCATCTGCGGGGATGGTAGATTTGCTTGCTTGTGGCGTTTGGCATCCAGTGTGGTTGTTCGTTCATCTGCGGGGATGGTAGATTTGCTTGCTTCTAGTCTTTTTTTAGTAGGGAATGAATGAGTATTTCATTCCATGGTCTAGTCCTGCTCAATGGTTCTTTTGATGGCACTGCAAGGTGTGGTCTCAGTGAATATTGTGAACTGGATAGATAAGTAATTTTTCCAAGGGAGATAAACTGGGGAGCAGACAGTGATTATGTTTTCATTACAGAAAATGCCATTCAGTGTGTGTCTGGCTATGTTGGTGGGACCTTTTAACTATTTTTTTACAGTGTAATGCGATGTAAGTGTAGCCCAACTTAAGGGCTGCCCCTTAATTATAAGAATACCCCTAATCGCGCTCACACCAGAGTAAATGCACCCCCTCTAGGGAAGTAAGGCCAAGAGTCTATCTTGCAAGGATAACAATTGTATTCTTTACAGAAATGAGGATAGGAACAAAGAATGGTCTATTCTGTCCCTCAACTGTTACTTTCTCCTGCAACCTGGTGCCCGGGGGGAGCTTTTATACTCATAACTTGCTGTAGTGGCATCTCTGGATATAGGCATGGCTCCATCCCACAGCGTCCTGCTTCCATACAAGCGATGCTCCAGTCTTCCTTCATAGACGGTGATGTCTGTTTAGGACATGCTACTTTACATATTGCTAGCCTATGCAAAAATGCACTGTAGCTTCATTTTGCTACCTATGACTAATGTACAATTACATTTTCCAGTAATTCCCTCTATACCGCATTAATTTTCCTCATATTTTTTATCTGGTCCTGCAATTTCTTTTAAACTTGGTTTTCGCAATTCTGTATGTTGTGCATGAGTATGTTAAAATCTCCTTTATCACGCGTGGGCTTTTGACAGACAGCTGCTGTTACATGCTGCTCTGCCAGCGGTATCCTCAGTGATGCAACGCTGCATGAGCCCAGCGATCAATTTTTAACTCGGGCCACATTCTTTTTGGCAGAGAGCCTGCCTCTATTGTGCTATGGGGATTTAACAGAATTATTCAGCTATTAGTTATTTGCACCTTATATTCAAATAACTGCCTTATTTTAGTGCCTGCGCATGTCTGTGTGCCCTTCCTTCCCCCTGGTCTCTTGTAGTGCTTAGAAACAGTCAACATAATTCTTGCCTAATTCTAAAAGGCTTGGGAATGAAGGAAGGTGCTAGCTCCTTCCCAACATTCCCCCCCATTTTCGTTACTTCTACAGTAACAAACTCATCCCCACCCAACATATCTACAACCCCAGAAATATTAGTTTACGTTTCACTGTTTATTGTATGGCAAGGTGTTTTAGATCCCCCAATTGATGCCATCATCTTTGCACTATTGGGGACTCTATCGGCACAACATTGGAGACCCAATTGGCACGTGCAGAAGAGGACCAAGAATAATACGATAACGGGCACCAGTATTTTTACTGCTGCTCCCAGCCATGACATGACGGAAACCAATCAAAGGCAAGCTATAGCCAATCTGTGTTATGAACTCCACCTTATTTCTTAATTTGAACACCTAGATTGTGCACCGCTTCAATGATGTGGGATAATTACCCATTCTCAGCATCCTCTGCGGGTATCAAAGTGCAGCAGCTGCTTCCCAATTATTTGCACACTCCTCCTTCTACGGCTGTTAGCAAATCCAGCATTTAGCGGTTCTGCATCATCACAAATCTCTACTTTGATGGCTTTGAACCCACTTTGTGTCAATGGCCAGCTGGACTAGCTCCTGTCGGACTATCTGCACCCACTTGGCGTTAGCAGCTGCTTGTACCCCAGGAGTCAAAAAAGATGAAAAGAAAGCCTCTGCTGAGCTAAAAAGTCAATACTCATCAGGTATTCCTCTGAGCAGTGCGGTTTGAGACATAGCTTGATCTCTTCTTTCTTCCTTGCTGTTGAAATCGTACTTTTTCTGCAGCATACCAAATTCTTTCGTGATCTGCAAGTTTCTTTCTGCTTCTTTAGGTGTTGGAGTGGCTGTTCGCACTGTGACGGGCATTTCTTCTCACTTCAGGTGTTCTTCCAGGATGACTAGTAGCCCTGAGTGCAGGGTGGCCAGTGAGCACCTGCGGCTCCAAGAGGATGGGAGGTGCAAGTAGGCTTGTCGGCCACAAACCCAGTAGTAATCCATCACAGCTGCCTTACCTTTCGTTATATGAGGGATCATAAGAGTGTGATTGCACTGTATGTTTGTGCCAAGAGGAACTGTTCCTTCATTGCTAAGTTCATAGTCTGTTTCTATGTATTCCCACTGGCTTCTCCATTGTTGCAATCCATGTCAGCCGTGTGAAGTATTGGGACCGTTATTTGCGCACACAGTCATACAAAACAATATAATACTAAAAAGATATACTGCATAATTACTAGAATTACATTCATTTTAACCTTATCCCTACATAACAGAGGTTTGAACACGTCGGTCAGGAATCCTTGCTTATTCTTCGAAAGGAGAAAAAAAAGTTATTGAGAGAGAGAGAGACCCGCCCTTTTCCTTGAAATTTCTTCTTTGGCTAGGACCATATCGAGCTAAAACGAAGTCCTAATGGACCACCATTTGACACCACTTGAAATAGTCCCAGGCAGGCACATGCAGACCAGGCAGGCACATGCAGACCAATCTATCACCTGTGAGGCAAGCGTCAAATACACATCAAGCAGCGACAGTGCTGTTAAATATTCTCTCAATTCCTCTCCTTGTACTAACTCGTGCTATCAAGTATATCTTTCGACAGATTGCGCCATCTGTCGAGAGAGATATTTAATAGCACGAGTTAGTGTGGTTAAATATTCCCTAAATTCCTCTCCTCGTGAGTACTGTTGCTGCTTGATATGCCACAATATGTTTGGAGCTGTGGGAGGGGAAATGGAGTTGCTCAAATGCCACAGAGTAATTCTTGGGGCATCACCACCTTACCAGAGCTCTCTTGTCGCCCAAATAGATCAGTAGGAGCCTGTTTTCATCGCCTCCGCAAGCATAGCTTGATTTCCTCCTCAGGCGCTTTCCCTTGCAACTCTATAATCTGTGATTTAGGCAATGCTGTGTATGGAACTGTGGTCTCGCTCTCTACAGCGGTGGTCACTGTACATTAACATTGTATCTGGGAGATAGGCTGCCAAACTTGGCTGCCTGGTCTGCAGCCGCGTTTCCCTTAAGATTTAACGCATGACATTAGTATGGCCAGTGCATTGGACGACTGCCACAGCAGAGGGCCATGATAAGGCTTCAATCAGTTCTTCCAACAGCCTCGTATGTTGCACTGGAGAGCCATCTGCCCTCCGAAACTCTCTCCTCTTCCACCGAGACAGACCTGCATGCACTGTTGTCGTGCCATATGCTGAGTCTGAGTAGATGGTGACACACTGCCCTTGAGAGGCGCTCAGTGCCTCAATGAGAGCAACAAGTTCTGCTGCCTGGGCTGAATAGTGCATAGGTAATCTTTTCATGATCAGAACTTCATGCTCCCCAACCCCCTTTCACCGGGCACCACTGCCGCCTCTGTGCCCCTCCGTCCCGTCTCCTGGTTAATTGTTAATGACCCATCAACCTATAGTGTCTCTCCTTCTGTCAATGCACTGTCTCTCGCTTTAGATTTACCCTCCTCCTCTTCTTCGTATGTAGCACAGTGATGCATTTTCAGGTCATCATCAGTGGATGCCTCTGTCAAAAATGTGGCAAGATTCACTGTCCTACACCTGACTATATGAATGAGGTTTGTATATTATAATCTCATATGCAGAGGATCTCTGAGTTGTCAAAGTCGACTTAGGCCATCCCAAAATGGTGAATAGTTAATGTTCCACAAACAAGGTAACGGAGCACCCCATGACAATCGTGGGACTTTTTTTTCCTCTATTGCAAATGCAGCCGATGTGAGTGCTTGTTAGCAAGCGAACTGTCCCTGGATGACTGAATCAAGTGTCCCACTATAATAAGCTAATGGCTTGTGGCCCATTGTGCTCTTTTGGGTCAATACTGCTGTCATGAGCCGTCCATCAGAGTGGGAAAATAAATAAAACTCCTGAGTATAATCTGGAGTTGCTAAAACAGGGGCCGTACAAATAGCTTCTTTCAAGTCCTCAAATTGTCTAGTCATTCCTTCAGACCATTCAAATTTACCATTTATTGTCTTCTATCCTTCTCTAAGACTTTGCAACATCGGCCTTGTCTAGGCTGCATAGTCTACGATCCGTGCCCTACAATAATTACATAAGCCCAAAAACTGCTGCATCTCCTTGACAGTACTGGGCCTAGGGGTGGCAATATATTTTTTCCCATTTGCATAAATGAGTTGTCCCAAGTATAGAACCTCCTGTTGGTAGTATTGTAGCTTCTTTTTATCTGCCTTGTATCCTTTGTGAGCCAGCAATTGCAATAATGCAACAGAATCCCTCCTGCACCGTTGTTCATTTTTCACTACATACCAGCAGATCATCCACATATAGATATGTGCTAGGCACCTGAATATTTCCCAAGTCGGCATGCAGTACTCTATTGAAAATAGTTGGACTTTCACAGTAGCCTTGCGGCAATCTCATGTGCTCAATGCACCGTTGACCATGCGTAAATGCAGTGAGATGCCATGTACCAAGGTGAAGTGGGATTGAGAAGAACGCATTCTTATAATCCACCACTGTGAAGTATGTAGCTGTCTTGAGAATGCTACATAGGATTGTTACCTGATTTGGGACTACCGTAAACTCCTTCTGCACAACGTCATTAAGAGGAAGTAGATCCTGGATCATCCTCCAACTACCCCCTGTTGCTTTCTTGACTGGGTATATGGCCGTATTACATGGGAACGTGGACGGCACAATGATCCCTTGCTCTGAGCCTGAATAGTGCCTTTTTATCCCTTCTCTGCTTCCATTGACAACGGGTACTGCTGCACCCTCGGGAGTACTGCTCCTGACTTCAATGTAATCTGTACTGGAGTCACATCCCTAACCCAACATCATGTGGATTAATAGTCCATAATTGTGCTGGCACATATAGCATGTCCTCAAAAAAATAGACGGGGTCTCCACTGCCATCAGGCATCATTGTACCTTCCTATACTGCACCATATCATCAGAGCGGATGCAGATTTCCAAAATGATCTCCCCATTTTGCTTACTGTCCTCAAATTGCTCCTTATCAGTCATTTCCTTTAATTGTACGGTCTGGTCGACACACAGTACTGTGCCACTCGTACCCATCCTGGTCTGTTCCAATCGGGACTAATCTTTTGTCTGACACTACTAGTCTTTGCAAGTCTAATGACAATATTGTTCCTGCCACCATCTCGGGTGGCAACATTGGCCTGAAAATAACATCTGTGGGCACTCGCCAACATTTTGTTGCAGTTTGAGGCACTGCTTTTACTAATACCTTGACACCATAGAAAAATGTCTGAGACCACAGGAACCCCACGCATTACTGACTCTTGCCATTGCATTGATTATTACCATTGCTCGAGCTACACACATCCGTGGAGTGAAACAGACTACTCCTTGATCTGTGAATGATCTCGTTATATTTAGTTTACTGAGCAGATCCCTTCCCTATCCAACAAATTGGAACTCTCTGAATATAACAATGGGGCTTGTACTATATTTCCTCCCACTTTTATATCCAGCTGCTCAGTGTATGGAATGTGTCTTACCTGATAATAGAAAGTTCCCCTCCAAAATGCATGTTTAGTTGCACCTGAATCTACCATAAATATAAATTGCTTGTTTCCTATTTCCGCCTCCACCAAAGGCTTAGGATTGGACACACGCGTGCTCTCTGTGGACTGTCCTAATCAGAATATGTATTTGTCCCGGGAAATGAAAAAGGGCCACCCCCCACCATTGTAACTCCTTGGAATGGGGCACCTGTTTCTCCCCCCTCCCCCCGTCATCCTTTTGAACTGTTCCATCACCCTGCTGTGGTTGTGGCTCACGTTGCCCCTGCCTCTCAGCCCCATAAGGGAACTGATTTTGACCCCCTCGTCCAAATTGCTGTTGTCCCTGCCCTGCAGGTGATGGCCCATAATGAAATCCCATCCCAGTCCTGTTCCTGCACCCCTTGCGAAATGCCTCCATCTCCCGCAATCCCAGCACTGTGATTTTCCCAATCCTCCTCCCCGGGCCCTATTCCCCCAAAGCCTCCTGCTCTTGCTCCTCAAAATCCTCTTCCCCCTTGGTGCTGCTTCATACTGCCACTGTGGGTTTGGGTACTGCCCCCCCCGCACCCCATTGTCCCTGTCCTCCTTCGCCCCATAGTGCACAAATTGTGGCATTCACAATTTGTTCAGTGTCTCCTGTCATTTTTCCCCTGAGCCGGTGCCGTCACTGGTGCTTGGACGACAGTCTATTTAGTTTCTTTTCCAATAGCTTTGCCTCGTCCATTTGCCACTTCTGGACTGTTTCCCTGTCCCGCTCCTTGATTCTCTTACAATGGTGGACTATTATACTTTGTATCTCTGCCCACCCTTTTGGCTTCGATTCCCACAATTTTATCTAGTGCCTTCTGGACCTCTTTTGGTAGTCCCCTCTTTACGATAAAATAGAAAAAATGGTCCCATTGCCCTCCTGTCTCAACCCTCCACATTTCCTGTAACTTAAGAATAAACCTAACTGGGTCCTTGCCATCACCCGTTGTGCACTGCATTAAAGAATGTAAGTCGGGGGGTATTTGGGTACATCCTTCGTAGAGCATCCCATTCCCTTGCCTCATTAAAGACTGCTCCATCATGTTAATTATCTGCAAGACTTACCCCAGGGTACCCAGCCCTTGTCCATATGTCGCCAGCCTGGTCCCCAACTATGGCGACTAGTAAACTCTTAAGTTCTCCTAGTGCTAAAGGTACCCCTGCTGTTTTGTTTTTCAAATGCATAGTTCCATTTACTGGCGCCGGCTGTAAACTGAGGGAGAGCTTTAATCAAATTATTTTTGTCCATTTGAGGCCATGGCACATACTGCATTATTTATCCCTACTCCTTTTATGTATAAGAGGCATCTGCAGATCTATTTTGTTGTTCTGATCTTGTACTACCACCATTAAATCTAGTCTTTTTCTTGGTCTATCCCTCCTCACTGCCTCCTATGGCGGCAACAGGTTTCTCGCCGCCTCTTTTCCTTGATCGCTTTCTTGTTCTGCCTCTTCATTATTTCTACCACTTTGATCTTCCTCCTCCATTTTCCCTTGCTTGTTCTACTTGTTGTCCCAGGACCGTCCATACCCTCTTCCCATCATCATTTTCAACACAAACATTTCTTATTGTCCCAGGGTGGAATCTAAACCAAAAACCTTATTTTCTGCACCAGTGCCCTTATTTCTGGTAATACTTCTTCAGTTTCTTGTAACCTGACTAACTTTTCCCGCAACACTCTTAATTCGTTGTCTGTCTACTTGTGGACCCTCTGGGTACACTGATGCTACTGACATGTTGGCGCTTGTGGATGGGTTATATTAAGGTGGTGGTGCAAAAGCTCTTGTGCCCCCCCACCCCCAGTTGCTAATCCTGTTGACACTCTACTACTAGAGGCGTATAGACTGGGTTTTTATACCCAACTGCAAGTTTAAGCGTTCTAGGGTATATCCTCTTACATTGGCTCTCTTTTTCACCTTCCTGATCTACCATATCCTCGAATAATTGGCAGAGATCTAAAATATCTTTTCTTTTTTTGGAATCTTTTTTCCTTTTTATATTTTGCTGGTAAAAAGATGGATATTTTTTCTAGCATGTTTCTGTTATGGGAGCCCTCCTCTGTCCAGGAGCAGGACACCCCCCCCACCCCACCCTTTCTTTGCTTCTACTATCCATTTTGTGGTACTTATTTATTCTGTCACAATACAGTGGCAGGACCCTATGCATGTGTTTTATTGGGGTTTCTTCCTCCATAATGTTGCGTGCGTCCCTAATGCTTCACTTAGATCCTACTGCTATGCTGCGCACACTGCTACTTGTTACACAAAAATACAGATCAATCCACTTTTTCCCCCCTCCCCTTTATACTTTTTCCACTTTGATTTCACCCACACACACAGCGACTCATTCACCTTCCTTCCTTTATTACCACGAAAGACAGCAAGAGAAAATATACAAAAATAGATTAAAATCCAGGCCCATTCCTTATACCGAGTCCCTACTCCCCCCCCCCCCCTCATATCCTTGTAATACCACCTTTCTATAATATGCTGAGGATCCCTTTGCTTTTATTGTCAAAGAATAATGCATGGTACTACCATCTCAACCTATTATGGCTAAGGATCCCTTACTTCCCAGTCATTATACGCAAAGGCTCCCTTTTTCCATTATAAAAAGAAGAAAACAGAAATACGCGACAATTTCAATACATAACCCACCTCCTATCCAATCTTTTTCTTAACACATCACCTGAAATCCTATTCCATTGACCTTGTACATCATTCACATCACCATACATTCAAACATGCATAGCCCCTTGTTATCACTTGCAGGAAAATACTCACATAAGCGTCCCAATCCGGGTCTGTCCCTCTGGAGCCAAGCCTGCCTTAGTGAACAGAGAGGATTTCTATTAAAATGCCTCCTACTAAAACCGTTCCGAACACACGTTTTTATTCAAGGGACCGGTCGCTATAAATGGGTGTGGCTCTTTTCTTGGTGACTGGCCTGGGTCTTCGCAAAGTACGGGGGCAAAACACTAAGTGAGTGTGTCACCACTGTAAGGGTAGCCCAACTTAAGGGGTACCCCTTAATAATATGGTACCACTAATCACGCTCACCAGAGTAAATGCACCCCTCTAGGGAAGTAAGGCCAAGAGTCTATCTTGCAAGGATAACAAATGTATTATTTACAGAAATGAAGATGGGAGCAAATAACTCTGCTGCCTGAACATCTCTTCTGTCCCTCAACCGTTCCTTTCTCCTGCAACCTGGTGCCAGACAGGTGTTTTTATACTCGTAACCTGGTGTAGTGGCATATCTGGATATGGGCATGGCTCCATTCCACAGCGTCCTGCTTCCAAACAAGGGATGCTCCAGTCTTCCTTACTTCATGGACGGCGATGTGTTTAGGACGTGCTATTTACATATTGCTAGCTTATGCAAAAATACACTGTCACTTCATTTTGCTACTTATGATCATTTAATGTAAACATTTGGGGGAATAGGGCCCGGGGAGGAGGATTGGGAAAATCACAGTGCTGGGATTGCGGGAGATGGAGGCATTTCGCAAGGGGTGCAGGAACAGGACTGGGATGGGAGAGATGAATGCCAGCTGTGGTGTTCCTGCTTTTGATTTTCTGCCTATGCCAGGTGGGTCTTCGAGTTTGTGCTAGCGCAGTACCAAATGGTTATACTCCTCACTGGAGCTTGCTTCTTGGGCTTGTAGATATGCCCTGAATGGGGCCCATATGTCCCTGGGTCTGGAGTGGGACTGTATGCCTTGCACATATATCTCTTCGTGTTCATGCCTGATGGCCAACTGTCCGAGCCATGCTTGGAGTGTGGGGGGGAGGTGGATTTCCATTTTAGGAGTATTTGTCTCTTGGCAACTGCTCCTGCCACTGCAAAGAGTCTGCTTATCTTGGTTGTCACCTTTCTAATATCTCCAAAGAAGTATTTTTGTGGGGTTGCCGGTATATGAAACTTCAGATTGTCGCTCACTTTCTCTGCCACCTCAACCCAGAACTGATGGATCGGAGGGCAGCTCCAATACATGCATCTGCTTCTGTTGTTCCACATTTGGGGCACTCTGGTTGCTTGGTAAGGTCGCATTTGGCCCTTCTTTTTGGGGTGATGTGCAGCTGGTGCAGGATCTCGTATTGTATCAGACGGAAGTTAGTGTTAATAGAAATAGTCTCGGTATATCTGCAGTAGTGAGTCCATTGATGTTCACTGATTTGATTATCCAATACTTTCTCCCACTTGGTTTTCATTGTGTTGATTGAGGGGGTTTGGGCTTGATTTTCTTTTTGTATAATTCAGAGACACCACTGTTGAATCCTTCTGGTGTAAGCACATCTGAGAGGAACTGGTGTATCGAGGGCTCCACCGGCAATGATGGCCAGAGTTTTTTGCAAGCTGCTTTCAGTCGCTGATACTGTAGTGATGAGATCAAGCCTCTACCTGTTCTTTCCTGTAGGTCTGGCATTGTGAGGAATTGACCTTTGGGAAAAAGGTCCCCCAGCCTGGCTCCTCGTTCTGGATCCCAACGGTTCTGCATAGTGCGATCTAGGGTTGGTTCACGATCGGGACAAGACCACAACGGGATGTGCGGCCAATAGGGTGTGTCACATTGAACTCTTATTCAGGATCTGCATCCACGCTCGTGCCGTAGTTGACACTGGCTCCGCAATCTTCTTCTCTTCTTTGACTTTTTTGAAAATCCTAACTCGTAGGTTGTTCGGGGAGGCAGCAAACTCTTCAGCATGTATATGAGCATATTGTTCGATGCCCTGGAACCAAAATATGGCAAACTGGGCTTGTGCTGCATAGTAATAAAGTAGGTAATCCGGTGTCGCCAGGCCCCCTGTGTCATAATGCTCACATAACTTGGCCCAGCTGGCCCTGGGCGTGCCCCTCCCCACCCCCTCCATACGAAAGTGCATGCTGCATCTCTGCAGATTCTCGAAGAATTTACGGCCTGGCCATATGGGAATTCCACTAAAAAGATATAACAGCTTGGGGACAATAATCATTTTCAATAGTGATATCCGGCCATACATGGACAAAGGAAGTTTCACCCAGAGGTTAAGTTTTGTCTCTATTTGTGTCAGTAGTGGTCTATATAATGTACTTTTATCCGTAGCTAGAATTATTCCCAGATATCTAGCGGTTGTAGGTGACCATTGGAACTGAATTATCGATTCTGTTGTGAGACTGCTTTAGTTAGAGGTATTATTTCGGATTTGCTCTTATTTATTTTGTAGCCAGAGTACGTTGTGAAATCCGTGATGTCATTCATAATCGGAGGAAGGTGTGTTTCTGGTTCCCTAATATATAGCATGGTATCATCTGCGTATAATGAAATGAATTGGGGTTTACCCATGATGAGTATTCCCCTCCAGGCATGTTTGGTTCGCAGAAAAGCTGCCATACCCTCTATTGTAAGAGCAAATATTAACGGGGATAGAGGGCACCCTTGTCTCGTCCCTCTCTGCAGCTGGAAGGTGTGGAGACAGTTGAATTAGTTTTGACTTTGGCACTGGGGTTACAATATAGTGTGTATACTTCTGATAAACCCTGGGCCAAATCCCATTTTTTTATTTATTTATTTATTTTTTGGTAGGACTGCGTACATGAATCTCCAAGAGACGGAATCAAACACCTTTTCGGCATCAAGAGTTACTGCAACAGGTTTATTTCTTGGGATCCATTTGCGATGAAATTGCAAAGAATAAAGATTTTCCATAATAACTTACTAGAAATTCTTGATTCTATTAAAGACACGGAGGCGAGCATCATGCTTCTCTTTCTTTTATTAATATATAAATAGAAAGCTCAGCAGCAAGTGTTAATGCACCTTATTGAAAGCGCAGGAGTGTGTGGCAGACAAAAGGTGCATGACAAAAAACACAAAGAACTTAGTAAATATTAACAAAACAGTGTAAGTCCAAGAAAAAAACTCCATTTCCCAAGATGCTTCAGGAAAAGGTCCAGCAAAGGGTCACTAAGATGTGACTTAGTCCACCAATGAATAACTGGCTGTCCATATAAACAGTCATACAAGTTATGTCACTTCCTCTTTCGAAAGCTGCGAACTTGAAAAAAAACGGTGAAAAGAAGAACTGTAGCTGAGGTTATCTCGAGACTGAAGCCGAAGCAGAGCTGATTAGGCGATCAGGAGGGCTTGTCTGAAGCCGCTGTCAGAGAGGAGAAAGTAACTAGAATTAGATCATGCATCAGAGAACCCTAGTTCCCCTTACGGGGGTGGGAGAGAAATAGTGTGTTAACTTGACATACGTAACATTCCCAAACAAGTCGCGCAATTATTACCCAAAGGTGGTAGCGCTGTTATTTCTCTTGCTGGGCGGGATAATGCTCGCCTCTGTGTCTTTAATAGAATCAAGAATTTCTAGTAAGTTATTATGGAAAATCTTTATTCTATGTCAAGACCGGAGGCTCCCATTATGCTTGTTTAAAGCTTACTTACCACAATAGATGCTGGTTGTTCTAGCGGTTTCAGGTAGAATTCCTTGAATATTGATTCACCTGACCAATCCGCCATTCTCATGATATCTTCTAGGCGTACTCCGACCTGAAATGCTTTGGAAGCCATGGCTCCTCTAACGGAGTGGGCCCCGAAATGCAGGGTATCTATTCCTGCTTGAGTCAGTCCAGCGCACCCAGCGTGCTAGGGTTGGAGATGAAACTGCCTTGTGCGGTTTACGCAAGGCTATTAGCAGTTGCCCGTTAGGGGAAGTCCTAAGCGGGGCAGTCTGCTCCTCGTAAACTTTTAAGCATTTAACTAGGCAAAGCTTAGGTTGATCTTTGAAAGCGGGGTATGAAATGACCCTCGAGTTAGATTTCGTTCTCCTGTGCAAGTGGAATACCACCCCATCAGGAGAAAAGGTCCTGCCCGCCAGATCGAGAGCTCTAACGTCAGAGACCCTCCTGCAGGAGACTAAGCAGAGCAGTGTAGTAAGTTTGCCTGACAAGGCAGTCCGAGACAGGTCCTTGTTATGCGGCCATGACAGAAAAAGATTCAGAACCTTGTTGACGTCCCAAAGCTTATCATAGCGGGACGGGGGCGGAATTGAAAGTCTTATTCCTTTAAGGAGTCTGCAGACGAGCTGATGCTCTCCAGCTGGAAGCCCCTGAATGAGATCATGCCCGGCGGAAATAGCTGAGCGGTAGGCGTTAACCGTCCTATAGGCGAGGCCTCTTTCAACTAATGAAGCCAGGAAATTTAGGATTTCCTCTATAGGTGCTGAAACTGGATGTGAACCGTTCCTACGGCACCAGTTACTCCAGGCGTTCCAGGAGTTAGAATATCTCTTGAGGGTAGCAGGGGCCCAGCTTTCCTCAATGAGGTTGATTGCCATGGCTGATATGCCGGGAATCCTCCACCTTGACCTGAAATCTTCCAGGCTGCTAGGTTCAGTGATCCGTTGAGGAGAAGGGGGTGACGCTGTCCTGACGGATCCAGAAGGAGATCTGGAAATTGGGGTAGAAGGATTGGAAAATCCCAAGAAAGTTCCAGAAGAACTGGATACCAGGTCTGAGAGGTCCAGACCTGGGCTATGAGGACCAGGTCCGTATGCTCCTGACGGGCCTTCGCCAGGGTCCTCGCTATCATTGTAAATGGAGGAAAGGCATAGTGAATCCCCTGGGTCCACTGCTGAAGGAATGCGTCGGTCGCAGCTGCTGCTGGGTCCGGTCTCCAACTGTAAAAGATGGGTAGCTGGGAGTTGAGACGGGATGCAAAGAGATCTACGGACATGGGGCCCCATGTTCGCTGGAGGCGGAGAAAGACTTCTCTGTCGAGCCTCCAGTCGCTGAAATCTGTGGAGTGACGGGAGTGCCAGTCCGCCACAACGTTCGTGAGCCCTGGGAGATATTCCGCTGTCACCGAGATCTTGTGTTCCAGACAGAAATGCCAAAAGTCCTTGGCTAATTCCGCTAGAGGTCTTGACTTGGTCCCGCCCAGGTGATTGATGTACCGTACTGCGGAGATGTTGTCCATCTTTAGTAAGATACAACAACTCGCTTTGCCTCTGGCAAAAGAGCGCACAGCGAAAGAGCCGGCGAGAAGCTCCAGACAGTTTATATGCATTTTCAGCTCCTGAGGTGACCAGAACCCTCCTGTGGCTACAGAGCCGCATCTCGCTCCCCAACCGGAGCGACTGGCGTCTGATTCTATGATGATATCGGGGGTGGATCCGAAAATGGCTCTGCCGTTCCAAGCTTCCATATGAGTGAGCCACCAATTGAGATCCGTGCGCGCAGAGGTCGACAGTGTCAGACGTTGAGAGTAGGAGAGGCTCCGTCTCAGATGTGACCCTTTGCCTTTGCAATTCTCTGTAATGAAGAGGACCGGGAAAAATCGCTTGAATGGAAGATGACAGGAGACCGATTACTCTTGCCAACTCTCGAAGAGATATGAGGTCTCTCTGTAGAAGTCTGCGGATCTCCCTCCGTGTCGCATGTATCTTGGCCACGGGAAGAAGAAGTTGCGAGTTCAAGGTGTCCACCAAGAATCCGAGAAATTCTAGATTCTGGGATGGACGGAGTACAGATTTCTCCCAGTTTATGAGGAAACCAAGACTGTGCAGTAGGTTGATGGCTATTCTGGCCTGATGCACTACTAGGGCTTGAGAATGAGCCATGAAGATAATGTCGTCTAGATAGACTATTAACCTTACTCCCAGTTCTCTCAAGCGAGCTACTACGGGTCGCAGAAGTTTGGTAAAGGCCCAAGGCGCTGAGGAGAGCCCGAAGGGTAAACTCGTGCACTCCCAGTCTTGGTTTTTCCAGGAAAATCTGAGATAGCTTATGTGGGCCTGGTGAATAGGAACTGCAAGATAGGCGTCCTTCAAGTCCAGGCGCACAAGCCAATCGTTTGGCCTCAGGATGTCCCTGAGCATGTGTATCCCTTCCATCTTGAAGTGATGGTAGACAATGAAGTCGTTGAGAGCTCTCAAATTTATAACTGGGCGTACTTTTTGCTTCCTGCGAACCAAGAATATGGGACTGAAGAACTCGCCCTGGCTTGAGCAGGGGCGAATCGCTTGTTTTAGATGTAGACTGCGTATCTCGCCATCTAACGCTTCCTCGTCTGCTATGGACATAACTAATGGTGCAGGACGAGCGGTTTGATGAGGTTGAGCGAAAAACTCTAAGCGCAGGCCGCGCGCTGCGTCCCTGATCTATGCATCTCCTGATAAGGAGTCCCATGCCTGTGCAAAAAGAGCTAACCTCCCCCCTACGGGTGTCTGTGGCGCAGGCGCTGCTATGGGTACACTGACCTGTAGTTTGCTGTTGGGCTGGATATCTTGCACTTCTTCTCCATCCACGACCTCTTCCCCGCCCTCTTGAGGGGAAGAAAGTGTCTGAGCGGTCCTGCCAAGAATTATATTGGTCCCAGGATTGCCTCGTCCGGCCCTGGAGAAAACCTTAGTAGCAAAAACCCTTCTGATGGAGGCTTGAGCCTTATCCAAGGCTGTAAAGGTGCCGACGAATTTCGACATTTCTTTCATAAATGGGTCTCCGAAAAGCAGACCTTGGGCTGCTGCTCCTGATTCTGTATCCGCTAGCTCGGTTAGTTTGCCGTCAATTTTGTACAAAATACCTTTACGGCGTTCAGCCGAGATGGCGCAACTGGCATTACCCAGTAGACAGAGGGCTCTTTGCGCCCAACCTGAAAGGATTGTTGGATCGATGGGATCACTGGAATCAATGGCCGCCTCGGCCAGGTCCATAATCTTGGCTAGAGGACCAGTAATGTCCAGGACTCTGTCCTGACAGGACTTCCAAGCGCGGTCGATACCCTTTCTTGGGTCTTTCACATTCTTTCCTAGAAATGTGATCATCTTGGAGTCTAGCTCCGGGGTGAGGGCTACTTTTCCAGGAATATTGGGACGGGGGCATTCTGCCTTTAATCTGGCCCTTACTTCCTTATCTAGAGGCTTGCGAAGTCTGTTCAAGATGTAATTGGTTGTTCTGGACGAAGGTTCCCAGTCAGAGGATCTGGGGTGCACAAGATCTTCTGGAGTAAACATCCCGCTGGAAGTGGGGGGTTCCTCCGTTACCTTCTTGGGGATGGGGACTGCCACAATCCCAGAGGTAGAGGGTCGCGACCCTATAGTTTGAGAATCCTCATCAGAGGATGAAAGGGGATGGTAATTATCATAAACCCCTCTATCTTCGTCATCAGTGCCCTGTTGTTCTCCCTCGGGCTTGAGGGTCTAATACCCCTGTTGTCTTCCTCGGGGTAAGAGGGTCTTTCGAGGGAAGGGGTGTCCTTCCTGTCCATGAAGGCTTTTTTAAGCCTGGAGAAGGCGTCTGAGATGGCAGCGGTGGCAGGAGTAGGCTGGCTCGGGGGGGTCATGGAGTCTTTGCTCCTACGAGCCGGAGTACATCCCCCATCTACAAGGTGCTTTCTTTTGTGGGTCGTCTTTCTGCCTGTCGGGGAGGTCTCCTGTAGATGCTCCTCCATACTATCTAGGCGCTGTTGGATAGGCAGGAGCATCTCAGATACTGCCTTCTTGATGGTGGTCTCCACTGAGGATCCCAGCACCTTTTTGAGGCTGTCTGCCATTGCCACCTCATCTATCCGATATTCTTCCTCCTCATGGTCAGACCAATCCTGATCTGCCTGGGGGAAGTACTGAGCTGCCATAATGAAATTCAAATGCACCTTTTTTTTTTTTTTTTGTTTTTTTTTTAAATATAAATGCTCCTTGTGGGCAACAGACAGCCTTCTCTCAGCCCACTGAATTTCAGCCAAGGAATGTGTGGAGCTCGATAACTTTGGCAAAATGCTTCTGTGGAAGTTATTTAGAAAGACTTCCTTCGTTTTCTTTAATTTTTTTTTTATTTTTTTTATGTGAAGCAGAAGAAAGGAAAGGGGCTCGTAATTGCTGCTGGCGCTCGCTTCCAAAATCCGTTGTAAAGGCAACGGAAATGACAAGCGAGCGCCAGCTGTTAAAGGAAAGGACTAAGGGAGCAGAGACTCCCTCTAGTGGCCACAGAAGGCCACCGCAATGAAATGCTCTCCGTGTGCGGCCCTCCCGGGCTCTGCGAGAGTGAAGGTGAGCCGGGAAGGGCGTGCAGTAAACAAGGAACAGGGCCGCTCGCGAACGCGAGGGCTCCTGTCAACTGAGATCCTCCGACGGCAGCAAGCAGCTGACATGGAGGATGGGAGCTGAAATTGACAAGAAAAACAAGCGAGCGAAGCGAATCGAACATTACGAACGTGAAATACAATTATACCATAATATGCAAATACATCATCATTATTAAAATATTATTTAAATCTAAATTTGTAGAATTTTTATTTTTTTTATTTTTAAACAAGGAGATAAAAAATGGTACTTATCTTTGCTGTGAGCAGCAAGAAAGAGGAAGTGACATAACTTGTATGACTGTTTATATGGACAGCCAGTTATTCATTGGTGGACTAAGTCACATGTTAGTGACCCTTTGCTGGACCTTTTCCTGAAGCATCTTGGGAAATGGAGTTTTTTTCTTGGACTTACACTGTTTTGTTAATATTTACTAAGTTCTTTGTGTTTTTTGTCATGCACCTTTTGTCTGCCACACACTCCTGCGCTTTCAATAAGGTGCATTAACACTTGCTGCTGAGCTTTCTATTTATAAAAGAAAGAGAAGCATAATGGGAGCCTCCGGTCTTGACATAGAATCTACGGAGATTCAGAGCTGTGGAACGGGATGGGATGAAACCGGATTGGTCCGGGTGAATTAATTTATTCATGTATGGGTTCAATTTGTTTGCAATAGCTTTGGCTATGATCTTTGCATCCACATTAATGAGGGATAGGGGCCTGTAGGAGGAAGGGTCGTGGGGTGGTTTGTGCAGCTTCAGCAGAACTGTGATTATGGCCTCTCGCAAAGTGAATGGTAATGCTCCCCTCTCCAGCGATTCTTCCCAAATTTTCAATATTTTTGGTGCTAGTTCCGGGATAAATGATTTGTAAAAATCCGTTGTGATGCCGTCTGCCCCCTGGTGCTTTGCCCATCTTCAGGTCTTTAATGGCTTGTGGTATGTCTAGGGTTAACTTGTCCTCCCCAGTGAGTCGTGGAAGTGAATAGGAGTCCAAATGTTGTTGTAGCTCCTGGGGTGTCCTCTGGTCTTTGTTCCAGTATAGTTCCTTGTAGTACCTGAGGAACACTCCATTGATCTCCTTCTGGCCTGTAAGGGCTGCCCCATGTTCGTCTATAATACTGGATATGTGCTCTTGGTCCATTTCTGACCTGATTAAGTTGGCCAGGAGTTTTCCCGATTTGTTGCCCCCGCCATATTTTCTGGCTCTGACTGGGCGTATCATACAATGTACCTCTTGGTCCGCAAGCTTGTTGTATGTTTCCATGGATGCACGTAGAAGGTCCAGTGTGTTCTGTTCCGGGGCTTAGGTATGGCCTCCTTTATGTGGGTTTCAATGTGGGTCAGATTTGTTCTGATTTCTTGCAATTTACCATGTATCCTGGCAATCAGTATACCTCTCAACCACACTTTAAATGTTTCCCATATTGTAGAAAAAGATTGTACAGAACCTTCATTTTGCTAAAAAAAAAAATTGCTATTTCCGTACGGAGTGTTTCCACCAGTTCTTCATCTTGTAGGATTCGTTGCGGCATCTTCCACATTCGAGGGGCCCATGGGGTAGGGTCCAGTAGAATATCTATAATAACTGGGGAATGGTCTGAGAGGGTACGGGGCAGTATAGTGCCTTCCTTAGTGTTTTGGATACAATTTGTGGAGCACAGACAGTAGTCTATGCGGGAGCTCGACCCATGCACGTACGAGTGGAATGTGTACTCCTTTTTGTGTGGGTGAAGGACTTTCCACGTATCAGATAGTGGTAATAGTCACATGGCCAGCTTGATGGTAGTTACTGCCTCTGTCTCCTTCCGATTTCCCGTGGTAGTGCTGTCCATCTCGGGGTCTAGGATGGTATTTAAGGCCCCACCCCAGATTATTTTCTCCTCACCTACAGGTAATATTAGCGTCAGAATCTGTTGGTAAAATTCTGGGCTGTCCACGTTGGGACCATAGGTGTTTAGGAGTATCACATCCTGCCCACGAAATGCTCCCCAGACAATTGCGTATCTGCCTTCAGGATCGCATGTAGTTTGTTACTGTGAAGCCTTGCTTTCGCCGGATAATTATCGCTGTACCTCTGGATTGTGATGACTAGTCAGTGGTTATTACCTGGTGGCCCCATGTGCGACTAAGAGATGTTAACCTTTTGTGTTGCATGAGTTTCTTGCAAGAAGAGAATGTCTATGTGGTGTCTAGCGGCGTAGGTCCTTACCTTTCTGGTTTTGATTGGATTTTATAGGCCTGATGTTCCAGGACATGAGCCTTGTGCTCCTTACTTTATCTTGAGTTCCCTTTTATTCTGATTCTCATGATATAGACATCGTCTGCCTTGTACGAGTATAGAACCTTCAAGTTTCGCCCTGTCAGTTTTTTATAATTTGCTTGAGGTAAACTTGTTTCTTTTAACTTTGTGACCAACAATATTAATTATGAACTCAACTCTTAGGCTGGATCTTTCGCTTGAGTGTCTTGGCACGGATGTGTATTGCATTATATAGGTCCAGCTTTAACTGGGCAACAGGCCCATTGTTCTCTCCCCCTGCCCCCCACCCCTGTCCACCCTCCTCCTTCACGACCCCCCCCCCCAATCGGGCGGTGCATCCACATAAACTAGTTGCAACATTGCGAGGTGTGGGGGGCCGTATTGCCCGCCTTCTGTTCCAGAGTCGTGGCTTGCATTTACTTGGCTTAGTGGTGCTTTTGACTTTCAAAATGTATTACTGTATCTGGTCCTGTTATATCGGAGTGTTAGGAGCCGTTCTGGGCTGCTGGGATGTGCTGCTCTATATATGTCCTGGCATCTTCAGGTGTTTCAAAGATGTGTGTTTTGCCATTATATTGTATCCTTAGTTTAGCCGGGTATAGCATGGCATATATTACCTTCCTTTCGCTGAGTGCCTTTTTTTTATTGCATCAAAGGAGCGCCTTGAAGCCTGGACTCCTAATGTGAAATCTGGGTAAATGAGAATAGTGTTGGAGTTGAAGGACAATGGTGCCTGTTACCGTGCCATTTTAAATATAAGATCCCGGTCTCAGTAATTAAGTAGTCTTGCTATAATAGTCCATGGCAGTGCACCCGGTTTGGGCGGAGGCGCAAGGGTTCTATGCGCTCTTTCCACTAAGAACTGCTTCGAAAATTGTGCTTCAGGGAACAAAGAGTGCAATATGTTCTCAAAGTGTTCCATGGGGATATTGAGTTTGGTTTCTGCCACTCCAACCGCCCTTCTATTATTTCGGCGTGAGCGGGATTCCAAGTCTTAGCACTTATTTTGGATAGCTTTGATATCTTTCTGGATTTGCTCTATTTTGTTTTGTATGGCGGATGTATCTTCCAGGGTCGATACTCTTTCTTCGGCCTCGGCCACTCTGGAGTTGACCTTTTTAATATCAGCCCAGATGGATGCAATGTTCTCTCATATATCCTCTAGTTTGGAGTTGATTGCCAGAAAGCCTTTCTCCATAGCAGCCATATATGGAGTGCTGTTTTGTTCTGAGGGGTCCGGAGGTGAGTCCCTCGGGGTGGGCCCCTGGGTGGGATCTGGCGCCCCTGTACAAGTGTTTGCATACGCATCCACGGGGCCTCGTTTTTTAATTTTTTGTGCCTTTTATCTATCGCGTGTGTTATTCCCAGAGCACCTGTATTGTGTTAACTGTAAGGCGCTCATTGACTCTTTCTTTACTCAGTAATAATGCGTTGACACGTTAATTAATAGGGGTTGTGATACTTGTTCCCCACATACCTTGTTGCAGGATCCGTCCTACTGCATGGCTCCTTAGCCTCACCCTCCATGTCTACACCCTTTGACCTTAAATTTAAGTTAACAAGGTCAAAAGTGTCGGGCCAAATGGCTTGGCAAATGTGGTCTTGATTAATAACCCTGAGGTGAGGAGTAAAATGCTGGATACTAATGAATGAAAGGCCAGATACCGTAATCTTGGAGACTGGCAAGATTGATTCTGATCTATAAAAATAATGTACATAAAGATATTTTCCACACTTGTAATAAGAGCACTGACCAAATGGGTTGCAGACCACAAACGTCTTGGGTCTTTCCAAACCGGTTTTGGGGCTGGTTCAGCGATATTACCTAATATGTTCATTAATACTTTGAAGGACCGGGCATTAAAAAAGGACACACTTCCATTGTGTATGTTGTTCATGGATTACAAAGCAGCATTCAAAACTGTTGACGGACAGATGCTGCGTCAAACATTGGAACGTTGTGGGATTCCCCTAAATGTATTGAAGATCGTGCAACAACTTCTTGAGAACACTCGGGTGCAGGTCAGGTTGGACAGCGTAGTAGCGTGCACAAGGGAGACCTACACTACAAAAGGATTAAAACAAGCATTTGTCATTGCTCCCCTGCTCTTAAACTTGTACTTTGCTGACCTGCCCAAACAGGATTAGGTGTTTTGCTCCACAGTTAGGTGGACAGCGGATGTATTGGCTATCCTATGCTGATGAGATAGCCCTAATGGATCACACATTGGTTGGCCTCAAAAGATTGGCTAATAAACTGATTACGCATCTCCCGTTGGCAGCGAGGATTTCAATCGCCCAGGCTTGAAGACCACTGAGGGCCCTCTCTGCCCCCAGTGGTGAACAAAGATCTGGGACATCCTAGTGGCGGGATAAAGTCACAGCTGCCAAGTAGGTGCTGCTATGCTACATCAGTTTTCTGAGGTCTGACTACCATTCTGGAACATGATCTAGACGATCCCGCACAAGCCATGTCAAGTGGCACAGTACCTGCAAGGCTGCTTATAGTGGCAGGTGTTCCCTGTTCTGTTCGGGATGGGGAGGAGGGAGAGCAGAAGCAACAGGGGTAAAGGGTGGGAACGTTATGATGGGTTAATTAGCTTTTTAGGAATGTCTCTGGTGCATAAGTGTCAGATAATGACTTTATACAACATTCATATAAAACCAATATATCCCTATCATTCAAGTAGAGTATACATTCATGGCATAATACTAACTCAACCAAAGTTTCAGATATATACAAAACATTTGATCATATCCATTTCATAAAATTAATTCCGCCAACATTTCAAAAATATACCCACAATATTTGACACCATTATACATAATATTAAGATCAGCCCCATAATACACACCCAGGGACCCTGGTTATAAAATCTTATACCATAATTCTTATACTTAATAAAATGTTTTTCCCTGATAGCATTCAAACTTGTGCTTCTGAAAATAAGTGTTTCATGGTTTCCATGATTGTCTCTCCACATAGCCTTCAGTTCCTTTGATCACGGGAAATGCCAATGCATGGGCCTGTAATTTCCGAAGTCAGCATACAATTGAATTTAACCAACATATATTTCCTGATAATCGAGGCATGTGGATAGGCCCTCAGATATTTAGGTTTAGTTTGCCTTTCCACATTATAACACATTTATTCATTGCTGTTTCTCTTTGTGTCCTGTTCCACCAACAGCTACTCTTTATCAATAGTTTTCAATAGTCTCTTTACTCTGTACTTGTATTTGAAGAATTCCCTTCCCATTATGCAGTTAACAAGATATATTTTTAACAAGATTGATTGGGAACCTAATTAGGATGATGACCTCCTTCCTACATTTAATAAAATAATTTACCAGTAAATGAAAAGTGTGGGATTGGCGAGGTAATTGTGAATATTTTGCAAAATTAAAAATGTACGACTAATACCTGGAAATGCAAACCACATATCTGATCACACAAAGATATTTAGAACTATTCCCCCCCCCTCCCCTGCGATACGTTGTTTCATACTTATGTGGTTTGATCAATTGCCTACGTTCAGCATCATGGGCCCTAGGATGAAGATTCCTGTGGAAGATGGATGGTGTAGGCTGTGTAAATATAGACACATCACTGAATCGAACAGACATATAATGACCGGGTGTACAACCTTCGGCTCAGTGTATATGTACTATTTATGGGACTTTGTGTGTGACCCAGATACTATTTTGAATATAAAAACTAATCCTTTCTGGAAAATATGCTGTATCGCAAGCAACACACATATGAATACTGCACTGGTCAGGATGTGGTAAACCGTTGAGACAAAGCTGGAAAGTCACCTCTGTGATAGCATAAAGTTGAATTTGGAGCTAAGTCAGAACATGAGGACCTTTAAAGGGTTGATTGGCTTAACGTTTGTTTGTCATGCTGTGTAATTTTACATGTACTGAATTTTTTACTGATTGTATGTGCTAAGATATTAATATGATGTGAAATGTTTTGTAAACTAAATGCATTAATACAAAAAAGAAATTCTGTAACAATTTAAATTTGGCCACAACAAAACCGGAATTTTGTAATTGTCAAAAATGTTGATTTCAATCACTTGGGTATGCGCTTCATTACTGACGATCCTAATGAGCAAAAAGCAATCTAATTATATTACGTTTCTCACTGTAATAGCAGGGGCATCACCTGCCAGAGATTTCAATGTCGTTCATGAACGGAGAACAATAAGGGAGCCAATGCACATCCAGGCGCACACCCTTAGCCAATGGGCAAGAAATTAGTTTATTTTCCCACCCTGCCACACAACAGTTTTCAACATGGAGCGATTTAATCACTTTATGACGTTGTATTCTAACTCCCTGTGATACAAATTCTTTGCATAGCAAGCCTTGATTGACGTTATGGTGCTGCTTTAAGACCAACAATTATAAGAGATAGGGGCACACCTTTCTGCATCACATGTATGCATTATCAAAGCCAGTCTGAAAACCTACTCAATCATGCTTAGTCCTTTGCGACACCCCACCTGAATGTGACTCGTATTGTTATCAACTAACTATTTATGTAATCGTATCTAACAACGGATTAGGGTGGTAATTGGATGGGTCATTATCAGCCCTATTCTTAAAAATGGGTACAATGTCCACTGATCACCTAGACCTAGTGAAGATGGATTATAATCCATGTGGAATTAAATGTTTTCACTAATACTGGCACCCTTAAGGGATCAGATCTAAATAAATTCATTGGTGGATGGTCGAGGGCAGAAAGCCTTCCTACTTTTTGATGGCCCAATGCTTGCCCACCTTATTGTTAGATTCTCTTTTTCAGATGGCATACTAGAATGTAAATGCAAGTTGAAGATGCGTTAAAATGGGGTATTATCATGCTTTAAAGTGCTCAAGTCATCAGTCTTAAAATGTCCATTAGGGATACCCATGTAATCCTTTCTGCTGTTCAGATGACAGTTTTCCTCTCATGTCTGTGTTAGTCATCCTGTCACTGCTGTTAGGATTTTTTTTTTTTTTTACTGCTTTCCCTCCATGCACATCCATGGGACCCCACCTCGATTTGCTTTTGTTTTGAACCTGTCCTGAAGGTAAATAAAATCTTTTGGGTTCACTTACCTTGCTATCTTGGGGGCACCAATCTGCCTGGCTAGCAGTGAAGGGGATCTCTGTCCCCCAGCTTGATATTCCTTGTGTGTTTTGTGGGGGGTCATGGCAGCAGATGCTTACTTTTTACTTTTCCTGTGTGAACCTTTGCATTTTACCACACAATGCCTTTTGGAGTATTATATGCTCCTAAAATTGCTGTGCCATGAGATTTCACTCTTGTCATTTGGCCATCTTGTCTTTGAACCTTCTTCCTGCCATCTCATAATGGATATCTTTATGTATAAAGCTGAATGTATGTATGTTTGTACGGCTATACAAATCCACACCGTTGAACCCACTGCTGCCAAATCTTGTATGGATTCCTCATTTGTCTGAAGCAAGATTATAGTCTGTATTTGGTTGCAAAAAATGTACTCCAGTAAATGACTGTCTGCGGACGGAGGCAAAATTTGGAGAAGTGTCTGAAGCAAATATGTTGGTTATTCTTTTAACAGGGATCGAAATTCAGGTTTATCGGGACCGTAAGGAGAGGGGAGGCAAACAAAGGAGTCAAAAAAACAAATGCAACACAAATAATTATAACAGATTGGAATAGGCGACATCCTTGAGAATCTAACCATGCTTGATTCCCAAGTTAATTTTTTCCCATCAATAAACATTTCGGGCGCAATCCGCTCCGGCGCCCAAATCTGCTAAGTAAAATGAATTTCAACAGCCCTTAGTCACCCCGCATTTAACTTTCAGCGCCAGCCTCAGGGGCACATTACAGTGCTGAATCTAGTAGCGGTTGATGCTGCCGTTTTCCCCTCAGGCGGGTGGGATGTTCAACCGGGCATCCCGCGCCTCCGCCCGGTCACCACTGGCGTGCACCTCGGGACGCGCTCCAGGGGCAGAAATCGGGTGAAAATTCGTAGTTTAACGCATAATTAGAACGTGATCTGGGCGCTTGGCTACGGAGCTCACAACAAGCACAACCGCATGGTGTGCCGCTCAGCCACGCCTCCGCCAGATACCCTTTATAAATAAGTGTTTGATATATCCTTAGTGGGTTAATGCACCCGATGCATAGGTCTTAAATCTGTAAAATCTATGTATCTCAGGTTGGAACTATAGCAGGTATAACGACCATACCTCCTCATGAGGTCCTTTAAAACATGGTCAAATAATCCCTTTGATACTCTGCGGCTTAAGTCATGTAGTGCCTGTAGCAACCATCTTGGCATCTAGTATATTCGACACCTGCACCATAAACCAATTTGTCAGTCTTCACCAAAAGCACAGCCAGAATTACCTTTAAAACCATGCCCTATTTCTTCACCTAAAAAGAGAAGGCATGGGTGGGTTAGATGTAGGGTGTAGTAGCCGGAGAGAACAAGGTGGTGGCAGAGAAAGAGGCAGTAGCAGGAAGAAATGTCAGTGAGGGGATAGCAATAGATGTAGCAACAGAAACATATTTTAGTGACAGTCGTGGGTGTAGTGGCAGACATGAATAATCACTGTGTCAGGAAGCAATAGAGACAAATAGGGAGGCTGGCATAAGAGTAAATAAAAGGGATTTAAATATGAAGCTGCATTGCGCAAGATCATAATAAAAAGATACAATCTGTAACTGAGTGCAAGACCAAGCATTTTCGGGTGTTTATCACAGATTGGAAATAAAATCAAGTTCAACCATTTTTCAGGCATTCTAGAGTGAATAAAAAGTGGCATCATATATCTATAAAGCTTTTTGTCTGAGAATCTTTTGATCTTCTGCAGAACGTTTTTTCAACTAATATTTTATGCGTACACTATCCTAAGAAAACCTTTGAGACTTTAACAGCTCCTGGGTCAGATGAATACTCCTGGTCAGAGGGACATCCTTCATACCCAGGAACTACTTTCAGCTCCTGCTTCTTGAATCTGAATTTCAACCCCTGCTTTAACATTTATTACTACTGTATACAGTTCGAAACCGTTTCTGAAAGCAGTTTTAAAGTGAGATAAAGTTAAAAAAAATTATTTTTTATCACGCCTCTCCAAATATGGGAAATGGCAAGGTTCTAGTTTACTTAAGTTCAATCAATCTTTTTTTTTTTAACACATTTATTGTTTTCCAAACAACACAACAGCCGACAGTGAAAGTTTTATAAGTGTACAAGCATTGTATGCATCAACGTATATTTACCACTGCCATCCCATTTCCTCCCCCCATAACTCGAGCTTACTCCATTGCACTTCTAGTCTTACTCCTCTATGGGCGGCCCTCCTATGCTCCCCGAGGTAGCGTGTTTGCTTGGTCTGGCTCGGGTGGGCTCGGTTAATGAGGCCACTAGCTGTCTCCAGGCCATCAACGTTCCTACTTCCTCATCCTCTCCCCTGCAGGCCGCCTCATACCATGCTGTTTCTGCTTCTGCCCATTTCAGGAGGTCATGCCACCATACTTCTATCCTGGGTCTCTGACCCGCTTTCCACCCCATGGCTATTCTGTGTTTGGCCAAAATATAAGCAGAGTCCTTAAGTTTGCAGACATGCTTCATTTACGTGGTCTGGTGGATCCTCACATCATGCATGCCCACACGGATTCTATGTCCAATTTGATCCCTTTCTCAGAGAGGTGGTGATTGACCTCCCCCCAAAATGTACAAATCTCAGGGCATGCCCAAAACATATGCATCATCCTCACGTTTACTTCTCCACATTTGGGGCACATTTGTGTTTCTTTGCTCTTGCATTGGGTTATCTTTTGAGGGGTCATGTACGCCCTGTGAGTTACATATAGCTGGATCTGTTGTAATCTCGCGTTTCTGGGCACCTTCTTGTGGTACCCCTGTACTCTCATGCCCTCTCTCTGAGATATCATATATTGTCTCTAAGGCCGAGTCTGGTTGGTCTTCTAGTTCTATTTCTGACCATGTGGCCCTTACCTGCCTTACCAGCCTAGCGTAGGTAATGCACTGCCCAGGGTGTACTCCAGTTTCTTCCATTAGTGTTGTAAATTCCAGTAACCTCTCATCCCGCCACACATCTCCCAGTGTTGCTATGCCCACGGGTTCCCAGTATCTGTGTATAGTCTTCCATAGTTGTGCATCCACACCCTTCAGCTGGGGGGGGGGGGGTGGCACTGAGTTGGGTACCCCATGGCCTGGCATGCCTTGCGCCATGTCCTCCACCCCAATTCTAACAGCCTTGATCGCCCTTTGAGCTCTGATTTGGGCAGCCATATCCCTTCTTTCAGAAAGAAGGGTGTGCATTCTGACCCCAGCAGTCTGGACCCTGCTGTTGTGTCTTCAGCTAACCATTTGGCCACGTACTGTAGTTGCCCGGCCAGATGGGATATCTCGAAGATAGGCATTTTTATAACCCCTTTCTCATACACATTTTGTAATTTTCATAGGGCAATCCTATTTCTAGTGTTATGCCAGGTGAAACCTCTACACAGGCTCTGTAGTTTACTGAAAAGGCGTTTGGGCAGCATGTATGGGATATTCACAAAAGAATTTAACGGCCTAGGCAATACAACCATTTTCAACAGTGCCAACCTTCCCATCGTAGCCAGGGGGGAATTTAGCCCAGAACTTCATATTGTTTTCTGTATTAACTACTGCTTTCTCCGTGTTATGTTTGTGTTCCTCTTCTATCTCGTGGTAAATATCGATCCCCAGGTATCTGAACATGCTAGTCTCCCAGAGTATTTGTAGTATAGGTAGGTTATCCTGCGCAATGCCTTTCTCCAGCATGGGGTCTGGCATGGATTCACATGCTCATGAATATTCCCTGTCAGGCTGGGAATCCTCGGTAAAGAAAAAATCTGTTTCAGTATAGTTTCTGAACTGTCTTTCTCCTAATAACCAATCACTGGTCTCTGGGTCATACTGCCCCCAGCCACTGACTGCCCTCTACCTAAGCCCCTCCTCTGGCAGCCATCTTCAGAGTTTTACCACACGTTCAAGTGTTGGGAGTCCTCGTGCTATAGCTCTTGAGCTTTTACTGCGTTTTTCAAGGAGTTAAAGCTTTTTTTCGGTCAATCGAGCCTCAAGCTCCACCGTTTCTACGTCCGATCAACAGGGACCCGTTTCGGAATTTTCTACGCCCCTCAATGGCGAAGTTTTCATCGAGTCCCGCTTCTTGGAGGATTCCAGAAGTTTCTTTGAGGCCTACCCCGCGTGGACGTGGCCCAGGAAAAAGGGAGCATGACACCCGGATCCAAGCTGCCCTGGATGCAGATTGCAGAATGGCTTCAAGGAGGACGAGCATTCTAGATGCCTCTACTGCCTTCACGAAGACAAAACTCACGTGGAGAAGGACTGTGCGTTTTGCAAGAACATGTCGGAACGGACTATGAAGGATTGGCGGATCTGCCTCACCAACTAGCTGGAAAGGAAGAGCCCAGCAGCAGGTGAGAAGAGGTCCGAGCGGTCTTCTGAGACCTTTTGAGGGCGCTCCAGCGCCAGGGGCCCAACAAGAGGCAAAGCACCACAAGTCCGCGGGCACCGGGAGCACCGAACGGTCGGGCTCCTAGGCTGCCAGGCAGGGCGCACTTTCACAGACGCCATCAACCACGAGCCAACGCTCTGGCTCGGGGGGGGGGGGGGGAGAAAAGGAAGTCGGAGAACCCGGGTAAGCTTCGGGAGAAGCCGAGGGGGAGCAAGGCCGTGAACCCTCCCCACCCCCCAAGGTGAAGGCCTCAAGCGTATCCAAAGTCGTCAAGGCTTTGATTCACCCGGCTAAGGCTTCTATCGAGGGAGTCGTGGCGGCCCGGCGAAGCCTGTGGAGGTGACCTCGGGGGCCCAGAGTTTCCCTGCCACCGCAGAGGGAATCCTCTTTTCAGCCCATCAATAAGACCCCCGTGAAAACCCCGGTGGAAAAAGAGGGGGGGGGCCGGTGGCCATCACGGACACAGATGCAGCCTCTGAAGAGGAGTTGGCTGAAGTCGTGAAGATCCTGGACAAGAGGTCCGAGGAAGTCTGGTCCCACGGGAGGGATCCCGACGAGGAGGACGAAGAAAGTGACGGTTAAGCCGATGAGGTTCCTGTGGAGGCGGAGGATTCCACTCCCCAACTGTTGCAGCTGGTGCCTGGGCCACAGGACAGCTCAGGAGTAATCTTGATGGCTATCCAGGCCTTGTGCACAGAGATAAGGACAAGGTTGACCTTACCCCCAACGGACGACCCAGCAGAGCCTGGACCGTCGGGAAGCCCTCCAAGCAAGCGGAGGACTCGGCCCCCATCTCCTTTGCAGCCTATGCGGCCCTCAAGGCCGTCATATCCTTCCCTGGATCCGAGGGATGAAACGGGAACAGAGACGGCTATGACTGGGACGGATGGCGACGGTGGTGACGACGGGGTGGGCCTTCCATCACCACCACCACCACTCCCCTCCCCCCGGGCTTCCCCGCCTGACGAAATTGGCTCCTTCCACACCATGATCGCGAGGGCATCCAAGATCTTTCAGCTCTGCCCGGTGGAACAGAAGAAGGAAGGTTTCCTCTATCGACGGCGTGAGGCCAAGAGCAAGACGGTCCTCTTGGTCCCGTTGCTTGACAACATCTGGAACGAGGGGCTGGAGCTCCTGAAGAACCCGTCCACGACCCCTGCCAAGAGACCGGTACGAGAAGAAGTACCGGGTCCCTGATTCCGCCCCCATGTGCCGTAGGGCGCATCCGAACCCGGATTCGGTCCTCTCGGCGGAGGCCAAGAAGAAAGCGACAGGGGTGACGGCTTCAACTTCGTCCTCCCCACTGGACAGCGAAGTGAAGAAATTGGATGCCATGGGACAACGGGTCATCTTGTCGGCGACTACGATTAAAGCGGCCACCGCCCTCGTGATTGTGGCCCGCTATGACGGAGCTGTGGTTTAAGATCGCTCCTCTGCTGGACTTCCTCCCAGACGACAAGAGGGCTGAGTCCCTGGAGATACTGCAGAAAGGCGAGGTGGCGTCGGACCATGCCATAACTGTGCCACCGATGGGCAACAGTGTTTGCCTTTTGCCGGCGTGGTTGGCTTAAGGCAACCGATTTCCACCAGGACGTGCAAACCAGAGTTTTGAACATGCCTTTCGATGGAAACAACCTGTTTGGCAAGACAGTGGAGGAGTCACTTCAGGCCATCAAGGCTGACGCGGAAACGGCGTGGGCCTTGGGAGTTTTGCGACAACTGCCGCCCTTTAGGAACTCGAGAGGCAAGCAAGGTGCCTCCAAAGGATTCGGTGGCGGCTCCTCGACGTACCGCCAGTCGGCCCGCTCCTCGTCACAGGAGGCCTACAGAGGACGCGGCAAGTCAGGAGGATCTCGTTGTCAAGGAGGCCAAGGCGGCAAGGCCACTACCAAGCAGGACTGAACCGGCCGTAGCGTCGGCCCCCACCTGAGCACCCCGGTGGGAGGCCGGCTGGTGAAGTTAGTCAGCATGTGGGAGTCAATCTCCACCGACAGATGGGTGCTGGATACCCTGGCCCGCGGGCACACTTTTGAGTTTCTAAAAAAAAAAAGTGCCCCCGCATTCCTCCTGTGGCCAGGAAGGAAAACCATGTCCCTCAACTGCTGCTGGAGGTAAGGGCGATGCTGAAGAAAGGAGCCATCGAGCTCGTCCCAAAGAGGAGGCTCCGGGGGCTCCGGAGTGTACTTGCGATACTTCCTCGTAAAGAAGACAGGCGGCTGGCGACCCATCCTGGACCTTCGTCGCTTAAACAAGTACATCAAGTCCCAAAAGTTCCCGATGGTCACTCTCCAGCAGGTGCTGGGACAACAGGAGGAGGGTGACTTCCTATCGTCGCTGGACTTGGAGGATGCTTACTTCTACATCCCCATTCTAAGAGGACATCGAAGTTCCTCAGATTCGTAGTCCGAGGACGGCACTACCAGTTTAAGGCCCTCCCCTTCAGATTGAAGTCAGCACCGATGGTATTTACCAAACGCCTAGCACCAGTAGCAGCGCAGCTGCGCCTGCAGGGGATCCACGTCTACCCCTAGCTGGACGATTGGCTTATCCGAGCAAGGACAAGAGAACTCGCCCGTCGGACACACAGCGAAGACCGTCCGGCTGCTCACGGATCTGGGATTTTCCATCAACTACACGAAATCCCACTTGGTCCCGTCACAAGTCGCACTGTTTCTGGGAGCCATGCTCGACACAGTGGCGCAATTGGCCTTCGTCGGAGGAAAGGACGAAGGCCATCCTGGGCAAGGTGCAACGACTGTCGGCCATGGACGTGGCCAGGGTGAGTTCCATCAAGTCCCTTCTCGTCATGATGTCCTCGTGCATCTATCACGTGCACCTGTGCAGGCTGCAGATGCGTCCACTGCAAGAGTTCCTCGACACCCGTTGGATGCAAGCGGCGGGCAGCTTCGAAGACTGGATCTCACACAACGAGACTTTCCGCAAAACGATCCGGTGGTGGGGGCACCCACGCACATCACGTGGTGGGGATGGCCTTCCAGACCCCCGCACACCAGGAGACGGTGACGACTGATGCCTCCCTGAAGGGATGGGGAGCGCACACTGGAGATCTCCACGCAAGAGGCCTTTGGCTCCCGGAGGAGAAGTCGCTACACATCTTCCTGGAGCTCCGAGCCGTGTTCTGGGCCCTCAGGTCGTTCCTTCCGTCCCTCAAGGGCAAGGTGGTGAGGATCTTCACCGACTGTCACAATCACACTAACTGGAAGGAAGAGAGATCGACACTCTTCCCTCGAACCACGGAAGCCGAATGAACTCGACCCTCCCACCGTGGTTGGCACAGGCGCCTGAGTTAGTAAACAGGTCGCCACGTGGCAGCCAATTAGGGGGGGGAGGGGTTAGGGAGAGGTTGTGGATAGGGAGGGGAAATTAGGATCACCGGAAAGAGGATAAGGAAACTCCTAAGGTGGATGGGACTTGGGAAACACAGGAAAAACCCTACTCTAACTCACATAGAATGAATAGAACAATCACCTGCACAATTAACATATACCAGATTCCTGAATTCTTGAATTATACGAGTAACAAACACACTTTCGTTTCTCATACGGATTGAATTCAAAGTGATTAGGGCATTACTTATCTCAGGTCTGGGGAGCCCGTGGGACTTCCCAGACAAATAATGAAACAGCGGTAAATCATTCCAAGCAGTTCAGGAAATATATTGCCCTCACGAGTACTTATCTTGAGTCTGGGAGCCCCGTGGGACTTCCAGATGCAGAACAGCAAGCGTTGTCTCTGCCGGCTACTCAGCGCCCCTCCTGCTCCTACCGCACTGTGAACGCGGGCGATCAAGCGTTCCTCCTCTGCATCTCGTTTTGTCGCACGCAGACGCCTTCCTCCTGTTGCCTAACGCGGCAGCCTGACTCCTGCTCCCAACCAACAATAAGCCACACCTGCCCACCGCCGTTGCCTGCCTTTAAGCTGCCTTGATTCTTGATGCAGTACAGCTGGCAAGGCGCGCACGGGCCAAACTACAAAATAACACAAAGGATGCTGGGAACTGAAGTTTCCTGATCTTCCAGATCTTCCAGCACATAATGTCTCAATAGGTGTATTTTAGCACTCCACGCCTGTGCCAACCCTGATTCCTGACACTGACCCCGCCACCAGGATGTTCTACATCCAGAAGCAAGGAGGCACCAGATCCCCAACCCTATCCAAGGAGGCCCAGGATCTGTGGCATTGGGCCGTCGCACAAGGGATGTTTCTGGTACCCTTCCAGCTGGCAGGAATAAAAAACACCATTGCTGACTCACTCAGCAGGGAGCTACGCTCGTGCCATGAGTGGGAACTGCGGCAGGATCAAGTGGATCTGCTATTCCAACGATGGGGCAATCCACAGATCGACTTATTCGCAACGGCGATGAATGCCAAGTGCCGGAGGTTCGCCAGCAGGTTTCCCCAGCCGGGGAGCATGGCCGATGCCTTCTCATTCCCTGGGACGGCCTGATCCTCTATGCGTTCCCGCCATTGCCGTTGCTGCTGCGACTCATCAACCAACTCAGACGGTCCCGGTGCAGGAGGATCCTCGTCGCACCAGCGTGGCCGAGACAGATATGGTTCCCGGACCTTCTGACCATGTGCCATCCTCCACCACGACCCGGGGTTGCTGAACTTGCAGGCCTGGCTCCTGCAGCACTAGAGGTTGGAGGGTACGATATCCCAGCGGACTGCAAGGAGGTGCTTGCAAAGGTCAGGGCGTCCTCAACTCTCAAGTGCTATGGACACAAATGGAAGAGGTTCTCTCTGGTGCCGTGCACAGAAGATTAACCATCTGCGGATTACGGCCCTCAACTGCTGCCGTACTTACTATCGCTGGCCAAGGCGGGGCTGGCCCATGCCTCCAAGATCCATCTGGTGGCCATCTCCCCCTACACCAGAACTCCGGGGCGCTGTGGTCCTATCGCCTGGTGAAGGAGTTCATGAAGGGACTGTTCTGATCCTTCCCGCCGGTGAAGGCTCTGGCCCCAGTGTGGGAACTCAACGTGGTGCTGAGCAGGCTCATGGGGCCGCCATTCGAGCCTCTGCATTCGGCACCGTTTAAGTTCCTGTCGTGGGAGAGATCCAGGCCCTCTCTTTTAAAGCCCTATACCTGACTTTCCACGAGACGAGGGTGGTACCCCTCCTTCATGCCCAAAGTGCCGTCGGACTTCCACCTCAACGAGCCCTTGGTGTTGCCTGTTTTTTTTCCCTTCGACGGCCGAGAGGACTTTGCGCTCACTGGATATAGCTAGAGCGCTGAAGTTCTACGTGGACCGCACAAAGACTTTTCAGAAGACATCACAGCTGTTTGAACTTTGGACCTGTGAACCAAGGGAAGGCCCTCTCGAAGGCTTCCATTTCCAGATGGCTCTCTGGCTGCATCATGCACTGTCACCGGTTGGCAAACCGACCGTTGCCCGGTCGTCCGAGAGCCCATTCGACCAGAGCGATCGCTGCTACTATGGCGTTCCTATCTGGTGTGCCCCTGCTGGACATCTGCAGGGCTGCTATGTGGAGTCCGATGCACACCTTCAAGCGATTTTAATGCGTCGACCGGGATTCCAGGGAGGAGTCCAGAGTCGGCCAGGCAGTGCTGCGCAACCTGTTCGCCTGAAGGTGGGCCTGTTGAGGAGGTAAGAAATGCTTAATGTTGAGCCTTGCCACCTCTCGTGGTTGTGCATGTGTGTACTGCTATGTATTCTTTTATTCATGTGAATCCATGCCAGACCCTATGCTGGAAAAGGAACAAGTTACTTACCTGTAACTGTTGTTCTCCTGCATGGGTCTGGCATGGATTTGCATGCAAACCCTCCCCCCTACCCCTCTGGGGCTCTTCACTTGGTCCTACTGCCACTTTACATGCTACCAAATCTGAATATGGCTGCCAGAGGGGCTTAGGTAGCGGGCATTCATTGGCTGGGGGCAGTATGACCCAGAGACCAGTGATTAGTTTCTGAACTGTCTTTCTCCTAATAACCAAACTGATTTTTTTTTTTTTCTTTTTCTTCTCCCTTCCCCCTTTACTGAGGATTCCCAGCCTGACGACGGGGAATATTCGTGAGCATGTGAATCCATGCCAGACCCATGCTGGAGAACAACAGTTACAGGTAAGTAACTTGTTCCTTATATCTCCCTAAGGGGAATATGCACAACTTGCCAGAGAATGATGCAAATCGTTCCATTACTTCGAGGATGTATTGCAGGTTCTCTTCTGAATACCTCGGCTATCCCTGTACACAGACGATATGTTGTATTGGGTGCGGCCCCTCCTTAGTGTACACCCCTATCTCTTCATATTGTTGCCTCAAATATATCGCTAGGGGTTCCAGTGCGAGGATATACAGCATCGGAGACCATGGGCAGCCCTGTCTGGTGCCGCTACTGAGCTGCCATTTGTCCGAGATGATCGCTCCCGTTTTAACTCTAGCAAGAGGAGAGCTGTATAACAGCTTCTCCAGCATGGGGTCTGGCATGAATTCACATGCTCATGAATATTCCCTGTCGTCAGGCTGGGAATCCTCGGTAAAGAAAAAATCAGTATCGGTTTCGTTTCTGATCTGACTTTCGTAGTAGTAACCAATCACTGATTTCTGCGTCATACTGACCACAGCCAATGACTGCCCTCTCCCTAAGCCCCGCCTCTGGCAGCCATCCTCAGATTTCTACCGCACGTTCAAGTGTTGGATTCCTCATGCTATTGCTCTCGAGCTTTAGTGCGTTTTCACGCTTTTTTCATAGGAAAATTCTCTTTTTTTCGGTCAAAAGAGCATCCAGCTCCACCGTTTCTATATCTGATCAACGGGGATCCGTGTCGGATTCTTCTACGCCCCTCAAGGGTGAAGATTTCGTCGAGCCACGCTTTTGGAGGACTCCAGAACTTTCTCAGGCCCATCTCGGACATGGCCTAGGAGAAGGGAAGCTCGACGCCCGGGAAGCTGTTCAGGGTCTGCCCTGCATGCCAACTTCAGAATGTCTTCATGGAGGACGAACACTCCCTTTGCCTCTACTGCCTGCATGAGGACAAGACGCACGTGGAGAAGGACTGTGCGTTTTGCGGGAACATGTCGGAGCGGACCATGAAGGACCGCCATCTGCGTCTCGCCAAATGGCTGGAAGGGAAGAGCCTGTCAGGCGAGAAAAAGAAGTCTGAGCAGTCCTCTAAGACCTTTGAGGGCGCCCCGGTGATGGGGACCCAACAGAAGGCCAAGCACCGCGAGTCCGGGAGCGCCGAACGGTCAGGCTCTTCGGTTGCCAGGCAGGGCGCAACCTCCCCGGCGCCATCAACCACGAGCCAACGCTCTGGCTTGGGTAAGAGGAAGTCCGAGCACCCAGCGAAGCTTCTGGAGAGGCCCCGGACGAGCTCGAAGGCCAGTTCGGAGGGGGAGCGAGGCGGTGACCCCCCCCCCCCCCCATAAGGAGAAGGCGGTGAGCGCACCTAAGGTGGCGAAAGTCTTGATCCACCCGGCCAAGGCCTCTATCGAGACAGTCGCGGCGGCCCTGGCTCAGCCTGTGGAGGCTACACCAGTGGAGGCGACCTCGGGGCCCAGAGTCTCCCTGCCACCGCGGAGGGAGTCCTCTTTCAAGCCCATCGACGGGACCCCCGTGAAACCTCCGGAGAAGAAAAAGGGGGGGCAGGAGGCCATCGTGGATTCGGAGTCTTAAGCCACGGCATTGGTGTGGCGGAAAACCAGCCCGACGAGGGGGACGACAAGAACGTCGAGGGTACCGACGAGGTTCCTGTCTGCCCGTCGGAACCCCCTCAACCAGTGCCGCAAGACAACTCGGCGGCCATTTTGTTGGCTATACAGTCCTTATGCTCGGAGATAAGGACAAGATTGCCGTTACCACCGACGGAGGAACCGCTCCCGACGGGGGACCCGGAGCTGGGCCCTTCTGGGAGCCCTCCTCCTAAGAGAAGGATTCATCCTCCACCTCCTTTTCAACCATCGCGCCCGTCTCAGCCCTCCTCCCCGTCCACGACCCGGGGGGATGACACGGGGACGGACATGGCTGCGACGGGTACAGACGACGAAGTTTACGGCGAGGATCCTCCGTCGTCACCTCCTCCCCGGGCTTCCCCGCCCGACGAGATTGGATCGTTTCATGCCATGATCGCCAGGGCATCCGAGCTTTTCCGGCTCTGCCCGGAAGAGAAGAAGGAAGGCTTCCTTTATCAACGGCGCGAGACCAAGAGGAAGACGGTCCTCGCTGTACCTCTACTGCACGATCTCTGGGATGAGGGTCTCTCCCTCCTCAAGAACCCATCCACAACGCCTGCGAGAAGGGATCGGTACGAGAAGTACCGGGTCCCGGACATGGCCCCCTTGTGCCTTCGAGCACAGCCGACCCCGGACTCGGTCGTCTCCGCAGCGGGGGGGGGGGGGGGCACGCATCGGCCTCCACGTCAACTCCCCATCCCCCCCCCGCCCCGGGACGGCGAGGGAAAGAAATTGGACACGATGGGACGCAGAGTCATCTCATCGGCAGCGACGATGATTAAGGCTGCCAACGCCTTGGCTATCGTAGCGCGCTACGACAGGGAGTTGAGGGACAAGATCGCCCACCTGCTGGACTTCCTACCGGACGACAAGAGGGCTGAGGCCCTAGAGATCTTGCAGGAAGGGGAAGTGGCGTCGGACCACGCCATTACGGTAGCGACGGACATCGCTGATACTGGTTTTCGCCAGTTGGGCAACGACGTGTGCCTTAGACGGCATGGATGGTTCAAGGCAACAGACTTCCGGCAGGACGTGCAGACCAGAGTTTTGGACATGCCGTTTGACGGGAACAACCTGTTTGGGAAAACAGTGGACGATTCCCTGCAAGCCATCAAGGCGGACACAGAGATGGCCCGGGCTCTTGGTGTTCTCCAGCAACGACGGCTGCCCTTTCGGAGCACCGGAGGCAAGCAGGGTGCCTCCAAAGGTTCAGGCGGCGGATATTCCACCTACCGTCAAGCGGCCCGTTCGTCGTCACAGGAAGCCTACAGGGGATGACGCAAGTCAGGCGGACCCCGCCGTCGTCGCCAGGGACGACAAGGCGGCAAAGCCTCATTGAAGCAGGACTGAACCGGCTGTGGGGTCGGGCCCCCACCGAAGCACGCCGTTGGGAGGCCGGCTGGCGAACTTCGTCGGCGTGTGGGAGTCCATCTCCACCGACCGTTGGGTGCTGGACGCCCCAGCCCAGGGTCACGTGCGCCCCCCCCGTGGCCAGGAAGGAACATCACGTCCCTTAACTTCTCTTGGAGGTAAAGGCGATGCTCAAGAAAGGCTCCATCGAGCTCGTCCCAAAGACTTCGGGGCTCCGGAGTTACTCAAGATACTTCCTCGTGAAGAAGACAGGAGGATGGCGTCCCATCCTGGATCTACGACTGAACAAATTCATCAAGGCACAGAAGTTCCGGATGGACACCCTCCAACACGTCCTGGGTCAGCTGGAGGAGGGCGATTTCCTGTCGTCGTTGGATTTGGAGGATGCTTACTTCCATATCCCCATCCTAAAGGGACACCGAAAGTTTCTCAGATTCGTGATCCAAGGGCGGCACTACCAGTTCAGAGCCCTTCCCTTCGGATGGAGGGCGGCACCCAGGGTGTTCACCAAGTGCCTCGCACCGGTGGCGGCGCGGCTGCGCCTGGAGGGGATCCACGTCTACTCCTACCTGGACGACTGGCTCATCTGAGCAAAAACCAGGGAGCTCGCCACGGAACACACTGCGAGGACCGTCCAACTACTCACGGACCTGGGATTCACCATAAACTACGCCAAGACCCGCCTGGTGCCCGCGCAAGACGCACTGTTTCTGGGAGCGAAACTCGACACAGTGGCGCTTCTGGCCTCGCCGTGGGAGGAAAGAACGAGGGCCATCTTGGGCAAGGTGCAGCGGATGCTGGTTGCGGACGCGGCCAAGGTGAGGTCCATCAAATCCCTCCTCGGAATGATGTCTTCTTGCATTTATCTCATCCGCCTGTGCAGGCTTCGGATGCGTCTGTTCCAGGAGTTCCTGGACGCTCGCTGGGTCCAGACGACGGGCAGCTTCGAGGACAGGATCACACTCGACGAGCGTTTCCGACGAGCGATCCGGTGGTGGGGCACCCGCACGCATCTGATGGCGGGCATGGACTTCCAGACCCCGGGCCACCAGAAGACAGTGACCACGGATGCCTCCCTGGAAGGGTGGGGAGTGCACACCGAAAATCTGCACGCGAGAGGGCTTTGGCTTCCGACAGAGAAATCCCTCCATATCAACCTCCTGGAGCTCCGTGCAGTGTTTTGGGCCCTCGGGTCCTTCCTTCCGTCCCTCAAGGGCAAGGTGGTGAGGATCTTCACCGACAACACCACCACCATGTTCTACATCAGGAAGCAGGGCGGTACCAGATCCCCAGCCCTGTCCAAGGAGGCGCAGGATCTGTGGCATTGGACCGTCGCCCAAGGGATGTTTCTGGTGCCGTTTCATATGGCAGGAATAAAAAACACCATCGCCGACTCGCTCAGCAGAGAGCTGCGCTCGTGCCACGAGTGGGAACTACGACAGGATCTAGTGGACCGCCTCTTCCGACGCTGGGGCACACCCCAGATCGATCTGTTCGCGACGGCGACAAACTCCAAGTGCCGGAGGTTCGCCAGCAGGTTTCCCCAGCCGAGGAGCATGGGCGATGCTTTCTCGTTCCCCTGGGAGGGCCCATTTCTGTACGCGTTCCCTCCTTTGCCGTTGCTGATCCGGTTCATCAACCAGCTTAAGAGGTCACGGTGCAGGATGATACTCGTCGCACCCGCGTGGCCGAGGCAGATATGGTTCCCGGACCTTCTGGACTTGTCAGCGTCCCTGTCGATCAAGCTGCCAGTGGACGCGGGTCTTCTCTCCAGGGAAGGAGGCGCCATCCTCCATCACGACCCGAAATCGCTGAACTTGCAGGCCTGGCTCCTGCAGCGCTAGAGTTTGGAGGTTACAACATACCGGCCGACTGCAGAGAGGTTCTTGCAAAGGCCAGGGCGTCCTCAACTCTTAAATGCTACGGACACAAATGGAAGAGGTTCTCTGTCTGGTGCCACGCACAGAAGATTAACCCTCTACGGATTACGGCTCCGCAAGTACTGCCGTACCTACTGACGCTGGCCAAGGCTGGACTAGCGCACGCTTCCATCAAGATTAATCTCGCTGCGATCTCCCGATAGACCAGAACCAAGGGACGGACGTCCTTGTGGTCTCATCGTCTGGTGAAGGAATTCATGAAGGGACTGTTCAGATCGTTCCTGCCGGTGAAAGCGCCGGCCCTGGCGTGGGAGCTCAACGTGGTGGGACCTCCGTTCGAGCCTCTGCACTCAGCTTCGTTTAAGTTCTTGTCGTGGAAAACAGCGTTCCTGGTGGCCATCACCTCCGCACGACGAGTGGGAGAGATCCAGGCCCTTTCCTGCAAGGCCCCGTACTTGACTTTTCACGACACGAGGGTAGTGCTCAGGACGCACCCCTCCTTCATGCCCAAGGTGCCGTCGGACTTCCACCTCAACGAACCCTTGGTGTTGCCTGTTTTCTTCCCGTCGCCGGCCGAGAGGACTTTGCACTCGCTGGATGTGGCTAGAGCGCTGAAGTTCTACGTGGACCGCACGAAGAGCTTTCGTAAGACGTCACAACTTTTTGTGAACTTTGGACCTGTCAATCAGGGGAAGGCTTTCTCAAAGGCTTCCATTTCCAGATGGCTCTCCGGCTGTATCATGTACTGTCATCGGTTGGCAAACCGACCGCTGCCCGGCCGTCCGAGAGCCCATTCCACCAGAGCGATCGCAGCTACCACGGCGTTCCTATCTGGTGTGCCCCTGCTGGACATCTGCAGGGCTGCTACGTGGAGGTCGACGCACACCTTCACGAAATTCTACTGCGTCCACTGGGATTCCAGGGAGGAGTCCAGGGTCGGCCAAGCAGTGCTGCGCAACCTGTTCGCCTAAGGTGAGCCTGGTGAGGAGGTAAGAGGTGCTTAATGTTGAGTTGTTGTATTGCTTAATGTTGAGCCTGTTGCCACCTCCCGTGGTTGTGCATGTGTGTACTGCTATGTATTCTTATTCATGAGCATGTGAATCTATGCCAGACCCCATGCTGTTGAAGGAACAAGTTACTTACCTGTAACTGTTGTTCTCCAGCATGGGTCTGGCATGGATTCACATGCGAACCCTCCCTCCTACCCCTCTGCGGCTCTTCACTTGGTCATACTGCCACTTCACGTGCTACCAAATCTGAGGATGGCTGCCAGAGACGGGGCTTAGGGAGAGGGCAGTCATTAGCTGTGGTCAGTATGACGCAGAAATCGGTGATTGGTTACTACTACGAAAGTCAGATCAGAAACGAAACTGATACTGATTTTTTTCTTTACCGAGGATTCCCAGCCTGACGACGGGGAATATTCATGAGCATGTGAATCCATGCCAGACCCATGCTGGAGTACAACAGTTACAGGTAAGTAACTTGTTCCTTCACCCATCTTAAGTACCCAGGCCCCATTCCATATTCCTTCAGGGCCGTCATCAGCCATGGCCACCTTACTGAACCGAAGGCTTTCACCGCGCCTAGTGAGACGATTGCGACCTCGTTTGCAACTCTTTCAATCTGTTCCATGACGTGATGAAGCAGTCTGTGGTTATTAGCTATACTTCTACCCGGAACATATCCTGTCTGATCATGATGTATCAGTTTGCTTATAATCTAAGCCCGTTTGCTAGCACCGCTGTGAGTATTTTACTATCTTGGTTCAACATACAGCGGTCTGTACGACCCACAGTCTATGCTAGGCTTATTTGGTTTGAGAAGCGGGATGATTATTGCCTTGTCTTGATATGGGCAAAATCTTCCTCGGGGCCAGCCCTTTGAGAGCAAAAATACCCAATTCAGCCCAAAATACAGGTTCTATTGTGCTGAGCAGTGATCTCATGCTAGTGACAAATGACACCCTCAAAGTTTTAGCATATTTATTCTAAGCAGTGAATTTCATATACATTTGGGATTCAAGTTAAAGAATATTACAAAGCATAAACTTAGAACAATGCAAAATATAGTGAAACATGGAACTTAGAGAAACATAGAGAAATATAGAGAAACATAGAGAAACACAGTCTTACGTCCCTTTAATCAGCACTGGGAGACCTTGGCTTTTCATAAGCTAGCTGTAAAAACAAGCCCCGCTCAGAAAAACAATGCTGGAGGACACCGTGAGAGCCAATTCCGGGCACTTGACCGTGCATGAATCAAGTCCACAGGACGATCTCCCACCGAGTCATGTGTGCATGGATATTTTATAATCTCGTGCTGTCAGTCACCATGACGCACAGTACCAGAACTTTCCCTGTGCAACTGGCTCATGGAAAAAACCCAACTCTCTCTGAGAGGCTCCCTGCTCACTCCTACCCCTCCCTGGTTCCCATCTGCGAAGGCTGAGGAATGTCTTATCAGTACCTTCCCAGAGAAAAGGAAGATTAGCTTGGAGCCAGGGCTACTGTTAGTGAGGCTGAATATTCTAGAGGAAGCAGGCATGTATTAACCCCATCTGCAAGCTCTAAAAGGCATGCACTCGTAGCTTAGTGTTTATAGCGCTTAAGACTGGCTATCTAAGCGCTATATAGGTGCCATGATGTTCCAAACACTCCAAAAATACCTATTAGCTACAGAGCTAGGGGCCCTCTCCCTGCCTGTCTATCAACAATGCATAATGTGACCTATTTCATACTAGGCCTGCATATTCCTTGTAGCTCACTACTGCATAATGAAGGTGCTACAACAGACTACTGTCAGCATTTTTAGCACATACTTTGAATACACTATTGGCTTTCAGCGGCTAATGTTGTCATCTAAAGCCCTGATTGGCAAGGTTGCAATTTCGTGTATCACTACATTCCACCCCTATTCAACGTTTGTGCGACAAATGCTGACTAATACCTATCAATATAGTATTTAGTGCAGTGATAAAGACCTTGGGGCTTTGCAAGAGGTTTAAGCAAACTATCTTCTAGCGGTTAGTTAGCGTGGCATGCAAGGTATAACACTACCTAAACAAAAATGTACACAAAGTGAACAGTGACATATACCCTTGCCAAAACCTGGCCTACACAAAAATACCTACACAAAGTGAACATGGACATTTACTCTAGCCAAAACCTGGCCTACACAAAAATACCTAAATCAATTTTGTATAACTGATTGTCAGTTAAAAAGCAGCATGCAGTTAAAATGTCAAGGCAATCCAGTGTAGTCTAATCTACAATGCACTATTGTATTTATGTATGGTTACCAATTCTAAAACCTGGCAGCCTTTCACTCTAAGGGCCTACCTCCCCCTGATCCCAGGGCATTCAAGCGTAACTGTGGGCTGTGTGACTAGACACTTCCCCCATGTATGTGGAACCCACCCAGAAACCATCTAATTTCGTGAACAAGGTGAACCCATGGGCACCAGGTTATCTAAATAAAAACAATTCTACTAATTTACATCAAGCATGGCATGTGTTATTCATGCAATCAAAAGCAAGCAATTCAATCCATATGTATGCTGGTAACTGTAGCTCTGCGTGCAAGTGTGTGGAGGATGGTTGCCCCCACCCAGTAAAAAGCCAACACCTGCTGATCAAACAATGTTTGCCATACAATGCATCGTGTGTATTTAGCAGTCTTGTTGACCTGCCCTATGGCAGAAAGAATGTCTTCATATCTAAAATTCTGCCATCTTCAGTGGTTGTCAATACTTGTAGCAGTGTTGGGCGTATCAATGGGCCCCACCAGGCCAGAAGTTCTATAGCAGAGCTGGCATCAGAACCCATAGTGGCTAGCTTATTGTGCACAGTTTCTATGTCACAAGCATATAAAGCTCCTGCAATTAATGAATCTAGCTCCCTAGCTACGCGCACTCTAGTGATGGGCCATAGAAATGGACTCCATTTGTAGCAGCTTGGTAGTACTAAGGAAACATTGTCTCATGGTAAATCTATGTCTAAGTGTATCACTGTAATAATGGAGGTGTGCATTACCAGTCTACAATTTACATGTTGCCTTACTACTGGAAAATCTAACACGTTCACAGTGTCTACCTATTGTGACTTGGAGAATACCCTTCTTCAAGTGGGATATCTACCATATACAATATTAGTTTTAGCCACAAACACCATACTACTATCCGGCAGTGGCTGTTTCATCACATCATGGTAAAATGCATTAGTCAAGTTATAGTCCATAAAATCTTGGCGAGAACACTCGCTGCAGTTCTTGGTCAGAAAAACATCACATTAGACAAATTAAACAAATCGTATCCATTCAGTGACAAAAGATGCCTGACAATGTGCCAGGCCAGCACGCTAGCAATTCCATGTGGATACTCATTTGTAGCGCTTTTCCAAAGAATTATTCCAAATGTCTACAATCAAAAGGTGACTCTTTGCATTAGTGTGCTGGAGACAGCTGTCCCCACAAAAACATGAAACTGGTTGGTTTAACAAAAACCGTGTCACACTCTGTGTCATAAAATCAAACATCAAGTCAGTCATGGTTTAATTTACCTGCCTTAAGCTGGCTGTAAAAGTATCCAGTGTTTCAAAGATTACCATTTCAAATTATAGCTCACACACTTGGCAGCATTACTTCAATTAAGAATCTTAACCTACGCACAGGTGACTTTGATGTGCGCACTCATCTTATCTCAAAATAAATTACGCTCCTGCTTGCATAATTCTGCTGCCCCAACAATTCATAAATCATTCTCCTGCCTATGTGTAACGTAGAAGTTTTTTTTTTTTTTTTTTTTTTTTTTTTTTTTTTCTTCAAAGCAAAAAGCAAAACATCTCTGGTTAAAGCAATTCAGTTGGAAGAGTAAAACCATTTCGTTTTTTCAGACTCATCTCAACAGTGCATTTAAAAACCATTTTTCAATGTGTTAGCATTCAATTGCTGTGTCACACAGCTGTTTGTGGTGCCTGATGTTACAGTCCACAATTCATTGTCCATAGTCCTTTAAACAAGAAAGGGCAAGTCATGTCAATTAAGTTATTTCCAGCAACTGAATCATTTGAATGTGTAGCATCAAATATTTGATAATTAGCCAAGTCTGCACCGTGCCAGTTCAGCAGAAGTTATTACTCTGTTGGACACCTTTCGCAGGTTGCAGCATTGAGTGCGGTGCAGGGCACGTTTAAAGTTGAAATAGCATGTCGCAGTGGCTCGCTTTCTCTGAGAATGCGTCTGTTTCCTTGATCAGTGTCACCCGGCATTTGCACACGTCTACCCCCCCCATCTATTTCTTGGTTATTTGCCTAGGCAAAATACAAACAGAAATGTTAGGATTTCATCAAAAGTTCAATATCATTATTCTTCATGTTAGGATGTCATCAAAACTTCAATATCAGCGTTATCCACCCCTTCCCATAATACCACCCCCATCTTCAAAAAAGTCTCATCAGGCAACTACACACTTTGTCATTGCTACTGCAATTATTTATCACCCTTCTGCATGTTTCTGGGGGCTTATTTACACTCAACCATACGGGGTGTAACTGCCTAATCACAAACTCATTTGTGCAATGCGATCATAGTTGGTCAATGGTACCTCAGACTGATCTGTGCTTTTACAAAGCCATATAATAAGTACCCAGGTCGCACAATGCTTTTCTTTTTCACCAAAGCGATCACGAATGCCAGGCGCCAACTTGCTTCCAGTGTCTCATGATCTTGATTTAGTTTGCCCTGCTGGCATCACTCCATTTTTCAAAGGTAAAGTCTTTCAGTCCAATACCGCCTACAGTTGTACAAGCAGCAGCTTTGTTTATTCTTCTCCATACAGGCAGTGTCTTTCAAGCCTCTGGTTTTTTCACTTGTCATTTTTTTCAAAGGGGGTTTGCTGTTTCTTGGACTACCCCTTTGAGTGCAACAGTCTAAGTCAGTTTCTTTTGTTGCCTCAACAAATCATTCATTCTTGCACTAAGCCATGAGGCTTCTGGATCATGGCTAATGTGCAGTGTTCATGTTATACTTCAAAGCCCCGCTCTGCATGTTGTCTTTTGCAAAACGGCTAAGCACTTTTGTCAGTTTTGCTTCCATCTGGAATGCCATAATGTCTTTGTCAGTTACTCCATCCCTGGCAATATAGCTTGCAGTTTGCCAGATGTGTATTTTCTCTTCTCAAAGCGCCTAGAGGTTTCTTCTCCAGTGCACAGCGCTTTACTTCAGTTCACATCACATGGTGCATGGGAATGCAGCTTGCACAGCAATAGCGTTTCACTTCACATCACATCACATGGGAATGCGGTTTGCACAGTAATGTCTGTTGGAATGGGTAGCTGTCTTTTCTTGGCCCATTCACAGATGCATAGGTTAATGTTCAGATGTGATGTGCCCGTCTGCCATCCTGCATGCCTTTGTTTCCCACCACAGTGTCACTGGGCAAATTCTTTACTTCTGAACAGCTCTCTGTCTTTGCACCTCCTTCCTCAGGAATGCAGGCATTGTTTATCTTTCGTGTGCACCTGGCAGCGCCATGAGCACGCAGCTTATCTCTTTGCTCTATAACTCTTACACTGTGGCGGCTTCAATGGAAAGGCACTCGTTTCAGACAGTTCATCCAGATTAACTCTTTCTTGTACTGTTTCTGCTTTTGTTTGCCTTCCTTTCGCGCACCTCGCCCAAAACAGCTTCAAGGCACAAGCTCTGCACACACAGCAAGACTCTTATTTTCAAAAGAGGCACTTTCCTTGTCATCAGATTCTACTCCATGTAATTTTGCAAAATGTCAAAGCGTCTTTTTGCCTGTTTTAAACTGATTAATGTCCCATTTAAAAGCATACGTTTTCTTTTCTTGTAATGTGCGATCTTTCAAGAGAACTCACAACCCACTAAATCTTTGTGCTATCTTATCACACACAGATATTTCATTCTGTTGTACCATTGCCAAACTATAACCACTCATTTCAGTGCATTTAAAAAATAAAAATGCCAAATTTAGTGCAGCTCCCTGCACTGTTTTCCTGCAAGAGCAACCCACACTCTATATATTGCTTGTGGGCTGTTTAATGTGTCAACAACATTTTTTCACCATGTATCACAGTCAACAGGTCACTATTTCCAAATCATGCATCACTTATAAGGCAACAGCACAAATCCATGGCATAGCATGCGAACAGTTAAAAATACTCCAGGGGCAATTTCGAAAAATATAAATTGTTTTTTCCCCAAACCATTGCAAACTGATTCTGCAAATTCAAATCAATACACAAAAATCGAAAATCCAAATAACATTCACTCACTTTCTTTTTAAGTGAGTCTCTCACCCATTAAAAGCATGGCACAGCTTAAAATGCAATATAACCATTTTAGTGTGTTTCCTTTAAAACAGAATTCGCCACCACCAGCACATGGAATTTTACAGTTGCCAAAAGAAAAACACAAACCCTTTAGGCTCTCAGCACAGATGTTACTCTTTCTCCTAAGCATGGCTTATTCCCCTCATTATTCAGGAATGCCAACACTCAAAAGCATACATCAAAAAAGCGAACCTTCGCCTCCGAACATTACAGCCCCCACTCGCTAGCACACTGGGGCTGAGTCAATGGTTAAATCACTATTCACAATTTGCATGTCAAATCCTTGCAATTATTTTTCCCTGCCCTCATGACAGAATAGAGATGAGAACTCCGTCTCACTATGCATTCCAAATTACAACTTTAAACTGGGGAAACCGCATGATAAAATTCTTTTCTAATTGAGCATACATCTTTCTTGACCATTCATCGGAGTGCTTTAAACAAAGCCATTTCCCGCTCGTTTATCGCCTTGTACTCCCTGGCACCAGTCCCATGCAATAAGTCAGTCACGACTGATTTACTGAAGGGAGTCTTAACCACACAAGCTATCGGCCACGGCAAGCCGACACAACATTGCTGCCTTTTGAAGTCTCAGAGCTGCAGTGAGACCACCAAGGAAATGCGACAGCCTGCTCCCCACTCTACACTGTGTTCTCTCACACATTTTGTCATGTCATAGCATGGCACTGCTCTTCACAAATCCCACAAAGCTGCCACCAAATGTCTTGATATGGGCAAAATCTTCCTCGGGGCCAGCCCTTTGAGAGCAAAAATACCCAATTCAGCCCAAAATACAGGTTCTATTGTGCTGAGCAGTGATCTCATGCTAGTGACAAATGACACCCTCAAAGTTTTAGCATATTTATTCTAAGCAGTGAATTTCATATACATTTGGGATTCAAGTTAAAGAATATTACAAAGCATAAACTTAGAACAATGCAAAATATAGTGAAACATGGAACTTAGATAAACATAGAGAAACATAGAGAAATATAGAGAAACATAGAGAAACACAGTCTTACGTCCCTTTAATCAGCACTGGGAGACCTTGGCTTTTCATAAGCTAGCTGTAAAAACAAGCCCCGCTCAGAAAAACAATGCTGGAGGACACCGTGAGAGCCAATTCCGGGCACTTGACCGTGCATGAATCAAGTCCACAGGACGATCTCCCACCGAGTCATGTGTGCATGGATATTTTATAATCTCGTGCTGTCAGTCACCATGACGCACAGTTCCAGAACTTTCCCTGTGCAACTGGCTCATGGAAAAAACCCAACTCTCTCTGAGAGGCTCCCTGCTCACTCCTACCCCTCCCTGGTTCCCATCTGCGAAGGCTGAGGAATGTCTTATCAGTACCTTCCCAGAGAAAAGGAAGATTAGCTTGGAGCCAGGGCTACCGTTAGTGAGGCTGAATATTCTAGAGGAAGCAGGGATGTATTAACCCCATCTGCAAGCTCTAAAAGGCATGCACTCATAGCTTAGTGTTTATAGCGCTTAAGACTGGCTATCTAAGCGCTATATAGGTGCCATGATGTTCCAAACACTCCAAAAATACCTATTAGCTACAGAGCTAGGGGCCCTCTCCCTGCCTGTCTATCAACAATGCATAATGTGACCTATTTCATACTAGGCCTGCATATTCCTTGTAGCTCACTACTGCATAATGGAAGTGCTACAACAGACTACTGTCAGCATTTTTAGCACATACTTTGAATACACTATTGGCTTTCAGCGGCTAATGTTGTCATCTAAAGCCCTGATTGGCAAGGTTGCAATTTCGTGTATCACTACATGCCTCTCTCAGGAATTCCGGTAATTTCCCTATCTCAAAGGGCTCGTTTAACATTGCCAGCAGTGGAGGGGGCACCTCCGACCTATGTTTTTATAAAACTCACTAGGGAGCCCATCCGTTTCTGGGGCTTTGCCAGTAGGTAATTGTCTGACCACCATTTCTAGCTCTTCCAACGTAATAGGGGCGCCTAGGCTCTCTTTCTCTTCAGCACTCAATTTGGGTATCCTGATGTCCTCCAGTATCTCCCTCATCTCGTTATCACCCGCTCCTCCTGCGTCTTCCTATAGGTGTTGATAGAATTGGAGGAATCCCTCATTTACGCTCTCTTGGGTATTCGCTGTTTGACCACTGACTCCCCTTATCACTGTTCTAGGCGTCTCTTGTTTGTATAGCCATGCCAACTAACGGGCCAGTTTGTGCCGGTTCATGCACGGAGAGGCAAGGAAGGCTGGTTACGCTGTGTCTTGGTGTTATTAAAGCTGATAGTCACGCTCCCATCTACTATATATCTGGTTCCTACGCGCACCCAGCCGAGTACCCTCAGAGTACTGACTGCACGTCTGCACAGCTCCCTGCTGCCTTTGCGCTCGATTTCTTTGTTCTCCGTGGACCTTATCAAATTTGGACTTATTTACTGGGTACAAATTGGATTGTATTGTATTATACATATTTGTTTATATATGTTATCCTGACAACTTATACAATTCTTTACTTGTAGATCATAGCCACGCGCCCACCTACTGTATATCTGGTTCCTGTGTGCGAACCCAGCAGAGTACCCTCAGAGTACTGACTGCTGACCGCTGAGCCGCGGTGCAGCGTGTCGGCTGGTTACTCTTGTTACCTCGTCTTTTGCTAGAAACTCTCCGGCTGGTTGAGAGCCTGAAACTCTTCAGGGAAACCCACTCCCAGTTGTCTGCGCTCGTTTGTTTTCACGACTCAAATTTGATAGAGCTGACGGCTGCTATCAATCTGCCTTTCTCTTTCCTCGCAACCTGATGAATTGCAGCAAAATGAATCTGCTCACAGCTGGCATGACCTGTATTCCAACTCATTTAATGCAATGCCAGTTATTATTAAAATCCCCAGTTAACGTGGGCCAAAGTAAATCCGGAGCCGCTTCTAGAAAAAAAAAAATATCACCAGATATTCGTAACTTCCTTTTCAATGCTGGGAATGACGGTAGTGTTCCGTCAAGGTCACAAACATTGAATACTGGCTCAACACGATATTGCAACAACGTGCCTTGGTTCAACTTAGTTCAGTTGTTCCAAGTGCACCAATGCTTCTTTCTGATGCAACAATGCGGCGTTGCATCTCTGTCTCAACTGACCCATCACCGCTGAGACCTTTCATACCCCTAGCTATCTACCTGAATTTTCACTGGCACCAGAAGGCAATATTTGAGTGCCCTCTTCCCAATCCTCCTCCTCAATACTTCGATATTCACAGGTTATGAATCCTTTTTTATATGAAAATTGACAATCCCAATCGGGTAATTCACCCTTCACCCAATCCCCTTAATCCTACCCATTCCTTCCCACCTTCTGTTTCCTATTCTACTCAAACGACAGCTTCTGGTATTTCTAAACCTGTAACCCTACAATCCTTTCATTCAAATGAGGCAAAGATCTCAGGTCTTCCTAAATCCCCTGAGCTTTATCCTACTGACGCTCGTGAGGACATAATTTCTTCTGGTGACTCGGAATCGTCGCTTGTTGCTTCATTCTCTAAACCTTTTCCTCGCCCATCGTTTGGATTTCCGTCAGTCTCTAATCCAGCTCTAGAAGCTGCCCTAACAGCAATTAATACTAGCATTTTCACACTAACTAAATTGTATGAAGTGATAGATCTTAGAACGACTACACAAAATGAGTCTTTACTCCTGCATAATAAACTTGATTGGGTTGCTGCAAACAGAGCAATTAGCTCTACTCCTGCATTAAAATTGTTAAGTGCCTTTCAAGTGTCCCCGGAACACCGATCTGTAATACCTTTGGACACTCTTCGAACTGATGAAGTGGGCGATGAAATTCAGCCCTTTCCTCATTCCTCATTGTCGCCACAGCTTGCTGACATCGATGTTGGCTCACCTGACATTCAAATCCTAGAAAAATCTCTCTATGATCATTTCTCCAGACCTTCGCACAATAGAAGGCGGCGGAGAAAAGGAAACAGGAAAAGAACTTCTCGAAGTTTCAATGATGGTAGCCTTCATCAGAAGTCTGATCAAAGGCAAAACAAGAAATCTAAAAATATTTCGTCAACACCAAAAAACAAACTCAAAATAAAAATTAAAATAATTACTAACATCTCAGTACCTCAGCTTGTTTCAAATGAGTCAGTTGAGTTGCAGAGCGAACCTTTATCTACGCCTTCAATCTCGGCTACTGGCGCAACTCAGCCCTCTGATTCAGTCCCTGGTGTCTCCAAAGGTAAGATTCCGGTTATTGCAAATTCTGTGTGTAATGTACCTTTACCTGATTGTGAACATCCTAACTGCAGTATGAGTAACACACATGATCAACTTATGAACCTATCAGTGTATCCTGAAGACACGAATCGAATTGCCATATCATAAATCACAGGATGTTTACTTTGGGTTACATGACTTTTCATGTAGCCATCAACCGGCGTTACCAACCTTCCATGTAAACTTTGACATGGACTTTAATTCCTTTAAAACACTTGAACAAAGGCGTAAAGAATCGCCATTGACTATAATCAACCAGACAGAGACCCTCTTCAGTAATTCCAGCGTCCTCTAGTGTCTCTAGTCTGGCTCCTAAATTGGCTCAAAATCCTATCCTACAACATATGGCGGTAACAGCCGGACTGGTACCTCCCTCTTCTATAAAGACTGGTCCTTCGGTTAGATTCTCTCCACAAAATTCACTAGACATAATTCCTTATGATCCTAGGCCAGTATACTTTCCAATTCCTTTAGTTCTAAAAGATGAGAACATTCGCATTACTATGCTTAATAGGCTTTACACCGATCCTTTCCCAAATCGTGCATCAATTCTTAGTTTTCAATTCCATCAACTCACTCACCCAGATATTGACTCGGTGAGATACCCGAATCCTCCTCAGCAAGACACTACTGTGATCATTGTACCCTCCCAAATTGTTAAAAATCTAGTGTGGAGTGCAAGACAGCTATTATATGCTAAAGGTATGTGCCTTGAAGATTTTTTTTACCACCTCCAACGAGCAACGAGCGTCCTCCTTAGAGTTTAACTCAATCAAGCTCAAATTCTAAAACCTTTACTGACCATAACGAAGCTCGTTGTTGTAGATGCATGAATGATACTCGACCTAGCAATAATCCCCCGCTTTCTAAATGGGATTGGATCAAAAGTGCTACGAAAGACAAGGTTCATATGGCTGCTCTTTAGGACAACTCTGTAGATTCTAACCACATTTTCTCCTTCGCATCCTGGAACATGAGTTTTCACGCACTTGCTTTTTACTAATTCCTCTAATTTAAATTCCTTTGATATAGTAGCTCTACAAGAGACCTGGATGTTGTCTGCACCAATATGGGTAAATCATCAGATCAAAGCTGTTTCAAGTCTCAAAACTTGCTAGAGGGCGCCTGACTGCAGATTTATTGGTTGCTATTCGCAACAATGCTCAGTTATCACTCTCTGCTTGGCCCTCCCCTGATCCTGGCATCCAAGTTGTTAAACTGTCCACCTCTTAACACATTTCATCCTCTGTTCCCAAGCAGTCTTTTAATAAATATCTATTGGAATCCGTCCTCCCCCACTGCTTCCCAGTTTACTGACAAAATTGAAAATATACTGAACCAAACTTTACTTGAATTCGACATTAAGACAATAATTGTAGGCGATTTCAATCTCACTGGTCTCTTTACCCACAAATCTATTTCTAACACAAGAGCTACGAAATGGCTGACCTTGATGAAGGTGAGAAAGCTTGTAATGTTGAATGGTTCTACTCCTGAAGACTTTCCCCCGAAACCCACCTGGTTTAGAAAACCAAGCAATTCTATTCTAGATTATGTCTATTTCTGTGGATGCAAACAAGTTAATAGCCTCCTTTTTGAGGTGTTATCCACCACTTCCAGTGACCAAAATATCCTCAGTCTCCTGGGTTCCCCATAGTGTGCAAAATCCTATGTATTTTAACCCTCATGTTGGTGTAAATATTGCCAGAAATCGTCTTAAATGGTTCCCAGGTCAAATCACTAAACTGCATCAGAGAATCATACAATCTGATCTAAATTCATCATCCTTGGAGCAAATCTTTTGCCACAATTGCATTTTGATGTTAAATCAAGAATGTGGGGGTTCAACGCGCCCAAGGTTTGTACATAAATATTCTCAAATCACAGCAATCGCTGTCCTTAAAAAGGAATTAAAATGTGCTTTGAAAACCTCTGCTGTCCAATTGAGCAAAAATCTATGGTCTCAATTAAAAACTAAATACAGAAACAAAATCAAACCGCTTCTTCTCCCAAACAAGAGAAAGCCGAACTCGTGCTGAAAGCCCTTGTCTCTAAGTCAGCAGGTGAAATATGGAAGGTGATTAATAACGTGCCTCACAATGTGAACAAATCTGTTCTTTTGAACCCCATTTCAGAGACTGTGGACTTCTCATTATCAAACACTTTTGCTAAAATCTGCTCGGCAACAAAGCAACCCTTTCTTAGAGCAGCCTGTTTTAACCAAACTTAAATTTGATAACCTGGATCTTTTGATTATAATAAAAAACTAAATGCCTCAATAACTCCAGGTCCTGATCAATTGACTAACACAATATTAAAAGCCAATCCAGAAAAATGAGCTGCCATCCTGGGAACAATTTTTATGAGAGTAATTGAAACAACCCAGATTTCGCAATCTTGGCAACAAGCTATAATCATTCCCATTTTTAAAAGGAGATAGATCTGACCCAAATAACTATAAACCTTTTAGCTCTACTAGACGTTCCTGGGAAAAGTTTTGTGAAACTGGTTTTACGTGACTTTACTAAATGACTAGTTGAAGATCAACTGATGGGCACAAACCAATTTGGATGCGTACCTGGCATTGGTACAGCATTAAATCTTTTAATTCTGTCCTTTATTAAACAAGCCATTTTATCTAAGCAACCTGTCTTTGTAGCTTTTATAGATTTTAAACAAGCTTTCGATTCTGTTTCGAGGCAGACTCTGTGGTGTTAACTTTTAAAAGCAAATTGTCCATTTGTACATTAGGTTTTTAATTTACCAATTTTATTCCAAGACTTCAATAAGAGTCAAACTAGCAACTAATGGTCTTTCGTCACAGCCAATTGAAACTGACTCCGGCCTTAAACAAGGTTGTCCGTTTACCTCCATTCTTTTTAATTTTTATATCGATGATATGCATCATGTTTTTAAGTCTGTTCGTTCGTTCTCGCCTAAGTTGGGAGAGCATGAAATACCTTATTTACTCTATGCTGATGATCTTATGTTATTGGACAGGACTCCCATTGGTCTTCAGAGAAAACTTACTGCCTTGTCTGATTACGCTGTAAAGAACGACTTAGTAATTAACACCTAAGTCCAATATTCTCATCTTTCAGTCCCAGCGCTACCTTTCAAATTACAAATTGAATTGGCAATTGGGCAAGACCTCCTTAACTCAAATTCAGGAATTTAAATACCTTAGCGTTAACAAACACCCACTCTTCAGATCAACCTTAGAAGTCTGAGCTTTCTGCTAGAATAAGGCTTTTAGCAATTCAAGGCAAAGCACTCCAGACAAATTATGGGAAATTTTCCATTTTGCCTGCTAGAATATTCTATCTTCAAAAAGTCGTACCAATAATCACATACAGAAGTCAAACTAAGACTAACCCCAAATCTGTGAGATGGGATATACTTGAGGGCATTTACCGGAAGCATATTCTCCCGGTTCCTACATGTACCCCTATTGCCCTAATTAGGTTTGAACTTGGACTTGTCTCTCCATGCTACTGTCTCCTGGCTAATGATGGCAACATATAGGAAATGTATGTCATTTGATCCAATTGCAAATTTATTTCCTATACTGAAAAAGATTTTAAAGACTCCAAACTATAAACCGATTCAAGAATGGAAAAAGAGTTGTCTCCAAATCCTTCAAGATGCGGATATTTCTATATCCTTACTACTTGAATTCCCTGACAAAGCCAAGTCCAAACTATGGCGACAAGATTGGATCAGTACTTATGAAAAAATTTACTTTTATCAAGCTGTAAAAAAAGGGCTCATTTCAGATACGTGCGTTGAATTTCCTACCACAATATCGAATGCAATTTCCAGATCGAAAATATGCAGATGCCTTTTTACGCTTTGGATTTAATCTGCTCCATACAAATGACATTCTAGCCTTGTATAACGATCTCCCTAACTCAGCTAGGTCTTGTGGTCATTGTAAACTTGTTGACTCAGTTGAAACCTTGAGACCTCTCTTGCTTGATTGTACAGAAATAGTGGATATGAGAACTCATTATCTATACAAACATTTTCGTCCCCTCACTCTGTTATCTAAAGATGATTTATGGTTTGCAATATTTAACACCTCCAAGACTTCACTAATCATTGACCTTGTGCAATTTCTGAGAGAACTGAACTTAAATGTATTTTAATAGCATATAGTTGCTACAGTGATAAGGATGCTTTAATCTTTTATTGATGTCTTAAATTCTGCATATCGTTATATTGTGTAGACCGAGTATCGAAATGAAGTCTTGTAGAATGACTAGCTAAAACAACCCTGTTTTTATATTTGTGTTAGTGTTTCTGCTGGATCAATTATTTAAAGGCATTTTGTCATCTTGCTATCTATATCAAACAAATGTTTGTAAAGGATAATGTACTAATTGAAAAAGTTATTAATTCAACTAAAACAATTTTTAAAATAAAAAAAGAAAATAGCCATGCCAACAGCCTACCCGGCTTATCTTCCCCCAGCGTGTTGTCTTTCTATGTATTTCTTGTAGTTTAAATTGCATAGTCTCTCCCAGTGTTCCCCCGCATTCTTGTTGCAATTGGCTCATAGCTTCAGCATTTTCCTGCGAGGTGCCCCCTTACTCATATATTCTTCTAATTTCCTTTGTTTTTTGCAGCTCTTTCATTATTCCCCCTTGGAGCCCTTTGGATTTTGATATTGCTGCCCCTCTCACCACTACCTTAAATGCCTTCACAAGGTGCTTTCCGATTCTACGCTGTCAGTGTTTTTTTCAAAATATTCTATGATCTCCTCTCTTGGGTCCTCTCTGAACCCTGTGTCCTTCAATGCTTCACCCCTAAGCCGCCAGGTTGGGATCTTGGCTCTGGGAGGCTGGTGTTGTCACGTTAAGATCAGGGGTGAGTGGTCCGATAAGAACCTTGCTTTATATTCCGAGCTCACTAACTCCCCGGTAAGTTCCAGGTTGGCAAACACGTAATCTAGTTGTGTATACAGGTTGTGTGGGGCGGAGTAGTGAGAGTAATGCCTATCCTCTGGGTGGTGTTGCCTCCATATATCTACTAACTGAAGATCGCCGAGCAGGGTTCTCGGAGGTTTGGCTGCCGGGGTAGGCCTGTCTAGTTTCCTATCTGACCTGTCCACTTTGGGGTCTAGCGTACAGTTGAAATCCCCTCCCCATATGACCGTGCCTCCTATGTACTGACTAACTTTGCCTTACAGGGTCTTGAAGTAGGCCACTGTATCCTGGTTTGGGGCATATGTATTGATAATACACAATGCTCTATTCTCCAGCATTCCACGTATCGCCACCATTCTCCCATCTGGGTCCGCTGTGGACTACATTAACTGAAAGGGCACATGTGGCGCGACCCAAGTGACCACCCCTCTTGCATAAGCCGAATACGTTGCTCCAACAGTGGTCCCCTTCCATTTCATCTCTATAGTCCTTTGTTTTTATCTTGTGAGGTGAGTTTCTTGCAATAAACTTGTCTGTTTTGCCTCCTGAGATATAACATGATCTTATTTCTCTTCAGATAGCTGTTGAGTGCCCTGACATTCCAGGTTATTATCTTGAGGTCTCCCATCTCTTAGCCATGCCCTGTCCCGCCCCTGTCCTCCCTTGTCCACTGTAGAAGGCGCTTCAGCGCTTGGGTGTAAGCTTGTGCCCCAAAAAAAACACCATTACAAACGCTCCAACTTTCCCCTTCCCGTAATCCCCAACTGATGCCCAGCTCCATCCCTGGATCTCAGGCTATCCCTCATCTTGCTCCTTTCTTGGCTACTGTCGATACTAGGTGCACAGCTGAGGGGGGGGGGGGGGATTGGGTCGGGGTTCCTCCGTATGTGGCGGTCTGCTGCCTTATTTCCACTGGCCTGCTGGTCCGTGCTGCCTTTTGAAGCATCCCATCACCTCTACTCATGTGCTATTTTGTTTGGGCGGGCCGGTATTTCAGTGAGATACCCTTGTATCCAAGTTCTCCTTGTCACCACATCCTGTGATTCACTGTCTTTATGTATTACAGGCCATTCCATGTGCGCTTTCAGTCTGGGTCAATACAGGGTCCTTCTACATGGCCTTGTAACCAACGCCTCTCCCTCTGCCAGCCATAGTTTGCCTTATTGTGTTTGTGGTTTGCTACTTATGTGGCAGACCCCCTCCGGTCACCATTCACATTCCCACCGTTTTAAGCCTCCAGGAAAGCCCCACACCTCCAACTTTGCACATTGATTGCGGCCCTTGAGTCTTATGGGCGGTTTCACGCAGTGTCTCCCCCCCCCCCCCCCACCCCCCCCCCCCCCATGTCCACAGTGCCGTCCGACCTTCTGCCACCACCTCGCAGGGGGTTCTCCGTCCGGATCCAATGTCACCGTCCACTTGCTGGAGCCCCTCTAACGTGTGGGGCTCCGGTCTTGCACTGCTTCTCAAGTTCTCACTGCAAGGGGGTGTGCCGTAGCCTCTCCTGTTGTAGGCTGCACTCCACAGTATATTTAAGGCACAAACACTGGTCCCCTCGGTTTTCTAAGCAGTGCCCAATTGTTTTCTCTGTCCTCTGGACACCTCCCGCAGGCTCCACCATACCATCCTGGTGTTGCAGGCACAGCCATTGTCGCCAGTCGTGCAGTCTCTGACTACTAGATCCCCTGTTGTCCGTGTGGGCCTTTAAATTGAGCTCCCACTTTAAACAGGACTATTCAATGATTATTAATTTGCAATGCGCTGCCCCATCGGCCGTCGTGCAGCACTCTTTGTCTGCCAGCTTCTGCTGACGATAGGTGCTCTTTTATGGGCTGGCTGCCGTGAGGATCAAGGGCTTGCCTGCTGCATTAACATAGCCGCGAGCAGGCTTCAAAGGGTGCCACTCGCAGCACTCGTCCGTGTCTGTCAATGTGGGGCGGACCGCACCGACAGCCTCATGTTTGTTATTTTATTTCACGTACCGCGGCCGGACTCTGGAGCGAACCGCCTGCTGCTCGGCTCTGTCCTTGCTTGCAATAGGGCTGTAGCGCAGCGGTGGGCGCAATATGGAATGTGTAGGGTTCGGATCCACAAGCTTCACCAATCCACTTCCAACCGCTGCTTGCTCACCCAGCAGCGCTCTCTCGCTACCTTCTGGCAGCCGTTGCCGTGATGTTTCAATAATGTTGCACGTCGGAACCTCCACCTCCTCTTGGTCCCGGGGCTCCTTCAATACGCATCCCCGCAACAACGTGTCCTTTATGTGCGTCCGTTCTCAGCCTCCACTGCTGCAACGTGTGGCTTCTTTTTCGCTGTTGACCATTACAGCCCTTCCCTTTGTCCGGCGGCGCCGGCCATCTTGGTTCTTTGTCCCGTTGCCGAGCACAATCGTGCTGTTTGCTCGCAACTATATATCCCCAGCACATCCAGCCTCCATCTCGCTCCAGTACGTGCGCTGGCTGTTCATGCCTGAAGCCTTCCTTTTATAGGCACTGAAAGTCAGCTTTTGCTCTGTATGTCCCATGATCATCACCGATCAGCGGGAGCACTGCAGAAGGCACGTCCTGTTACATTGCCTCTTAGGCACGCCCCTCAATGCAATCAATCTTTCTCTGACATTTTCTCAATTTTGCTGAATCCATTAAATGACTGAAGCATGCTTCACAACCCCAGTTGGCACAGTTCCGTCTGATGCAAAGCAAAAATCACTATCAAGAACTTCTGAAACAACAACCAGCAGCGCAACTAGGCGACCAGAGGACGAGCACTACTTTCTCCAAGGTAAATGATATTCCAGAGCAAACTGAAGCAAGACTTGCTGAAATGAGGGTAAAGGGTATATCCTCCAGGGCACATGAGACACCACTCGATCAGGACACTGGCAACGTTGGGTACTCCAGCTAGTTCGATATAAGGTGAGCCCTTTCCCAGGCAAAGAGGTGGTATGTGTTTGTGGCTGAATGTGGATGTTAGGGCTGTTTGGTCCCAGTCCACATTCTGCTCATAGTGTGAGCTGCTGGGCAGATGCAGTGGCTGGAGGCTGTACATGATTGGGCAGCCCCTGCCAGTTTGAATGATGTAAATCCTTACTATTGGTGGGCTCTGTGGTGGCTCTAGCTCACATTTTGAAAAAAAGGAGCACTTCTGCATTGTTCAGAATGTTGTTGGAGCCAAGCCACCTTCGAAGGGGAGCATCCCACTGAAGATCTGTGGAACATAGTTGCATCCAACCAGCGTTTTTCCCAGCAACTGTCTGGCGAAGCCCTGTTCCTTTGTCTGATCTCCTTAATGCCTTCATTGGTGCATCTATACCTTGACCGGTGGGAACGACGAGTCTCGAAATTCTGCCCTTGGAAGTCTTTGGAATTGTCCTGGGACCACTCTGTGAACTGACCAGCTCCTGCCTGGGCTACGTCATTGTATTGGTCGCTGTCCTCTGTCCACACTTGGGACTGTGCAGACCATTGACTTGTGAGACAAGAGTCCTTCCCTTGCAGTTGCAGCGCTCCAGCATGATCAGGCCACACAGGACCTACTCCTTTGTCTCAGCCACAAGGAATGTTTTATGCCACCTGATAGCATTGTTCATCGCTGTCTCCCACCTGCATTATGTCCTGGGGTGCCCTGAGATCATTTGTATCTTGGTTGTTTTCCTCTGGGCCATCCAGCTATCCAGTCTCGGGAACCGTCTTTCTAGAGTGTGTAACCGCTGACTAGACGACCCAAATCCTTATGCAGAAAGTGACCTCTTCACTAGTGACCTCTAGACCCACTCCAACTGAACCAAGGTACAAAGGAAGTGGGCCGAGTAGATTTGAAAGCCTCAGAAGTGATTTCTGATGGAATCTGTGAACAGGGGGTGAGGTTACATACCGGTTTGTCGCCAATAGTATTCTGATAGTCCCACAGATTCATACAATGAAATTTGAGTGAATGTCATTGCATAGAAAAGGCCATGGCTTAGTCAGGTGTTGAATCCGCTCTGTTAAAGAGGTCGCCTGTAATCGTAAACAGTCTGATCTTGCTGTCCGGTCCATCAACTGGTCACAATGGACTATCGTTCTCTCTTCAAGGCAGACGTCTCAAGGTTTTAAAGCAATAATTGCATCTATGCCCTGCAGAATACCTGCATGATGTTGGATTTACTCAGATTAAGAAAGAGGGTCTTTGGACATTGAGGCCATCCAATAGGAAACATTTGATCATTACGTCCCCTGGTTTGCAGAAGTATCTGAGCTGGGCACAGCATCCGTCTCAACGCATCCTTGTTTCCAGGGCCCATTTTAACTCTATTCAATTAAGAGCTGTGGTTGTGGCTTGACTCAAGAGCGATGTGGATCATTCAGTTTTGCTTTGTAGGGTGTCAAAGTAGGACTTGGCACATTTTTTTTTTTTTCTATTCTCCTTGCCTTTTCAGTAATCAGAGAATATACTTTGAGACCTATATTGCTGGGTCTGGTGAAACCTATATTGCTGGGTCTGGGTTTTCAACGTTATGAGCCAGCATTGTATTCTCTACTGTGGGCGGATTATGTACAAGTGGTTTGTGCTGTACTGATTTTTTTTTCTTTTAAAGTGTTTTGTCTTTGAGAGAATTTCTATTAATGTCTGGTAGATTTTGATTTCTGTGCTTTTGTTCCCAAAGGTTATTATGGTTGATGGGCTTAACCACAACTATTTAAATTTTTTGTAACATTGTGGATTGTTTTGTTTTTATGGTATGCTTTGTTTTTACCGAAATGAGCAATGATAATGAAACTGGTGAGTGGCTTAAGTGATCATCTTTTCATCTATACAACATTTTTGCCCCATTAAAACCTAGTAAAATGTAGCCCTATCATTTCACTCTACACCAAGCCTCTGTTCCACATGGAAGGTATGCTGTTAGTTTGCTAGAGGAACCTTGTAACAGTGAAGTGGGACCTATTGTTTATTAGCAGTTAATATTGTCTGATTGGCCAATTGGTTTTGTTGTGATGGTTCAAGCAGTGTGATGATGGGAGTGTTCACTGAATGGTAGTCTGTTTGGCTAGAGGCAATTGCTATGCCCCTGTTTGCCCTCTGGGCAAAAACTGGGCCCTTACAAAAACCCAACTGCCACTGTTTTGAGTTTGGGGATGGGGGCGTAAAAACGACACTACTGCAGTTTTACACTTCCACAGGGGTGATCGCGATATTATGTTAAGCTGGGAAGCAAATGTAAATGTGTTAGCTACATACTGGTAACCATTGCTCTGTGTGGGGTGAAATACAAGGGATAGGTCGGTTTTGGGATGACTTGTAACTTATCATAGCTAAATGGAGGAGCACAAATACAGGGATAATACCCCACCACCTTCCAAAATATTATCGAAGATCTGCACATTCTGTGAAAGGTGACGTGGAGATTAAAACATTAATACAGCACATGCAAACACTGGCTGCATTTGAAGGTCCTTCTAGCTTTGTCACAGCTTTTACAGCTCCTTCCCACCCACCGACCAAAGGCATCCACAGATTAAATTGTACATTTTGTAACATGCAGTCAAGCGAACGCTGAAAGATGCATAGATTAGCTTTAGCCTCTGCATTGTGTAGCTTGGAGTGTATATAACACAGGACTACACCAGATTTAAACCAAACCCAAACTTGCGATTTGCGTGTCTAAACCCACTAGCTGGATACAGTGTGACCCTGCAGCCTTCGTTCCCTACCCTTGACAACTGTCAGGAAACTAAGAATTGTGATGAAACCACAGGTAAAGGTCATCGTAAGGCATTCCCTCTTCCAGCTTTGAATGATCAATGCATTATGCCCGTCCTGACATTCATGTGCAGGACCCATGATTTTTATTGCACTTGTACTTTCAAGACTTAGACTGCTGTGATGAAGCTCCCTGCACTTGTCCAAGGGCAGTCGCAACATGACCCTCTAAACTCCAATTGGGTCCCCTTTGGATTCCCAAGAGCGCTAGGACCAAAGGAAGTCGACGAGTGATCCTTGGAGGGATCCTGAATCCCTCTCCAACCAGAGCCAAAGACCTTACTTAAGTAAGGCACAGGTGGGCAAGCTTTCACCACCAACATGATTGAAACCATCCTCCGTGTGGGCTACAGAGGCTCAGCGCGTACAAAATTGCAATCAAACAACGTAAAGCTATCTTGGGTTGTATCTGAGAGGGAATGGGGGCGGGGGTGGCAAACTTGAGCCCATTCTTCCACTCTGGCTCATGCCGCAGGAGTAACGAAATTCCGATTTCCAAGGGGTGAGGGGATTATGAATACATCCCTGCTTCCCAAGCCTACCAGATGGCTTTGAGACCTTAAATTCACACGCAGGGAATACACCGGTGCCCAAACTGATGCTGGCAATGACATCTGACTTGCAGGGAGGCCTAACGCATGCCAAAAGCAACCCTGTAGAAACCAAATTGTTGCAGGACATAATGTAAGCTTGGACCAGCACCAGTGTAACCCACCTGACACCAAGCATGTGTCCCAGTCGGAGGACTGCAGCAGCTACGCATGTGCAAGCCATTACACCAAGCCCCACCCAAAGGGAGAACAGAACTGGCTTTAAAAATTAGACAAAGCAGGCGGTTGGTGTCATCCTATTGGGAGAGCTAGCATGAGCAGAGTGGCAGACCCAGCAGATCTCAAGTAAGTAGTGCATGACTTCTGAGATGAGGAAGGAGTCATCACTGATGTGTGGTAAGGAGGTATAAGACCAGTTGCGATCAGGGACATATGCTTTGGGATGGAGTGGTTTTGGAGGCAGTGAGTAACAGTAGTGACAAGCAGCAAGGAGAGCCAGGCTTATTGGAGACTGGGTGTGGGAGCAGAGGAAGAGGGTTGCCATCTTGTAGGGAAAAGTGACGGATACCACTAGGAAGGAGAATGGGAGAGAGATTGGGCATGACAATACCTGGAACAGGAAGGATGGAGAAGTATGTGATGAGATAACAACTTGTTGGAAAGGCAAGATATTTTTGGAGCGGCAGGTGGGAGATACCATCTTGGAGGAAGAGGGTATTCATTTAGAGCAGGAAGAGAGATATCACCTTGAGGAGTACGGATGCAGATATCATGCTGAAAATGTGTTTTGGGGAGGAGAGTTGAGCGACAAGGAGGAGGTGATTGCTGTGAAGTGGAGACAGAAGCTGGCTCAGATGGGTTTTGTATTAAGAAGAGATACCGGGGGGAGGGTGGACGCTTGAGAGCACAAGCAAGCTGGCTGCGGGTCCCTGAAGCTGTGTGGGCCCGCCGTTGCATTATGTAAATGTCCTTCTCCATCCCCCGGAGTGTGGCAGAAAATGCAGCCACATAAAGCAAAACTGTTTTGGCACGGCTCCTAATAATTCCAGCCATCTTCAAGGTTGGTAAGATGCAGCCCGACTACGCAGCCGACGGGGGGCCTACAGCAAGCGCGGCCCAGGCATTAATGGCGCAGCGGGAACAGTCCCGCCTTTGCATATGGGCCAGCTGAGATCGAAGGGCTGAAGAACTGCACCAGGTCTACCCCGCCGCTCCGGTACACCACCAGGCCCCGAGCAGAGGGTCGGTGACACTGTCCCCGATCCGCCGACTAAGAAGTGGGGCGCTCGGCACAGGGAGAACCGAGCCGGAGAGACACCCAGCGTGGCAGATTCCCCCCCCCCCCCACTGACTGTCAACAATACCCGGACGGACCCCCTCCGGATCAACGCACTGCATCCGCACCAGCTGTGGAACCCGTAGATAAATTGCTTTGGACCGGCAACGGCACAGGACATGCAGAGTGACCCCTAAAGGAGGTGAGTAATGGCAATGTGGGACGGACATTGAGCAGTGGGTGACATGGGCAGACCCAGGCCTGTATGAGGGGACCCCCTTCCCGCTCAAAATGGAGGCATATCGCGCTCCAAGAGCCGGCAGACTTTAAGCCAGACTAGTCCCGGGCGCACCAGCGCCGTTGCACAGTCAGAGCCTTAGTTTGAGGCATTTTGCCCCTCTCACCTGCCAAGCGCCAGGCCCTTAGAAGAACCGTGGGGCACCCTGCCATCCTGCTGCCCATGCATATGCATGGCAAATTCGCCAGAAGTGCTGGTGGCATTTGAATTTCCCGCCGAGGAGACAGACTGCAGGCCCTGACGTCGCCTCAGTGACACCAAGGGGTCCCGTACACAGCCATTGCAGCCTGCTGATCTGCGGGTCAGACACCGCAGCCCCTCCAGGCCCCTAAAGTGAATATTCCGGGCTGTGGGCCTAACAGAAAGCAGGTGCGCCAGACCCATCCCCCCCATTACAGCCCTGAGCTCAATCCTGCGGCGCAGTACGCACCAGACATGAGGAGAGGAGCGGCAGTGGCAGTGGCCTTGATCGGTCTGCTGGCCCCATCCAGCCACTGGGGTCACCCCCCCCCCCCCATGCCAACATACATCAAAGCTCCTAGCCGAGAGGCAATCTCGGCGTGACCAGATCTGCAATCACAGGGGTATCCTACCCGGGTCGCACACCACCCGAGGTGGGCTTTACCATCGCCTGACAGGCTCCTCCTGGACAACTGACCCTGAGTGCAACACCCACCCGTCCCGCTACCCACCATCTGCACGACCACAAGAGAAACCATAGCATCATGGAAGCGCACAGGCACCTGCCTTTGCACTGAAGATTCGGGAGAGATTGTCACCTAAGGTGCAGAAGGAGCAGCAGGCACAAGGGTCTCTTCCCGCCCGATTACCCTTGGAACTGTGTAGGTGATATACCCGCAGCAGGAAACGCACGCAGCAGAATGAAAAGGGACCTTCTGCGCCGACTTACTGCAGCGATTTCCACCCCTCCCCCACCCCCCCGCCTGCAGCTGGGAGCCCAGCCTTACTTCGCTACACCCTGAGCTCCTGGGCCGTAAGGCAAACCTAAAGTGGTCAGGTCTACTGCCACGCAAGGGCCACCCACTGAACTGGTGTCTACGGGGGTGGTCTCCCCTACAGCTTGGCCGACCCTTGCCTGAAAGGCTGGCCCTTAGAACAACACCCACTAACACGTCTGGCTTCCGGGGATGACTCCCCACAAGTGTCTAGAGCGCCACTGGATATCGCAGGCCCAAACCACTGGGCTAGAAGCCACAAAGGGTCCATTATCCAGCCCACGTTCAAGACAGAAAAACCAGAGGTCGGATCACCTTCGATCGGCACCACTCCTGAAATCTCGCCAGACAAACGCCCATCGAGGTGTTGGACACGCATACCATCGATAAGCGGTGTTGCATGGGGGGGGCTATGCAAAAAAGGGCTGTAGATAATCAGTCAAGTTAACAAGGAGACAGTCGCTGCGGCACCCACACCTAGATCTCCACCAGACGCAAGATGACCATGAACGTCCCAGCGCAACTTCAAACTATCCTAGCTGAAATTAAACTCATTGGCCAGCGCACTCGGGAGACTAATACCACTGTACAAGATATAAAGCGTGACCTTCAGGACATGCAGGGCGAGACTCACCATTCAGGCTGAAAGAACGACCAACAATGAGCAACGAACCCGCTCCCTCGAAGAAAACCAGGATTTGACGGCCACCGAGCTGGACGGAGTCAAGGAGGTCTAGTGCCTCTGCGCAGAGATGGAAGACCAAGAATATGGGTCCAGACGAAATAATCTCAGCATGATCAGCCTCCAGGAGAATGCTGAAGGGCCAGACCTGTAATCTTTTATGTACAATTTCCTACAAGACGTACTTCACATCGAAAACCCCAGGGCACTAACAATAGAATCCATTGTGCACCTATCCCTAAACCTGCGGCTGGTGAACGCCTGAGGCCGATTACACTCCGACTCCTGAACTTCCAACACTCCCCTTTTCCATGAACTCTGCTTGGACGATCCCCTCATCCTCCACATCAATGCCAACTGAATCCGGTGGGCACTACCTGGCCCGATCTTCGCTCCAAGCACTGACAACGTTGTTCACACAGCCCGTATCAGGCATCCTGTATGATCTACAAGACCATGGGCCTCAGCAGGACTGGTTTTCGTCATGCATGGCATCGAATGCGGACTTGGCAGCTCGCACTCGTAGACACCATGCACAGGCTTTACGGCCTAGTATTGGATGTGGCCATCCACACCCAATGTTGCAAGAGAGAAGTTTCTCTCTGAGGTTTTTAGTTAATGTTCAATGTTTAGATTACTTTTCTGGCCCGATAATCAAGGTTGACTTTCAGGCAACACTGTTGTGCAATCACACTGCATTATGCCACCGGGGACACATGCAGGGTCCGGTCCCTCTGCCGGGGATGATGGGGAAGGGCCTATCGAGACAGGTAGATGGCTAAGTTTACACTAATAACCCTGAATGTGCAGGGGCTGGGTCACCTCATTAAGTGCAGGTGCGCCCTTAACGATCTGAGGGAACTCCAGGGGGACAATCATTATTCATGAAAGGGACTAGGGGAAGGGGGGGGTCGGTGAACACATGCTGCAGGAAGGACTCGAAGGCCGCACATTGTGGGAAGGGAAGCAAAGAAACCTTCCAGATGCTGTTATGTTTGCATTTACAGGAAGGGCAAACAGAGGAACATTCCCAAGTCTGAGTAATGTGTGCTCAAAGCAAGATCTAGGGCTCGCGTGCAGACAGTCATCGGTTTAGGATGAACAAAATGCTATAATGTGAACAAAGTTTCAGTCTTGCTGAAGCAAACTAACATGGCAGCTTCAGGAGAAATTATTTCTGTATTTACAAACAACCCTTTTGCGCCAGCAAGACTATATCAATAATAAACTTGGTGAGCCTAGTATCTATTCATTCTTCAAGTGTTTTACGGCTATGTGAACTGCCGATAGACAGATTCCTTCTTAAATTGCCCAAAACTAGACCTGCATTGCCTCCCTGCACAGTGGCAGAAACCGAGGTTTTCTTAGGTGTCGGTACTTCTACAGGTGCTGTTCTTCTGATAGGTACTGGACAGAGCCCAACTGCGGCTCTCTGCTGGTTTATCTGCTCATCATACGTCGCATATTTCGGCGTGAATTTTCCACTCATTTTATTTCCATTGTCAGAAACCTCCATTTTTTGCAAACCTTCTATTGCCTCCTCCAATGTTATCATCTCATTGGTTGCCATAGCATTAGTGGGTTTAGGTGCCAGTGCCCCCATCATTTTCTTGCAACAATCTCCTATGACAGATACACATAAGGGAAAACACTGAATGCAACAGCAGCAAGCAGCTAATAATCCTCCAAGACAAGAAGAGGGGTAAGAAGCCTTCAGCCCCAATTCTGTAATAGTTCCCAGAACCAGGACTTCCCATCTCCGGACCCAAATTTAGAATGTATTTGAGCTGCCATTTTATGCGTTTCATCGATCCCTTTAAAGATGTTGATGCTATAATCAGGTTGAAGGTGCAACAGGATGTGCCAATAACTTTACAAGCTCCTCCTACCTCGGCCAGCATAATATCCAATACCAGACGATTTTGTAATGCGACCATTCAAACTGCCTGTATTCATTTAGTAATGTTGGTGAGTATTTTGGTGGTCACATTGCGTTTTTTCCACTAATCTAGCCAGATGTCTAATGCTTCGGGAATTCCTAATTATTCCCATCGGCATCACTATACCCTTTAAGACACCACCTTGGACGAATGTTTTGATTTTTTAATCATCAAAAAACCCTTTTCCTTCACCCGTAATTACCCATATTCATTTTATTCTCCTTGTTCCTCTTCTCCAGTTCACTGCCTCCAATGGTTTATAATACAAGCCTAACCATATATAACCAATGGTACACCTACCTTTCCAGTAGCGGGGCAACCAGAGAAAGGCTTCCTTTCCACAAATAAACCGTCTCCTTTGGAGTAATGAAGGGTGATGGTGCCACATTCATATCTAGTGTAATCTTACAGTTGTGTCGACCCATAAAAATGGCTTTGTCATGCGTTTTGTTTCGTTGATAACAAAAGGGGGCCTTTCAAACTATATTATGTACAGGAATTGGGAGGGATACCTTTTCGTCCCTTTGTCGTTATGTAAGAAGTGGTTTTATGGGAAAGAAGTAGATTTTATTAGATACCGGGTTGCGTTTGGTGTTAGGGTGATGTTATTGAGGGAAGGAAGATGAATCTCGCTGGGGCACACCTGTATCATTCGTAGCGGGAGTTGCATACCATTCGGGTCCACTTTCATGGCTATGGGGCGTATACGTGCATATGTAACAGTTGGTCTCATTTAATATTTGGTTAGTATCATTCATCCATGTCAGGATGCTATTCCTGGGGTGCTTCTTCCGATACTCCTGATCTATATGGGGAATAGTTCTGGTGCTGGGGGCTGCATTGTGATGGGTAACAGGTTACGAGCAACATAAATATCATGCTGTTCAAGGTACCAAAAAGAATATAACGACCCCACTGCTATAAAATCACAAACTATGGATATGAGTTTCTCTTTTGGTGTTCATCCATACCTATCAACTCGTGGATGCCTTTGTCCTGCATCCTCATTCCTCTCTCTCTCTCTGGTTAACGTTATCCATTGTAACAACCTACTTGGTTCCCTTGCGCAGGGCTGATCCCAGATGGAGTTCCGGAACTTGGCTGTCAAATGCCACATGTTACGTACAGTATATATTTCCACAAGACGTTAACAATCCCTAATGATTACCCTAACGGTGCCGTCAGTTGTCACCGCTTCCGTATCCAAGTTTTCTGGCCAGTGACCTTCACCGCTGTCTGTGTTGCCAATAAAACCAGGTAAGGCCCTTTCCATTGGGCCTGCAGGCAGTTGGTCCGATCAAAGCACTTGACAAGCACATACTCGCCTGGTTTGATGGAGTGGCCCTCTCCTTCTAGGGCCGATGATGATGGATAATGGACAGTTTGTGTGAGTTCAGCACAGTATTCTCAACAATGGCTGCTCAATATCACCAATAGCTTTGGGATGGACCATGCACCTGGAGGTCGGCCCATCACTATCTCAAATGGGGACACTGTGTGTCCCCTTTGGAGTGGTTTGCATGCTGAGCAATGCCAGAGGAAGTGCATCTGGACACTTTAGATTTGTGGAGGCACAGATCTTGGCTAACTATTCTTCACCACGGAGTTCGCACATACAATAATCCCAGCTGACTTGGGGTGATAAACTGAGTGGAATCGCTGATCAATCCCTAGGGCAGTACAGACGTATCCGACAACCTGGCCAGTAAAGTGTACTCCGTTGTCAGAATAAAGAAGACTGGGCACCGTATACTGAGGTACCCAATGTTTCAAAATGCATTTTGCTGTGGAAATGGCAGGGTTGTCTCTCGGGGGGGGGGGGGGGGGGGGGGGGTAGGCATCTGTCCAGCCAGAAAACCTACACCTCATCACAAGACAATATTTCAATTTGGCAGCTGGTTCCATTTGTATAAAGTCCATATACACTACCTCAAATGGTTGCGTAGGGAGCATGCTATGACCTGCCGGCACCTTTATCGATTTACCCACATTATGCTGGAGGCAGATGGCGCACTATGCTGCCCACCTTCTGCAGTATGACCCAATTTTCCGGTTCTTTCATACTTTGCTCAGAATGTCCTCCGTTGCACTTGCATTAACATGAGCATTCCCATGGGCCAAGTCTGCTACCATGGGCAAATAACTGTCAGGGAGCAGCGACCTCATTTGAATTCTATCCAACCACACACCCTTGGATGTTAGTTCATTGTTACTGTCCTTAGTCCATGCTTTTAATTTCACAATCTGCTGCTTCTCTTTGAATGTCTCTTACTACTTCTTCAATGTCTCTTCCTAGTTCACCATCCCCTTTCCCTTCCACATCCATCTGTATCCTGTTGCATTCTGGAAGGGGCAATTTACAGTGTTCTGCACCATATTTAGCCACCTGGTCTGCCAAATCATTTCCCTGACCCACAAAATCTACCATCTTTCTGTGGGTGGAGCATTTCACTATAGCCACCTGCGCAGGGTCAGCCAATGCTGCTAATAATTTGCTTATCAAATTACCATGTTTTATTTTGGTACCATGTGAGGTGAGAAACACTTTCTGTCCATAGCAGGCCAAAATTAAAGGCCACACCATGTGCAGAGGCTGAATCTGTTACAGCTAAGTCCTTGCTTAGTTCCAGAGCCTTTGTCAATGACCTTAATTCTGCAGCTTGTGCTGATAACTCAGGTATGCGCTCCATATGGAAAAATTCATTTTCAGTTGTTACCGCATACCCAGCCACTGTTTCCCCACTTTCCAATTTGTAACATGAGCCATCACAAAATAGAATCCCATCCCCTCCTTCCAAGGTAAGGTCACTCGGGTCGACCCTACCTTGGGTCTGTTCATCAGTGCGTATTAAACAATCATGCATGTCCTGGTCTCCCTCCTCACTTGGTAAAGGTAAAAGGGAAGCTGGGTTTAAAGTATTGCATCTCATAATAGTCACATTTGGTGCAAACATTGTCAGTTCGTATTGGGTTAGGCGGGCTGCCGTTAGATGCTGAGTCGGAGTTCTATTGAGCAACACATCCACAGCATGAGGTACTCATACAGTTATGGCAGTTCCCAACACTAAACCAGCACTTTGTTTAAGAGCTACCGCTGCTGCAGCAACTGATCTCATAGATGGGGTCAATGCAGCTGCCACACTATCCAAGTTGCCAGAAAAATGAGCATAAGGCATTTGCCTTCCATTGTGTTCCTGTGTTAATACAGATAGGGCACAACCTTTTTGTTCATGTACAAAAAGGGTAAATGGCTTGCCGTAATTGGGTGTCCCGAGCCCCGGGGCACTACACAAGGCACTTTTTAGGGTGTTGCAGGCCTCTCTAGTTTCTTGTGTGCAAATAAAGGGTATCTGATCTTTTTCTGTTTTTAGACATTGTAGCAGGGGCTTAGCCAGCAGTGAGAACTCAGGGACCCAATGACGGCAATATGAGGTAAAACCTAACGGGCGTCTCAATTATTTAAAGGTACTAGGATAGTCCATTTCTTGGATTGCCCATACCCTTTCAGGTGAACATGATCGACCCTCTGCCGTGAGGACATATCCTAAATAATCAACTCTTGGCTGTACATATTGCGTTTTCTTAAGTGATACTTTGTGACCATGCTATGCCAAATGTTGTAACACAATCAAGGTACCTTCCTTACAACTCAATTCCGTATCTCCGCAAATAAGGATGTCATCCACATATTGGATGAGCATTACTCCAGGGGGCAACACAATCTCTTCCAGTTGTTTTAGCGCTTGACTAAAAATGGCCGGGCTCTCTGTGTAACCTTGGGGTGCTTGGCAAAACCTGTATTGCTGCTGTGCTAATACAAAGGAGAAAAGGTGTCTGGATTCTTCAGCTATGAGTATGGAGAAAAAGGCGTTCTTCAAATCTACTATACTAAAATAGGTGGCTGTAGGGGGGAACCATAGTGAGAATACTGGTCACACTGGGGACCACTGGATATCTGGGATCCACAACTTTGTTAATCTGTCTGAGGTGAATTATAAACCTGTACGGGGTCACTTAATCTCCTTTTTTATGAACAGGTAGTAACGGAGAGTTACATGGGCTGTCATCGCGCTCTTCAACAACCCCAAGCCGTATTAAGTCTGTTACAATCCTGACTAATGCTGCTTCCCCTTCTGGTGATATTCTATATTGCAGGGTCCGGGGCAGAGGGACCCCATGTTTCACCTTTATCACAACCGGGGGGGGGGGGATGTGCAGAACGCCCACATTACTGCCAGCAGCCCAAAGCTTTGCGAGCAATACCTGTAACTCTGGTGGCAATGGCTCAGCCAGATAACCTCCAATTTTGGATTTACATATAGTCATGCTAACACCTGTTGGTGAACAATAAATAGTTGCATTGAAGGCTTTTAAAGGGTCCAACCCAAGGAGATTCTCGGGACATCTGTTGGTGAGTAATCATTTGTCAATTTCCCTTCACATATAGATGTCTCAATTTTCTGGGACACCGGAGTACATATGGGCTCCCCACCAAACCCTACAGAAACCTTGAACTGAGGGGACAGTCTTGACATCAACCGAGCTGTTACCTGCTCCGGTATCAATCAAGCATTTGACGGTGGGGTGCTGTCCTATTTGCAATTTAACATAAGGTCCTTTCTGGTCTATAGGAACAGACACCGCCTCCTCAGGTTCACTAGGGGTGTTTCATCTCATTGCTGCTGTATTATCAAAAAACATCATTCCACTCAATTCATCTTCCATAAACCCATTGCCATTCACTCCAACCATTTGTCGCGGCGCTAGCTAAAAACACATTACCTGCCGGGTTGTTGAATCTCCAGCTCCCTTGAGGTGGCCCTGCAATGGCTCCTCCGCGCCCCCTACCTCTTCCTCCTGACTGCTGACCATTCCGCGCCATTAGCACAGGGCAGTTATTCTTCCAATGTCCTGTCTGTCTACAAAATGAGCACTGGTCCAGCCTGGGTGGTGTCCATTGCTGGGTGCCCCCTGTAGCATTCCTCATCTGGGGCCTCTGGTCCTTGGGTTTAGTATGTGGTGCCTGTATTAACTGTTGCATCAATACCTTATTTTAAGGTTCTTTTCAGTTTGTTTCTTTCCCTCCACCTCTTCTGCTTCCTGTTGTTCATAGTATTTTGCCATTTCCAGAATTTGGTGGGGCGTACAAGCCTGCTTTGTACTGTATCCCAACTTCAAGGGGCCTTTAATCCCTTTCCTTAACCCTTTCACAAGCCCCATAGTGAAATATCTCTGGCCTGTAGGGTTACTGGTTGTCTGCCCACTGTGTGCTTGAAAGGCTCCTTCGAATCCCAGAAAATATTCCCCCACTCCTTCACTGGGCCCCTGTACTATAGCATCTAATTTTTCAACATTTACATCTGTCTCAGGTAAGACTATGGTAAGGGCTTTCAAAATGCGCATACCTAGGTCTTTATATCTTTGGGGAGAGGTTGGGTTGGGAGGCGGGCCTCGCTGCCTGCCTGCAATGTAGTCCAATTTAGAGTGTGATTGTCATGATTTCTGGCCCTAAAAGGGTCCCAAATTTCACTAGGTGTTACCATTGCCATAACAATGTCCACATCTTCAAATGTTTAAAGTCCCTGCTTTAAATAAGGTTTTTAATTCTTTATAAAACCCTGCTGCATTTGTTCTTAGGTGAGGGGTGCTTTTGGCAATACTAATTAACTCGGATCGGGTCAGGTGAACGTATACATAGGTTTTGGTGGGTACTGGTTCATCTTTGTCATCATTTACCATTACCGGAGCACATTCTCGTAGGGGCATGGCATTAGTTTCTGGAATCATAGCCTCCCCCAAGTTCTGGAATAGCTTACATATTCTCTTTTTCTTTCTTTCCCAATCTTGACCTTTCTTCTTTATCTCCGTATCACATTCTCGTGCTGTTCTGGTAGAATCAGAATGTGATGTGACAAGGGGATCTGTAGATGTTTTAAACTCATCAGCCACCTGACCTGTACCGCCCCATCTTGGCTCTTGTATATTGCCATCCAACCGCTCGATGTCTTTTTTTTTTTTTTTCCTTTCCTTATCCATCACTTTTGTTCCCCTTTTTCCCTGGCCTTGTCCAACAGCTCCTTCCTTCTCTGGTCCATTTGTTCCCCCTCTTGTTCTTCATATTTATTTCTCAATTTCTCTACCCTTATGTGGATCTGTGTATATTGATCCCATAAATGTAGTCGATTGGTCTCGGTACTGAGGCGCTCATAAAGATCTGTCAATGGATGAGGCCATTTATATGGGGCCTCCTTCAGCCATTGGTTAACTAAACCCCCATGCAATCCCATCACCTGCCTAAATTCTCCTTTTGTGTATGCCTTGATTTCTGCCAATAACTCTGGGTCATCACCTTTTTTGTCAAAAATATGTTGTGCTATTCGCTGTAATTCCTGCAATTTCTGTGGGGCCAATCTCTCGTTCCTACTTATTTGTATTTCCCGCTCTTCTAGACTGCCCACATCCATTGTCCCTTTTGTTACTGCCCCTGGTGGCTGGGCTGTGGCCGGGGTTATTAATCGCAGAAGGCTCATTTGTTTTCTGGTTCTCCTGGTCACTGCTATTACACACCCTATGGTTTTCTTTTGTCTGATCTGGCAGGAGGGGGTACATCCCTTTGGTGTATTTTATTAATGCAGCCCTGTCCTCCACATCTAACTGATGTTCAAACTCCTTGTTATCTAATTCACAGGCCTTCTTCTGTATGGTTCATTTTTGTTTCTTCCTATCCTTTTTATCTTGGGCCATTTTCTGCTTTATTTCTTCCTTTCGCCATTGGCAAACAGCATCGTTTTGAGCCTGGCGGACCTTTTTCCTTAATACTAAGTGTTCAATCGTTTTTCCATCAAAATTTACTGATTTCGGCCATTTGTACTGTATGGACCTTTTGGTATAGTCTTCCCAATTTTTACAAAACTGTACTGCCCCCAGCCCATAATTTAACATGGTATAACACGCAGTGCCTTCAGCACGCACATACATAGATTCCTCATTCTTACTTCTATCTCACAAATTACCCATTATTAATAATATCCTTACCAAAATCAAATACGTACCATAAAACTGATACCAATGTGCCTTACCATCTACCAATACAATTCTGCAGATACAATCAACTCACCGCACCATTGGAGACCTCGGTCTGTCTGATTCCTCTGTACCTTGGCAGAGCAGCCTTCTTTCCCTGATCCCCGTCTTTAAACGAGGACAGCGCTGTTTGTGCATCAAGGGTGCGATAGATGTGGGGGGCCCCGTTGTCGTTTTCTCAAGATAGGGCTGAATGGAGGGCATGTGTCAAAGCGAAGGGCTGCTATTGCGAGGCCAGCACAGTGACGCCAATAGTAAATGTGTACAATTACCAGGCAGAGGTCTTTGTCAAATAAACGCACCAGTAAGTGGGTTTAACAATAATTTTTTCACTCAAGACCGGCTTCAGCGGAAGGGCCGACTACAGGACATCATCATAGGGATGCTGTCTGTGTGAGCTGCTTAACATTACAGAGTCGATACATTTTATAGGAAAATGCTACCGTTCAGTTCTATTGCTCGCAAGAAAACGAGACACTTCCATACATACAATTTTCTGCCAATACGCTTTTGGCTGTAATCCCAGACATTGCGGTGAGAAACACAAAGGCCGGACATTCTAAAGGCTATTAATTCATATTTCTTATCAGGGCATGTCATAACAGGTTCAGGATGCCGATGTGGCCTTGACGCGGGAATACATGCAAATCAAGCGTCTCATCAAATTTGATACATCATGGAATCCTACCAAACAACGTACATCTTGCTGAGGCAACAATCAATACCTTTTATAGACTTTGAACAAAAGCAGGACATACATTTTGCAGGGTGATGTACGAATGTCGGACGAAAAACTCCCCATGACAAATGCCAAGTGCCAAATGTAGACTGTTTATGCTGTTTTTTTCAGGAAAGAACGCAGATGTGGAAGAATCGTTATTCATGAAAGGGACTCGGAGGGGGGGGGTCGGTGAACACATGCTGCAGGAAGGACTTGCTGTTATGTACGCATTTACAGCGAGGGTAAACAGAGGGACATTCCTAAGTCTGAGTAATGTCTGCTCAAAGCAAGATCTACGGCTGACGTGCAGACAGTCATCGGTTTAGGATGAACAAAATGCTATAATGTGAACAAGGTTTCAGTCTTGCTGAAGCAAACTAACATGTCAGCTTCAGGAGAAATGATTTCTGTATTTACACATGCACAAGGGGCACTGGTTACAATACGGCAACAATCTGCGCAGAAATATCACTATATACTATGGCGACCTCTAGACAAGCCCCTCTGGCCCCATGCAAACTAGAAATTGAACACCAGGTGGGCACCCATCCGCGGCTACGCGTATTCTATTCTATGGCCATTCCTAACAATGTGGGGAGGAACTCTGCCCTGGCAGACGCTTGGTCACACAACCAACCTCGCCACCTCAATAGAGGCGGGAGACATTTACCAGTTCTTTACAACCATCCCCGGGATGTCAATGAACTTCAAAAAACGGGGAAATCCAGTTCAAAAATCATTCAACGCCTATATTGTACACTGTCCAAAATGTATGGATTGGGACTGACATTTTCCACTCCCCCCACCCCCACCCCAACCCCCCCCCCCTGTGTTGCCGCGGATGTGGTGCGAGCGGCACCGTAGGACATATACTATGGTCTTGCCGAAGGATAAGAACATACTGGCAAACCGTGCAATGGGGTTACTCCTAGAAGGAACAGTGATTCTGCTGTGACCATGCGGACATATGACCTAACAGACAATGAAGGACCTGGTCAAAGACTATCCAGCACATCGGGAGGTGGGGGGCAGGTTCAGGGGAGAAGCTTAAATAAGAGCCAGTGAATATGTTCCTGTCAAGGTGTATGTTGAATTTTACTGATTCGTTAAAAAAACAGAAGTTACAAAAAAAAGTAGAGATACCATCATGAGGGCGAGAAAGAGGCTGAGCCACTGGACTGGATAGACTGGACCACCTTGGGCAATTTTTTCTTTAAATAGGTTTCTATTGGCATTTTCAACATAACCACTTTCCTGCCCCAACACCCCCCCTCCCTGTTCCACCATAGCCCAGGACCCCCCCCTCACATAACAAAATGTTCTTTCACCCTCCTTTGACCTCTGGCCCCTATTGAGCTCCCCACCCCCCCCTTCCCGCATGTTTCTTGTTTGCCACTCAGCTGTGAGTAGAGGCTCTGCCTTATCTATTGTCCAAGGATTCGGGAGACCCGGCCATTTTATGCCCCTCAAAGTTATGGTGGTTAAATCGCCCTGAAGAGTTTCATTTTCTTCGGACACCAGACATTCTTAGCAGTCTTTTGGATGAACTTCAATACAATGTTCTATTCCATGCGAAAGCGTTGGTGTCCACCGCCCCCCCCTTTTGAAGGGATTAAGTAAACCCACTCTAGTGCTACTAGGTTCCATACTTTACTCCCCCATTCATGCTCTGTGGTGGGGTGGGGGAGGGTGCATTCTTTTCCAATTCTGGGATACGACCAGCACCCCTGCCATCACTAGGATCATGTAAGCTTCCTTTGTGATTTTTTTTTTTTTTTTTTTTGGGTAATTGCTCCAGAATACTCCCACTCGCAGGATGGCCATACTTCTAGATCCCACTACTTGTACCCTGGACATTTCTTCCAGTGTTGATTGGATCCTGGCCCAGTATAGATAGATGGACGGACCATCCCACCAAATATGATTCCATGTCCACACATTCCCTCCAACACCTATCTGAGACCGCCTTATAGCACTTGTGTAACCTTTCGGGTGTCAAATGCCACTGGACCATTCTCTTCATCCATATTTCTTGTATTTGTATTGCCCTTGTTACCTTGGGGATTTGTGCCCATAGAACAGCCCCCTGCTCGCTGTCTAACATTTGCCCCACAGCATTCTCCCATCTTTCCATGTATCTCCTATTTCCTGGTCCCTCCCCCTCTTTAATGATGCCCTAAATTGCCCCAACAATGTGTTTATCCCCAGTTTCCGTTGAAACCTATTTTTCAAAGGGGGTGAGATCACTAATGGCAGCACTCTTTAAGTTAGGGTGGGGCACCCAGTGTCTCAATTGGAGCGAACAGAATCGCTCCCCTTCTGTTTGATAAAAATCATGCTTGCACTCGTTGAAGCATTTCAATTCTTTTCCATCAAATATATCCCTCAAAATTCTACACCGAACCCCCGCCCCCTCTTGCCACTTGTCAAACTCTCCTCCTCTCATTCCATGTCATGGGTGCTAGTCTTGGCCTCTCCACTGCTTTTCCCCTGGTTTATAAGGGAACCTGGTCTAGGCAGTCAGGAGCCATGTGGGTCAGGGCCTGGCGTAATAAAGCACTGGCAGCATCATTTCTGGCTGGGCACACTTTTCCCTTCACTCATAGCAGTCACAGAACTTAGATTATGGCGTACTTCCGGCCCCTCCAACATGGCACTATGCCAGGGAAAGAGAATTGACATGGTGCATTCTAGTCTCTGGGCGTGGTAGGCTACGCCCAGAGACCGACCCGTGCTTCGTGTGAAATACTATTCACACGCTCACCTCGCTGAAGCTCCGGCTCTTCCGCGTCTTCTCCACTTCTCTGTGCTCCTCAAGAACCCTGCTAAGGAAGAGACCGTACCTGTTTCAGCTCCCCTGACTTCATCGCGTTGCGACTCCCGGACCTCCGCTGCACAAACTCTGGCTTCTGCACATCTTGGTGCTAAGCTGCGTTGCCCCGCTCCTAATCTCTTCGACCTCTGCATTTCCCGGCGCTCTGCATTCTCTCCAGCTCTTGCCAGAACCTGTAACAACAAAGACAGTGAGTTGAGGCCCCTCCCCCCCTGCTGAAGTCAATACCGTGCCCCTCGGATTACGAGCGCATACCTTACGAACAGTATCGAAGTAACCTGCAGACCCAGTGGAGCAACAGGGACTTCTTTGCAGCACAGGTAATAGAGGTACATAAAGTCAATTTACAGCTCAAATATAATCAAGGGGGATACGTGCAGAGTGGGTGCGGGGCTGAGGAAACAGTATTTCAGGAGGGGGAACAGGGATGACGGGGGGGGGGGGGGAAGAGAACTGGAGATACAATATCTGAAGCAGTATCCGTGGAGAACATATAGGACCGAAACTTAGACCAGATGTCTCTGGGTTTTGAGTGAGTTGGTTGTAGCCCAGCCCAGGATTCTTCTGTATCTGAGGCCCATGTGACTGCCCTGAGCCACTGCGCCTGGGTAGGTGGTGTAGGCTGGAGCCAGCAAAGTAAGATGGAACGTACTGACTGCGAGTAGTATGCAAAGGCCGGCAGTTTTTTGGAGTCTCGGCAGAGTTCGGGAAAGTCATGGAAGAGACACCTTATTGGGGATGGACTGATAGGGTGTCCAAAAACAGATGACGCGGTAGAGCGTACCAGATTCCAGAAATGGGCGAGATGGGGGCAGGACCAGATCATATGGATATAATCAGTGTTATCATGACCACACTTGGGGCACCTTGCGGAGAGGTCATTGGACATATGGTGTAGTCTGTTCGGGGTTTAGTGGTATCCTTGGAGCACCTTAAACTGAATCAGTTGAAAGCGGGAATTGAAGGATACCCCGTGAGTTTGTGCACACAAATGGGCCCATCGATACCGTCTGATATTTCTACTCCGAGGTCGCCCTCCCACGCACGTCTGTTTAGTGAATGCAGGAGTAGAACCGGTTTGGACCAGGTTGTAGAGTCTGGATACTTTACCCCTCATAGGCCCGGGGGAGGTGAGCTCAGTGACTGCAGGATCATCTGGTGGTATCGCTGGGAAAGTGGGGTATTTGCGTTTAAGGGATTTACGAAGGGATGAGTACTGGAGCCATACGGATGGTTTCCGTCTCTAGGACTGTGGGAGGTCTGGCCATTCTATGAAGTTGCCTTGTTCAGATGTCACGGATCAGTTCATATCCTGCCTCAGCCCATTTGCGTACATGCGGGACTTCCGGGAGGAAGTTCCAAAGTGGGAGGTTGCCGTGAAAGGGGTGAGAAGTGCCTAGTAATTTCCATGTCTTAGATGGGGCCAGGGACGTGCAAGCTACTGGGTCAGGTGAGTCTAGGGTTGCCGGGATGGGTTTGATGACTCTGGAGCGAATATCACGGTCACTAACCCTCAGTTTTTCTAGCCGGACATAGGGAGAGGGGTCTGATATGTTGAACCAATACAAGGTGAATTAAACTTGCGCCACTAGCCAGTATATGAAAAAGTCAGGAGCACCAAAGCCACCACCCTCCATTGTGGTGGTCAGGGCCTTAAGTTTGAGTCGGACCGCGTCTGAGTGCCACAGAAAAGTATTAATCGTGCGAGTTAACGCTTGGAAGAACCACACCCCTGGCCACAGGAGGATGTTAGTGAATCTATACAGGAGCTGGGGTAATACCACTATCTTTAGTATCCCTATTCTGCCCACAAGGGAAATCGGGAGTCTGTTCCAGCCTAGTGTCTTTGCTGCAAGGTTCGTAAGGTATTTTTTGATAATTTTCCTCCAAAAACCAAGTCCGACTGACGAGCCACTTCTATGCCAAGATGGGTAAACTTTGACTGGGCCCAGGCGAATCCCATGGTGTCGGGGGGGAGGGGGGGGAGGGGGAGAATGGAGGGGGGATGGCGGAGGGGGGTGGAACGTGTGCAGTCGGTCAGTGGGAAGAGGGTGGACTTGGAACAGTTCACATTGAGCACAGAGATGCGTCCAAAGTGAACTATATCTTCTAGGATCGGAGCTTAAATGGTGGCAGGGGAGCGGATGAAAAGAAGGGTGTCATCAGCATATAGGGACACTATATCCGACTGATCGGAGGTTCGCAGGCCCCTGTGTGCTTGGGATTGGCGCAACATGTCCGCAAACGGTTCCATCGCTATGGCGAAGACCAGGGGAGAGAAGGGGCAATCTTGCTTCGTCCCTCTAGCAATTCGGAAAAGGGGGGAGAAGCGGTCCTCGGTGTGGACCCTGGCAACTGGGTCGGAGTATAGCAGTCTGACCCATGAGAGGAAACGGGACGAATTTGCATTTTTCAAGTATCCGCCAAAGGTATTTCCACGATACAGAGTCAAAGGCTTTATGCATATCGAGTGTGGCAGCTACTGCGTGACCGTTTGGGTTGATTGTACTCATTATATTGAAGAGTCGCCTCAGATTCGAGGAGGTGGCGCGACAGGGAATAAAGCCTGCTTGGTCAGGGTAAATGTGTGGCATGTAGAGGACTAGGCGTAGTTATTGTGGCTTCACGGATGAAGGGAGGAAATTTGCCTGCCTCCACCGATTCTTCCCAGAGGGCTATTAGATGGGGGGGGGGGGGGGAGTAGGAGCGATTTTAAAATGTTTCTAGAATTTAATTGGGATGCCCTCTGAGCCTGGGGATTTCCCTGATGCGAGGGAATCTATGGCGTCTGAAAATTCCTCAGGGGTGAATGGGCTCTCAAGAGACCTAATGGTTTCGGGAGAAAGGATCGAGAGGGGAAGACTATCTAGGTAGGAGTCAATCTCCAGTGTCGAAACATTGTCCACATTGGCATACAGGGATTCATAGAAGGACAGGAATTCAGAGTCCATATCTTGCGGTGAGGTGGCCAGGGAGCCATCGGGTCTCCACTCCAGGGATATGTGGGGCGCCATGCTCGCGATGGAGAAGCCTGGCCAAAAAGCAGATGGGGCGTTCACCCTCGCCGTACTTGCTAGCGAGGCCAGGACTGTCTAGGAACCTCAGCTCACGGTCCGCAAGCGAGCGAAACGTGTCGAGCTCCGTGCCTACGAATGCTAGAATTTCAGGGTTGATGTAGCGAGCATTGAGCCTCAAGGGCTGACAGCGTGGCCTCGCTCTTCGCGATATCCCTCCGAAGCGTTAAACGATTCCCAGAGGGTGGGTGGCCTGGGAGGACACCAAATCGGTGTTTATTTCAAAGAACTCCTCAATAGCCGTCTCCAGTTCAGTGTTAAGGGCAGGGTCAAGTAGAGAGTGGGGTTTCATTCTCCAGTGTCTACTACGGTCAGGGTCTGGGCCCCAGCAAAGGGTGACCGTAACTGGTGAATGGTCAGAGAGGGTTCTGGGAAGGATCGCCAAGTGAGCCACGTTCCTTATCAGTATGTGCAACACTAACCATCTATCGATTTGAGAATAGGACTTGTGCACCGAGGAGTAGAAGTGTAGGAGCGGGAGTCAGGATAAAGAAGCCTCCATGCGTCTACCAGTGCAAGTCGGGGAAGAGATGACAAATTAGTGTAGGCTGCTTTGGAGAGTTGGTGGGGTCTGGAGCGGGTCTGTCAAGATCAAAGTCAAATATGGTATTGAAGTCACCTCCCCAGAGGATTGGTATCAAAGGGAAACTGTCTAGGAGGGACGTAAGGTGCAAGTAGAATTCTGGATTGTCAATGTTGGGGCTGTAAATATTTGGAAGAACTACCTCCTTATTCTGCAGGGTACCATGGACTAACACATCTGCCCTGGGGGTCGATCTGTGAGGATATGGGATCAAACTTAATGACTCCTGTGAATTAAAGTCATTACCCCACAACTCTGGGTGGAGTAGTTTGTAAAGTACCTTTGAGGTCCCCACGTCTGGCAAACCTTTCATAGTGTTCGGTACAGGCATGCGTTTCTTGCAAGAAGAGGACTTTGACCCCATGACGTTCAGCTTGAAGTTGCAATTGTCTCATTTTCTTGTAGAGGCCCAGGCCCCGCTCGTTCCAACTCATAAAAGTTAAGTTATCCTCGGTCAACAGTGCAAAGGTATTTGTTGGCAAAGAGCACTAGTCAGTGACCCCTGTAACCAGTGCACCCGTCGGTCAACACTATAGTAACAATGGACCAACACTGCCCCATGCCCAACCTCCTCTGTGGACGCCAAGCCTTTTATAACATAACACCCAACACCTCCCACCCCACCCACATCCCTCCCCCCAAACAGAGGAATGATAACCCCATACCTGAATAACCAAATCCAAACCAGTGGCATCAACGCCGGGGGGCCTGTGAACTGGCCTGGCGGTAGTGCTCCGAACTGGCAGGCAATTTAAGGATGAGCATGGTGCCTAACGGTGACGTCATGTTCAGAATGGATAGGACCTTGTGTGAATGGGCACGGCACAGTCGAACAATAATGAAACCATTTGTTCATAGATGGGAGGAATAGACTCCCAGGCTATCGAAACAGACAGGTAACTGTATTTAGCAACATTTCAGCAGAGCAACGTAACAGAAGTGAATAGGTGCCATAACGAGGGGTTTAACCAGGGAAACGCTCATCAATGAACCTGGAGGCCTCCTCCGGGATTGTGAAGAACACCTGGTTAGAGTGTTCAATTAGTAGCTTGGCGAGATATAGCATGGAGTATTCGACTCCCAGATCTCTCAGCCTCTTCTTTACCGCCAAAAAGGTCTTGCGCTCCCGTTGAACAGCTATTGAAAAATCCGGGTATAGGTGGATCCTGGCACTGCCCAGAAGCAGCTCGCCTTTGACTCTTGCTGCCCTGAGGAGGGCGTCTCGGTCACGAAAGTTCAGAACCCTGGCTATGATGGGCCGTGGAGGGGCACCCGGTTTAGGTTTGGCTGTTAGGGCACGGTGAGCCCTCTCTATCGCGAACTGCGTTGAGTGTTTTGGGGAGTCCAAAAGTGTCAGCAGCGTGTGCTTGACGTAGTCCTCCATCGGTTAATTGATACCATCTTCGGGAACCCTGATAGTGCGAAGATTATTCCGTCTCGATCGGGATTCAAAGTCCTCGTCGTTCTTCTCGACCTCGGACACAGCTAGAGAGTGAAGAGACCTCAGCACAAAGGGAGCCTAGGTCATCCTCTGTGGCACCCACCTCGTCTCGATCTCCGCTACCCGGCCATCGGTCCTCTCAATGTTGGCCCTGATGGAGGATATGATCCCATTCGGATCACCGAGTTTGGAATGGAGTGTGGTGAAGCCCTCTCGGATATATTCCATCATCCTCTGGGGGTCAACAGGGTCTGGGGGGTGCCAAGTTGCTCAGTATCTGCTTTGGTGCCCCCTCGGCTGAGTTTTTGCAAACCTATTGATGGAGCACTGTTTTTTCCCTGCTCCCTTGGTCATGGTACAGAGTTGGGTTCAGAGTGAGGGGAGCTAGTAAGTACAGGAGGGAGCAGGATCCCAGGTGGAGAGCCGAGAAGCCGAACCGGTATCCAGAGAGTGTCGGTCGCCGCAAGTGTCTGCTGCAAAGGTTCGGGTCGCCAACGAGCGAGAGAGTCATGGGCCCCCAAAAGAACGACCTCTGGCAGGGATTGGGTGGGTGATTCAGGTCAGTGGTTGAGCAAATGCCATAGGTGTTCGGCAAATCGATGCCCCCGGAAGGGCTGCTGTTAAGGTACCAGGTGACGGGTGGGAGAACAGGCTGAGTAGCCGAGTAAGCGTGGAGGTCGCGGTGAGTGATAATAAAACGGGGTGGGTACCTGAATGGAGTGAGAGGAAGGCTTCTGATGTCTAGAGACGGTGCGGGGAGATGACACACCGAGGGGCAGAAAGCAAGCAGACAGTGCCCCTTAAGTCAGAGTTGCCCACCAAGGACACCAGTGGAGTATACCAGGAGCCACCCTGTAGGTCGGAGGCCAGCCGGCGATAGGTGTCCCTGGTGGTGTGCCTCGGCAAGGACCTGCGGTGTGTGCGGCGCACCCAAGATGAGGGGGGCATGTGGGGGGGGTCCAGAAGGCGCAGCACGAGGGGACCTGATCCCAAGCACCCACCACAGCCCAGCCCCAGCAGATTCAGGGGGAGACCGTTGCCAGCAGGGCTATGGACTACAGCGGGGAAGGAGCAAGTAGTATTTCAAGGTTCCGAAGCGCCAGGATTTCACAGTGAAGACGTTGTAGTCTGTTGAGAGTCAGGCAGGGCACCCGGAGCTCGCAATCAGGGGGATAGTCACACTCCAGGTAGGTAAATCAGGCGTTTGGGGCATGCACTCTGGGTGTCACCCCCCTCGCCCCGCTGGGCTGTGGATGCCCAGTCCCCGAGCGCTGCGTGCAAGAAGGGGAGGGGCCAGGACGCACCACCCCCCAATAGTGACCTCTGTGCGGACACCACGGGGCTTGATGCCATGTTTCAGGAAGGAGTCCGGCTGGGAGGGTGGGTGAAGCAGGCCACACCGCCAGAGTGAGGGGGGCCCCCAGAGCAGTGGGATAAGTCACTGCAAGAGCCAGCACCCAACCGCAGATCGAGATATGCGTTGAGGGGAGGAGGCTGGCACAGAGGGAGGATAGTGCCCCTCCTCCACGCGCGTCTCCCAGCACAGAGCTCCCGTCTAAGCAGCCATTTTCTATAAGCGCAACAGCGCCCCCCAACTGGGACTTTCTGGAACTTACCTGCAAACCAATGAGGCAACTTGGATTCTGAACTTACCTGCAAGTCCAGTGGGTCAACTGGGCAATTACTCACTGTAGCTACCTGCAAAATCTCAACCGCGATCTGCGCCCCTGCTCCTAGCAGGATGGAGAGCCTACCACACCAGCAATAGAGGTGAGCCTTGAGACCAGCCCCTATAGCATACAAATTCTCAGGGGGAGGGGAGTTCCCAGGTTGGTAGTGCAGTACTGATCCTTGTTTGTATTGATAGGTTGTCTAGTCCCGGTCTGGAAAAGGGAGGAGGACCCATTTACAGAATAGGCACTAGAGGGATTCATTGCTCCTGCAGAGTCAGCAGGTGAGTGTGACATTCCAGGTTTAAATTGGGGGTTCCTAAACACAGGTGTTGGTGGAGAGGGGAAGGTGATCAATCCCGCCCTTCTCACTGACCCACGAATATCACTACTATACATGCTTTTTGGTGTATCTTCCTTCTGACGCCACCTCCTTTAGCGGGGCCCCTGCCACTGCCCTGTCCATGGTTCTCCACCCCTTCCTGCTGATCTTCCCTAAACCAATCTCTAATCACTCTAACCTGTGTAGCGAGGTAGTATGCTCTAAAGGCTGGTTCTCCCAGGCCTCCTTTGCTCCTCAGGGTTCTCATGACCGGTCTTGATTCCCTAGGTTTTTTGCAATTTCATATGAATACTCCTGTGTGTTTTTGCAATGCCTGGAAGTAGGTGTTGGCGTATTGGAAGTGCCATAAAATGGTAGCGATTTCGGATGGATAACCATTTTCAAGGCATTCACCCTCCCCAGCCATGTTATAGCTAGGGGACCCCAGTCTGCCAACATCTTTAGAATTTATTCTAAGAGGGGCATGTAATTTGCAGCAAATGAGGGGTCCAAGGTGCCAGTGATCATTACTCCCAAGTATTTTATGGCTTTATTCGCCCATCTATAAGGAAGGGATTTCTGCATATTCTGAACTTTATCCGGTGGGACCGTCGGGTTCAATGCCTCCGATTTGTGAGCGTTTATTTTGAATCCTGCCACCTCCCTGAATTGTTGCAACATGTGGTCCACTGGTCGCAAGGTCTTCTCTGGTTCCATGATCATTAATGATAGGTAATCTGCAAATGCTGCAACTTTGTTCTATGCCCCCCCCACCCCTCCCAAAGGGGATCCCTTTAATTTCCTTCTTGGATATAATAGTGGTGAGGAGGGGCTCCAGGTGGATGGCATACAACAGAGGGTGAAAGGGGACACCCTTGCTTCATACCTCTTTGCCATGATGCTCTCTGAAAGCTTCCCATTGATTGCCAGGCGCAACCTAGGTGTTTGGTAATCCCAGATCCCATCTTTTCTATAGTGTGAAAGGGGAACCGCCATTCCACCCTATCAAACGTTTTTTCGCCGTCTAGGGATCAGATGGGGGCCGCAATCCCTTATTTCTTGGCCCTTTCAATGAGATGACTGACCCGTCGAGTGTTGTCCCTGGTCTGTCTGACCTTTATAAAAACCAAACTGGTCCGGGTCAATACTTTTAGGGAGTCGCCGCTCAAGATGATTCATTAAAATTTTCGTGTAGATTTTTACATCAATATTGATTTGAGCTATTGGCCTATAGGACCCACACAGGGTACTTACTATCTTTCACCGCCTTCGGTAAAAGCACCACCTTGGCCTCCTCCACTGATATTTTTTTTTTTTTTGTAATTCTTCCTTTACCCCCACAAGGAGTTAAATCTGGGCCTGGAGCTTTTCCCATTGGTAGACTTAATATGGCAGCCCTAACTTCCTCCGATGTGAAATCTCCCTCCAGTTCATCCCTTTCTAGACTAGTGATCTTGTTTATTAGACTTGACTCAAGGTATTTTATTTGGGCTTGGTATGTAGGGGCGTCCGACTTGTATAAAGCAGAGTAGTATCATGTGAATTCTTTCATAATTTTGGGGAGCTCTTACTTGTATTTGGCATCCGATGGATGTAAGTTGATTAATTGACATCCTTTCTTCTTGGACTTTTTGCTGGAATTCTGCTTCATATGTTGATGAGAGCCTGGTTGTTTTAAATTGCAGACCACGGTGTGATGATGCATTTGTAACTCCTTCCGATAACGAAACACTAAAAAGGATTAACCGCATAGGGATTTTCTAGGTAAATATGCATTCAGAATTTTAATATCTGTGTGGCCACTTTGCAGAGTCACAGAGTAAGATGTCTTTTTGGTCTAGGAATCATAACTTTTGCATTGTCAATAATGAATATGAAGTCTGTAAATGTATGACCAAAGGGTCAACACAAATAATTGATTTAAAATGGTCAATATTAATGAAGAATGATGCTGTTTTCAATTTTATTGGCATACAGCGTCAAATTTACACTAATTTATATATTCTTTTCTTTAGATATATTTTGAAAAATTGTGAATAACAGTTCAGACGCCCCTGAAGTGATTGAAAGGCCCAATGCGTTTCGTGAAACGAACAATAAATTTACTTGCTTACTGTTAAAGAAGTTGAATAGTTTCATTATATTGGATATATTTTGTAATTGGTTTAATTATTTGTATACATAACATTTTTTGACCATCACATATATTTATTAGAATAAATCTACCGATTTTACCTAATTAGTAGGTCTCTTTTTAGAGCCACCCATATAGCGTGCAGAGGACGGGAGTTCCCATAATTGGGAACTTATTTCTTTTTGCATATCGTCACAACCCATATGCCAGGGTTGTTAATTTTCTCCTCCGCACCTTAAAACTGCTTAAGTTTACCACCATTTCCTTCTAAAAAAACAGTATCCATATTACGGTGTGCAGGTTGTTTTCCTTTCTCCTGACTAGGAAGGTAGTAATACGCAGCTAGAAGGCCGCAAGGGTTCTGGGCACCCAGATGAAGCGTGTTGGAGCCGTAGGGGGCGGGAACCCTGCGTTGCTCCTAATGCACACTGCGCTCTCTGAGGAGAGTGAAAGGAGGTGCTGTCGGGGCTGTGAGCCTTATCTCGTGCGCAGCGAAATTGAACAAGCTCGAGACACAGAGGCTCAGAGCGCTGCACTGAAATATAGAACTGCTGGCTGAGGAGTGTGAAGGCTCCTCATTACAGTAAAGTAATTGTAAACTAAACTGAATACAAATACAACCCCAATAATTAAGACTATCTGACTAGAACAATCAGTTAAGGAGTTGAGCAGCAAAGGAAGAGGTGGAGTAAGAGCTGCCACCATTTGGAAGGACAGGACAAGACTACACTCTATTGGCTGTTATGGGTTACATGTTCCGTGGCCATAGTTTGTTGCAAGGAGCTATGGGAAATTGAGTTTTTTCTTAGGAAGCTCCAAAATACTCTTGGACCCTTTATTTAGTAATTTTTCCTGGACATTGTTTTTCTCTGGATTTCAGCACTTATGCAAGTTGTGTTTATGAACCATAACATGCTAAAATCTTGCTGCTGAGCTTCTATTGTTAATCTTGAAATAAAGAAATAGCAGCATAATGTGAGCCTCAGGTCTTGACATAGAACTCTAAAACACACGTTAGGGATACCAACATCATTTCCAATCCGTGTTATTAGAGCTGGGGCTTGCCACATGTTTTTTTTTTTTTTAAAAACAGATTTTATTGATTTTTAATTATACAGCATATGGAACTTCCAAAATTCAATTGTACACAATATCAACATTAACCAAACAATAACTTCCCCCATAGCCTTGTACCCCAATCAATCCTCCCCTCGGTTCCCTCTGCACCTGTCACCTATACTGCTAAACCATACCTTTTATATAAACCTTGTGTCGCACGATTCGGGGTGCCTGTGCTAAGTGAGATATTGATAACATTCAAGGGAGTGCATTCTTCACACCAGCGTCTGTGACCCTCTGGGCGTACAGATTTTGTATTAGAACTTCCCGTGCCATAACTTCCTCACTGGCAGGCCAAAGTGTGCTGCCCCCCTCCACACCGCTATCTCGGTCTGTGCCCGCTTCAGATCACGCCACCAATCCTCAATATTAGGGCCCCTTGGGACTTTCCATGCCATAGCAATCCTGCGTTTGGCTAAGATGGACGCCAAATCCTTCATCTTGTGGATGTGATTCACGCGTTTGGTGTGTGTGAATAGACAGAGTAAACTAGCCACAGGTGAAAGCGCATCCAATGCCTGCCCCCTATATCCATTCTGGCCAAGGCCTCTTGCCAAGAAGTCCTCACAATGGGGAATGCCCAAAACATGTGTAGCATAATACCATTTTTGGAATTGCATCTGGGGCAGTGCTGTGTTTTTGTGCCAGGGAAACGTGAGATTCTCAGTGGGTCATATATTCCCTGTGTGTCACAAACCGCTGCGTTCCGGGACACCCCCATGTTGTATCCTAGAATCTCCTTGCAGTGTGTATCGGAGAAGGATGCTCTGAGATTGTCCTCCCACTTGTGTTTCACTGCTAATTCGGTGGGGGGCGGGGTCCAACCGTGAGAAGTAAGTTGTATATCCTAGATATGGTATGTCCTCCCTCTGAGATAGGATATCTACGATTGAGTGTTTTTCCATTAATTCACCATGTGGTCCATCTGTCTACGATCTCCCTTTTGATGGTGCAGTGTAGCAGGTATTGTCTCGATGTAGGCCTGTGATTTTTTATAATTTGCGAAAGGGTATAAAGGAGGTGTCGTGCAGCAGGTCCCCTATCGTAGCTACGCCATTAGGTTCCCAGTTCGCTCGTATCCTCAATCGCACTTGTGTGGTGGACGATAGCGCAGATACCAAGGGGATCTGTACTGAGATTGGGTCCCGAAGTACGATCTGTGTGAGAGCTCCGTCCCGTATTTGCAACCCCAAAGACTCCAAATGAGATGTATGGCGGGCATGCGGTCTCATTTTATACCAATGCCTCTGGGCAGAAGTGTGGCTTGGTGGGCAAAAGCATCTGTCTGGATTAGGGTCATCTGCTAACAAGTCCACCACAAACTGCAGTTGTCCTGCAATTTCAACAGAGAGAGAGGCCCATAAGCGAGAGGCAATTTGTTCCAGAACCTTATGGAGTTCTTGATACCCTCCAGGGCGCATAGGCTGTTACTAACCTGTTCCGCATTTGGGTTGTGGTATATGTTGACCCCCAGGTATCTAAACGAGCTAATGCTCCAGGACTGGGAGCGTGCCTAGTCCTTTCTTAGATAAACCTGCCAACGGGAACAGGGATGATTCTCATCTATGCTAATCGTGATTGACAATGTCACAAATTGCGCCAGGGCTTCCATAATACTCTGTAAATTGTCTTGTGGGTTCTGTATGTATAACAAGGTGTCTTCAGCATACAGTGATATCAGGTGACTTGCTCCATCCACGGTTATGCCCGCCTCCCTGCATTCTATCCTCAGCTACTGTGCTATCCATGGCAGAGCAATGAGGACAACGGGCACCCGTGTCTGGTAACCTTTTCTAGTTCCAACGAGTCTGAGATGTGTCTGCCTGTCTTAACTCTTGCAACTGGGCGGACTTTCACTGCATCGTGCGTTTCCACTGCACAAGGAGTCTCCAAAGATGCAGTGCTATCGATTACATGGTGCAATCGCCGCAAGTTCCATGCCATGTTTCTACCTGGCACATAGCTGGTTTGGTCGGGATGTATGATTGTGCGGATCATCTTCAGTCGATTCGCTAATGTGGCAGTCAATATCTGATTATCCTGATTAAGCATGGACAGTGGCTTATAGGATCTGCATTCCATTCATGATTTACGGGGTTTAAGAAGGGGAACAATAATCGATTCCCTCAAACTAAGGTGAAGAGCTCCTGTTTCATAGGAGTCGGTGAATGCTTTCAGGAGTTGGGGAGCCAGATCTGTGCATTCCTTATAAAACTCGCTGGGTAAGCCATCAGAGCCTGGGGTTTTGCCCATTGGCAAAGATCTAATCTTACTCTGTAGTTCATCTAGTGTGATGGGTACATCCAAAATATCACTCGGCTCTTGGCTTAGGCGGGGGGAGGGCTATCTCTTCCAACACTTCTTGTATACGTACTAGTGACACCTGGGGCCCCTCCTGATAAAGGGTATGATAAAATACCCTGAAGACCATGTTAATTCCTCCTTGGGTGTGACACAGGTCTCCCTCTCCCATACAAATCGCGTGGATGGGTCCCCGGCGTTTTTTCATTCTTTTTCATACAACCAGACCAACAGCCTACCCAGCTTGTCGCCCTTCCTATTCTGTCTCTCAATGAATTTAGAGTAATTGTGTTTGCCCAGCCTTTCTCAGCATTCCCAGCCCCTCTTCCTTAGAGCCGCCACCTCTGCCTCTATACCATTTTGGCTTGTGTGGGTCTGCTCCAGCAACTGTAACTGATCCTCTGTGGTGGTTAGTTTTCTGCCAATGGCAGCCTGTACACTACCGGATTTTGCAATGGCGACGCCCGTGATGACCACTTTAAGAGCTTCCCAGAGTGTTCCTTCACTAGGGACACTGCCGAGTGGTATGCAACATGTAATAAGCAATACTATCTCTGATATGGTCCCGGAAAGGAGGGGCTGACCACATGGTGGGCACAATATGTCAAGAGAAGTGTTTCACTGTGGAACGAGTTAAAGGTCTTTTACTGAGGGGGCTCCAACCCCTGTCTAAGGAAACTTAAAAAGAGAGATGATTTATTTTTTTCAGATGGTGGATATAGAGGACTTTCAGTCCGACTAAGTGATAAAGGACAAAATAAAAAGATGGGAAAAAATAATGAATATCCAAGATTTGTGTTTTTTGACCCTATAAGGACAAAGAAACTGTCTATAATTCAGCCACTGGACCAAAGAATGTATTAAAAAGAATTCCTGTCTCGGGTATTTCGGTTTTGGTATTTCAAGTTTCGTCTAGACTGTCTTCCAACTCTAGAGCCCATAGGCCCTAAATTGGGTGTACACAGAAAACTGCACATGTTGGATGTGTGGTATTGCCCTGCTAGAGTCATTGTTTCACTTGGCAATGGAATGTCCCAAGTTTGGGAACGATAGGCTCTTGAGGTTGGGACCATTCATACATCCAATGTAGCAGGTACTAACGGACAGTTTATGGGAGAGATTAATGCTAACTTCGCGACTTGTTTTTACTTTTGGCATTGGTAACATTTTTGCAAATAGTCTTCTCCGACATAAGAAATGCGATGCAGCAGGTTGAGGATGAGTTGTGTATTGCATGGGATTCATAATGAACTTTGATGCAATGAGTGATGTTGTTCGGTCCTGACCATTGTCCAAGATTTGCATAACTTAATGTGATGCATGTTCGTTTTCTTTGCTTTTTCCTTCCTTTCTTCCGTTGGACTCCAGGAATTTTTGATTTGATTGTCTGAAATATTTGTATTGATGTTTTTAGGAAAGTAAATGTTGCTGTAGTGCTCGAAATATTATGATTACATTTGTGTAAGGTACCATGTGTACTAAAAACGCAATAATAAAAGAGATTACTAGAGAATAAACTAATTACTTCATGCAACCCAAATAAAATCGAACCATTACTACCACAAAGATCTTTTTAGTACCTCCCTAATGTGTCTCTCGATGAAGACCAATAATGCTCCCTCTCGTATGGCTTGCAACACATTCATTCGTCCCACTGCACGTACCCCAAGTTTATCTATGCCCTGATTCTCTTAGGCATACGCAGACCTCTTAAAAATGTCAAACCATCTTACACTACACACACCCACCCCTTACTTTCCCACAGAGCCACCTCATGCCTATCAGTTATCACATCAACATTAATGTGGATGCGACAAAGCTCACCTCTTTAAACCTAGCGCACTCCCATCCACATCAGGCTTACCCATGCCCAGAGCGCTGTAATCTGAGATTGTGTGCGCTCCCCTGAGCATAAACACTTATCCAAGTGTCACTGCCAAACCCCCGGAACCACAGCAGCACCCAGAATTTAGGAGCTTCCTTCCTGCAACCATCAACACCAGAGGTTTTGCAACTGCCTCTCCCACTACCCCCCTTCTTTCATCTTAAAAGACCACATTTCAGAAGTGTGCTATACGTATTGACCTTGCTGCAATGCTACGTTTTTACAGCCATCACAATGTTCAGGTATATAAACCCTTTTTCAAGAACGGTATTAATGTGTTGGGTAGGAGGCTTCTGCCTTCACAAGGCTGGAGCACCATACTTTCTTTGTCAACACCAAACATCCCAAACGTGATGGGTGCCTAATTTTTTCAAATAATGTATAATTGTAAAATCTGCATTTTTTATTTTTCAAATTTTTTTTTTTTAGGCAATTTTTTTTTAGTTGTATATGGTTTACAAAAGAAACCTTTACAATTACATTTAATAGAAAACGAAGAAAAAAATGCATATCTAAAAATTGTCAGTACAGCATAACCCTACACTCCTTCTAAAATTTATACAGAGCTTATAAAATCAGTGCACACAAGATTAAAAAAAAAAAATCAGGCATTTAAAATCGGTGTAGCTTCCAATTCCACACAAAACCGGGCTTGGCAAACAGTCATAGTTAGCATATACATGTGGATACAAGTGCAATCATTGAGCAGACAGAGAAGGAGTGTAGACAGAAATGCATTAAACAAGAGACTCATAACAGAGGTGCCTACAAATCTAAAGATTTGATAAATCCTGCAATCGCAAGGCCCTCTGTAATATTGGAAATTGAGACATCTCGACCAAATCAACATTTCTGCCCCCAAAAGTCCCAGAGAGTTGAATTTTCCCTGATGAGTGCCCTTAAACCTTTCAATGCAACACAATCTAAAAACAAGTGGGGGGCAGTTTCGGTGACCCCTGTAGTATGACAAAAGCGGCAGAGGACATCAGAATCTTTATTTACATTCCTTCTGTGTAAAACCTCCTTAGTAGGCAGAATGTTCCATCTAAGTTTCAGAAGGAGGGAGCGATAATAACGATTGGGGAAATTGTGTAAAAATAAAGGACATAGTACTTCTCTTCTTAGGTTCAAATTTTAAATCGCAGAGAGAAGGGTATGAATGGAATTTTTCCAATGTACTATTCCAATCATGGGAGTAAAGGAGTTTATTCACTTTATTCGGATTGGTCAACAGTGTCCCTGTCCGTAGACGGATCTAATAAAGTCTTATCACCGAGACCTCTGAATTTTAGAAGATATACATTTCGATCCAAACATCCCTGTGAGAAGAAATTTACCCAAATCCTCAGAGTATCCTCTTTTTAGGACCGAGCAGAGACCAGAAAAGCGCCAGGTTTTGGCTTACAGAGACACCAGACCTAATTGAAACCTTATGGCCACTGTAGGGATACTATTGAGAAGTTTCAAAACCTTTCTCCAAAAGATACCCTCCAGGGAGTCCCAAAAAGACTGGATATCCAAATAATGGAGTTCCATGCCATATATTAATTTCAGAACAACCTTTCCTTCAAAAAAGTCTACCGCTGGCTTAAAGGAGAACCTACAATACTTATCCAATTTAATAGTCTGTGAAATAAGGGGGTGTTCTTTATTTCTGAGAGATCGTCTAAGTTCACTGACCGATGGTTGGGCCACAATAAAAAATCCGGAGTAAACAATTTTTTAAGCTCTCGCAATCGGTTCCCCACCAATTTTCCACATTTTTTTAGTCCCTTTTTTTTCCCTTTAGAGAAGACCATTGTGCGGGTTTTACTCGGGTTGAATTTTAACCCATTTATTGTGGCATATTTTTCAAACTTACATATTGGTCTTTTTAAGCCGACTTTGGTCTGATCGAAAAGGAGGAAGTAGTCGGCATATGCCAACCACGAGAACCTGAGATCCCCCAATTTTGCACTCACCAGTTCTGCATCCCTAAGGAACTCCCTTGCATCTGCCAAATAAAGGATAAAAAGACAGGGAGCCAAGGAGTAACCCTGTCTCACCACTATACGTGTCCTTATTCTTCTGGAGAGTGTCCCCTCCAGGTTAATCCTTATATGGACCCCAAGTTCTCATACATGGCCATAATCAAATTAAGTAGGCCTGCCGGAAGCCCCCACTTCGACAATTTGGCCCAGAGACATGACCTAATGACTAAATCGATTGAGGCAGCATATAGAGTACCACCAAATTTTCCCCATACTGAGCCTTTTAGAGCAGTTAAAATAAGGCCATTTAAGTTGGTTGAATGACCAGCCCTGAACCCTGTTTGGTATTTCGGTAGGATATGATTCCCTTTAATCCAGACATTCACATGGGATAATGGCAGAGAAGCACAAATCTTACAATCCGCATCAGTAAGAGAGATCGGTCTGTAGTTCTTAATCGGAGTCCGTTGACCTCTTAAAGATGGGAACAATATGGGCAGTGTGCCAACTAGTACGTATAGCACCAGTTTTTACTATGTCTTGAAATGGCATGCAGAGAAACTTGGCCCCAACTTCCGGTAGGGCTTTCAGTGTGTTATTCATCAAGCCATTAGGGCCTGGTGCCCTAGAGTTCTTAGCTTTGACGATTAGCCCAAATAACATCTCATGATCAATAGAAGGCTCCCACAAGGTATTAAGCGCAGCCTCCACAATTTCAGCTTCTTGAAGACCCTCTTCCCCTTTACCAAAAAGATCAGTATAAAAGTCTACCCATTGGACCTCCGGGATGACATTCAATTGATTAGTAACCAAAAGTAGAGTCTTGAGATGAAAAGAGAGCCCAAAAAGCCCTGAGGTCCCTCTTGACCAGAACTCGGAGAAATAGCTCTGCATTATTTTGAAGCAAACTAGATTTTCTTGCTATACAATAGTTTTAATATTTTTTACATATAGATTTAATCTTGGCATTTTTAGGGACCTGGTCAATATCAAGATAACTGGTTTCTCTGAGAAGTTTGCGTACATGGGTCTTTTCTCTAGTCCGCTCCTGATCAAACCTGTGGTAGAGGTATATATAGCCCCGCCACCGCGGCTCCCTCAGATTTCAACCGTCTTCCAAAGTAGTGGGATTACCTCGCATATCTGCTATTTGGTTAGGTTGTACTTTCTACTTCTGCGACTGTTTTTTCTTCTCGAAAAAATGTCTGGAAAGGCGTTGTTTGGGCCGTGTGCTACATGCGGTCTTAAGAAGGTGTACGAAGGGGATGGTCATATGGACTGAATTTACTGTCTTCATCCTCACCACGCAGCGGACACATGTGAAATCTGTCCGGGCTTCTCTCAGAAGACCCTCAAAGACCGAAAAAGACGCCTTGTCGATTGGCTCGATGACGGGCCGGGTGCGTACCCGGCATCGGAGGTGGGCTCCACGGCCTCGAGAAGTAAGTCAGAACCCCTGACGAAGAAGGCGCGTTCTGCTGAAAAACGCCCCTCGGAGAAGCATTCGGAAAAACATTCGAAGGCCCCCTCTTCGCACAAAGCGTCGTCTTCTTTCTCCTTGTCTAAAAAGGAAAGGAACCATCTAAATCCTCCTCAGTAGACCGTCATAAATCTACCTTGAGTCGAGAGGCCTCGGCCAGCAAGTCTGCCCCGAAAGCGGCGGGAACACCTCAAGGCCCTGCAACACTTGCTTCGTCGACGGCCCGCTCGTCGGCACCTGCGTCATCGGCGACTCCTCCCACGCTTCAGACAGCGGCTGTAGGAAACAAATCGTCATCGATGGTGGTTCCGTCTATGGGATGGCAACCAGAGGTTTTTGATCCCGTTCCTCCTGAGGCCCTGCTGCAACCAGAGGCGGCTTTTTCCATCTCGTCGGCTGACTAGGAATGTGGCCCGGTCGCACACCAAACCGACCTGGGGTTGCAACCAACCAGTGCGGTGATGCTCTTAAGTGGGGGTACCATCCCTACAACCTCGTCATTACTGAACCCCCAGGCGGTTCTGTCCTTGGCGGTGCTAAATACGCTACAGAAGCTGTTACAGCATTTGGACACACAGATACCTCAGCCCAGTGCCCTGGCACTGCTACAGTCTACGCCACTCGTCGACGAGCCGGGCCCGGCTCCTCGCTCGACGACCAGGATTACTGTCGCTTCCCAAGCTGCAGAAGATCGCCCTCGCCCACAAGAAGAACTACCGGACTCTGATCCAGACCGCAAAGGGTCGGGTTCAGACATCTCACTATGCCCCTCAAGGGACCCAACATGGGACTCTGAAGCAGAAATGGAGGCTCCGAGAAGTCCTCGCAGCCATCACCATCACCATCACCACCTGACGACGTGGGAGCGTTCCATGCCATGATGAGTAAGGCGTGTGCTGAGTTTGGCCTAGTCCCTGAAGAGGAGAAAAGGAATTGTTTTCTTTTTGATCATATGGGCAAGAGAAGGGAATCCATATTTGCCATCCCTAGCAAGAGGGCCTGAAGACCATGCGTCATCCGTTCTCGGAACAGGCAGTAAAAGGTCGTTTGGAGAACAAATTCAAGGATCCGGAATCGACTCCCAAGTACTTGACGTCTCAACCTTCGCCGGAATCGGTGGTATCTGCGGCAGCGGCTAGAAAGGCCAGGTCCCAACATAAATGCACGACCCCGCCGGACAACGAAGCCAGGAGTCAAGACGCTTTTGGCAAGAAGGTGCTGTCGGTCGGCGCGACTACAGTTAAAGCAGCCAACTCCTTGGCGATTATGTCTAGGTATGACGGGGAAATGTGGCACCAGCTGGCTCCTATCTTGGGGGGCATTTGCCCGAAGAACATAGAAGGTCCGCCATGTTGCTAGTATGGGAAGGAGAAGAGGCCTCCAACTATGCTATAAACATTGCTGTCGACCTAGCCGAGTCCGGATTTAAGCAAATCAATAATGGCGTGGTACTACGAATACAAGCCTGTCTCAAGTGCACTACGTTCAGACCGGAGGTGCAATATAAAGTCTTGGATATGCTGTGTGAAGGCAACTGTTCTGTGAAAAAGTAGATGAGGCCTTGAAGTAAATGAAAGAGGATACTGACACGGTGCGGTCACTCGGAGCCCTCCAGAGTGGTAGGAATGTTCGTTCCTTTCGTCCTTTCAGAGGGGCTTCGGGTAACTCCCGGTTTGGGTCTTCTAGAGACCGAGGTTTCAGCAGACCCTCCTACTCGTCCCAAGGCTACAGACGTGCGGCCCAGTCTTCTCTTGGAGGCAGAGATTACCAAACCTCCAGACGGCGGGGTGCCTACCCTTCGTCGACGAAAGATAAACAAGCCAAGAACCAACAATGACATGTTTCAGGACGTCCTGGGGAGCCGAGTGTCTCGTCACGTCGACGAGTGGGAGCGCATAACGGACCAATGGGTTTTGGACACGATTCATCTGGGCCACTCTCTACAGTTCAAGGACATGCCACCACACATTCCACCGGTATTCTCGGCTCAGCCCCACCTTCAAATACTACTGCAGGAGGTGGCGCTTATGCTGCAGAAAGGGGCTATAGAACTGGTCCCGGTGGCAGAAAAAGGACAGGGAGTGTACTCCTGTTACTTTGTCGTCAAGAAACCAAATGGAAAATGGCGTCCCATCTTGGATCTATGAGCGCTCAACAAACTGCTCAAGAATTTAAAATTCAAAATGCTTACGCTCCAGGAGGTGATCCGATCGATACAACCCGGAGATTATTTGTCGTCGCTAGACCTTCATGACGCATACTTCCATATCCCGATGCGTTGACGACACAAAAGATTTCTGCAGTTCGTCGTCGGACGAACCCACTATCAATTTAGGGTCCTCCCGTTCGGGCTAAAATCGTCCTCCACGACGTTCACCAAATGTCTAGCTTCAATAGCAGCCTGGTTAAGAAAGGAAGGTCACCATGTGTACCCTTATTTGGACGACTGGCTAGTGAGGGGATTGTCTCCGGAAAGGACACAAAGCCTAGATGCCACCATGTCCCTCCTACAACGTTTGGGCTTCGCAGTGAACTTCGACAAGTCCTCATTGAAGCCGTCAAGGACCTTGGTCTTTTTGGGGGCAGAGTTCCACGCACAGTCGTGGCTGGTGAAGCCATCCCTCGAAAGAATTCAGACTGCAACAAAAGGCAACGGAATGGCTGGTCGGCACCAGAGTGTCAGTGCGAAGGTACATGGCCTTGCTGGTGACCATGTCGTCCTGCATACCCTTGATCGGCAATTGTCGCCTCTTCAGGAATTCTTGGCGGATCGATGGGCACAGAGTCAAGGGCGCTGGTCGGACAAGTTGACCATCAACGGCCAGCTCGTGCAGGCTCTTCAATGGTGGAGAATTTCCATACATCTGACTAAGGAATGCCCCTGCTGGAACCTGCGTTCCAGAAGACAGTGGTGACGGATGCTTCTCTAACTGGGTGGGGAGCTCATCTGGAGTCCCTACAGGTTCAGGGTCGTTGGTCATCAGAAGAATCCGCCCTTCACATCAATCTGCTAGAGTTGAGGGCGGTGCGTTGGGCCCTGAAATCCTTTCTACCACAGATAAAGGGCTCACTGGTGAGAATCATTTTTTTTTTAAAATATATTTTTATTTTTATATATAAACCAAACAACAATACAACAGAACATAAATAAACACCTTTAACAACAAAAGCACTGCAATCCCCATCCCTCCCCCCTATGAGCCTGTATGGTGTCCGCCATCGGTATCCGCTGTGAACGGAGGGGCGTCATCGCTCTCAGATTCAATTGGAGCCGACCCCGTTCCAAACAGTTCGGCTATCATCAATTTCCATGCCGCGAGGGAGCACATTTCCTCCTCCTCCCCTGCAATACTGGTATCCCGCCACACCGCCGTCTCGGCCTCAGCCCATTTTTGGAGATCCCTCCACCAGACCTCCACTCGTGGCTTATGACACTCCTTCCATCCCATTGCAATCCTACGTTTAGCAAGCACATAAGCCAGATCTTTCAATTTCTCAACATGTCTGAGTTTACGCGCTCTGGGATATCCCCCCAGTAAGCAGGCCCAGGCTGAATCCACTTTGAGCGTGATACCCTTCCCTGCCAGTTTCTGCGCCACTTCACCCCAGTAGCCTGCAATTACTGGGCACGCCCAGAACATGTGTATCATGTCTGCATTCTCCTCGTCACACTTGGGGCACGCCTGGCGTGGGGGGGGGGGGAGGGGTGGAAATGATACCAACCAAGACAGTGACCTGATAGTAAGATTACAGCAAAAGTGTGCAGGGCACTGGGAAAGATTGTGCAACCTCAACTATAGAAAGTATATAGAGAGGCAGCATGCCGGAGGAGATGAACCGGGGCGGATTATGGCATGGCTGTATAAAAATGAGACTCCTAGGCCCCCATTAGATCGATAGTGAAGGAAGGCGGTAGGGTGGTAGATACTCAAGATGGCATGAATCAGGAGTTTGTAAACTACTATGGCTTGCTATATGGGGATGAAGAGAAGGATAATCGCACGACAACAGCGGAAACGTTAGAAGACCTAGGATTGCCACAGATTAGCGCAGAGGAAAGGGAGGAGATGGATGCACCAATCACTTTGGAGGAGTTAGAAGAGGTGGTGAGACAGTTGCCAACTAGTAAGACCCCGGGGGCTGAAGGACTCCCAAGTGAGTTTTATAAAATATTCAAAGATGAGGTGCCCTCCCCCCCCTTGTTAAATATGTTGGATGAGGCGAATGAGCTAGGCAGACTACCGAGTCGCTCAGAGAAGCGATAATAATACCACTTCCCAAACCGAACAAGCCAGTACATAGCTGCAGCTCTTATAGACCCCTGTCCATGTTGAATCAAGACAGCAACATTTTGACGGCTGTCCTGGCCATTAGATTGAGGAGAGTTATAAGTAAACCGATACACCCGGACCAGACAGGCTATTTCCCTAATAGGAACACCTTCTATAATCTTAGAAGGCTCCACAGTCATTGAATACGGAATTGGAAGTGAGGATGAACTGGCAGTTGTGTCGGTGGATGCAATAAAGGCCTTCGACTCGGTCAAATGGCCATGGTTGTTGGCGTCCCAGGCTGGCTATGGGATAGGTCCGGGGTATCTACACTGGGCCAAGATGTTGTACAGCGACCCGCTGGCTAGAGTCAAAACGGGGTCAGTGGTGTCGGAAAAAGATCGAAGCTGCGTAGGGGAACCAGGCAAGGTTGTCATGGTCCCCTATGCTCTATACATTAGCTTTGGACCCCCTAGCGATCTATTTAAGACAGCAATATAACATGATAGGCATCCCTCTGGGTGGAACACGACACCTGATATCATTATATGCAGATGATATACTACTGTATTTGCGATATCCAGAAGAAAACCTCCAATATGTCTTGGAGGTGATGGGCAGAGATGTCTGGAATTGCGGTGAACCCTCATAAGGCCAGCATGTTCCCATTGGGTGGATATAAAGGAATTCTCCTAGAACAATTACCGATGTTACAAGTGCCAATGGCTACCAGCACATTTCGCTACCTGGGAATAGATGTATACCACACGGTGGAGGAAGAGCATAGGCGTAACACAGAAGTAGCCATTACCAAGATAGAAAATTATATGTGGTTCTGGGTAAAACTGCCCTTAGCAATGGAGGGTCGGGGTGCAATGTTAAAGATGGTCTTTCCTCGGCTCCTACACTACTTCGGGAACACCGCGTTTCTGATACCAAAGAACATTTTTTGTAAACTGGCTGGTATATGCAGAGACTTTCTATGGCACAGGACGTGGAACAGAGTGGCCCTCTGGAAGCTGCAGAACACCTACGAGAAAGGGGGTATAAAATTGCCTAATTATGAAGTTTACTATGTTTCCAGTCAGCTACAGTATGTGGCTAAATGGCTCTCGGAGGATGTGACCCTGGAGACCAAACTGTTCAGACAGGACTGTCCCATTCTACCTGAAAGAGATAATATGGCTAACCCAGGCTGCACTGGAGGGGCGCCCCAAGATGTCACTGGGATGGAGGATGTGGCGTAGGGCAGTTCAACTGATGGAGAACCCGTCCCCGTGCTCCCCCCAGATACCGCTAGTAGCACTAGCGGGCAGGGAAGAGCAACTGAGGATGATAATCGGGAATCATTGGGAACCAGCTGGTGTAGTGACAATGGGAGACATCTGGCGGGAGGGCACTAGAATAGATTTTGGGGCGTTAAGGGCGGAAACTGGGCTACACACTGGCCAGTATATCACATACTATAGATTGGTGCGAAGGATCAAGAGAACATGGTCAGAATTGGTTCTTGAGGAAGAACCAGACACTACTGTAGACGTGATATGACATAGCAGAGGGAGGGCACGAGATATCTAGGATATACGAGATAATGTCTAAAGTGGGAAAGGAAGTGCTACAACTGAGACTAGACTGGGAGGATGAAGTGGGTACCCCAATGGAAAACGGGAACGAGTCCAAGGGTATCGTAAAAAGGTGTCAAGGAACGCAAGACTTCAGCAGATGCAGTTGTATATTATGCACAGGGCGTACCTGACACCCCAGAGGATAGCCAAGTTTAAAAATGCAGGACGGCAGGCATCCCCTAAATGTGATGAAGAGAATGCGGGCATGGTGCATATGTTTTGGTCCTGTCCGGTCATTGGGCGCTTCTGGAGTGAGATCGCACATAAATTAGCGGGAAAAAGCATTAAGATTGTGGTGGATAATGTGTGGGCCTGTCTGCTGGGAGGGTTCCGTAGGCCGAGGAAATTCAAGCATGTGAGCAGACTGAAAGATCTGGCATATGCGCTTGCAAAGAGAAGAATTGCTATGGGGTGGAAGACATGACACAAACCTCGACCAGAGATATGGTGGAAGGATTTGCAGAAATGGGCGGAGGCAGAAACTATGGTATGGCAAGAAGCCAGTAAAGCTGGGGGGGAGGAGGAAACTGAGTCTCATGGCCTCGAAACTGCTGATAGCGGAGCTATTTGGGTCGGAATCGGACTCAAGGGACCTCATGGACAGCAACCCCCCCCATCACAAGATGCAGAATAGGACATTCATTAAAGTAGGCTCGTAGAGGGGGAGGGAAAAGGGAAGCAGTGAGCGTGACTGCATAACGTATAATGGATATGTTACTGTATGCACTGCAAGTTTGGTTTATATTGTTTAAAAATCTATTTTTTTTTAATTTATTTTTTTACTTACAAATCTCCTTTTCTTCTGGTGGGTGTCCCACAAGGATCTATGCTTGGCCAACTCCTTTTCACGCTTTACACTGCCTCCCATGGATTTGCTCATCTTCTCCTTTGGCTTTCGCTACCACCTCTTTGCTGATGACACCCAGAATTTTTCCTGTCCCATCGTTTCCCCCGGCCATCTCGCTAAACCTCCCCAATTGCATCGGGGCCAACTACCACTGCATGGCTTTAAGCTGCCTGATGCTGCACTCTTCAATATTTGAAATCCCATTTCTTTCCATCTCCTTCCCGCCTAAAATCCTCACTTTTACCCAAGAAACTTGGGCTCCTCTTTTACAGCAATCTTATATGCAACAGTTAATTGCAGCCATTGTTGGAGGAATCATTCTCAAGAGCAAGAAAGTTAGCTTCCACCTCATCCATCACTCCGCCAAAACGGTGTTCTCCCGTCTTGTGCTCAGTAATGTCAATTATCATCTGAGACAGTTCCATTTTTGTTACATTGATCGCATGGGTATGACTCGCGATTACTGTGCCGGCTACATAAATCTGCAACTTGTAGGTCAAATCTCCATGCTCCACAGTGTATTTTGATAATTTATTTAAATGAATTTCATTGATGTGCTACAAAAACGATAACTGATATTCAGATCCTGTACTTTGTATATTTTACTGTTTGAAACTCTGCTCCTTGATCCTTTAGATTCCGCAGAAGTCATCCAGTCCAGGCTGAACGAGCAAGAAGGCCGGGAAGAGTTCTACGTACACTATGTAGGGTGTAAGTGATGCACATTTTATAGATATCTGTAGCTTGCCGCTTATGAGAATGAGTAGAAGCTGATTTTGTGTGTGTATCTCACAGGCGCAGCTGTTTCTCCATCAGTGTTTTGCTGACTGTTGGTAAACGTATGCATTGTTCTACTTTCATGCCACCAGTAGTTGTGCCTTTTTGTCTAAAGGCATGCTTATCTTCAAGGGGGCATTGGCTTGCCCAGCCGGGCATGGTTTGTCAGTGTGGTGTAATACCTCCAAAGGTTTGCCCGGTTCCATGAAGTGCTGGAAACTTTTTTCCCTTTTCAAATACTTTAAAATAACAAACAATGCAGAACCTACTCTTGTTTTAAATCTACATTAAAAAGATGTGAACTTGTAATTCTCTTCCAAAAGAACTTTCCTTGCATGTAAACATTTGCTGCTTCGGGGGCGGAGGTACTTGCATGATGCCATTCATACTTCCAGAACCCTATCCCCTCCAGCAGGTCCCCCCCTTGGAAACCGTGGATCAATATAATTAACGGTTTGATCATTGGGGAGAGATTATACAACTGAAGTGTGTGATTTTGTTTGTTTTGTCGATCAGGGTCTTAACAGTTGTACTAAATTGTTAAACTGTAAAAGCTGCACTTGCTTTAGTGCAAGTTGTTTGTTGCAGAATGCTACATATCTAACCCGCTTTTTCACACTCACCTTCCTGTGCTTAGTGTTTGTTTTATTTGTATGGAGCACCGGACCCGGCGGTATCTGGGCTCCTTTCGCACCGTGGATACAAGTTTACTTTTAGCTTGGTTACAGTAGATGCAATATACAACATGAAACAAATATATACAATTTATACAAGTAGATCAATTTTACATACCATACAAAGAGTAATACAGTAGAAATATGTATACAACGGAAGCATTAGAATAATGTACCAGGTGAGGTAAAAGGTACAGGATAGGGTAAAGGGAGAATAAATATGGTGTACCAAGGCAGAGAAGGCAAATCGTGAGCGGAAAATTGTAAAAGCGAGTCAGGAAGTTGTGTAGCCTAGTATAGGGCAGGGCTAGGGCTATCCTGAATCGTTGGTAACCGACCAGTTTATGGTGTTACGCCTGAACATGTAGAATGGTTGGTTCTCACTCTAAGGGGTAAAGAGATCCGGCTTGTGTTGCGTTGACAGGGAAGCTACTTCCTCCTGGTTTTTTTTTAGTTTAGATCTAGGTACGACGAGACAGGATGAGTTGATTGTCCTTGTAGGTCGTAAGGAGGATTTTTCGTGATTCTCTCAATGAGGTAAGTAGGGGCAGCTTGATTGAGGCATTTGTGTGTTAGCGTTTTTTTTTTTTAAGCATGATTTTGTCATTGGTGGAGAGCCATTTGAGCTGTCTTCTCAGGTGCGATATGTGGTCTCTTGGGAATACCATGGGCAGCTCTAAGGGCATAGTTTTGCAGGATTTGGATTTTATTGGTGATGTAGTTACTTGCTCCCATATACAACACGTTACAATAATCCAATTTGGAAAGGATTATGGGCTCTGGCTAAGGTGGTGCTGTTATCTTTTGAAAGGAAAGGTCTATATGCCCTGATCAGTTTACAAGTGTACGCACTAGAGGAAGCCATGGCGCTGACTTGTTTGTTAAATGTGAAGGTGGAGTCAAGGTAAAATCCTAGGGTTTTTACTTTCTCCAGCATGGGGTCTGGCATGGATTCACATGCTCATGAATATTCCCCGTCGTCAGGCTGGGAATCCTCGGTAAAGAAAAAACCAGTATCAGTTTCGTTTCTGATCTGTCTTTCGTAGTAATAACCAATCACTGGTCTCTGCGTCATACTGACCACAGCCAATGACTGCCCTCTATCTAAGCACCGCCTCTGGCAGCCATCTTCAGATTTTTACCGCACGTTCATGTGTTGGGATCCTCGTGCTATTGCTCTCGAGCGTTAGTGCTATTTTTCTCGCTTTTTCACAAAAAACTTCGATTCTTTCGGTCAAAAGAGCCTCATGCTCCACCGATCCTACATCCGATCAACGGGGACCCGTGTCGGATTCATCTGTGCCCCTCAAGGGTGAAGATTTCGTCGAGCTACGCTTCGGAGGACTCCAGAAGCTTCTCAGGCCCGGTCTCGGAGATGGCCCAGGAGAAGGGAAGCTCGACGCCCGGAAAGCTGTTCAGGGTCTGCCCTGGATGCCAGCTGCAGAACGTCTTCAAGGAGGACGAACACTCTTTCTGCATTTACTGCCTTCATGAGGACAAGACGCACGTGGAGAAGGACTGTGCGTTTTGCGGCAACATGTCGGAACGGACCATGAAGGACCGCCATCAACGTCTCGCCAACTGGCTGGAGGGTAAGAGCCCGTCTGGCGAGAAGAAGAAATCCGAGCGGTCTTCTAAGACCTTTGAGGGCGCCCCGGCGACGGGGGCCCAACATAAGGCCAAGCACCGCGAGTCCGCTGGCACCGGGAGCGCCGAACGGTCGGGCTCTACGGGCGCCAGGCAGGGCGCACCCTCCCCGGCACCATCAACCACGAGCCAACGCTCTGGGTCGGGTAAGAGGAAGGCCGAGCACCCGGCGAAGCTCCTGGAGAGGCCCCGGTCGAGCTCTAAGGCAGAGGAGGAGCGTGGCAGTGCCCCCTCCCTCAAGGATAAGGCGGTGAGCGCACCTAAGGTGGTGAAGGCCTTTATCCATCCGACCAAGCCCTCTATCGAAACGGTCGCGGCGGCCCTGGCTCAGCCTGTGGTGGCTACACCAGTGGTGGCGACCTCAGGGCCCAGAATCTCCCTGCCTCCGCGGAGGGAGTCTTCCTTTGTGCCCATCGATAGGACCCCCGTGAAACCCTCCGTGGGGAAGAAGGGGGGCAGGGCGTCGTCGTAGATTCGGCCTCAACCTCAGAAGAGGAGCTGATCGAGGTCTTAAGCCACGGCCTAGGCGTGGAAGAAGGCCAGCCCGTCAGAATGGACCCCGACGCAGGTGACGACGACGACATCGTCGAGGATACCGACGGGGCCCCTGCTCGCCCGTCGGATTCCCCTCTGCCAGCGCCGCAAGACAACTCGGCGGCCATTTTGTTGGCCATACAGTCCTTATGCTCCGAGATAAGGACGAGGCTACCGTTACCGACGGAGGAACCTCTCCCGTCGGGGGATCCAGAACCGGGACCTTCTGGTGTTCCCCCTACCAAGAAAAGAAGGATCCATCCACCACCTCCTTTTCAACCGTCGCGCCCCGTCCAGCCCTCCTCCCCGTCCACCCGAGGGGATGATACGGGGACTGACACGGCAGCGACGGGTACGGACGACTAGGCATACGACGAGGATTTTCCGTCGTCGCCTCCCACCAGGGCTTCTCCGCCCGACGAGATCGGATCTTTCCACTCCATGATCTCCAGGGCTTCCGAGCTTTTCCAACTCTGCCCTGAGGAGAAGCAGCGGCGCGAGGCCAAGAGGAAGACGGTCCTCGCAGTGCCTCTGTTGGACGACATTTGGGATGAGGGCCTTTCCCTCCTCAAGAACCCTTCCACGACGCCAGCTAGAAGAGACCGGTACGAGAAAAAGTACCGGGTCCCGGACACGGCCCCCCTATGCCTCCGGGCGCAGCCTACCCCGGACTCCGTCGTCTCCGCGGCAGCCAGGAAGAAAGCGGGGGGGGGTGCGGCCTCCACATCGACTTCCCCGCCGGACGGCGAGGGAAAGAAATTGGATGCTATGGGACGTAGAGTCATCTCGTCGGCAGCGACGACGATTAAAGCGGCCAACGCCTTGGCTATCGTGGCCCGCTACGACAGGGAGCTCTGGTACAAGATAGCTCCCCTGCTGGATTTTCTGCCGGACGACAAGAGGGCGGAGGCCCTGGAGATCCTGCAGGAAGGTGAGGTGGCCTCGGACCACGCCATCACCGTGGCGACGGACATCGCCGACACTGGGTTCCGCCAGCTGGGCAACGGCGTTTGCCTTCGACGTCGTGGATGGCTCAAAGCTACGGACTTTCGGCAGGACGTCCAGACCAGAGTCCTGGACATGCCCTTCGACGGGAACAACCTGTTTGGGAAGACAGTGGACGATTCCCTTCAGGCCATCAAGGCGGATACTGAGACGGCCAGGGCCCTTGGAGTCCTGCAGCAACGACGAACGCCCTTTCGGAGCGGCGGAGGCAAGGGCGCCTCCAAAGGTTCCGGCGGCGGTTTCGCTTCCTACCGTCAAGCGGCCCGCTCGTCGTCGCAAGAGGCCTACAGAGGACGAGGCAAGTCTAGCGGACCCCGCCGTCGTCGCCAAGGAGGTCAAGGCGGCAAGGCCGCGTCCAAGCAGGATTGAACCGGCCGTGGGGTCGGGCCCCCACCGAAGCACCCTGGTGGGAGGCCGGCTGGCGGGCTTCGTCAGCGTGTGGGAGTCCATCTCCACCGACCGTTGGGTGCTGGACGCCCTGGCCCGGGGCCACGCGCTCGAGTTTCAAAGAAGGTGCCCGCGCGTCCCCCCCGTGGCCAGGAAAGAACTTCACGTCCCTCAACTTCTCCTGGAGGTAAAGGCGATGCTCAGAAAGGGCGCCATCGAACTCGTCCCAAAGAGGCTTCGGGGCTCCGGAGTCTACTCGCGATACTTCCTCGTGAAGAAGAAGACGGGAGTATGGCGCCCCATCCTAGACCTGCGACGTCTGAACAAGTTCATCAAGGCGCAGAAGTTCCGGATGGTCACCCTCCAGCACGTCCTGGGTCAGCTGGAGGAAGGAGACTTCCTATCGTCGTTGGATTTGGAGGATGCCTACTTCCACATTCCCATCCTAAAGGGGCACCGAAAATTCCTCAGATTCGTGGTCCAAGGGCGTCATTACCAGTTCAAAGCCCTTCCCTTCGGACTACGGTCGGCACCCAGGGTATTCACCAAGTGCCTCGCACCGGTGGCGGCGCAGCTGCGCCGCGAGGGGATTCACGTCTACCCCTACCTGGACGACTGGCTCATCCGCGCCAAGACGAGGGAGCTCGCCGTGGTCCACACGGCAAGGACCGTCCAACTCCTCACGGACCTGGGATTCTCCGTGAACTACGCCAAATCCCACCTGGTGCCCGCGCAAGTCGCACTGTTTCTGGGAGCGAGGCTCGACACAGTGTCCCTTCTGGCCTCCCCGTCGGAGGAGAGGACCAGGACCATCTTGGGCAAGGTGCAACGGATGTTGGTGGCCGACGCGGCCAAGGTGAGGTCCATCAAGTCCCTCCTCGGGATGATGTCTTCCTGCATCTACCTCATTCCCATGTGCAGGCTCCGGATGTGCCCGTTGCAAGAATTCCTGGATGCGCGCTGGATCCAGACGACGGGCAGCTTCGAGGAAAGGATCAAGCTCGACGAGAGTTTCCGACGAGCGATACGGTGGTGGGGCACCCGCGCGCATCTGACGGCGGGCATGGACTTCCAGACCCCAGCCCACCAGGAGACTGTGACCACGGATGCCTCCCTGGAAGGGTGGGGAGCGCACACCGAAAATCTGCACGCAAGAGGACTCTGGCTCCCGACGGAGAAGTCCCTGCATATCAACGTCCTGGAGCTCCGTGCAGTGTTTTGGGCCCTCAGGTCCTTCCTTCCGTCCCTCAAGGGCAAGGTGGTGAGGATCTTCACCGACAACACCACCACCATGTTTTACATCAGGAAACAGGGCGGAACCAGGTCCCCAGCGCTGTCCAAGGAGGCGCAGGACCTGTGGCATTGGGCCGTCGCCCAAGGGATTTTTCTGGTGCCGTTTCATCTGGCAGGGATAAAAAACACCATCGCCGACTCACTCAGCAGGGAGCTGCGCTCGTGCCACGAGTGGGAACTACGGCAGGATCTGGTGGATCGCCTCTTCCGACGGTGGGGCACACCCCAGATCGACCTGTTCGCGACGGCGACGAACACCAAGTGCCGGAGGTTCGCCAGCAGGTTTCCCCAGACGAGGAGCATGGGCGATGCTTTCTCGTTCCCCTGGGAGGGCCTGTTCCTCTACGCGTTCCCTCCCTTGCCTCTGCTAATCCGGCTCGTCAACCAGCTCAAGAGGTCACGGTGCAGGATGATCCTCGTCGCACCTGCGTGGCCGAGGCAGATATGGTTCCCGGACCTTCTGGACTTGTCAGCGTCCCCGCCGATCAAGCTGCCGGCGGACGCGGATCTACTCTCCAGGGAAGGAGGCGCCATCCTCCACCACGACCCGAAGTCGCTGAACTTGCAGGCCTGGCTCCTGCAGCGCTAGAGTTTGGAGGATACGACATACCGGCCGATTGCAGAGAGGTTCTTGCAAAGGCCAGGGCGTCCTCGACTCTTAAATGCTACGGACACAAATGGAAGAGGTTCTCTGTCTGGTGCCACGCACAGAAGATTAACCCTCTACGGATTACGGCTCCCCAAGTACTGCCGTACCTGCTGACGCTGGCCAAAGCTGGTCTGGCACACGCGTCCATCAAGATTCATCTTGCTGCGATCTCCCGATACACCAGAACCACGGGGCGGACGTCCTTGTGGTCTCATCGTCTGGTGAAGGAGTTCATGAAGGGACTGTTCAGATCGTTCCCGCCGGTGAAGGCTCCGGCCCCGGCGTGGGAGCTCAACGTGGTGCTGACCAAGCTCATGGGACCTCCGTTCGAGCCTCTGCACTCTGCCCCGTTGAAGTTTCTATCGTGGAAAACAGCTTTTCTTGTGGCCATCACCTCCGCACGACGAGTGGGAGAGATCCAGGCCCTTTCCTGCAAGGCCCCGTACTTGACTTTCCACGACACGAGGGTAGTGCTCAGGACGCACCCCTCCTTCATGCCCAAGGTGCCGTCGGACTTCCATCTCAACGAACCCTTGGTGTTGCCTGTGTTCTTCCCGTCGCCTTCGTCGCCGGCTGAGAGGACTTTGCACTCGCTGGATGTGGCTAGAGCGCTGAAGTTCTACGTAGACCGCACGAAGTGTTTTCGGAAGACGTCACAACTCTTTGTGAACTTTGGACCTGTCAATCAGGGGAAGGCTCTCTCGAAGGCTTCCATTTCCAGATGGCTCTCCGGCTGTATCATGTACTGTCACCGGTTGGCAAACCGACCGCTGCCTGGCCGTCCGAGAGCCCATTCCACCAGAGCGATCGCAGCTACCACGGCGTTCCTATCTGGTGTGCCCCTGCTGGACATATGCAGGGCTGCTACGTGGAGGTCGACGCACACCTTCACGAAATTCTACTGCGTCGACCGGGATTCCAGGGAGGAGTCCAGGGTCGGCCAAGCAGTGCTGCGCAACCTGTTCGCCTGAGGTGAGCCTGGTGAGGAGGTAAGATGCTTAATGTTGAGTTGATGTGATGCTTAATGTTGAGCCTTTGCCACCTCCCGTGGTTGTGCATGTGTGTACTGCTATGTATTCTTTATTCATGAGCATGTGAATCCATGCCAGACCCCATGCTGGAGAAGGAACAAGTTACTTACCTGTAACTGTTGTTCTCCAGCATGGGTCTGGCATGGATTCACATGCGAACCCTCCCGCCTACCCCTCTGCGGCTCTTCACTTGGTCATACTGCCACTTCACGTGCTTCCAAATCTGAAGATGGCTGCCAGAGGCGGTGCTTAGGTAGAGGGCAGTCATTGGCTGTGGTCAGTATGACGCAGAGACCAGTGATTGGTTATTACTACGAAAGACAGATCAGAAACGAAACTGATACTGGTTTTTTCTTTACCGAGGATTCCCAGCCTGACGACGGGGAATATTCATGAGCATGTGAATCCATGCCAGACCCATGCTGGAGAACAACAGTTACAGGTAAGTAACTTGTTCCTTTTTAACCACTTTGATGCTGTCTATATTAAAGGCGGTAGTTTGGGCTCAGTTTGAGGTTAGCTGTGTTTCCAAGTAATAGGAGTTCGATCTTGTCATCATTCAGACATAGGCCATGTGCAGCCATCCAGGCCTCAATGATGAGGTATATTCTGTTCATTAGGGCCATGTCCGTCTCCCGTGAGGGGAATGAGGATATGGGTTTCAGCTGCATAATTAGTGTAGGTGACACCCAGATCATCGAACAAAGGCTTGTTGAATATATTATACATGGTCGGGGATACACACGAACCTTGTGGCACACCACAGGTTATCGGGATTGTATCAGCCACTGCAAGAGGCGAGAAGACTCATGTTCCTTTTTTTTTATAAACAATTTAATCCAGGTGATCGCGTCTTGTGAGAAGTACGCCGCTGATGCAAGGTGTTGGCAAAGAACTTGGTGGTCGACCAGGTCAAATGCGGATGAGGGATCAAGGAGTAGCAGTAGTGCTACTTTTCCTTGGTCCTTGAGTGCATCAATTTGTGTTTTTAAGTCTATAAGGGTAGTCTCAGTGCCGTGACGAAGTCTAACACCAGATTGGAAGTCACCAAAGAGGTGGTTGTTCTCAAGGTAATCCTGAATTTGGATGTAGGCAACTCTGTCGAGGATCTTAAGTAAAAAAGGTACCGTGGTAATCGGTCTGTAATTTGTCGGGATAGTCTGGTCCAATGATTTGTTTTTTCAATAGAGTTGGGACCGAGGATTCCTTTAAGTTGGTGGGTACAATACCAGAATTGAATGAGGAGTTAGTTCATTTGGTTATGATTGGCAACTGGCGGCATCTTTGGTTATCTGTGCTGGGCAGCGATCTCCTTGACGTCTCGAGGGTTTGAGGGCTGAGATGATTTTTTTTCTACCTCGACGGGAGAGACTTGGGTGAAGTTAAAGTGATGTGGTGTTTTATTAGAGGATGATGAATTGGTGGTCTGCTGGTCTGTACTGGGTAGGTTGGCTTTTTTTTTTTTGCCATCTTAATTTGGAGGAGGGGGATTTTATTCAGGGCATTTTGAATATTCGTACACCAAAGTTTGTCCTTCAGACATTCGTCTGTCTGTGGGATGGGTGATTCCATTTCCCTTAGAATGGTGAACAGTTCCTTGGAGTTTGAACTTGCTTTAGTAATCCTCTCGTATGATTCTTGTTTAGAGTGTATTATTTCTTTTTTGTAGTACGTGGCTAAGTTAATTAGGTTATTTTTATTGGTGGGGAAGAGTTTCCACATGGTTTCAAGCTTTCTTTTTTCTAGTCTCAAAGATTTTAGGTAAGGAGTGAACCAGGAGTTCAGGTGAGCTTTAGGTTTGCTTTGGGCGATGGGGTCTAAAGCTTTGGTGATGTCATTGTAAGCATCAACTAATTTGTCTGGACTAGCCGAGTCCGATAGTGAGTTAAGGGTAGGCACGATAAGAGGTATGAGCTTATCTGTGGTTGTTTCTTTTATTCCTCGTGGGGAGGGTGGGCGCAATATGTTTGATCTTGAGGGAAGGTGACTTGGTTGGCAGGGTGAAGGATATCTGGAAGTGATCAGTCCAGATCTGGGGGGGGGGGGGGGTAATGGTGGTCATGGCTACTGTGCAGTTAAGGTCGGCTACCCAGTCAAGGGTTCTTCCTTTGATATGAGTGGCCTGGGATACTCTTTGGGTGAATCCCATTTCTGCAAGTAGGTTGGACATGGCTAAAGCATGTTGGTCATTAGGGTCATTAAATCCTAAATTAAAATCACCTAATAGGAGAATTTGAGAGGTCAGTTTAGTATTAGATAGGATTGCTGAAGGGTCTTCTTCAAATGCGCCAATGGGTCCTGGAGATCTTTAGAGTAGATTTATGGTTAGAGATGGGTAATTTGACAGTAAGTAATTTGCAAGAACTGACATTAGGAGAAGGGGTTATTCTCATGGTTAGGTCGGATTTGACTATGATGGTAATGCCTCCGCCTCTTGCATGCGCTCTGTCCGCTCTTAAGATTTCATAATTCTCAGGAACTGCTAGTAAGAGGGTAGGACCTGCCACTGCATGGAGCCACGACTCCGTTATAGAAAGGAAGTCAAGATTGTATGTTGTGGTGATATCTGTTATTTCTGTAGCATACTCCACTAAGGATCTGGCGTTAATTAACGCTCCTTTAATGTTCGCTTGGTTAGTGTCCAGGGAGGTACCGCGTTTAACCCAGTCATGTTTTTTTGGGTGATTCTGGTGTGCAGTTCTGACCTAAAGTTATTGCAGTATGTTTATTTCTGTTTTTGGTATAGGGTTGTTCCTCATAGTAATGGCGTTTACATTGAGAGGTGTGTTTGGTAGAGGTTCGAAGAGTATAGTTAGTCTCGCCCGAAGGCTAGAGTTTCTGTCTACAAGTGAACGTGGAGCGCTTGTAAGATTCAGATTACCAGTAAGGTAGTGAGTCTTGGGGTTGGTGTGCGGTGAGTCGATTGAGTCCATAATGCTGGAGTGTTTGGGCACTGTAAGCTGCTAAGCGGGACTGAGCGAGAAAGGTGGAGAGCTTGGGCGTCGGTGGGGTGAGGAGTAGCGGTTGTCTCAGAGGGGGGCAATCGGGTCAGGGACTAGTAATGACAATGGAGCACTTACCGCTAATTAAACATACAATACCATTGACAACAAGGGATTGCGGTCTTACATAGTGCTGGAGATAAGCCACCTTGGTAGATGTCGCTTGATAATATAGGCTAACTGGTGTTGGGGTGTATTAAATGTCAAGGGCTCACAATGGAGGGCATTTGCAAATGGCTAGATTCACAGACTTAGGCACTTACGAGAAGCCGGATTTACAGTAGTAGGCACATGAATGTGGCATGACAGTAGTGGGTATTCACAATGGTAAGCATATGCAAATAGGAGGACTCGTGTCACAGTAATAGGCAATTGCGAAAAGCAGGGCTCACAATAGTGGCCACTTGAGGGTGATACGACAGTTGTAGGCATTCACAATGGTAGGCATATGCAAGTAGCAGGAATCGAGGGCAGTATCAGGGCTCACAGATATGGCAAGATTCACAGAAATAGCCACTTGCGAAGGGCAGGGCCCACAGATCTGGCTAGATTCACAGTAATGGGCACTTGCGGAAAGCACAAGGGTAGCATGACAATGGTAGGCATTCGCAATAGTAGGTATTAGCATAGGGCAGGACTCGTAGTGGAAGGCACTCGCAGCTGGCAGGGGTCATGAAAGTAGACCAGCTAGGATGTGTGATGGTCAACAACAAATCAAGTGTTGACAGTAAATCCGAGGGATGTTGGAATACACAGTGCGCAGGATGAAATAAGGGATCGGGCGCCGATGCAATAGGGTGCAAGCAGTGCATGTTAAAGGCGACACGAGTCACAATATCCACAAGAGAGAATGGTGAATAACTTGGAGTGCCGCGTGTGGCTAGGCAGGGACGTGACACACATTTAGTCAAGGGAGGGCACCGCTCGAGGGCAAACCACCGTTTATTATTAATCTAGAATTCAGGCACGGGAGAGGTGGTACGTGGATAGAGTTCGCAGAGCCTTTCAGGTAGATGAGTACTTGAAATGTTAGTCAATGTTAGGACGTGATTTTGACTGCAGGAATGTTTGATTCTGAGTGACTTTGATCGATGGGTACGAGCACAGGGGTACAGATAGCGGCTAGAAGGTTAGCTGAGGCTTCTGGTAGAGCTTAACGTACTGTTATGGTACTTGAAGGGAGGCAGTAAATCTGTGCATTAGAGGTGTTAGGTCCAGGACTCTGCACAGGCGCCTTCTTTCGTGTTCCTTGACAGGTTCGGGTTAGGAGCCTTCTTTCGTGTGCCTTACTTCATGGGCCGGTGCTCGCCTGCCGGCGCAGCGTGATTGGCTGTAATAACCAGCAAGAGCCAATCCGCTTGCTCCTGGTAGTTAGAAGGGCACTGAAGTATTCAGGGAGGAAGAATCAAAATGCGGCGGCCATTTTAAGAAGGGGAACACCTTGTGTAAAGCAATGGAGGTGGTTGCAGTGAAAATCAAATCCTGATATGATTCTGAGTCGGATGAAGGCATTTGTCGTAAAATGTCATTTTAGCAGATGATGATAAATAATGTTGTTGCCGTAGGAGGTCCAAACAAGTATTGGAAGGGGCGTATAGACACACGACAATTGTGCCCTAGGTTTACCTTAATCTCATGGTGAAGAATCCCTGGTAGAAGCTGCTACTGCAGCACGAGCTTCGCCGAGTGAGCTCCTGCTCTGATGGAGGTGAATTGTATGCAGAGGGCTTGGGACGGTGCTCAGAACCTTGGGTCATCCTCCCTTTTATTTTGTATTTTTTTTTTCCCCTGGTATCCTCTTTTCAGGTGGCAAGGTAAAGGCCGTAGCTTCTGGTTTGCGAGGGAGGATCGCCTGGATGGAGGAGACTTGGGGATAGGACGTCCTTGGGTTAGATATGGTATCCCCCACTTCCCTTTCACCACAAACATCTCTCATCACCTTCATAGGCGGTCAGCCCTTTGCTTGCGATTCCCCTAAAGTATCCCCCAAATGGCATCAGTATGGTACTGGGACGAAGAAGAGGGCAACTAGACCAACACATCCTCATTTTATGAAAACTAATACCTATAAACCCTAGTAAAGTACTGTGACGAGGAGGACAACAAGAGTAAAGCAGGACCACCGCTCTGCTGGTGAGCGTTCTAGTCCTTTTTGTAATGAGAATGGAGATGGGGAGCTTTAAAAGCTAGAAGCCTGACACAAATAGTCGGCTGCTGTGTGCACGCAGACCTCTCTGGTGTGGCAGGAGAAGCTCATGAGACCCCTGGAGAAGTGCAGAGCACATGCAGTGGGAAGTGAAGGCACAAAAAAGCGGAAGCCAGTGGCAAAAGCGCAAGGAGGCGGCTGGCGGGACTCGAGGGAAACGGTTGTTTGAGGCCTGTTTTGCTGTAGAAGCACTGTCTGGTGTGTGCGAGCCACAAGAAGACCGCAGGGAGAAGACGTGAGCGACTGCACAGAGAGCTAGGAACCCGTGGTGACGGGAAGACCTTACAAGGAGCCGTAAGACAAACCGGTGAGTGCAGCCAGAATGGGGTACACCGGGTTGGCAGGCTGTGATAGAAATAAAGCAAATATCAGGCATTTTGAATTCCCGAACAAAATGAAAGCAAGTTGGGAACACTCTGGCATCTTGAGAGGAGTGTGCGAAAGATTGTGAACCTGATTGAAAGGAAAGTTTTGAAATGCATTGAAATAATGAACTGCATTAACTGAAACCAGTGCTAGCAAAGCCAAGAGAGTACAAAGAGTTGTATGCAGGATATGAGAAATCCAACATTGCTCACAACCAATAAATTCCAAAGAACCGTGTATTATAAGGAAACCAGCAGTTGCAAGAGCCAAGGAAACATAAGAAGGTGTAATGAGCGCAAGGTGGTAAACTAGCCACAATAGTGTCAGGAGAGTGTGGCACATGTGACTGAGGCAATCTTCACTTTTGAGGAGAAGCAGTGGACTGGTGCGAAAGGAAATCTGGAAGATTGGAACGCTTGGGGAAGGGAGCCCCTGTATTTGATGAACTACTTTGAACTTGGGGAAGGGGAGCTGATCACAAGCCAAAGAGCTAGAAGAAGCTCTGAACATTACATTGAACAATATTAATTTTTGATGCTGACATCCTTACACATTGTATACAGTTAGCTGGGAGGGCAAGTATAGATTTTTGGGCGCACAGATGTTTTTACTTTGCGTTACGAAAGATTTCTCTGAATGCAATTTTCCCTCCATATTATGGACCCCCCCCCCTCAAACTTGTTGCTTTTGTTTGGCTATCCTAACCTGACTTTATCCAGTAGGATTGTTATGGGGAAACTGATATGTCCTTGATAATGTCGGTACTGGGAAACTATGTTTCACTTAGTCTTCTACTTTGTTGCCATTTCTTGGTAACTTTTTCAGTGCACAAAGTGCATTACTGTACCTTGCACTGAGGTTATTTTTGTTTTACGGCCCTAGACACCCTCTAAGGAATTATTTGTGAATGTACAAGTGTGCCTATGACTGGTGGCAGCAGGTTACTATAATGGTATTTTTACTTCTTTTTGGCAAACCATACTGCGTTTACCGCGGATGGCTCATGACTGTGGCCAGTGCTGAAAAATGGCAGTACCACAAAGTCTTTTGTTCTGTCCTTTGGCCATCTTGTCCCTTGGCCTTCCCCCCCACATCCCCCTCCCCCCATGTCGAGCAGAGGTGGGACTTCCTTATTTGGGCATGCAGCCTTCCGCGAAAACCGCATCTCATGTCACGTGTGCTAGGGCCCAGGAAGAATTGGGACTGTCTGGTCCAAATCCACACAACTGGTGCCAGGACGTCTGGTGTGCATGAATACGTGAGGACCACTGTGGACAATAACTGGATCACGACTGGCGTGCATGCAAGGGAGCAGATAATCTATTGGTTGTCTAGATTCGATCGCACATCGAACTTTGGATAAGAGGAGGCCCTGCATCCATTCCAGGTCGATCTACAGCGGTTCATACCGAACTACAGAAGGAGCCAGGTATCCTGTGAGCTGAAGCAGACCTGAGGATCCTTCGTGGGTGGAGTTGTGGCTACTGTCCCGTCCAGCAAAACCTGAGAGCCGGATTGGAGAGCAAAGGTGAAATTTACAACCTCCGACGACCTTGACTAAACTGGCATAGTTTGGTCTGGATTGAGACAAGGGGTGGTGAGTACTTTCAAAACATACCGGTGGCCCCTGGCTCATCCATTTGTTTTTCCACACAAGGGTTCTTTGGGATCCTCTATGGGTTTCGATAGCCCACGCTACCTCACCTGTTCCAAAAGTCAGACCCTTCGTCTGGCGATTGGAACTCCTTTTACCACCTTCAGGACCCTTACCTAGCTGTCCCAGCATCTTGAAAAGGTACTGTATTTGCTTTACGCATGACCAAGCGTTTTTACGCACTGCTGTACATTGATCACAAGGCTCCCCACTTCGTAGGGCTGGACTGAATAAGTAAGGGTTTCGATCCTGCATATTGATTAATGCATAATTAGTGTTAACCCCCTTCTGTTACAGGTTGTGGATGTTTTTCTCCCTTGTTCATATTAGGCTATAGTAGTTGTATATATGTTATCTAGTGATATGCTTGTGTGTTAACTGTTGCATTATTAGTTTGGTTATTCGTGTTTTATTGGGCCTAAAATCAGTGTATATGTATTTTTGTTATACACCTGTTAAGAGTATTCTGTGGTGTCTGTACTGTGTGCCTTTACTGTGTGTGCTCATTGTGAGCTTCTGATCACCACGTCCCTCCTGAGATTTAGTCTTGACTGCCTGCCAAGCTACTGAAGGCAAGTCCCTTTTTACGCACAATCCAGAATAAAGATGACCCGCTATGCAAATAGGCCAGGAGATAGCGTTGCAAGGATAACAAAGGTTTAATTGTGCAGAAAACAAATATCAGCAAAGGACTCTGCTGCTTGAGAGCTCTCTGGTTATGCAACCACTGCCCAGTCCCACGGTCTATTTAATTTTAACACAAGCTAGTATTGGAGCCACAAGGACCCATCATAGGTGAGCTCAACACTGATTGCGTCCCTCTTCCCCGTTCTGTTCCCTGCTGCAGGGAGACCCGGTCGAGGCCCATGAAGAAGGCTTCATTGCCGAAACGCCACGGGAATACTCCAGCTTGAGGGCCAACTACCCCATCCCACACCATCATTTGATCTACACCCAGACGTAGACCAACGACTAGGTCCTTCCCTTTATCAGTCAACTTCAAACACCTAATGCCAAGAAGAATGTTCCAATGAATTTGACTGCCTTTTGCTTTTGTATTTTATGTTGGTTGCCCTCTGAAAAATTCAAATTTCTTCCTTTGTGTTGTATACTGAGGCAAACCACCAATGTTTACACGGCCCCATGTACATATTTTTATGTGAATGTGTACCTATGTATTTGTTGATGATATTCATGTTTCCCCCCTTTTTTTTAATATAAATTGAATACAAGTGAAATACAGAAATTGTTTATCCTTGTAAAAAAAAAACAAAGAAAGAACCCCTCATGCAGGGGCATGCAAACATAATGCAGAATTAATTCTGCATCCTTAAACACCAGCTAAATAAAAAGCTAAAGTGTATTTTACAAGTGTTTTTGCTCACCGTTTCTATATGAGAGTTGGCTCAATAATACAGCTCTGCATATACTAAGCATGCCAAATGGTTACATCTTTACAGTAAATGTACATGTAAAGCTACTAAATATGTGGCAGGACGCCACCTCTGTTTCCTCTTGTTGTTCTAAAGCAACGCAGAAGTTTAAAGGCCTTATGGCGTCATCGTATACAGTACAAACTAATACTACTGATTGGTTAGGCATTATAGAGGGGCCTGCTCCATAGGAGATGCCAGGCTACCATTGGTTAGTTATGTTGTCATCGATCAGGATCCACATGGGTCAGCTGGGCTCATGGCAGTCTTTGGTGAAAGTCGGGTTGCTCGTATAACACATTGTATCAGCTCAACTAATGCGCTAAGCTTCGTATTCCATCACTGTGGCATGCACCTGGGCGGCAAAGGAAATGGTGCCAAGGGGAAGGGAGGATGCAATACAGTCCCGCTGACTCACACATTCAGGGCTTCATTGATACTGCAGTTCCCGCACTAAAGGTCCCCACAGTGTTCACCCTTTTCTTCACCGACTCTCGACGACCCATGGCTCCTGCCTTTAAAGGGCGTGAACTCAAGAAGGGCCTGTCAACGACTCATCAAAGAACTCTATGAAACCATGTACTTTTGGGTCGTAGAACCTTTTAGAAGGACTCGAGACTATATTGGGCATAATTGGATTGGGCTTGTCAAATATGCTTTATTTACAGGTTGCCCAGGTGGGGGGGGGGGTCCTCGCGCAGAACTGTCTCTAGGTAACGGGAGTCAGTGTTCTGCCAGTGCTTGATTTAACTTTCTGTGGTCTCTCGATTCATCTGACAATCTGATTCGTATGACATTTTGTACTGTTAACAGTTGATGCATTTCAAAGGAATCGATAGTTAAGAGTTGTACCACGTAGACCTGTGTATATTTGCCATTCTAGTATTGCCAGAGTACAAAGTGTGTTGTTGTGTACATAATGTGAACCTTATTTATATAAAGACTGTTTTTTCACTAACATAGTGTGTGGCCATTCCTTTGTGGGTGCTTGGGGACTACGCTGTACTTAAGAACCAGCCCGCATCACCACCTGAGAGCTAAGCCTTGATTGCTATGAACAACGGAGAATCTTGGATGGGGGTGCTCTGTGCTTCGACTCTGCCATATAGGAGTACAGATAACCCCCTTCCAGTCTTTACAGTGCCCCAGATGCGTGCAGTATTAAGGAACAGACGTAGTAACTCTCATTAGTCGTTTGCCTTCCCATTGCACTCATGTCGGAGTACCAACTGTCCCGAGTGTTCGGGATGACTAATATCTTCCACTGCATCTAATTCTAAGCCATGATATGCATCATATTTATGTCGGCGTGCTTGCCTTTTCTTTCTGCTACTACGCAACAAGGTCCTTTTTCCTACTGGCATAGTGCTTCTGGTAATATTTCCGTTGTTGTTATTTGGAACATTTTGCTATTGCATATTGTGACTGGTGAGTGAGCTGCTATTATTTGCAAGGGTAAAATTATTCATTGATCCATTTATCGACATGGTGGCTGGTTCTGGCATTTTTACTGGTATACTTTCATTCGTGTTCAGGCTTGGGCTAGGTGTTATTGTGACAGGGAAGGAGGTAGTGGTCTGGGTGGTTTTAGTCCCTGTGGAGTAAGTAGGGTTAACACTAAGGACAGTGGGCGGTACTTCAGTCCCATTTAGAAGTAATCCAGTAACATTCAAGGGTGTACTCATGTTCCAGTTGCGTGTACGCCCCCCTTTCTTTTAGGTGGCCAGCACAGATAAGATGTTCCCCAATGCAAACCTTATTATTGTAAATCAAATTGCTGAACAATGAAGGGCACAAGCATAGTGGTATGCCCTTGTACTACTGCCATTCCTATCATTATTCAAATCTCTCAACGAAGTCATCTCCATCATTGCTGCTCCTGCAGATTTTGGAAATAAAAACTGGGAACGGTGGGAGGCGGGGAGGCGAGAGAGGGCGAGATTTACGTTTCTTTTGCGCTAGCAGCAATGCATGTACTGCAAAAGTTCTGACATGCACTAATATGGTTAGAATAGAGCTACGGTTTTGAGGTATTGGTGTTCTGTCTGGACCCTTGGTGTGGTGTCCTTTTAGGGATCTGCGGACATCTGAGAGGTGCATCCAATAACTCAGCCCTTTCACCTTTTCTGGCAGAGGGGTGGAAAACACTACTTCATATAGGGCCCAAGGAACCTGGGGTTGTTCCTTTTTCGCACAAATCTTCTGACCTAGACCAATTCCCCTGGCAACAGTGGTTGTGCGTGGGTGGTGTCAGTTGTAGTCTGTGCTTCTTCAGTGTTTGGTCAGGATTTGTTTTTTGGGATGCACCTTATCGCCCGTGTAAGTTGGCGCAGGTACTGCTTGAATTCTTCCCCCAGAATTGCTGCTGCCCTATGAGCATCTGAGGCTCTTCTGACAGGTGATGGGGTGTATGCATGTGCCTGCCAGTCACGATTTCATGGGGGGGGGGGGGGCAGGTGGTAGTCCCTACTCGGTTGTGTGCGCAGATGGAGTAGGGCTAGGAGCAGGCAATACACCAATTCCTTTTTAATGTGTTGCATAGTTTGGTTAGTCTGCTTGTAAAGAGGTTGATCTTCTCCACCATCCCGTTTGCTTCTGGGTGGTAAATTGAGCACATACAATGTTTTATTCCTGAAAGGGCTGTGATTTCCTTGAACAGCTAGTTGAAAAAATCTGTGCCATTATCTGACCTTAGAACGTCACAGTCCCCAGCAGAGGATTGCCCATCTGACGAGGAATTTTGCGGCATACTTGGCATGTGGGTGGGCACATCGGCCGGCCTCAACCCATCTGGAAAATGGACACACTACTGCAATTAAATATCGTGCTCCATTGCACCTTTATCCCATGTCTGCATAATCCATGTGCAGCTCACAGAATGGCGCGCCGGGCGGGGCATAATGGTAACATAGCACCAGTTTGAGGGCTACTATGAGCGCTACCAGTTCAGCTGCTTTTGCAGAATAATGCATGGGTAGTCTTTTCATGAGCAGCGTCTTGTATTCTCCTTCTTCCAGGTTGCACCACTGCGGCCCAAACATGTCTTTCAGCTGTCTACTGATCAATTGATGCTGACCCGTCAATGAACAGTACTTCTTCCTCTTCTAGAGGACTGTCTTTTGCTTTGGCGATACCATCGTCCTCCCCTTCACTACTGTGATTGGTCTGGCTTGTCCAGAAGGTTTCCTGTTTCACTAAACTAGGTTGGCCTCCTAAGCTTCTGCCTACCAAGCCAGAGTTTAGAAATCCATTCTAACACGTTGGACTTCCTGCTGTAGACTAGCCTTAGTTTACTTTAGGTATGGAAATCCCATGTTGGCATAGGGAAAGTTGGGCATTAATCCACCCTTCCTTTTAAGTTAAATAAAACTTTGTTGGGAAAACATAAACATGTTGTCTGTGTCTGACTTATGATGCCTTCACACATGGTGTCATGCGTGGGATGCAGTTCAACTGATACAAGTTGGGGTACCTTAAATTTTGAGCAGCTAAGTCACAGAGCATCAGGCCCTTTGGGATCCATAAAGGGCTCTGAGTTTGATATTTGCAGCAGTTAGGGACAAAATAATTCCCCCAAGGTGAAAGAAGACTAATACCCACCAATCTAATTTTGATGCCTCCCTCAAATACTTATAGCCGATTAGCTCGCGAATCAGGACTTGCATGGAGGTTCGGGACTTATGTAATAGGCGTTAGATCCAGACTTCAGAGGTGATATTAAAGTGTTACAGAATCATGGAAAGGATCCCTTCTAAATCCACCAGGGGGGATATAATTGTACAAGGGGTGCTTGAGAGCATTGTTCCCTAGGGTAAAGGCGAGGCCGGGAAGGAATTAACAGATGGAGGTACCCAAGAAGCGGAAACTGACTCTTGCCGACCTAGCCTTTGCCCAAAGGAACAATCTATTGTTGGCTGAAGCCTTTTTGCAAATTGTACCTGAGCAAGAGGGCCTTGAGAGAGGAGGACCTTGGGACCTTTTTTCTTTTTGACACATGTGTTAATATACAGGGGAGATGCCACCAGAGGGCAGTTAGTCATCTGTAAAAGACATAAGCAGGTGGTCCTGGAAATAGCCCATTCCCATCTGACAAGAGGTAACCTTGGGCAAACAAAAACTTAAGCCCAGATCCTGAATACATTTTTCTGGCCTGGAATTCCTGCTGGCATTAAGATCCTTGTTCAGTTCTGTGCCATCTGCCAAAAGACAAGCACACATATACCACCCCGAGTCCCTTTACAACCGCCTGGAATCAAGAATTGGTATGGACATTGTGGGCCCATTGGAAACATCAATGTTGGGGAACAAATGCATCTTGGTGATATTTGATTATGCAGCCCGGTATCCAGAGGCCTTTCTCCTTGGAGCTAACACCACCCAACAGATATTTAAACACCTCCTCCCTTTCTTTTGACGTGTAGGGTTTCCCAAAGAAATCCTAACAGATCAGGGCTTCACATTTATGAGCAAACTCGTGGGGGAAGTGAAAGAACTGTTACACATCACCACTCTAAGAACATCAGATTGCTTTGTCGAAAGGTTTAGCAAGGCCCTGAAAACCATGTTGAGAAAACTAGTAGAACAGGATGGCAGAAATTGGGTTCAAATGATACTCTGGACTCTTTGCTGTAAGAAAGACTCCCCAGGCTTCTACAGGATTCTCCCAGTTCGAGTTATTTTATGGGCGGGGATCTCGAGATATCCTAGATATGTTAAACAGAACCTGGGAAGAAAGGAAAGAAACCTCCATTCCACTCTCCCAAACTGCAAACCTACTAAAAGAACACATGCAGGTAGTCAAGTCCTTAGTTCAAATCCAAGGCCCAGGAACAGCAGAAAACCTCATAACAAAAAGGTTACCTTAAGATCATTTTCAGTAGGCCAGAGGGTCTTGGTACTATTGCCCACTTCCGAAAATAAATTGATTTCTGATGCGTGTTAATCTGCTTAGAATCACATGCTGTGCATATAGTCTGACATCCATTGGTAACCGCAGAGTATTGCTTCTTGTCTTTTGAGAATTGAAAGGGGACGTTGACATTGTCGTGCCTTTAACATTATCCCTAACGTGATGTGTAGTGTACCCAAAATCCCTCTCGCGTCAAGGTCCATCAGATTGTTTTTTTCCGACCAGCTATCTGGTCGCCCTAATGCGCAGCTCTTCATACAAATTGCCTTATTGTTATATCTCTGGACCTTTGGTCGTTTAGTCTTGTCATTCCCTTAAATGGCTGATTATTCCTGTGCCACTGCCGAAGACTGCTGGCGATGGAATTCTGACGGCTGTTTACAGTAGGGAGAGTGGGGTCAGGGTGGTCATTCTTTTCAAGAATGCCTTTGCTGTTCCCCTCTTTGTTCCCTTGGGTTTGTCGTCGCTAACTATATCCTGCGCTGCGGGACTCCATTTAGATTTTCCCCTTACTGTAAGGCGAAATACCCGTGGAAAGACGAGCACCATCGGTGCAACAATTGTCTTCCCCTCGACCAAAACGAGGTGGTCTGTAAACTCCTACGGCCTAAGACTCTTAAGGAGCACTGTTTGAAGCGGTGGGCGAGCTACAGTATGTCGCAGGCCGAATGTTATTCCACAGCCGCTGAGTGTGACGAAGGGATCAGCGATGACCAAGGCTCCGTTTCGGAGGCTATTGACCTTAATGCGGAAAGGTCTTGTTCTGCAACGTCCGTGCCCAGACATGGTAGGCACTACGTGAGTCCTGCTATGGAGACAATACATCCCGGCGACATGGACACACCAGTTTCCCATACTAAACACACAACCCACTGTTCTGCTTCGGCAGTTAAGTCGAAGCGCTCCAATGCGCCAATTGACACGTCTGATATTTTGGCGTTGCCTGCTGATCGTCATGATCGGCAGGCCTCCCCGCAACCGCGTCAGCTGAATGCGTCCAGGCAATCCAAAAGTAAGGGTGCTAGCACAATTCACACGTGGCTGTCCTTCAAAAGAAGGCTCCAACACCACCTAAGGTTGCAGTGGCGCCGAAATCCACCAGCGCTACCGCCGCACCTCCCTGAAGCCCCAAGCATCAGCAATAGTATTGCGAGGATCGCTTTGGCAGTTAAACAAAATGAACTGTTGAAACAGAAAGAACTGCCTAGAGACGTGTTTGAAGACAAGCCACTTCGCTCGGATCCTCGGAGAGTACTCTGAGAGCCCTGCATCTTTATCCAAGACTTTTGAAGGAAATCTCGGCGTTCTACAGAGGAAATCCGTCAGAGATCCCTTTCCTCCCCTGGACTCCTCTGGTTCATCATCATGAACTAGAGAGAAGTTTGACGGGTGTATGGACAGACTGGAGAAGTTTGTCGAATTCTCAGAGAGGTTTGATCCCAAGAGGCCTCGTGAGGAACTTCCTTTTACGCCTATGGCTAAGTTTCAGAGGACCTTTGAGGATCCTTAGGAACATAATGTCTTTGACCTTACAGATGACGATTTGCCTATCAATGCCTATATAGAGGATGATGTGACCTTTGAGGACCCTATGGATGATCCTGCTGATCCCATGGACAATTGGGAAGACATCCATCCAGATCAATATTGTTCTTCCCCCCCTACTCCTACCCCGGATGCTCTGTGTATGGATTCACCTCCTACCACTCCAGCCCGTCAGGCCTCACCTGTAGATGATCAAGTGGCGTTTAACGCCATCTTAAGTAAGGCGGCTGAGCATTTTCAAATCGCCACACAAGAGGCTGTGCAGGATTCAGACTTTTTAGAGGACATACTGAAGGAAAAGCCTCCTGCCAGTCAGGCCATTCCCTTACTGAACTCTAAGACATCTAGCGCCTTCGTTATTGACTACACCCAAACCAGGGAGGTTAATCCCAGGGTAGATAAGTTGTTTCGCCCTTCTCCTACCGACCCCCTTTACATTCAAGGGCACGTCACGCCAGATTTCCTGGTAGTTAAAACTACGAGGAAGAGAGCAGGTGCCCCCCTGTCTACAGAGGGAGGCACCATCTGACAAGGAGGGCAAAAAGCTGTATGGACTGGGAAAAAGGATTACGACTGCTGCGGCATTCTCCACCAGTATAGTCAACAATACCACTCTGTTGGCCAACTACTCAGATGTGCAGTGGAATTTGTAGCAAGAGGTCCCAGAACCAATGCAGACTAAACTGCTCGCAATTGTATCGGAAGGCAAGCAAATCAACCACAACATTCTGAAACCCTCTGGACGCTGATGCATGCCTGGTTGAGGAACTCTGGTTTTAAGCCTGAAACCCAAGCACCCAAATAAACAAGCCGGTTGAGACCAACTTTGGCAAGGCGGTGGGCGAAGCGCTTGAGACCGCTAAGGAGCATGAGACTCTCAAAACCTTAAACCAGATTACCCAAAGCCTTCACAACAAAGAGGGGGTGGTTCTCATCATTCCTTTTGCGGGCAATCTTGCTCCCCTCAAAACCAGTATGGTTCAGGAAACCACTGACCTTCAGGACAAGGATCCAACACCACCACCACGTATCCACCCAGAGGACAACGGAGTGGAAAGGGTAGAGGCTGGAATTCCACTCCTCGGCTCCGGGTCAGAAATTATCATCAGGTCCAGGTCCCCTCCCTTGCCTTCCCGGTCGGGGGACTTCTAACATCTTTCCTTCATGCATGGGAGGGGATAACCGACCAGTGGGTGCTCAAGACCGTCGCCCAAGGTTACTGCATAGAATTTTGCAATTTAGACCGCCAAAATCAAGATGCCTGATGCCGGAACACCTACGCATCCTGCTGCAGGAGGTCGAGATCCTGCAGGAAAAGGGCGCCATAGAAGTCGTCCCCCTTCTACAGGTAAACAAGGGTATTTTTTCAGTGTACTTCCTTGTACCCAAAAAGGATCTTACCAATCACCCTTTGCTAGACTTGCGCCTAGCAAACAAATTTGTCAAACCTCAAAAGTTTTGTATGGTCACGTTGCAGGAGGTAATTACATGGCAACACTGGATAAGAAAAATGCATACTTTCATATTTCAATGTTGCCGGCACACAGCAAATACAGAAGGCTCATGATAGAGGGCAAGCACTATTAGTTCAAAGTACTCCGCTTCGGCATTGCCTCAGCGCCAAGGGTGTTTACGAAGGTACTGGCAGTGGCAGCAGCGCACCTACGCAGAGAATCTGTTCTGGTTTACCCTTACCTCGACGACTGGCTCATAACAGGGATTCCTACGGAACATGCCTGTTGAATACCCAAAAGACAATAGACCTCTTATTCAGCCTGGGATTCTCCGACAATGAGAAGAAGTCCAGCCTAGACCCCAGTCAAGTCAAACAGTTCCTAGGGGCTCTAATTCGGAGAGAAGACGGCCTTGTCTTCCCCTCCGAGGGTTCAAAACATGCTGTTTCAGATCCCTCAATATGTAGCTGGTCGAGGGGCAACGGTACGCAAAGCCATGCGACTGTTGGGAATGATGGCATCCTGCATTTATTTAATTCCTCACGCGCGTCTGCGTCCTATGCAAGAGTGGCTCAACAGCCAGTGGTGTCAGGCCAGCTGACAATGGGAAGAGCTGGTGGTTGTACCGCCAGCCCTCGTTCTCTCTGCAGTGGTGGTCAAGGGAGAACCTCCTGAACGGGGAAGACCTTCACCACCCCCGCAGTAGAAGCCACTCTCCCGATGGACGCATCTCTCACAGGATGAGGGGCTCACCTGCTTCAGCAGACAGAGCACAGCGTCTGATCCCTAGAAGTAGCATCCAGCCACATAAATCTGTTGGGGCTGTTAGCCATATTCAAAGCACTGAAAGCCTTTCAGGCAGTTACAGGGGAAGACAGTCCTGGTCCTCACAGACGGCACCACGGCCATGTATTACTTGAACAAGCAAGGGGGCACACACACACACACACACTCTCCCGGGATGTCCAAGCTGTCCCAAAACATTTGGATATGGTCTCTCAAACACAGGATGTTCCAGTTGTCTCAACGCATTCTAGGGGAACTCAATCTTCTAGCGGACGTGCTTAGCAGACACTTCCCACTGCCTGTAGAGTACGAATGGCGACTACAGAAAGACATAGTCTCACACGTTTTTCGAACAATGGGGTTTCACAGAGATCGACCTGTTTGCAACTCTGGATAACGCTCAATGCCAGATTACGCCTCCAGGTTACCCCCAGAACCGATCTAAGGGGAACTGTCTCTGGATAACATGGTCAGGGAAATTTGTTTACGCCCCCCGACTCTCCTTCTCAACAAGATAGTGCACAAAATGCACCAGTCACCATGAAACTGGTAGCCCCCATGTGGGCCCGCCAACCCTGCTTCTCCAATCTGATGGAGATGTCCCCATCTCCTCCAATGAAACTGCCGTGCCCGTACAACATGTTATCTCAAGGGGGGAGACTTCACCCATGCCCGCAAACCCTGAACTTGGCAGCTTTGCTCCTGAGGTCTTAGTGTTCAGGCACCTACAACTCACTCAGAGATGCAGGGACATGCATAAGGAGGCGAAAAAACCTAACACCAGATACTGCTACTCCAGTAAATGGAAGTGCTTTGTTATCTGGTGCAATTCCAAGGGCGTCAATCCTATTGTCTGCCCTCTTACTCGCATTTTATTGTACCTGACTAACCTGCTAGACTCAGACCTGGTTTCTAATTCCCTGAAGGGTCACTTAGCTGCTCTCTCAGCCTATGCTACGTCGCAACAGAAGGTGTCATGGTGGAAAATACCAGTTATTAAGGCTTTCATGGAAGGGGTTAAAAGGATTCATCCCCCCATTTCTAACCTGGCTCCCGGATGGGACCTAAATGTGGTATTGACTAGATTTATGGGGTCTCCCTTTGAGCCCATGCATAAGGCAAGTCTCAAAGATCTTACCTATAAGACAGCCTTCCTAGTGGCTATCGCTTCTATAAGGAGAGTTAGTCAACTACAGGCCCTTTCAGTTCTAGACCCTTTCGTTACAGTTCAGAGATGGTGGTTCTGTGCACTCACCCTCGATTTGTGCCTAAATTTATTTCCAAGTTCCATGAGAACCAATCAATAGAACTGCCTACTTTCTTCCAGAATCCCACTAATGTGGCTGAAAGAAGCCTACACACTTTAGATGTGCGCAGGGCAGTCATGTTTTACCTGGAAAGAACTAGACCACTGAGAAAAACAAACCAATTTTTCGTTTCAGTGGCAGCTGGTAGAGAAGGGGATCCTGTCTCTAAATCAGCCATCTCAAAGTGGATTGTCAAATGCATCACAATCTGTTTCTCTCTTGCTAAGAGAGAACTGCCCTTCAAGCCTAGAGCACATTTTACTTGAGGCACTGGGGCTTCCATAGCTTTCATTGCAAATGTTACCCTAGAGTCCATTTGCAAATCGGCAACCTGGAGTTCTGTACACACCTTTACAAAACACTATTGCCTAGACACTCAGTCTAGATATGATTCTCAGGTGGGACAAGCAGTATTAAGACATACTTTCACTACTGTTCCTTCTCACAATCCACCTCCAACTCCGGGTACTGCTCACTAGTCTATGCACAGCATGTGATTCTAAGCAGATTAACGAGCATCAGAAGACCTGCATTACTCACCGTAATAGAATTTCTGATGATTGTATCTGCTTAGATTCACATGCGCTCAGCCGTCCTCCCCGCTCAGGTGGAAGGAACATGGACGTCTTACTACTTTCTCTCTTTTATGTACTCACTCACTATAGTAATTGGGCTCCCTCATGGCAGAAAAAATACAATCTTTCCTAGGGGCTCTAATTCGAACAAGGGACGGCCTCGTCTTCCCCTCCAATATGTAGCCAGCCGAAAGGTGACGGTACGCAAGGCTATGCGACTGTTAGGAATGATGGCGTCCTGTATTTATTTGGTTCCTCAAGCGCGCTTGCGCATGCTTCCAATTCAGGAGTGGCTCAACAGCCAGTGGTGTCAGGCCAGCGGACAGTGGGACGATCTAGTGGTTGTCTCGCCAGCCCTCGTCTCGCTACGGTGGTGGTCGAGGGAGAACCTCTTGAAAGGGAAATCCTTCCCCACCCCCGTAGTGGAGGCCACTCTAACTACATGCGCATCTCTCACAGGGTGGGGAGCTGACCTGCTTCAACAGACGGCGCAGAGAGTTTGGTCGTCAGGCATAGCATCCAACCACATAAATCTGTTGGCACCGTTAGTGGTATTCAAAGCACTGAAAGCTTTTCAAAGTCATGTGCAGGGAAAGACGATCCCGATTGTCACAGACAGCACCACGGCCATGTACTATCTGAACAAAGAAGGGGGCACTCACTCTCCAGGGTTGTCAAAACTGTCCCAGAACATTTGGAAGTGGGCTCTCAAACGCATGTTTCTGCTGTCTCAACATGTTCCAGAGGAACTCTGTCTTCTGGCAGACGTACTCACGAGAGATTTACCACTACCAATAGAGTATGAATGGCGATTACACAAAGACATTGTCTCCAACATTTTCGTGGAATGGGGTTTTCCAGAGATCTACTTGTTCGCAACGCTGGAGAACACTCAATGCGAAGATTACGCATCCAGGTACCCCCAGAACCGTTCCAAGGGGAACGGACTCTGGATAACATGGTCAGGGCCCACAAACACTGGTTCGCTCATCTGATGGAGATGTCTCTATCCCCTCCAGTGAAACTGCCTTGCCCGTACAACATGTCGCAAGGCAAAGGGGAGACCCTTCACCCATGCCCGCAGACATTGAACTTGGCGGCCTGGCTCCTGAAGTCATAGTTTGGGCACCTACAACTCCCTCAGAGATGTATGGACATACTCAGGGAGGCAAGAAAGCCTAACACTCGATATTGCTATTCCAGTAAGTGGATGCGTTTTGTCATCTCGTGCAACTCTAAGAGCATCAACCCTATTCACTGCTCTCCTACACATATTGTTTTGTACCAGACTCATTTACTTGACTAGGGCCTGGTCTTTAACTCTGTAAAGGTTCACTTTGCTGCTCCTTCAGCCTACTCTACATCACAACAGAAGGTGTTGTGGTGGAAGATACCAGTTATTAAGGCTTTCATGGAACGAGTAAAGCGAATTCACCCTCCCATTTCTAACCCAGCTCCCGGATGGGACCTGAACATGGTGTTGACTAGACTTATAGGGTCTCCTTTCGAGCCCATGCATAAACCAAGTCTCAAAGATCTCACCTACAAGACTGCCTTTTTAATAGATAGTACTTCCGTTAGGAGAGTAAGTGAACTACAAGCATTCTCCGTTCTAGATTGGTTGCTTAGCTGGTGTTAGTTTAGCAGTGCACAGTGGTGCAGTCAGTTATGGTTGCTTAGGCTACCATAACTGGCGAATTTCAGGGGTTTTTGGGTTTTACCGCGAACCATAAGGTCATGATTATAAAGGAAAATTTCACAGGTTTTTAGTAGCGCAACTTAACCATTACGTCCCCTTAATGTTTTTTTTTTTTTTTGTGTGAATTGTACAGGTTTTTAGTAGTACAATTTAGGTATAAGGTGTAGCTAAGAAAAAAATGTTTTACTACATGTCACAGATTTTCAGTAGTGCAACATAACCAAAAGGTCCCTTTAGGAAGGGTTGTTTGGTGAACAGTGTACACCTTCCGAAGAATGCCACACGAAAATATACTGTCGCACAGCACCTTGACATGTCCCAGAATCAGTACACACTTACCTGAACGAAGTATGCCCGTTGGGCAATGTGGAAATGGATTTTATATTCATGTAGGGACGTCCACCTTGAACATTTGCCTTACACAACAGCAACATTTATTGGTATGCAGCTATTGCCAATGCACTACATATTATTTAATGGTAGGGAAAGTTGTACTTATCTGAAAAAGACATCAGCTAAAGGCAGCCTTCCTCCCTAAGAAACGGCAGCAGTGGTGTAATGCAAAAGCATAAACTATGTCGCTACCTTGCACATAACGGAAGAAAACATTTTTTGCAACACATACATTCGCATATTGCCTGCCGTGGCAAAAAAATAAAGGCACCCGTAAACAAAGAGAACAATGCGTTCATAACGACCTTTCACCGTGTAATGGGGGAAAAAAAAATTGCATACACTCCACGTACTCCTTATTTCTCTGTAAAGTACATAGACGCAATAATCTTTGCCAGCAATAGTCTAAATTACTAATGTAGTAACGTGTGCTACTAAAAAGGACGTTTACTTGTAATTCGAGATGACTTTGGCAGTAAGGATCACAAAAGAAAATCCTCTTTCAAGATGGCCTCTAGGAAGGGTAGGCAGTTATTGCATACATAGCCCCTCTTCCCTTTCCATTGTAGTTTACAAAAATCACAAGTACGTGGTGTGAAGCAGAACCTGTAAATAAACATTCAGCGACGTACAAGATAATAACTTACATTTGCAAATAAAACAGTGGAATGGTAAAGAACACGTGACCATTTTACAGGTTACAAAACCGATTTAACGACAAACTTGCAGAAACCATTGAAATAATTGCATATACTCCTACGTCCCGTCCCCTTTCCTCCATACTTATGGGACATCTCTCCGTCCTGTGGGACGGGACCGGAGCACTTTGTAAAAAGCATCCAAATTTTTTCCAAAAATGTGTCCCTCTCTTTCCTGCGCGGGGCCCGGCACGCGGCCGTAACTCCGCCCACCTTGGCTCCGCCCCGCGCATCGCCCATCAGTCCTTTTCTTCGCACTTGCATCCTCGGAAGACTTTCTTCCCTGTTTTTCCCTCTGGCTCTCGCTAGCGTTCGTTTAGTAGTCTGTCTTTTGAACTAGATTTTCCAGACTGTTCATCGTGTCACCGTCGCTTCGCGAGGGCGGATCCCCATCCTGTTTAGAGTGTTTGGGTCCGGAACACCGTTGGGACTCCTGTTTTTACTGTGACTCCCTTTCGGTCCGGGCACTTCAATGTCGGTTGGAGCGGTGGGAGGAGGTGTTCGGACAAACTCCTCCTTCGCATTTTCAGGCGTTCATCGACGAGAAGAAAAAACACCCGGTAAGTTCTTTACTTTTCAGAGCACCCCGGCCGGAGGATACCTTTCCGGGTTCCTCTCGGGCCGGGAGGGGCGTTGAACGCTCTGTTACCGGGGTTCGCCCTGAAGTGCCTGTCAGGCCTAATAATTCTACCGGAGTTTTCTCTGAGGGACTCCGTAAGGGGCCTGTGTTCACCGGAGTACGCTCCGAGGCCCCTCTTGTGGGGGCTGTTTGTAGACCCAGTTCTACTGAGTCGTGGGGTACTGGAGCTTGCTCTGAGGCCGCTCTTTCGGCTTCCCGCAAAGACAAAACCGGGGTGCGCCCCGAGGTCTTGGCTGGGCTTGAGATTACCGAACGGATGTTCGAGGCCTGTGCCGATAAGGCTTCTACCGGGCCTAGGTCCGAGGTCCCTCGTACAGAGGCTAAGGCTACCAACAGTTCTGAGGGGCCGGGCAAGGCCCTGTCGGTGAAAGCGATTGCTCACTGTTCCCGCTCTTGTGGTGACACCAGATCTGTTGAGGGGGGAAAAGAAGAAAGTTGCTTCTTTTACCGGCAGTGCTGAGGCCCTTCCTTCGAAGGCTCAGTTGGCGGTTGATATGTCGCAGAAACATTCCAGGCCTCACAGTACTGGCTCTGCCGAGGTTCCTTACGTTAAGGCTAAAATTAAGAACCCTGACCCATCGACGGGGACCCCTGCCTCCCTTCCTCACGTGCCTCAGTTCCCCTCAGATGAGGACAAAATGGCGGCCGTTCCCGCACGATAACGGTGGCCATTTTAGGTACTACCCCTACAACTATGCCATCGGCCCCTGGTGTAGGGTTCTGTCCTTCGGTTGAACCTAAGGTCCCTTGTGCGCATCCTTACCGTCCGGTTTATGATTGAAACGCCCGGATGCCTCTTCCGCACAATGTTTTGTTGCCCGCGGGGGCGGCTCCCTTGATTTATGTGGATACGTCGGTGGAGGGGCTGGTGTGGCACCCTTCCCCGTTACGTCCCTGGATTTGTCCACCTCATGAGAGGCCTCCTCAGGTTTCCGAAACAATCTCCTGAGGACGCCTTTTTCGGTAAATTTCAAGCGCTTAGGCGCACCGACCCCATGAGGGAATATTTCAAAGGGCTTTTCAAGGAGATATGTCCACCCACGCCTCCGGCTCCAACCGTTCCGCCTCTGGACCCCCCGGCGCCTCCCTTGCCCGTGGTGCCTCCCCCTGTGCTTCCGCCTTTGCCACCATTGTCCCCAGTGGAGAAGGCAGTGCCTGACACGGCTCAGCAGGATCCTGACCTGTCAGATGACCCTCAAGGCGATCAGGACAACGAGGACCTTCCCCGCTCTACCAGAGCTGTCCATGACCAGGTGCTACAGCACCATGAATGATGTCACGTTGCTCGGAATAGCGAGTTCAGCGAATGGACAAAGCGGGCTTACAGTGCCATTCGACATTATTATGGACAGGCAACCGATGAACAGCAGTTGTATTTGCCGTCCGAAGAAGCCCTCACTCGAGATTTGTAAACCATGGCAAGCACATTACGTCAATATATACCTAGGCGGGAAAGGTTACAAAAAAATACATGTCAGTAAGCAACCTGTAGCAAAAAGATCACACAGAAAATATGCAAAGTGCTACACAAATACGTGCTCAAAGTTGACATTCTAGTAATATCTTACTAATGTCCAAGTGTACCGACAGGTCGAGGTTACAAACGCTGAGATTTTGCATGCGCTGTAAGAGAAAACAAAATGCCAAGTACAGAGAAAGACGATCATTTAGGTATGAAATAAGAGTGGACAAATTAAAAAAAAAAAATTACGTCTCCTCATTTCCAAGAAGACCAAAAAAACGTGCAAAGTTATACACAAAGCTATGTGGACAAAGTAAATGTTTCAAATTAGAAATATTAATGGTAAAGGTTGAGTGCCATACCCTGCAAATGAGCAACCTGTGTACTCTGCAACATTACAGGAAAATTGTAAAAAGGCAGAAAAATAATGTCAATTATATTAGCACAATTAGATGTGCAGTTATGTAAAAATAAAGCACGGTTCGCTGTACAGTGGGCCAAAGTAAACTTACAAAATATTTACAGCCTCCATTCTTTTTTTGCAAATCAGTCACAAATGTGTTTGCAGCGAAGAATCTTCGTTGACTGATATTGCATGTCCCTTTCAAACTTTTTAAAACATAACCTTATCAATTGCTGTTTTTTTTCGACCCTTTCCTTCCATGAATAGTGAGCAACTTTCTCTTGGACTCAAGGTAAAAAAAACAATTGCCCCTTTAAATTCACTCAGATGCGCGGGCGTATTGAGCGGTTAACCGAAAAAGCTACTCGTGTGGACTTCACTCTGTAGCAAAATACATTCTTGCTTTGAAGCAACATATTCAAATTCAATTATGAGAACATCTACTCCCATACAGCTCCAGAAGCGATGTTTGAAGCAAACAGTGGAGATGATGGCCTTAGTTTTCAAAACTGAAGAGGCCAATGTGAGGGAAATATTATTCCAAAACACATTTTATTCCACACACTGTAATTGGTCGTGGTGCAGTGAGCACGAACTTGCATTTAAACGTATCATTTTGCAGACAAGAAAACTGCACTTTTTCACTTTGTGCTTCCACAACTCATTGGCCTCCCCCAAAGGTGACCTTTTGAAATACTATTACTTGAGTTTGAGAAGTCTAATGCTCTTGTTTTGGAAGTGTTTCTGGCGGTATCCGCGCACACGAAAACATTAGTAAAAGATAGGGGGCCACCGAAAAAAGCTGCCTTACTTCACGCTGTTCTTAAAACATCCTGGGAAAGAGCCACATGGTTGTGAGCATGACCTTTCCCCCCCCGTTCAGTGTAAGGGGAAAAGAGGTTTTGAGAACCCCTGCCCCTTATAACTTTCGCCCCCTGCACCAAACATCACCAAATTTGCCAACCAAAATCAGAGTGCCCTATACATTTTCTTTCCAAAGTTTGGCGATGATTGATCCAAGGGTAGGACACTTAGAAGGCAGCCAAAAACAGTTCTTTCTATGGAAAGAGCCACTCCACCAAAGCAACAATCACTAATGTGCCTGTCTAATGTGCTGCAGTGGGTGACGGCAGGACCTAGAGGAGAAGGTATATGTCCACATACTTTAGAATGTATAGGTGTACATTGGCTTATACCTCCACCGCTAACAAGGTCGTCTCTGGGTGCATGGGCTTCGGCCATGCAGCCAAGACTGTACACCCTTCCCAGAACCATCTGACATGCTAACCTATAGGACGAGTGTATGCACTGCAGTAGTATGATGTGGTGTTCCTGGCCAGGGCCTAGGGTTTCAGGAGTATGATGCATGTGCTACGGGCTGCAGCCATGGAAGCAAGAGGCTGCATCCTGCCCCCAACCATCTGAGTCATGTCCAGTAGTACGGGTGTATTGATAGGTGTGGTATGCTTCACTTATTCTGGCCAGAGACTGCACTCCTAGCTGTGTGTCCATAGATATTATTGCAATGTGTTCATGTGCACTGGCTCATAACTCCAGTGCTTATAACTTTGTTGTTGGGTGCATGGCCTTTGGCCATGCACCCAACACTGTACAATCTCCCCTCATCCACGTAAGCGATAATCAATACTACACGTGTAGCCATGGTCGTGACATGCTGTGGTGGTTTTGGCCAGGGCCTACAGTCTTGGAAGTATGGCCTACGGCCTACAGCCATGTATCCAAGACTCTAGGCCCTGCCCACAACCACTGCAGCATGTGTCGATCATGGTGGCGTACTAAGCAATAACACACCCATAGGAAAATGTAATATAACGGGGAATTGCACGCAAAAGCAATGGTTACTAACGCCATGCATGTCCTGTGAACGTTTTCAAGGTGCCTGTACACAGCACGGACTCAAATAGTATCCTTATTAGATCCCTCATTTTCTGCACGTACAAACATCCTGAAGAAGCTGCCAATGTAGAATATGTAATAGACATTTGCTGCCCAAACAAGTACAGTATTTCATCCGTCTTACGCTTTAAAACTCCCCAAGCACTGTAGGAAATCAAAATAATTTCCCTAACACCATTTCCCATGGCGAATACTTCATTAACGTCTACCGGCCAAACAAGTACAGGATTTAACCCATCTCTTACTCTGTGATCCTCCCCACGCACTGTAGGAGAGGAAAACAGTTTCCAAAACAGCATTTTGACTCTGGTAGGTAGCACGCTGTCTTCGGATCAAAGATGTCGGGCGCATCCACATATTCTGACGTACATCACAGCTCGCTGTAGCCAATCTGCGAAGACGTCGCGTGTCCGCCCTGGCCAATCGGTATCATGTCCCCCCCCAGACCAAACATCACTAAACTTTGTAAAAATATGCAGAGTGGCCCATATACCTTTTTTGCAAACTTTGGTGAGGATTCGTCCAGGGGGAGTCGAGTTATAGGCTGCCCAAAAAGTGTTCTTCCTATGGAAACAGCAACTTAACCATAACTACCCTACCGTGGCCGTGTTTGTGTGTGTATATATATATATATATATATATATATATATATATATATATATATATATATATATATATATATATATATATATATATATATATATATGAAAAATACTGTACAAACACTGGCATGTCTTAAGATCAGATGAAGCTCTGCAACCATACCTTGAGGAACGAGCGAACATAACCTTTAGAAAATACACCTCCATCAAAGATCTACTTGTCGGTAGTTTTTTGCCCCCAAAAACAGAAAATTCCGGCATCTCTTCATGGCTAGGGAGCAAAAATATAGGTTTCCATAAGTGTTCTAAGTGCAAAGCATGTCCACACGATTTAAACAAGATTAATGTTGTACACCCTATGTTGGGCCGCAATGTAGAAGTGAAATCCATGATCACATGCAATACAGAGTTTGTTTTGTATGTTTTATCTTGTTCATATGACCTCTTGTACGTGGGAAGTACCATAGGCAAATTAACATTAAGAATTCTACAGCATATGCAAGCCATAAAGAATGTTGATGCTTCCTATCCCATGGCAGTACATTTTAGAGATGTCCACCAAAGCAAGCTGGAATGTTTCAGATTTTTGGGAATATTTTTGGGAATATATCATGTGAAAGAGAATCCTCGGCGGGGGAGGGGGGTGTTTGAGGGGCCAGGCGATGGAAAATTGGAACTACGACAGATGGAGACTAGGTTTATCTTAGATCTTGGAACCAAGAAGCCCAAAAGGATATAACTTAGATGACAAGTTATACACCTTCCTAGGAACATGATTTAATCAGACTCTGGTTTTTAGAAATTTCTCACAAAAAAAGTTGACTTTGGAATGTCTTAAAAGCTGGGTTTTAAGAAACATTTCAAGAAAGTCTTCTTTACTTGTTGAATATATTGTATGTGTAGTTTATTGTCAAAAAATATTTATTACATGCAGAGTCTGAAGTTTACAAGTTGTGAATCAACAATATGCAAGTCTTTCTCCCAATGTAATTGGGTTGCAGGTAAAAATTGTGATAGAGATGCATAAGCAATTGTGGCAGCTATAATTTCTAGGCACTATGCACCTTAGTATCTCTACACTTTGATAATAATGGCTATAGTCAACCAAAGGAATCTATCTTCCTTATCCAATTATTGGTATTTGCTTCAGTAGTCTAAATAAAAACATTCTTGTATTTTTAAGGGCTCAGTCTCTTGTGCTCCGGAGCTTGACAAATTTTACCTACATGTCAACACTGTACTTTTCTGAAGTTGATCATATCTAGCAATGGGTTTTATCAAGAATCATTTTTGCACAAGCACTATGCACTTTAAGCATTGAATATAGATGGTATTCTAAAATTAAATAAGTCTAGTATTCGTTCCGAGACAATGAGCATTTACATGAAAGTAAAAGGAATAATTGCATTTGAAATCGATGCTGCGGTTGCAAGTATGAATATATATGTTTACAAATAAGAGTGAGAAATGTAACTACAACATACTCTTTATATGCACTAAGCACTTTACCCACATAGAAAGTACTGAGAATCCTCTCCCCCTTAATTGGTCTTAAAATATATGGAATTTCTAAAATTGAAGTGGCACAAAAAAGATTCCAAAACCTGCAAAATCACTTGTGAAAGAACTATGAAACCCACTACAAAGTGGCCGAATGCATTTATTGAATAAATGCACAAAGCCTTACTTTGGGAGAAAGCGATAATGGACAAAAGGATTAAATGGAACCATAGAGTTTGCATGTATTTGTATTTAATGGCTTTGTGTAACAGATGTCTTTTTGTACGTGCTCTAGCAACGGGATTGTGGAATCTGCTTAGATCACATGCTGTGCATAGGCCGACATCTAGTGGAAGCTGCGGAGTATTAGTTTGTTTTTCGATACTCGAAAATGGGCGTCGACACAGGGCGTGCCAGTAATACTATCCCGTGTGACGTCCACTGTACCCATGATCCCTCACCCGTGTAGGACCCTCAGATTGTTTTTTTCCGCCATACTTGATGGAAGCATTCTGTGGAGTTCCCTGGCTTTCAGCCGTATTTTGCTAAATCATAATATTTCCCCTGTTTCTTCCACTCCCACATCGAGTCATCGAAGTTAAACGCCGGCCCGGAGAAGAAACAACCGTCGAGAGCTGCACGACAGACTTTGGGCCTCGGAAGGCCTCTGCCCTGCAAGTAGGGAGAGTGGGGGGTGGAAACATACTCTACACTCATATTTTCCTACACACACTAGCCTGCAGCCACAGGGTGCGTATGGAGGGTACCCCTTTCAAATTCTCCCCCAAGTGCAACCGCAAGTAGCCTTGGGTTGACAAACACGCCACCTGTAACCTCTGCTTGCCGAGGGACCACCCCGAGGCGGACTGTAGAGCGTGTAGCCGGTTCAAGGCTAAGACACTAAAGGACCGCTCGACCAAACGTTGGGCCCACCACGCCAGGCAACGCGAGGCCCTGGAAGTGGAGGGCACCTTCAGTGACGGCAGCGACGCCGTACTTTTGGACGGCGAGGGCAACAAGGTGTCGAAAGACGGCCAAGCGCAAGTCCCCGACCTTGGAAGACTGTCCGGCAGGGTAGTTATGGGGAACACACCCGGCGACACAAGCGCTACCCACACCACTTCCACACCTAAACACTCGAGTCCAACCGAGACTCGACTCGCGTGTCGAGTTCTCGGAAAGAGGCACACAAAGAGCGGTCAATCCAATCGGTGTCCTCTGGGCGTTCTCGGTCAAGATCGCCTCACGACACCAGGCCACCATCCACAGTTGCCAAAAGTGCCTCACTCACCAAAATCATGGAGGTACGCTCGTCAGAAGACAAAGCCGACCGTCAGCCCCAGGCCGCTCACCAGGAGTCGGCTACAGCAGACCGTTCGGCGGCTGCTTCCGAATCCCAACGTCGTCACTCTAAGGAAAGGGACACTACCCCCGAATCTCGACGCCAGGCGTCGAAAAGCACTGAGAGGGTGAAAACACCAGGGAAACACTCTTCCGCTCATGGGGAAGGGGGGAAACCGCAGAAGAAACCATCTCACCCTTCTTCTTCACCACAGTTACATAAAGACAGCTCTAAGTCTTCTGATAAGCATCTAGCCAAGACTCCTGCACAGGCCCATAGGTCCAGTCAAGTCATAGAAGGGAAACCCTCTCAAGAAAGGGTAATTCCCAGTTCCAAGATATGGACCAGTGAGGATATAGACAGGGTTATGACTAGAATGTCCTCCCTAGCAGACCTCTACTCCAAGAACCCAGAACACTTCCTCACCTATACCCCTGATGGTGCTACTGCCTCAGGATCTAGGGACCCGCAGCCCCCTGGTAAGAAACCTTGGTTTGAGACCCCAACGCAAGGTCTGTCTTCAGACCCTTTTTACATCCAACCTTACACACAGTATACTGAGGATCCACTACAGGATGAGGATCCAGACTTGGTAACGTTGGACGACCAAACTGGGGGGGGGAGGAGGAGGAGGAGGAGGAGGAGGAGGAGGAGGAGGAGGAGGAGGAGGAGGAGGAGGAGGAGGAGGAGGAGGAGGAGGAGGAGGAGGAGGAGGACGACTACTACAGAACGTCAAGTTACCAACTCTCCATTCGACAACCAGCCCCTCCTAAATGAGGTCTTAACTAAAGCGGCAGAACACTTCCGCATAGACACTCGGGTAGCACAGGAGGAGAGGGACTTTGCTGAGGAACTAGTGGAAGAAAAGAAACCCATTGCCCAAGCCATTCCAATTCTCAAGTCCATCCAACGGATAATTGATCCTTCCCTTCTCAATCCTAACCTCACAAGGGCAGTAAACCCCAGAATCGAGAAATTGTTTGTTTAGGGCAGCCCAATCAGACCCGCTTTACTTAAGGGGTCAACTGAAGCCGGACTCCCTGGTAGTTACCAATACCTGGGAGAGGGCGGTAACACCTGTCATCTGAGGCTCCCCCTGACCAGGAGAGATAGAAAATCTTGGGTTGGGAAGGAAGGTAGCCTCCACTTCTGCTTACCAGGCAAGGATTGCCAACTCCACCACTCTGCTGGCTAGTTACAACTGCCACCAGTGGGAGCAAGTAGCTGTCCTCATCAACTCCGCACCGGAACCTTTAAAGGGCCAGTTGGCCCAGGTCGCGTCGGAGGGGAGAGCTGTGTCCGTTTGCATCCTTAAGGCAACCTTTGATGCTGCAGATAACGCAGGCAGGCTAATAGCAGAGAGCGCTGTCATTAAGAGGCATGCTTGGTTAAGACAGTCAGGGTTTAAACCCGAGACACAAGCATCCTTAATCGACATGCCGGTGGAACCTAATCTACTGTTTGGCAAAGCGGTAGAGGACGCATTAAAGACTGCCAAACACGAGTATGGTACTCTAAAATCCCTGGGACAGTTGACCAACAAACCCCCTAATCAAAGAGGCAATAGTAATTGTCATCGCCCACGTGGCCAAAATTCAGAGGCTCCAATTATTCACAGGGACAGGGTACATCATGGGGTAACAACCAGCAGTCTACCCAAAGTTACAGCAGAGGAAACGAGAAGGGCCGTGGTAAGGGTAGAGGCAGCCCCAGCAGAGGCGGCACGCCTCCTGCAAAACAGTGACGCTGCGCTCAGGGTCCCTTCTCACGCAGCCCAGTAGGGGGGCACATTTCCAACTTCACCGAAGCTTGGGAAGGGATCACATCCGACAGATGGGTGCTCTGCAGTGTCCGCAGGATACTGCATAGAACTGCTAGAGTGTCCACGAAACCACCCTCCACGTCAAAAGATACATTCCTTGGACCACCAATAGATCCTCCTCGAGGAGATCGTCAATCTTCTAGCAAATGACGCAATCGAACTCGTCCCGGGCAACCAGGTAAACAAGGGTATTTATTCAACTTACTTCCTTGTGCCAAAAACAATTTGACAATGCGCCCAGTATTAGACTTACGCCCTGCAAACAAGTATGTCAAGCCCCAAAAGTTTCGCATGACTACTCTCCAATAGATAATCCCCCTCCCAAAAAAAAAAGGGGGGGGATTACATGGCAACATTGGACATGAAAGACGCCTATTTTCATATTTCCATGTTCCCAACGCACAGAAGATTCTTGCGTTTCAAGGTGGACAGTCGGCACTACCAGTTCAAGGTGCTGCCCTTCGGTATAGCCTTGGCTCCAAGGGTTTTCACCAAGGTACTGGCGGTGGCGGCAGCAGACCTGCGCAGGGAGGCAATCCCAGTGTACCCTTACCTAGACGACTGGCTCATCACAGGGTAGACCCCAGTAATTTGCAGGTCAAACATTCAAAGAACGATCAACCTCCTTTTCAAATTGGGTTTCTCCATAAACGAGAAAAAAGCAAGTCTGGTGCCAAGCACCTCCAAACAGTTCCTAGGAGCTGTCCTAGACACTCGAGAGGGGTTGGCCTTTCCATCAGAGGAAAGAATTCGGAATCTACTACTGCAAATTAATTTTTACCAAGCCGGTCACCAGACAACGGTGCGCAAAGCGATGCGTTTGCTAGGCATGATGGCGTCATGTATTTATCTGGTCCCCCAAGCGCGCCTGCGACCCATGCAAGAATGGTTGGCAAAACAGTGGTCTCAGGCAAGTGGTCAGTGGGACGATCTAGTGGTTGTTTCACCAACACTTGTACAAAGTCTTCACTGGTGGACAAGAGACAACCTGTCAAGGGGGAAACCCTTTTACGATCCAGAAGTACAGGCTGTGGGGAGCACACTTCCTCCACCACACAGCTCACAGTCTCTGGTCTCACACAGTCGCCAAGAATCATATCAATCTGCTAGAGCTTCTGGCCGTGTTGAGTGCTTCAGGCGTTCGAGCCCCACCTGTTGAACCTGTCAGTGAAGATCCTGACGGACAGCACAACAGTGATGTTTTACCTAAACAAACAGGGAGGAACTCGTTCGCCAAATCTGTCCAAGCTTGCCCAGAAAATTAGGAAATGGGCACTCAGACGGAACATTTACCTGTCATCTCAACATGTTCCAGGGGATCTCAATTTGTTAGCAGACGCTTTGAGCAGACCATGTACCCAAGGCTCTTCAGCCCACACAGGTTCTTCTGTATTTGCCCCTGTGTACAGATGCATATTCACTTAGCTTCTACTTGTCGACCTCTTGGCTTTATGTGCAGGTTCACACTCTCCAGGCTTCTCCTGGTTAGCCTCTTGGCTTTGCCATAACGTCTCACATCTCATGTCAGTCTTTGGCCTTTCTGCACTGTATCCATTCATAAAGTTCACTCTGCGGTGGTCTTACTTATTCCTAACCTTTCGGTCATCTCTTTCATACGTGCCCCTCCGGATCAATGCCTGCAACATTCGGAAACGTGTCCCTTCCTCCCCAGTCCCCACACACACTGATACGCAAAACACCAACATTGGTCAAATGCTCCGTGCTCCCACAACATTAGCATCTTTTGACAAAGGCATTTTTTCCTTCTTGCTTTGCCTTATTGTCAACCTGCTTCCCCCTTCACTTGTATTTTTCACTTCTCAAACGCTTTCCCATTGCCCTTTGTAGTTTTAACCAGGTTACTCACCATAGTGACCACCTTACTCGTAGTCCATAGTCCCCTTTCCTCCATACTTATGGGACATCTCTCCGTCCTGTGGGACGGGACCAGAGCATTTTGTAAAAAGCATCCAAAACATTTTTTTTCAAAAATGTGTCCTTCTCTTTATTGCGCGGGGCCCGGTACGTGACCGTTACCACGCCCACCTTGGCTCCACCCCACGCATCGCCCATCAGTCCTCTTCTATCACCAGGTCAGAGACCTATTAGCAATAACAGAGGAACCTTATTAGAGGGGACGGCGGGCGGGCGTATTGAGGAAAGGGGACTATGGACTAGAAGTAAGGTGGTCACTACGGTGAGTAACCTGGTTATACTCCTACGTCCCGTCCCCTTTCCTCCATACTTATGGGAGATTCCCAAGCACTCCTAACTGGAACTACGGGTGGATGGAAATACCCCTTATTGAAAAAGGTTCTTCAGCACAGCCTGACCAAACTGAGCATCAGCTCTCAAGCTCATGCCAAGACAATAATGCTTACAAAAAGCGGATGGGGAGGCCCAAGTAGCTGCCCTAGCGATGGACTCCCAGGGGACATACTTCTGAAAAGCAACCGCAGCTGCCTTGCCCTGCACCAGGTGTGCATGAATACCTCTAGGAGGTTTCAGCCTTTGGGCGGTAAAAGACTCTGTAATGCAGGCGGCGATCCACTGAGGAATAGTCGCTTTAGACACCTGCTTACTCTGAGGGTTACCGAAGTTGAGAAGAACTCCTAAGCTCGGAAGTCCTGTCAGGGTAGAACTTAAGAGCTCTTCTGACATCAAGACAGTGCAGAACTCTTTCTGCCTCTGATGTAGGGTTCGGAAAAAAGACCGGCAGGGAGATCGACTGATTCAGATGGAATTCAGTTACCACCTTTGGTAACAAGGCCGGGTTTGTCCGTAGGACTACCATGTCCTTGTGAAAGACCAAGAAGGGATGCTCCACTGACAAGGCCTGGAGCTCACTCACCCGCCTTGCTGACGTAACAGCGACCAGAAAGGACACTTTCGGGGATAGGTACTTGAGGTCCACCGTGGCCATTGGTTCAAAAGGCTTATGGCACAGCGCAGTCGGGACTACATTTAGGTCCCACGGCGAGCGAGGATTACGAACTGGAGGGTAGAGGCGTGTCAAGCCTGCAAAATGCCTCTTAACCACTGGGTTACTCAAAGAGTAGGAACATTGGTCTGTAGAAAGATAAGCGGGGACCGCTGAAAGGTAAGTTCTGCACGACAGAACGTGAACACCCGACCCTGCTAGGGAGGACACAAAGGACAGCACAGCCAATCGTAGCCACCCTTGGGTCCAACCGCTTTTCTAAACACCAATGACAGAACCTGAGCCATTTACTCCTGTATTGGGATCTGGTCGAGGGTTTCCTGGCTCCCTGGAAAATGCACATGTTATCCGTAGACAAATTAAGATGCTCTAAAGACCTGAACTCGGGCACCATGCCGCCAAGCTGAACGATTGTGGGGAGGGGGGCCACATCTGCTGTTCCCCTTGATGAAGAAGATCGGGGGTCACTGATAACCTGATCAGTGGATACACCGACAGGTGTTGAAGTTCTGAGAATCAAAACCTGGCCGGCCACCAGGGGGCTATGAGTAGAAGGGAGCAGTTCAGAGTTCTTCAGCTTCCAAACTGCTCAATGGACTAGAGGCAGAGGCGGGAAGGCAAAAGCTCTCATGTTGTGTCATGGAATCTCGAGAGCATCCCCCAGAGAGGAGGCTCCCAGCCCCCCTCTGGAGGCATACCGAGGAAGCTTCTTGTTCACCGCCGTAGCGAAGATATCCACCTCGGGTGTGCCCCAACGCAAGAAGATCCATGAGAGGACCTCTGCCTTCAACTCCCACTCATAGCTGACCACTGTCTGTCGGCCGAGGGCATCCGCTGCGACATTCAGCTGGCCCGGAATGTGCACTGCAAGCAGCCAGACCCCATGACGCACAGCCCACTCCCACATCTGGATGGACAGGTCCACGAGGGGCGGGGAGACTTCGTTCCCCCTTGCTTGTTGATGTAATACATAGAAACCACATTGTCCGTGCGTAGGCGGACCACCTTGTTGGCAATGATCGGTCTGAACGCCCTGAGCGCTAGGAAGATCTCCAGAAGCTCCAGTTCGAGGGGATTGGGTCCTCCGACGTATTCCATATCTATGACATGTAATCACCACAGCTGTGCTGCTTCGGAAACTTTTTTCTGCGTCCTGCGTGGATGACGTCGATGCGCCGTCGTCGAGGGCCTTGTCCGACGTCATCCGATGTGATAAGTAGGACGCACGACGTCCGTAGCCTCAGTTCCGTTTTTTCCGCGAATGTGTTGCTTCGTGATTCTCGGTTCACGCCTCGACTCTTTTTGAGTTCTGTTCTTCTCGGTTCTTCGAACCTGTTCGTTTTGTGAAAATCCTTCGGGTGAAGATGTCTTCTACTTCGTCTTCGACCCCGCGTCCGGGTTTCAAGAAGTGCGGGGAGTGTGGGTCCAAGATGTCGGTGACGGACTCGCACGACGCCTGCCTCTGGTGCCTCGGGGAGGCCCACGACACGGATGACTGTATCGACTGCCAGTCGCTCACGTCCAAAGCCTTACGCGAACGTAAGAAGTTGTCGGTAGGTCGGGTGTCCAAGCCCAGGAAGTCGAAGTTTGCGGGGCTTTCGACGGATGATTCGAGGGGTGACTCTCTGCGTCATCGTCGGAAGTCTCGTGGGTCTCCTTCTAGGAGTCGGTCTCGCCACTCATCAGCCTCTTCGAGGCATTCTCGGAAGCGCCGACACTGGTCGTCTTCCAGGTCCTCTTCGGAGGACTCTGCCCGGCACGTCGCTTACCCCACCAGCCGTGCGACGCCGGAGGAATGGGCTTCCTTCGGGAAGAAAATGCTGGCGGTTCTTGAGTCGCAGGGTACTAAGCCGTCCGCGCCCCCGGGTGGGGTCGGTCGTGAGAGGTCGACAGACACCGCTCGCAAGAGTGGTCGGCACGAGTCACAGGAGAGGTCCAGTTCGGACAAGGGGAGTCGTTCTCGACGTACCCGTTCCAGGTCCCGGTCCTCGACGCGTTCGAGACCGTGTGCACCTGTGCGGTCTTCGAGGAAGACATCGACGTCTGAGGCGTCAAGGGCGTCGACGGGCTTTCTCGAGGCTCCGGCTCCGAGGAAGTCGTCGAAGCCGTCGACGCTCATGTCGTAGAGGGACACGCTCGGGGCTCCGGTCTCGAGGGCTGTGTCGATGCCGCCGATGCTGGAGGCGCTGCATCTGACGTCGACGCCGATTTTCCTCGATGCCGATCCTCTCGGAGCCGATGCCGGTTCTCTCGGCGCCGATTCGCTCGACGCCTTTCGTGTCGGTGGTACCCCGTGGCACGGGTGGACCCCCTAGGAAGGCTCTGGTTAAGAGCAAGCACTCTCGGGTGCCTTCTTTTCGCCACCTGGACTATATTTCAGAGGCGGATGAGGATTCTGATGGCCTGGTTCCTAGTCGGGTTCCAGATGACATTGTCTCGGGCCATAGTCAGTTTGACGATTTGAGACAGTCACTGCATGATGCCAGTGGACTGGACACCTCTCCGGAGGTGGAGTTTTGTAGGCCTGAGCCTGGCTCTCATGCCGATTCCTCGTACCGGCACCTTATGGCTAGGGTTTCCGAGTACTTGGGTTGGTCTGCTCCCCCAGGGGAGTTTGTGCAGGATGATCTGACAGACATCCTTGATGTTGGTCCCCCAACTGATCCGGTACTGCTGTTCCATATGGCTTTACAGAGAAGGGTGGCGGCGGCTTGGACTGCTCCGGAGAGTCTCCCGGCGGTGGGCAGATCCTTGTCGCGAAAATACCGTCCAGCCAGTAGCGACCCCTGCTACTTGACAGGCACCCCACTCCGGAGAGTTTGGTGGTGCAGGCGGCCACGGCCCCGGCAAAGCAGGCGTCGTACCCTACCATCCCTCTTGATAGGGAGGACAAACGTTTTGATGGCTGGGCGAAGAAAGTGTTTTCTTCTGGTGGTATGGTGCTTCAGGCGGCCAACTCCATTTGTGCCTTGTCTCGTTTCACACACACTCTGTGGAACTGTGTTGCGTTAGCGGCTGAACATATTCCCGAAGGGGACGAACGGGATGGTTTCCTTGCTATGGTCCAGGATGGTAAGGATGCCATGTGTGAGTCCGTTCACTCGGGTTTGGACTTAGCTGAATGCGTCGGTGGGTCCGTGGCGGCGAGCACCGTGATACGCAGGTTTGCGTGGTTGCGGAAGTCGGGGTTTGCTCCTGATGTGCAGTCTCGGCTCCTCAACATGCCCTTTGACGGTGAACACCTTTTTGGCAGCAAGGCTGACGAGAGCCTTGAGAGGTTGCAGACCTCGAAGGCTGCAGCGAAGTCGTTGGGCGCTGCAGTTCGCCAACCTCCGGGGTGGTTCCTTTCGCTATTACTCGTCCTTCAGTAAAGCGAGAGGTGCTGGCAGTCAAAGAGGCCAACGCAGGGGTACCAGAGGTGGATGACAGGGTAGCCGTGGTGCCAAGGCCGCTCGGGCAGTTGCCTCTTTGCCCTCAGGTAACGCTGCGGCCGCTCCCTCTCAGTCATGAGGCCATGTCCCATGGTTCGCCGGTTGGGGGAAGGCTGGCGCAGCATCTTGTAGAGTGGCGTGCCATTACTTCAGATGTGTGGGTTCTGGAGATCATAGCCCACGGCTACTGTCTTCCCTTTCGGCACAGGCCTCGCGACAATCCACCGGGGAACCTCTCTTTGCAGAGTCTGGATCCGCTCCTTGCGCAGGAACTTCAAGCCCTGCTGGAGAAAGGCGCCATAGAACTGGTGCCTGTAGCAGAGAGGAACAAGGGATGGTATTCCCCTTATTTTTTGATTTCGAAGAAAGACGGGGGATTGAGACCCATCATGGACTTGCGCGGTTTGAACAAACTTCTCAGGAAGGACAAGTCCAAGATGGTTACTCTCTCTCAAGTCCTCCAGGCCCTTCAGCTTCAGGACTGGTTGGTGTCACTCGACCTCAAGGATGCTTACTTCCATGTGCCGATCCATCCCAAGCACAAGAAGTACCTGAGGTTCGCAGTTGGCGACTCACACTTTCAGTTTCGGGTCCTGCCGTTCGGATTGACCTCCGCCCCGAGGGTTTTCACCAAGCTCATGGTGGTGGTGGCAGCGCATCTCAGGCAAGGGGGATTCACGTCTACCCCTACCTGGACGATTCGTTGATCAGGGGAGCTCTCCCGAGCAAGTCCTGGATCATCTGTCCGTCACCTGCCACTCCCTTCACAGGCTGGGCTTCTCCCTCAATTTAAAGAAGTCCCATTTGACGCCAACACAGCGGCTCCAGTACATCGGAGCAGTGCTCAAAACTTCCCTGGGGCAGTGTTTTCCTCCCCAGGTGAGGGCTCTTCACATTCAGCAGATGGTGCACAAGTTTCAGCATGCCCAGACGCTCCCAGCGTTCGAGTTCTTGAGGTTGCTCGGCCTCATGGCATCCTGCATTCTTCTGGTGCCAGAGGCTCGCCTGCGGATGAGATCTTTGCAGTGGGCGCTCAAGACGCAATGGTCGCAGTCCTCCGGCAGGATGTCGGACCCGGTTCAGGTGCCGCTCTCGGTCGCCCGGGACCTTCTGTGGTGGGCCGTCGAAGGCAACTTGATGAAGGGGGCTCCATTTTGGCTTCCCTAGCCGGAGGTGACGATCGTGACGGATGCATCCCTCACGGGTTGGGGAGCTCATGCCAACGGGCTGACAGTCAGCGGTCGTTGGTCTCCGTCGGAGTCCAGACTCCATATCAATCTGTTGGAGCTGAGGGCCGTCAGGCTAGCCCTGAAGGCTTTTCTGCCGACTGTGCGAGGAAAGAGTGTCCTGATCCTGACGGACAACACAGTGGCCATGCACTTCCTCAACAAAAATGGGGGGGCAGGTTCACGTCCTCTGTGCAGGGAGGCGATGCAGCTCGAGTTCTGGGCCATCCAGCAGGAAGTTTCGATCTCGGCAGTTCATCTGGCCGGAGACGAAAACATGACGGCGGACGCTCTGAGCAGGCAGAGCACGATCTCTCACGAGTGGGAGTTGGCTCAGGAGATTCTCCTGGAGATCTTCGCCCTTTGGGGGACCCCTCAAGTGGATCTCTTCGCCTCCAGTGTCAACCGGAAGTGCGAAAGCTTTTGCTCGCGGGAATTCCCTCCGAAAGGAGCCTTGGGAGACACGTTCATGGTGGAGTGGTCATTTCCGCTGCTGTACGCGTTTCCTCCAGTCCCCGTCATCCCGCAAGTGCTGCGGAGGTTACGGAAGTTCGGTTCCCGGATGATCCTCATTGCTCCGGCGTGGGCTCGGAGGACGTGGTACCCGGACCTTCTCGACTTGTCCATCTGCCCTCCGCGTCGTCTTCCCTACCGAGACGATCTGCTCTCACGGGAGGGGGGTCAGGTTCTCCATCCAGAGGTCGGATCCCTCAACCTTCACGCTTGGCTTCTTAAAGGTTGAGGTATAGGGATTGGGACCTCCCTGAAGACGTGATGGAGGTGTTGCTTTCGGCCCGAAGGCCAGCAACGAAGTCTCTGTACCGTTGCCGTTGGCGTAAGTTCTGCGACTGGTGCAGAGTTCTGAATGTGGATCCTTTTGCATGTGACATCCCCATGGTTCTGTCCTTTTTGCTTTCTTTGGCCCACAGGGGCTTGCAAGTGGGTACCATTAAAGGTTACCTGGCGGTGCTGTCCATCTTTAAGCGCTCGTCTGAAGAGTGTTCTTACTTTAAAATCCCTTTAATTTCTCAGTTTTTGAAAGGGCTCACTAATGTATTCCCTCCGTCACCTTTCCTGGTGCCCGGTTGGGATTTGAACCTTGTTCTTAAGTTTCTTATGGGTGCTCCGTTTGAGCCTTTACATTCTTGCCCTTTGAGGCTGTTAACTCTGAAAACTGTGTTTTTAGTTGCGGTTACTTCCGCTCGCAGAGTGTGTGAGTTACAGGCACTTTCAGTTAAGCCACCCTTCACTGTATTTCACAAGGACAAGGTTGTCCTTAGAGTTCGTCCTCCTTTTCTTCCGAAGGTAGTGACGGAATTTCATTTGGCCCAGAAGGTTGTTCCTCCGGCATTCTATCCTCCTCCGCATTCTGGTAAGGAAGAGGAGAGGCTCCATAGGCTTGATCCTAGGAGAGCTTTAAGCTTTTATGTTTCACGCATGTCCCGGGTCAGAGTGGACGATCAACTCTTTATTGGTTACGCTGGAAAGCGTTTGGGGCAAGCTCTGACGAAACAGATTTTGTCTCGCTGGATTATTTTGGCCATCTCGGAGTGCTACCGCTTGGCGGGTAAGGACCCACCGGCTGGCTTGCGGGCCCATTCTACCAGGGGTATGGCTGCGTCTACTGCCCTGCAGAGGGGTGTTCCTATTCGCAACATCTGTGATGCAGCCACCTGGGCTTCAGTACATACATTTGTACGTCCCTATTCCCTCGATTCCATCCGTGCACAGGATCTGGCCTTTGGCAAGGCGGTCCTTTGCTCTGCTATTTGATTGGCTATTCTAAATTTTGATTCTAAATTCTTTCCCTCCTCCTTGCTCTGGTACTGCTTTGGGAGTCTGTCATAGATATGGAATATGTCGGAGGACCCAATCCCCTCGAAGAACAAGTTACTTTCTTACCTGGTAACGTTCTTTCGATTGGATGGTCCGACGACATATTCCATATCGCTCCCGCCCTGCCTTCCCCGCTGCAGAATTTCTTTTGCGATTGCAGCTTACGTTCCGCAAGGCTTTGTGTCTGACTGGCAGTTGACTAGTGTCACACGTTCTGGGGGAAAAAACTACAACTGAGGCTACGGGCGTCCTACTTATCACATCGGATGATGTCGGAGGAGGCCCTCGACGACGGCGCATCGACGTCATCGACGCAGGACACAGACGCCGAAAAAAGTTTCCGAAGCAGCACAGCTGTGGTGATTACATGTCATAGATATGGAATACGTCGTCGGACCATCCCATCGAAAGAACGTTACCAGGTTAGAAAGTAACTTGTTCATTTATGTGAAGGAGCTTGTCCTGAGGCGACCAGAGGTCAGAGACCTGTAGACGATTTAACGTCGCACCCCACCCCAGGAGGGAGGAGTCCGTCGTGATCGTCACCATCAGAACTCGGTCCTGAAACCCTGCACCCACCGATAGGTTGCTGAGATGACCACCATTCCAGGTCCATTCTCATGGAAGCCAGAATCATTATCAGCCTGGAATCCGGGTCCACAGCCTGACGCCAAGAACTCTGAAGAGCCATCTGGGTCCGTCTCATCTTGAGACGAGCAAGAGGAAGCGCCAGCACACACGAGGCCATGAGGCCCAGAAGCCTCTGGAACCACAGGCCGACATGCTCTCCGACTGCGCAAACATCTGACACGTGGCTAACCGATCCGCCATTCTGTCCCCGGTCAGGTACACTCAGCAGTCGATCGTGTTCCAGTGAAAACCCAGGAAAATCAGGTCCTGAGAGACCATCATGGAAGATTTCCGCCATTTCACTGACAGCCCAAGATGGAACAGGAGCTGAAGGACAGACTGGAGATTGCCCGCTGCTGCCAGCGGACAAGGGCTGCGTAAGAGCCAGTCATCCAAATATGGATGCACATGAATACCCTGGAGCCGAAGATGGGCTGCAATCACCGACATCTTTGTGAAGACACGCGGTGCCGAGCTGAGGCCAAAAGGAAGCACTCGAAACTGGAAGTACTCCTCTCCCAAAGAGAAGCGGAGATCTCTCCTGTGTGGGTTCCATATCAGGATATGCATGTACGCATCCTGAAGATCCACCACACTGAGCCAATCGCCCATCTGCAAGGAGGACTGTATCTGGCTGGGCGTGAACATCTTGAATTTCTCTTGGGGTAAGAAAAGATTGAACTGGGAAAGGTCTAGGATGGTGCGCAGGCCAGTCTGGTTGGGTTTGGGCACCGTAAACAGCTGGGAGTAGAAGCCCTCCCCTCGCTCCCCAAGGGGAACGGGTTCCACAGCTCTGAGGTGCAGAAGTTTCTGAACCTCGGCTTTGAGGGAGGGCGAGCCCGACAGCTGAAAAGGAGGGTTGAGGGGTGGGTTAGGGGGTAGAGGTAAGCGGAAGCCCGCCCGAGCGACTGACAAGACCCATCTGTCTTCTGTGATCGTCTGCCACGCCTCCCAATGAGATACAATGCGGCCTCCCACCGGGGTCTCGTGCGAGTGCGGAAAACCCGCATTTAGTAGGTTTATCGGTGGCGGTGCTACCTGAACCTGAGGAGGAGGCTGAGGAGCGGGAGAAAAACCGCGCCCATTGTTGCCTACGGTGGTTGTTCCCCATAGAGGTATCCACTCTGTGAGATTTTCGGTCGAGGAAGCCCCTAAAGCCAGAGGAAGGTTGACTTTGTGACAAGGGTCTCTGGGTTTTGAAAGGAGCCTTAACCAGGACAGACAAGGACTTGGCTGTCTGAGTGTTATCCTTCGTCTTGGTGAGCTCTACATCTGTTGTAGAATGAAAGAGCTCCTTCCCATCGAACGGAAGGTCCAACACCTTGTCCTGCACTTCTTTTGAGAATTTAGTTGCGTGCAGCCACGGCTGCCGTGAGGTATCAACCCCCCACATAAGGCCCGAGCCGAGGTGTCTATGTGATGTGCCGTAGCCTCCAGGTGATCCTGGGCCAAGACCCTGGCGTCAGATAGGCCTCCTTTTGAAGTCTTCCAGCTTCTCGACCGGGATAAACTCCTCAAACTCCGACAGACCTTTCCACATCCGCATGTTAGCTCCCGCTAATATCAATTCAGCGTTGGCCTGCCTGAGCTGCAAGGCCAAGTTGGCGAAGATTTTCCTCCCGAGGGAGTCGAGGAGCTTGTCATCCTTTCCCAGAACCTGAGTAGCCGCTGTGGAAGAGGATGCTGCAGGTCTGGTCTGCAAAGTGGCCGCAGCCATTACTGTGGAGGAGGGGGGCGGACAAGATGACAGGGCCACCTCTTCCGAAGAATGTAGCCTGTATCTCGCGTCACTTTTCTTATTGACAAAAAGCCCAGAGTGTGGCTTTTCCCCATGTGGACCTCGGCCAGAACGTCCTTCTGCAAGAACAGGCCGGTACGCTCCAAGGGAGACAGGGTGAACGCCCCAGAAAGCACGCCGTCCTGCGGAGAGTGTGCCTCAGGAACATCTAAGAAGTTCATCATGTCCAGTATCCGGTTAGGAAAAGCTCTGATAGAGCGGGGGGAGGTGTTCAGACAGATTTCTGAACTCTGTCCTGGAGGGGCAGAGGTTCAGAAGGCCAGCCTAGTTTCTTGGAACAGGGTAACCTCTGGACAAGCCAGACCAATCAGGGTATCGATCGCGGCGGTCAAGACTAGGTCTCAAGAGGGGTGAGATTGACTGAAAGCCCGCAATGAGCACACAAAGCAAGGACACTTACAAATTACTCCAAGCAGGTGTTATATTTAAAATATATACACATTTATTACAAGGCCTATGTAACATTGACCGTAGCGAGAAATCACAATAAAACTCAAGTAAACCAACACATACCAAACCAATACAATATATATACAAAAGCAAACGAGTCTAACGAGTTAGACGCACGAAATGTGTAGAACACCTAGATGGGGAGGAAAACGGGCAGTGCAAATAATAATTAGACCCTGTCCGCCTTCAGAGGCACCTAACTAAAAGGAAGTCCAAGCCCTACGAAGAGTGGAGCCCTGTGCTCAAAAGTACCTGCTCATGCTGGTGCCAACGGGCAAAAGGGGAGTCTCTTCGAGGGAATCAGGCAGTTTAGTTCGATGAACAAATGAAGATGAACAGAGCTCCGCGACTCGAGCGCAGCCTCCACTGGGGGCAGAAGCAGAGCGCGAGTATGGAAAGGCGTGCTGTTAGACACAGCGGGGAAAAGCTATGGGTTACTGCAGGACGGCGACCAGTTCCTAGCGATGCTACTCGCCGGTCCCCGATGCAGGCAGACCCAGGCTTCTCCGCGTCAGTTTCGGTGCTGGCAGGTTCAGATACGAGCAGGGGACGTCTCGGCGTCGTGTAGATTCTGCAGCAGCAGAAGTTGAGTTGAGGTTGTCCCAAACGCAGTGAACCCGCACAGTTTACCACAGCAGGGCAACGGAGCAGCCGGGTGTATTTCAGCCAAATGTACACTACTCACTTCAGACCTGGGAATGCCAAGTGCACGAATCGTGTGAGAGTGACAAGGACTCGTAATACAACACAACCTGACGGCGGTTACAGAGCACGACTCCTGGGTAGGCTGGTCAGTCTGCTGGATGGCCCAGAGACACTTCCGAAGGCTTATGTGCAGGAGATGGTGAAGATGCAGAGAATAGTTGTTCCCACTATTCCAAGGGTCGAAGTACCAGTACAGGCCTTCTCGTACGATCCGAGGTAGAAAGGGTTTCACAAAGTGACAGCAGTGCAGAGGAGCAGTCCTTCAGCGGGTCACCAGCGATTCCTCGGTTCAGCCTTTTGGTTGCAGGATACTTGGCTCCTGTGTTCGTTTGTTCGTGAGAACTCAGGAGATTGACATCGTAGTGGTGTTTCCAGCCCCCTCTTATCCACGGTTCCCTTTGCGCCAAAACAGAGGGGACCCAATGGGAGATCTGCTCACAAAACACTCACCCCATACGTGGACCTATCACGGACCACGGAGGTCCCAGGCATTCACACCACCCTAGACACTCTGGCTCCCAGGATGTGTATTGGGACCAGACATCCCAGCCCACATCCTGGAGGCACACACAAGGCCTGTAGAAGCCCGCGAAAGCATCTGTGTTTCGCGGGAAAGTACATGCCCAAATAAGGAAGGCCCCGGCTCGACCGGGGGAAGGTGAAGGGGGCAAGACGGTCAGCGGACAGGAGAACGAGCCTCGTGGTCTGGCCATTTTGGGAGCCAGGCCACCATTTTGGGCTAAGTGCGAAAAACGCGCTTAAATGCCAAAAGGAGCTCAAAAACACAAACAATCGCTGCCACCAATCCCGTCCGTGATTCACTTGCACCGTTCATTTACAATCCAAAGAGAGTATCTAGGGCCTGTAGAAGACTAGAGACCCAAGAGAGCAGTAACGTAGCTTACAGTACCCTCTTGTGCCCTGTTGCGCGAAAGCTGCAACATGATAAAAAGAACTACGGAAAACAACGTTTCCCGGTACTGACTGTTTTAAGGGCATGTCAATTTCCCCATAAGAATGGAGCAAAAGCCCAGAGGAGTGCGGCAGAAGGCTGCACTTCTCTAGCAAAGTCTAGATCCTGGTGAAAACAGCAAAAAGTTTAGGGGTTGCCACATGGAAGGAAAATTACCCACAATTAAGAAATCTTTCCTAACAGGGGGTCCTCGCTGTCCTGATCGCCTTGCACGCCATATGACGGGTCAGGATCCTGCTGAGCCGTGTCAGGCGCTGCCTTGTCCATAGGGGACAATGGAGGCAAAGGCGGAAGAGTCGGAAGGCACCGTAGGCAAGGGAGGCGTGGGCAGAACCACCGGAGGAATGGGTGGGGCTGGAGGCGCGGGCAGACAGATCTCCCTAAAAAGCCCTTTGAAATACTCCCTCATGGGGTCGGTACGCATGAGCGTCTGAAATTTACTGAAAAAAGTGTCCTCCGGGGACTGTTTCGGACCCTGAGGAGGCCTCTCATGAGGTGGACAAATCCAGGGACGTAACGGGGAAGGGTGCCACACTGCCCCTCCACTGACGTATCCACATAAATCAAAGGTGCCGACCCTGCAGGCAACGAAACATTGTGCAGAAGAGGCATCGAAGTGTTCCAGTCGTAAACTGGCCGATAAGGATGCGCACAAGGGACTCTATGTTCACCCAAGGGACCAAGCACTACACCTGAGGCCGATGGCATAGTTGTAGGGGTAGCACCCAAAATGGCCTCCGCAGTCGTGGCGGGAACGGGTGCCATTTTGCCCTCATCTGAGGGGAGCTGTGGCATGTGAGGAAGTGAGGCAGGGGTCCCCGTCGATGGATCAGGGGGTCTTAACTTTAGTCTTAACATAAGGGACCTTGGCAGAGCCGGTACTGTGATGCCTGGAATGTTTTTGTGACATACCAACCGCCAAATTAGCCTTCGAAGGAAGGACCTCAGCACTGCCTGTAAAAGAACTTTGATTCTTTACCCCCTCAACAGGTCTGGTGTCGCTGCAAGAGCTGGAACGGTGAGAAACAACTTTCACTGACAAGGCCTTGCCAGGCCTCTCAGAACTGTTGGTAGCTTTAGCCTCTGGACGAGGGACCTCGGACCCGGGTCCGGTAAAAGCCTTATCTGCGGGGGCCTCGAACATTCGTTCGGTGACAACAAGCCCACCCAAGGCCTCGGGTCGCACCCCGGTCTTATTTTTGAGGGAAGCCGATAGAGAGGCCTCAGAGCTAGCTCCGGTACCCCACGACTCAGTAGAACTGGGTCCACAAACAGCCCCCACAGGAGGGGCGTCCGAGCGTGCTCTGGTATCCACAGGCTCCTTACGGAGACCCTCGGAGAAAACTCTGGTATAATTCTTAGGCCCAACTGGCACCTCAGGGCGAAGCCCGGTGACAGAGCGATCAATGCCCCTCCCGGCCAGAGAAGAACCTGGAAAGGTTGACACGGTGACACGGAACAGTCTGGGAAGTCAAGTTTGAACGACATAGACAGACTAGTACGCGATCGCTAGCGAGAGCCAGAGAGGAAAAAAGGAAGAAAACCTTCCGAGGATGCAAGTGCGTCCAGTCCCGAACGAGCGGAGAAAAGGACTGATGGGCGATGCGCAGGGCGGAGCCAAGGTGGGTGGGGTTACGGCCGCATGCCGGGCTCCGCGCAGAAAGAGAGGAAGGACACATTTTTGGAAACCTTTTTTTGGATGCTTTTTACAAAGTGCTCCGGTCCCGTCCCACAGGACGGAGTCCCAGAAGTATGGAGGAAAGGGGACGGGACGTAGGAGTAAATATCCCTAGTGTGATGTCCACTGTACCCATGGTCCTTCACGCATCGAGGTTCCTCAGATAGTTTTTTTCCCGGCATCGTAGTCGGACGCATATTGCGGAGTTCCTTCTTGGCTGACACCATTTCTTAGTAGAGTTAATCGTAGTATTTCCTTCTGTCCTTTTGACATCCGTTAACTGCAAAATCTCCGGCAACTGCTTCAAGGACAAGACCATCCGTCAACGACAGCGACTCATTCTCGATGAATCTTTGTCTATGGCCTTCCAAGGCCCCAACGGGCTTTGGCCGTGCACAGTAGGAAGAGCGGGTGGAGGTTCATATTCCAGTCTCACTAAGAGAATGCATATTCCCGTTTACTCCCTTTTTATTTCGCCAGACTTTCATCCTTATACATGATGGAAAACACTCCTTTTAAATTCTTCCTTTCCTGTAACTGGAAATTTCCCTGGAAGGATTTGCACTGTGTAACCTTTGCCTCCCAAGGGCCCACGCCGAAGAAAAATGCAAGGCTTGCACACTGTTCCGGCCAAAAACTTCATATAGGACCACAAGACTTGACGCTGGGCTCACTACGCCATGCAGGCCGAGGCCGCCATGGATGTCGAGGGAACCTCCTGCAATAGCAGCATCGACATCCTAAGTGACGCCGAGGTTGATCGGGATCCATCGGATTCCTGTGTATGAGCCCCCCGCCGCAACAGGCACACAGACGGTTCAAGCACTACCAAGTCGCATCACACCAAGCACATCACTCCCCACGGGCCTAAATCAATGACCGGTAAGCCATACACAATGTTGAGGGGAGGGTATGAACATTCCCTGTCCTCTGAGCCATCCCATTCATCACACGACAAGCCCCCAAAAGGGACGTTAAAAGTCAGTTTCCGACACCATGTCTAAATCTGGACGTCTTCAGGTCCCGACGACCAGGCGTTGAAAGACGCATTAACTGCCTCCGGAAAGAGCTCAAAATTGAGCAAGTCAATTTAAAAACTCGTTCCTGAAACCCTACTAAAGGCCAGAACGTTGAAAAACCATAAATCTTCGATTCCCCATGTTAAAAAGTTACAGGCTACTAAAAGCAGGGATTACACTACCCCTTGGGGCACCCTTTCTGGTACTATGCATCATAAGAAGACCTCTGTCGCAGAACCCCCACCCCCACCTGCTCCACCTATTTCTGCCCCCCCCTGTGTTGCCAAGCCCCTCCCATTGGACCTCAGGACAATCCTATAGGGTCATGAGGAGAATGTCCAGTTTCATAAACTTCTTTGATGATCACTCCGAAAGTCTTCCAAAAAGTTAATGAAACCCCACAGAGTGGGGCAGCTGTCACTCAGCCCACTGCCAAAAAAGCCTGTCTAGACACCACGCAGGCTACCACTTTGTCACATCTGGACCTGGGTCAGGACACTTATTATTATAGCACTCAAGGCACACTAGACCCTGGCTCATACACCGATCCAGAGGACCAAGGGGACACGGGAGACTTGGACCAATATTTTTGTAATGCTCTCAAGTGGATAGCATCCTTCCTCAACAGTAGGAACCAGATAACCCTTGCTCCTCCTTTGCTTCCGCCGCCCGACCAATCTATACCGGAGTTCCACAAGGAGCGTGCCTATCAGCCCTCCTGTTCAACCTCTACATGTCCACCCTCCCACCAATAATCCGCACGCACAATAGTCTGTGCTATAACTACGCCGACGACCCCAAACTAATCCTAAAACTCCTTAACTCAAAACCCAGCTGCCAACCCGACCTCGCTGCCTGCCTCCTTGACATTGATCACTGGATGACCACCTCCTTTTAAACCCCACCAAAACTGAAATCGTGGTGTGTGGCAACACCAAACTTCTTCCGCACTCTCTACCCTGGCCATCATCCATAGGCAATCTTCCGACAACCTCATTAAAAAACCTTGGATGCACTCTCGACTCTGACCTAACCCCCTGGTACCAAGTAAACAACGTCTCTAAGTCCTGCCACTACCACCTCAAAATTCTTACTCATTTTTCCATACCTCTCCTTTCCCAACAGACTTGCCGCTGTCCAATTAATTGTAGTGTCAAGACTGGACTATGCCAAATCCCTCAGAGTCCAATTATACCACCTGACTAAACTACAAAGAGCGCAAAATGCTGCAACCAAACTGCCACTAGCACTGGCCCAAGAGATCAGACCTCCCCAGCTCTCAAAACTCTCCACTGGCTCCCGGTTGGACGAAGGGTCACCTTCAAAACCTTATGTTTCCCTCACCGAGCAATGCATAAAACCGGACCTAAATACCTTCAGGACAAGCTAAAACCCTACCATCCACGGCGCACTCTAAGAACAATCTCTGCCCGCCTGCTAGTGTTACCAAACACCAACTCAGTCAGGTTAGGTGGATCATCATCATTCTCAGCCTTGGCCCCCCACTCTGTGGAACTCAATCCCCCCCCCACATTCAACTCACTGAAGACCTCATGTCTTTCCGCAAATTACTGAAAACGTGGCTCTTTCCTTTAAAAATCGACTCATAGCACAAACAGAATAAACAACCACAATAATCAGAAACCCAAGGTTGTTGAAGAAAGATAACAATCCAGCATAGAGACCCGATCGAACAACCAGAAAACTAAAAAGGCCAGTGTAAATAAAACGGAAGAAGCGGTTGGAACGGAAGAAGCGGTTGGAACGGAAGAAGCGGTTGGAACGGAAGAAGCGGTTGGAACGGGAGAAGCGGGAAATGGTAGAATTATCCTGAACAGATGAAATGTAAGGAACGGATTAAATGCAACAAACGGATGAAGTAGATGAAACGGAATGTAGATTGAACGCGTCGAAAGGATGGAGTGGATGGATAAAGAAATGAAATGGATGGAAAGGGTGAATGAATTGAGCCGAGTGAGTGGATGGAACGGATGGAGTGGATAGAACGGATATAGCGGATGGAACGGATTGAGTGGCACGGATAGAGTAAATGAAACTGATGGAACGGAGAGCTGGTTGGACTGAGTCTACTGGTCAGAACGAACGGATGGAGCAGACGGAGTGGATGAAGTTGATGGAACTGAGTGCTAGCTAGAGTGGATGCACTGGCCAGAAAAGATGGAACTGATGGAGCAGATGGAACTGAGTGGACGTACTGGTTGGAATGAATGGAACAGATGGTATAGATTGAACAAAAGGAATAGATGGAATGAAAGTTGGAACAGATGGAGCAGATGCGAACGGATGAAGTGGATGGAACGGATGGAACGGATGAAGTGGATGGAATGGATGCAGTAGATAAAAACGGATGGAATGGATGAAACCCGTAGAGTGGATGGAATGGACGGAGTGGAGGAAACGGACAGAGTGGATGGAACGGATAAAGTAGACGGAACAGATGGAGTTGATGGAACAGATGGAGTGGATGGAACACATCGAGTGGATGGAACGGATAGAACGGACTGAGTGGATGGAACAAATGGAGTGGGTAGAACACGGAGCGGATCGAATGAATAGCAAGGTAGGAACGGATAGAGCATATTAAATGGATGGGAAGGATGAAATGGGTCCACGGAATGGATCGAGTAGATCATGTGGATGAAGGGTTGAGTGGATGGAATGGATAGAAGAACTAGTAGATTAAATGGATGTAACAGATGAAATGGATGAACGGACGAAGTGGAATGAACGGACAGAGTAAATAAAACAAATAGAAGAGATGGTACAGATGGAGTGCTCGATCTCAAGCGCTTTACTGATAACCACCATATCACACTACAACGCTTACTCTCCTATACACCACCACTCAACTAGAACACAGCGATACTATGACACATTTGGTATAGCTGTTCTCATACTAACACCTGCCACATATTCCTCATCATCCTAGTTAAACACAGCTAGCTGAGCACACACTGCTAGCTTAAGCTTCTCCTCAGGCCTAACATACAACTGACCTCCCCACCACACCTACCGCTAAGAAGCAGCTATCATGCAACTGCCACACCGGCTGCACACACATCCGATGCATCTTATGACTGACTCTCTCTCTACTGACTTGAACTACGGTTCCTAAGGGCGTTCAATCTAGCAGCGCTTTGAGATCATACCAATGATACATAAGGCGCTATATAAATGCCAAGTAACATAACGACGATGAGGACGTATACATCATACAGTCCCAAGACCACACTGACCCACCGGTGGCGTACTCTCCAGTAGACCACCAAATGCAATATAACTCCTAAAGGCTGTAGAGCACTTCAAAATAGAGACCCAAGAAGCCCAAGTCGACAAAGACTTTGTGGAGGTCATCCTTGGGGATAATAGATCAGCAACTCAATTTATCCCCCCGTTACAATCGGTCCAGAGATGTATTCAGCCCTCTCTGCTTATACCCAACTTGTCAGTGGCAGTCAACCCACGCATCGAAAATATATTTAGACCAGCCCCCTCAGATCCTTATACATAAGGGGGCAGCTAAAGTCTGGCTCTCTAGCAGTCCCCACCACAAAAAAGAGCAGGAACCCCTCTGGCCTTTGCCCAAGCCCCTCTGGACAAGGAGAGGAAGAAAATGTAAACCCTGCGCAGGAAGGTAGCTTCCTCAGCAGCCTATCAAACTAGAATAGCTAATAACACAACACTATTTGCCAGCTATCATTGCCACAAGTGGGACAAGATCACACAACAATAGACTTTTCCAGAGCCACTAAAAACTCAGCTCTCAATCACCATCGCTGAGGGGGAACAGGTAGCCAGCTGCATCCTTAAAAATAACTTGGAGGCAGCAGACAATGCGGGAAGGATCGTGGCTGAAGGCACACTGATCAAGCGCCATGCATGCCTACACCAATCGGGGTTCAAATTGGAGATCCAGGCTTCACTCTTAAACCTGCCTATTGAGCCCAACGGTTTAATCTATGTATCTATCTATCCATCTCTCTATCTGCTCTCTACTATAGTGCCACTAACCCGTAGGTCTAGAAAGACAAAAGGGGAAAACCTAATGCGCAGAAAGGATGAGGATGAGCCACAAATCATTTTTTGTCATTTAACAAAATTCTTCATCGAAGAGGAAGTCTTCAAATGTTTTTTGAAAAGAGCAGATGATTAACTGTCAACAAGATGTTTAGGAAGTAGATTCCACAAAGCAGGGGCCCAGAAGTCAAAACTGGCTTTGCCAATTTTTTTCAGATGAGTATGTGGTTGGCTCAATCGGTTAATGTTATTGGAACGGAACGTATGGTGTGTCTGATTGGATTCTTTGTTATTCTGGCTATTATATAGGAGGGGGCCTCATCGTGAAAGCACTTAAAGACTGTAACCAAGCCCTTATATAGCAGACTCCGTCGAATTGCGAGGCAATGTAAACTCCTGCGAGCTTCACAGCACGCCCATGTTCACTTATAACCTCACAGCTTATGACTTCAGTCTTGGGTGCATGGCCTTTGCCCATGCACCCAAGACTCTGGGTCCTGGCGAGAACCACAACAGCATATCGCACCCATTGTGGCTTCTAACTTCACCACGTATAAAGTTGGGTTTGGGAGCATGGCCTTCGGCCATGCACCCAAACGCTATGCCCTCCCCACAACCACCTGAATGATGTTTGATACCTGTAATATACTGCAGTAGTTGTGGCCACAGACTTCAGTCTTGGGTGTAAGGCCATAGGTTTTTCAATGTATGGGTATGCAGTATATAAAATCCATAGTAGCTTAACTGCAGTGCTTATAACTTTGTTCTTGGGTGCATGGCTCAAACACTGCGTCCTGGCCACAACTACCACACCATATCACACCCATTGTGGCTTGTAGGTACACTACATATAAATGTGCTGTTGGGTGCATGGCCAAAGGCCATGCACCCATGACTGCAAGCCCTTCCCACAGCCACCTGAGTGATGTTCAATACTACGGGTGTATCTATAGCTGTGATATGCTGCAGTGGTTGTGGCCAGGGCATAAAGTCTTAGGAGTATGTCCATACATATTTCAGTGTATGGGTGTGAAGTGGCTTATAACTCCAGTGCTTATAACTTTGTTCTTGGGTGCATGGCCTTTGGCCATGCATCCCAGACTCTATACACTCTCCACAACCATCTGATGGTAAGCAATACTACAGGTGTATCCATTGCTGTGACATACTGCAGTGGTTGTGGCCAGGGCCTAGAGTCTTGGAAGTATGGCATACGGCCATGCACCCAAGACTCTAGGCCCTGGCCACAACCACCGCAGCATATTACACCCATGGTCGCTTATAAATCATTAGCACACCCATAGAATGAAACATTTTAACTGTAACATGTACTCAATTTGTATCCATGACTCTAGGCCCTGCCCACACCTACCAGATACATAATCGAATGTATGGGTGTGATGTATGAATGTGATCTGCTGCAGTGGTTGTGGGCAGGCTCTACACTCTTGCGGGTATGGCCTATAGCCTGCATCCATGCACCCAAAAGTCTATGTCCTGCCCATAACCACCGCACTACAAAAAAAAAATGTTGGCTTATAACTTTAGAGCTTATAAGTTTGTTCTTGGGTGCATGGCCAAAGGCCATGCACCCAAGACGGCAGGCCCTCCCCACAACCACCTGAGTGATATGCGGTACAATGGGTGTAGCTATAGGTGTGGAATGCTGCAGTGGTTGTGGCCAGAGGCTAGACTCCTAGCTCTATGTCCATAGATATTGTAATGTATGGGTGTGCAGTGGCTTACACCTCCAGTGCTTATAACTTTGTTTTTGGGTGCATGGCCTATGGCCATGCACCCAAGACTCTACACACTCCCCACTCCCCACAACCATCTGATCGATAAGCAATACTACAGGTGTATCCATTTCTGTGACATGCTGCGGTGGTTGTGGCCAGGGCCGAGAGTCTTGGAAGTATGGCCTTTGGCATTTATGGCTTGTGGGGGTTCCTGGAAACCATATTTATACTCAAGGGGGAGGAGGGGCGCAGCATAAAAAGTATGAAGACCACTGTGTTAGAGAAGAACAAGTTACTCTCTTACCTGGTAACGTTCTTTCGATGGGATGGTCCGACGACGTATTCCATATCTATGACAGTAATTACCACAGCTGTGCTGCTTAATCTTTTGGCGCCTGCGTCAATGACGTCGATACGCCGCCCTCGAGGACCTCCTCCGACGGCCGCCGTCACTGGATGTTCTAAGTAGGACGCACGACACCCGTAGCATCAGTTGTAGTTTTTTCCCAGAACGTGTGGCACCAGTCTTCGGCCAGTCTGACCACACAAAGCCTTGCGGAGACGATGGAATACGTTGTCGGACCATCCCATCGAAAGAACGTTACCAGGTAAGAGAGTAACTTGGTCTTCGAGGGGATTGGGTCCTCCGACGTATTCCATATCTATGACAGACTCCCAAAGCAGTACCAACGCAAGGAGGTGGGAAAAGAATTTAGAATACAGAAATTTAGAATGGCCAATCAAATTACGGAGTAAAGAACCGCCTTGCCAAAGGCCAGATCCCGCCCACTGATAGAATCGAGGGAGTAGTGACGTGCTAAAGTATGGACCGAAGCCCAGGTGGCTGCATCACAGATGTTACGAATAGAAACACCTCTCTGTAGGGCAGTAGAGGCAGCCATACCCCTGGTAGAATGGGCCCGCAAGCCGACCGGTGGGTCCTTACCCGCCAAGCGGTAACCTTCAGAAATTGCCAGATTAATCCAGCGAGACAGTCTGCTTAGTAACCGCTTGTCCCAAACGCCTTCCAGCGTAACCAATAGAGTTGATCATCCACTCTGACCCGGGACATGCGTGAAATATAAAAGCTTAAAGCTCTCCTATGATACAGCCTATGGAGCCTCTCCGGTTCCTTACCAGGATGCGGAGGAGGATAAAATGCCAGAAGAATAACCTTCTGGCCTAAATGAAATTCTGACACCACCTTCGGAAGAAAGGAAGGACGACCTCCAAGGACAACCCTGCCCTTATGAAATACAGTGAAGGGTGGCTCAACTGAAAGTGCCTGTAACTCACTCTGCGAGCGGAAACGACCACAACCAAAAATACAGTTTTAAGAGTTAACAGTCTCAAAGGGCAAGAATGCAAAGGCTCAAACGGAGCACCCATCAGAAACTTGAGGACAAGGTTCAAATCCCAACCGGGCACCTGGAAAGGTGACGTAGGGAACACATTAGTGAACCCATTTAGAAACTGAGAAATTAAAGGGATTTTAAAATGAGAACACTCTTCAGACGAGCGCTTAAATATGGACAGTGTCTCCAGATAACCTTTAGCGGTACCCACTTGCAAGCCCCTGTGGGCTAAAGAAGGCAAAAAAGACAGAACCAATGGAATGTCACATGAAAACTGATCCACATTCTTAACCCTGCACCAGTCGCATAACTTTCTCCAACTACAACAGTACAGGGGCTTTGTTGCGGGCCTTCTGGCCGAAAGCAACACCTCCATCACGTCTTCAGGGAGGTCCCAATTCTTATACCTCAACCTTTCAGAAATCAAGCGTGAAGGTTGAGGGATCTGACCTCTGGATGGAGAATCTGACCCCCTTCCTGTGAGAGCAGATCGTCTCGGTAGGGAAGACGACGTGGAGGGCAGATGGACAAGTCGAGAAGGTCCGGTTACCACGTCCTCCGGGCCCATGCCGGAGCAATGAGGATCATCCGGGAACCTAACCTCCGCAGCACTTGCGGGATGACGGGGACTGGAGGAAACGCGTACAGCAGTGGGAATGACCACTCCACCACCAACGCGTCTCCTAAGGCCGCGTCTCCCGCAAGCAGAACCTTTTGCGCTTCCGGTTGACACTGGAGGCGAAGAGATCCACTTGAAGGGTCCCCCAAAGGGCAAAGATCTCCAGGAGAATCTACTGAGCCAACTCCCACTCGTGAGAGATTGCCCTCTGCCTGCTCAGAGCGTCTGTCGTCTCGTTTTCGTCTCCGGCCAGATGAACTGCCGAGATCGAAACTTCCTGCTGGATTGCCCAGAACCAGAGCTGCATCGCCTTCCTGCACAGAGGAAGTGACCCTGTCCCCCCACCTTTTTGTTGAGGTAGTGCATGGCCACTGTGTTGTCCGTTAGGATTCGGACATTCTTTCCTAGCACAGTCGGCAGGAAACCTTCAGGACAAGCCTGACGGCCCTCAGCTCCAACAGATTGATATGGAGTCTGGACTCTGACGGAGACCAACGACTGCTGACTGTCAACTAGTTGGCATGAGCTCCCCATCCCGTGAGGGATGCGTCCGTCACGATCGTCACCTCCGGCCAGGGTAGCCAAAATGGAGCCACCGTCATCAGATTACCTTTGACGGTCCACCACAGAAGGTCCTGGGTGACCGAGGGTGGCACCTGAACGGGTCCGATATCCTGCCGGAGGACTAAGACCACTGGCGCTTGAATGCCCATTGCAAAGATTTGATCCGCAACCTGGCCTCTGGCACCAGAAGAATGCAGGATGCCATGAGGCCGAGCAATCTCAAGAACTCGAACGCAAGGAGACTCTGGGCATATTGAAACTTTAGCACCATCTGCTGAATGTGATGAGGCCTCACCTGGGGAGGAAAACACTGCCCCAGGGACATGTCTAGCACTGCTCCGATGTACTGGAGCCTCTGAGTTGGCGTCAAGTGGAACTTCTTTAAGTTGAGGGAGAAGCCCAGCTTGTGGAGGGAGTGGCAGGTGACGGACAGATGATCTAGGACTTGCTCGGGAGAGGGCGCCCTGATCAACCAATCGTCCAGGTAGGGGTAGACGTGAATTCCCCCCCCCTTTCCTGAGATGCGCTGCCACCACTACCATGAGCTTGGTGAAGACCTTCGGGGCAAAGGTCAATTCCGAGCGGCAGGACCCGAAACTGAAAGTGCGAGCCGCCAACCGCGAACCTCAGGTACTTCTTGTGCTTTGGGTGGATCGGCACATCAAAATAAGCGTCCTTGAGGTCGAGAGACACCAACCAGTCCTGAACTTGAAGTTCCTGGAGGTCTTGAGAAAGAGTAACCATCTTGAACTTGTCCTTCCTTAGGAGTTTGTTCAAACTGTGGAAGTCCATGATGGGTCTTAATCCCCCGTCTTTCTTGGAAATCAAAAAATAAGGGGAACACCATCCTTTGTTCCTCTCCGCTACAGGCAACAGTTCTATGGCGCCTTTCTCTAGCAGGGCTTGAACCTCCTGCATAAGGAGTGGATCCGGACTCTTCGAGAGATTCCCCGGTGGATTGTCGTGAGGCCTCTGCCGAAAGGGAATGAGTAGCCGTGGGCTATGATCTCCAGAACCCACACATCTGAAGTAATGGCGCACCATTCGACAAGATGCTGCGCCAGCCTTCCCCTAACCGGCGAACCATAGGACATGGCCTCATGACTGAGCTGAAGCGGCTGCGGCGTTGACTGAGGGCAAAGAGGCAACGGCCCGAAGGGCCTTGGCACCTCGAGTACCTTGCTTTCCACCTCTGGCTCTCCTACGGTGGCCCCTTTGACTGGCAGCTCCTCTCGCTTTACCAAAGTAATAACGAAAGGAACCTCCCCTCCATTGCTGTCCCCTAGGACAAAAAGGCGGAGTTTGGCGAACTGCAGCGCCCAACGACTTTGCTGCAGCTTTGGAGATCTGCAACCTCTCAAGGGTCTAGTCAGCCTTGCTGCCAAAAAGATGGACACCATCAAAGGGCATGTTGAGGAGCCGGGCCTGAACATCAGGAGCAAACCCAGACTTCCGCAACCACGCAAACCTGCGTATTACGGTGCTTACCGCCATGGACCGGCTGACTCAATCTGCCATGTCCAAACCCGACTGAACGGCCTCACACATGGCATCCTTGCCATCCTGGACCATAGCAAGAAAACCATCCCGTTCATCTCCTTCGGGAATATGTTCAGCCGCTAAAGAAACACAGTTCCACAGAGTGTGCGTGAAACGTGACAAGACACATACGGAGTTGGCCGCCTGAAGAGCCATACCCCCTGAAGAAAACACTTTCTTAGTCCAACCATCAAAACGCTTGTCGTCCCGATCGGGAAGGATGGTAGGATACGACGCCTGCTTTGCTGGGGCCGTAGCTGCCTGCACCACCAAACTCTCCGGAGTGGGGTGCTTGGTCAAGTAGCAGGGGTCGCTACTGGCTGGGTGGTTGTCGTCCCGATCGGGAAGGATGGTAGGATACGACGCCTGCTTTGCTGGGGCCGTAGCTGCCTGCACCACCAAACTCTCCGGAGTGGGGTGCTTGGTCAAGTAGCAGGGGTCGCTACTGGCGGGGTGGTATTTTCGCAGCAAAGACTTGCCCACTGCCGGGAGACTCTCCGGAGCAGTCCAAGCTGCCGCCGCCGCCACCACCCTCCTCTGTAGAGCCATATGGAACGGCAGTACCGGGTCAGTTGGTGGACCTTGGTCGAGGATATCCGTGAGGTCATTATGAAGAAAATCCCCTGGGGGAGCAGACCACCCCAAGTACTCGGTGATCCTAGACATAAGGTGCCGGTACGAGGAGTCGGCATGGGTGCCAGACTCAGGCCTACAAAACTCCACCTCCGGAGAGGTGTCCAGACTACTGGCGTCGTGCAGGGACTGACGCAGGTCCTCAATATGACTGTCCCTAGAGAATCTCATCTGTCACCGTATCAGGAACCATGCCCTCATCAGAGCTCTCATCCACCTCCGAAATGTACTCAAGATGGTGGAAAGTGGGCACAGAATGGGGAACAAAGCCATGCTTGGCCTTGGCCAGAGCCTTTCGAGGGGGTTCCACCGTACCCCGGGGTACCCCTGTCGAAACAGCCTCGAAAGGCATCGAGGTCGTCGAGTGAATCGGCGTTTGCCGAACGCTGTGCGGACACAGGCCTCGAGGGCGGAGCCCCGAGCGTGTCCTTAGACAGCCTGGGTGCCGATGGCGTCGACGACTTCCTCTGAGGTGGACCCTCGAGAGTCCCTCGATGACCTCGGCGCCACCGGAGTCAACATCTTCTTTTAAGACATCACAGGTACATACTAGAATGATTCCCCTTGTCCGAGCGGGACCGTTGCCGCGAATCGTGCTGACCACCCGAGCCCGAAGGTGTACGAGCGGCGTCTCTATTCGATCACACCCGACCCCACTCAGAGGCGCGGACGGACCAGTGCCCTGCGATTCGAGAATCGTTAGCATTTTCTTACCGAAGGAAGCCCATTCCTCCGGAGTCGCATGCTTGGTGGGATAAGCGACCCGCCGACGGGCGGAGTCCTCGGACGAGGAAGGCGACCGATGACGGCGCTTCCGGGAGTGTCTCGAAGAGGCAGAGGAGTGGTGGGACCCACTCCGGGACCGACACCTACTGGACTTCCGATGATAATGTGGAGAGTCGCCCCTCGAATCGTCCGTCGAAACCCCCGTGGACCTTGACTTCCGGGGCTTGGACACCTTACCTACCGACAGTTTCTTCTTGCGCTCCCGCAAGGCTTTGGATGTAAGTGACTGGCAGTCGACACAATCATCCTTGTCATGGGCCTCCCCGAGGCACCAGAGGCAGGCATCGTGCGAGTCAGTCACCGACATCTTGGACCCGCAGTCCCCCCACTTCTTGAAGACGGACGCATGGTTGAAGAAGAGGAAGACATATTGAAAACGTCTCACAAACAAACAGGTTCAAAGAACAGAAACTCCAAAGAGTCGAGGGGCGCCGAGATCTCTGAAGCGAACATGTTCGCGGAAAAAACCGGAACTGAGGCTACGGGCGTCGTGCGTCCTACTTATAACATCCAGTGACGTCGGCCGTCGGAGGAGGCCCTCGAGGGCAGCGTATCGACGTCATCGATGCAGGACGCAGATGCCGAAAGATTTTCCGAAGCAAGACAGCTGGGTGATTACTGTCATAGATAAGAAATACGTCGGAGGACCCAATCCCCTCGAATGCCTAATCTTTTCCCCTCATTTCCTTCTCTTTGTTGTGCTGCCATTTCCACTAATCATGCAAAATACACCTTTTTAAGTTTTGCCCGTCCTGCAATAGGAAGTACCCCTCGGTAGACACACACAGGCTGTGTAACCACTGTCTCCCACAGGATCACCCCGAAAAGAATTGCCAATTTTACAAGCTCTTTCGACCAAAGAAATTAAAGGACTGCAGAACAAAATGCTGGGCTGCCTGTGCCATGCAGGCCGAGGCCTCCATTGACCTGGAGGGAGCTTCCAGTGATGGCAGTGTCGGTGTCCTAAGTGACGCCGAGGGCGAACGGGATTCGACGGACTTCCACGTGTGAGCTCCTGATTCAATTAAGCAGGCTGGCGGTCCTGTTATAGAGACTACACCCGGCGACTCAAGCACGCACACCTCAGGCCACACCAACGCACATCCCACGGCCGACCGTTGATAATGCTGTCGACCGGTGAAAGCCACGCAGTGTCCAAGGAAAGGTCCTCAAACATCCCTGTCCTCTGGGCCATCGCGCTCGCCGCATGACAGTTTTCCGAAACAGACCCACAAGTCAGTTTCAGACACTGCACATAAGAGGCGCCCTTTCACGCGCCGAAAAGCATGCGTCGAAAGGTGCTTAGAGGCCCCTTCCACTACCTCGGAAATGAGAGAACCCCTCTTAAGATCCATGATGTCGAAATCTACTAAAAACGTAATGCCTTTACCGTCTAAGCCCTCTACCTACCAAGATAGTGGCCCCTCTAAAACTAAGGACAACTCTACACCCTCGGACACTCTCAGGGACCATGCACCACAAGGAGCCTACACCCATACAGGACACTCGTATTTCCAAGGTCATCTGTGTGGACCCCAGAGAGCTTTGATATGGTCATGAGGAAGTTGGCCTCTTTTGTAGACTTTATGGATCGCCATTCTATGGAATGCTTTACCCTTCACAGTGATAGCTAGGGACGAGCCAGCAGCCAAGAAGGCATGCAATGGACACTTTGCAGCCCAGCACCTCCACCCAGAGCCAGGCTACCCCTAGTCTACCCCTTCTAGACTTATATTTTGTTGACGCCACAGGTCACTTTACCCTGGCTCTCAAAGAGATCAAGGGGACCAGTATGATCAGGACCAGGGTGACCAAGACCAATACTACGATGTCTGTAATCCAGCCACCAGACCACCAAGATCAACCAGTGTCTGACTCCCCAGTCGATAACCAGCTCAATACAATGAGCTGCTCCTTAAGGCCGCAGAACATTTCAAAATAGACACCCAGGAGCCGCAATTTAACCCTCTAAGTGCCATGGGTATTTCTCCCCAGTGCCAGGGTCTTTTTGGTGATTTTGGTATGTGGCCATTCAATGGCTTGTAACTTTTGTTATATCTTGGCCAAATGTGGCTCCTTATTTTCCCACATGTAGGCGGTCGTAATGCCACCCAGGAATCCCAGGTTGCTGTAGGGGGGTGAGACAAAATAAGCAAAAAGGGCGAAAATTTTGGGTTTTTTCAAAAAATGCCAATAAAATGATGTACAAAGAAGCCTGTGGTTTTTTCCTTGTAAGAGCTAGGAACAAATGGTTTGCTGTGCTGAGTTCCCCAATTTCCTGGCTTTCCCAAACAGGTTGAGTGGAAATGGAAAAAAATTATTTTGATGTGGTTATCAACCGTTTTGTGAGAGGTAGGCGATTTTTGGCCATTTTTGCCAATTGGACATGCATGGACGGAATGGAGGAAAAGGGCAGGAAAACCAAATAGGAGGACAGAAAGGCATATATTTCTGAAAAGTAGACAAAATTCCAAGTTTAGGAAGGTGTGATTTGTATAGGTCAGGCAACAACTAGGTAGGGGAAACTGCCATCGATTGGGGGGAAAAGCGGGAAAATGACCGAAAATAAAGATGTGTTGGACATGGTTGGCTTGGTACGGCAATGGCTTCTAATAATTTTGAGAAAAGCAATGCTCCGCTACATTCCCCCCTGACTCCTGCAGTTAGGAGAGCATACATTTTTGTAGTGTTTTACAAAACGAGCAATACCACAAGCCAAACACTGAGCCATGGTACACAGGAGTTTTACGCTCACGGCCTGACCAGACGCACTTAGCATGTGTAAATCGGGAAAACCAATGTGGTAAGGAACGGCAAGCATACATTTTTTGAAAGAGCACAGGCAGACCTTTTCAAGGGTAGGTGACTTGTGCAGGTTACAAAAGTGTATGGTGGCTAAAGCAGCGACTAAATGTAGGTCACATTTGGGAAATGAAAGGGTTGTGAGACAAAGGGCACCAGCAAAGGGGTCAAAACGTTATGAAAACCACACAAACACAGCACATGGCCTACCGTCCCGCGTTCCCACAGGTGTCCCGATGAAAACGGTACCTGACACCTGTGGGTGCACCTACCTGTCCGCCAAGGGGAAAGCCTAAAACACAAGTAACCCCAAGTCTGTTTTCAGAGCGGAATCGCAGACATTCTGCCGACCGGCAGAAAATACAGATATGGGCCTCAGGTGTCCAAGCCACCGAGGAAAACAGGGAACCCCATGCATTTCCGAAAAGAGGAAACCTGTGGGAATCCGCAGAGGTATGATTTGCGCACATCGCCCCAGAATTTTTTACCCAGACAGCCCCGCAAAGTCCAAAATGTGGGGAAAAAATGCTTTTTCCGCACATTTCGCTCGGCTCATCTATCGAAACACGCCCCCAACAACACATGGCCTACCGTCCCACGTTCCCACAGGTGTCCCGATGAAAACGGTACCTCACATGTGTGGGTGCACCTACCTGGGCGCAAAGGAATAAGGCTAAACCACTGCTATTCCCCCCCCCCCCCCCCAAAGGGTTTGGGGAGGCAACCTACAGATTTAGGCCTGGGGTGTTTCAGCCACCAAGAAAAACAGGAACCCCCATGCATTTCCGAAAAGAAGACACCCGTGGGAATCCGCAGAGGATTGATTTGCGCACATCGCCCCAGCCAGAATTTATTACCCAGACAGGCCCGCAAAGTCTGAAATGTGGAACGCTTTTTCAGCACATTTCGCTCGGCGCACCCATCGAAACACGCCCCCAACAACACATAGCCTACCGTCACCCATTCCCACTGGTGTCCCGATGAAAACTGTACCTCACGTGTGGGTGCACCTACCTGGCCGCCAAGGGGAAAGCCTAAAACACAAGTAACCCCAAGTCTGTTTTCAGAGCGGAATCTCTGTCATGATCTCTGCTTCCAAAAGGTCAGGGTTTTCCCAACTCCCTTGGAAGCAGATCCATAACCCAGGTTCCGAGTGCCAACCAGTCCCAATTGGGACCTTTTGGACCCAGTCCTGGCGCCAGTGGCACCAGGCTCATAAATATGCCCAGTCCCAGCGCTGGAAGCGCCGGGCTCATAATGCTTGGGTGGACTTACCTTCAGCAGACCATGCTGCTTACTTGCCTGCCAGTTGAGCCTCTGATCCTCTTCTGTTTGGAACTACTTTTCCTGTTGGGTGGGGCTGGAGCCACTCCCTAGATTCAGAACACTGGAACTCTTCTGGAAGGCAGGAACTCTTTTCTTACCAGGAACTCTTTTCTTACTTGGGCGTGGCTGTGGAAGGAGACACCTAAGCACTACAGGAGGCTATTTAAACCACACCCGGTGGATGAATCTTGCTTTGCGTTATTCTGCAACCTCTGCAGCAGAACGCTCATCGTGTCTTCTGCATCCGGTCCTGGGCCTAAGGAAAAAGGCTTACCATCCTGAATCCAGTCTTCAGCAACACCTATAAAGACAAGAAAGAACAGGTTAGCATTTCGGCATCTGAAAGGCAAAGTCTTACCATCCTGAATCCAGTCTTCAGCAACACCTATAAAGACAAGAAAGAACAGGTTAGCATTCCGGCATCTGAAAGGCAAAGGCTTACCTACTCTTTGTGCGCTCCGGAGGCCTTCGGCGCTGCATCCCGCATCTGAAAGACAAAACAAGGTGCGTTTAAAGACATTGGGGAACTTTAATACTCACGTGCCATTACTCCTTTCCACATCTAATCCAGTGGGTATTCCGGCACCCTGCAGCCGCTCCGAACTCGTACCTGCAAAATAAAAAGACAGTTAGAGCGCATAGTGAAGCAGGCAACAAGCGCTTACTTACGTGCTTCCAGGCGCTTCTATTCATCACACGGGCTCCATATTCAACTCACTTCAGCCCGTCATCCGCCATCGCCGGAACCCTGCAAAACAAGAGACATCATTACTAAAGACTTTAAAGACATTTGAATGACTCGAAACTTACCGTTCGTGCAGTAAACGACGGACAGCAGTCCTCTGAAGTCAAGAGGCCTGCGCTACCTATCCAGTGAAGAAACTGGTTACAGCACCCTGCCCTGAGGCAGATGGAGAGCTCGGCATTCACTTACCTAAGGTGAGAGCGTTAACCTTTGGGGGTCTACAGGAGAGGAGAAGAGGAAAGAGATAGGGACACCCCAATAACCCCAGTTCATTAACCCCATATTTTCTATCTGCAGACATCTTACTCTACACGTCAGGCATACAGTGCACAGAGGTCCAGCCCAAAGAGCCAACCGGGTGCTACACATCACCTTTGAAGATACGGTAGTCGCCCAGTCAAGACCGGCGCCTCTGCGAGAATCAGGTGAGCGTTACAATCTCAGACATTCTGCCGACCGGCACAACATACAGATATGGGCCTCGGGTGTCCAATCCACCCAGGAAAACAGGGATCCCCATGCATTTCCGAAACGAGGATACCCGTGGGAATCTGCAGAGGTATGATTTGCGCACATCGCCCCAGAATTTATTACACAGACAGGCCCGCAAAGTCCGAAATGTGGGGAAAATGAATGCTTTTTCAGCACATTTCGCTTGGCGCACCCATCGAAACACTCCCCGAACACATGGCCTACCGTCACGCATTTCCACAGGTGTCCCGATGAAAATGGTACCTCATGTGTGGGTGCACCTACATGGGCGCAAAGGAATAAGGCTAAACCACTGCTATCCCCCCCAAAGGGTTTGGGGAGGCAACCTACAGATTTAGGCCTGGGGTGTTTCAGCCACCAAGAAAAACAGGAACCCCCATGCATTTCCGAAAAGAGGACACCTGTGGGAATCCGCAGAGGTATGATTTGCGCACATCGCCCCAGAATGTATTACCCAGACACCCCTGCAAAGTCCGAAATGTGGGGGGAAAAAAAACACTTTTTCCGCACATTTCGCTCGGCGCACCCATCGAAACACGCCCCCAACAACACTTGGCCTACCGTTCCCACAGGTGTCCCGATGAAAACGTTACCTCACATGTGTGGGTACACCTACCGGGGGCGCAAAAGGAAAAGGGTAACCCACTGGTCACCCCAAGCCTTTTGCCGGTGCCCATTGTGTTCATGTGGGCAACCTACAGATTTGGGCCTAGGGCGTCGAAGCCAGCAGGGAAAACAGGGAACCCCATGCATTTTCCAAAAGAGGACACCCCTGGGAATCCAGAGGTCTGCCTTGAGCAAATTGCCCCAGTTTTTATTAGCCACAATCCCCGACAAAGTGTGATATTTGGTGGGGAAAAAACACAATGTTCACTTTGTCTGGGGTTCTGGGTAATAAATTCTGGGCCGCTTCGCACAAGTCAGACCTCTGCGCATTCCCACGGGTGTCCTCTTTTGGGAAATGCATGGTGTTCCCCGTTTTCCTTGCTGGCTTCGACTGCCTAGGCCCAAATCTGTAGTTTGCCCACATGAACAAATTGTGCTGTGGCGAAAGGCTTGGGGTTACCAGCGGGTTACCCTTTTCCTTTTGCGCCCCCGGTACGTGCACCCACACATGTGAGGTACCTTTTTCGTCGGGACACCTGTGGGAATGCGAGAAGGTATGACATCTGTTGGTGGCGACGTGTTTCGGTGAGTGGACACAGGGAAATGTCTCTGAAATTGGCTGGAAATGCAGACAATTCTCAGACATTTCCCTCTGGCCACTCACCGAAACACACTGCCAACAGCACATGGCCTACCGTCCCGCGTTCCCACAGGTGTCCCGATGAAAACAGTACCTCACATGTTTGGGTGCACCTACCGGGGGCGCAAAAGGAAAAGGGTAACCCACTGGTCACCCCAAGCCTTTCGCCACTGCCCATTGTGTTCATGTGGGCAACCTACAGATTTGGGCCTAGGGCGTCGAAGCCAGCAGGGAAAACAGGGAACCCCATGCATTTTCCAAAAGAGGACACCCCTGGGAATCCAGAGGTCTGCCTTGAGCAAATTGCCCCAGTTTTTATTAGCCACAATCCCCGACAAAGTGTGATATTTGGTGGGGAAAAAACACAATGTTCACTTTGTCTGGGGTTCTGGGTAATAAATTCTGGGCCGCTTCGCACAAGTCAGACCTCTGCGCATTCCCACGGGTGTCCTCTTTTGGGAAATGCATGGTGTTCCCCGTTTTCCTTGCTGGCTTCGACTGCCTAGGCCCAAATCTGTAGTTTGCCCACATGAACAAATTGTGCTGTGGCGAAAGGCTTGGGGTTACCAGCGGGTTACCCTTTTCCTTTTGCGCCCCCGGTACGTGCACCCACACATGTGAGGTACCTTTTTCGTCGGGACACCTGTGGGAACGCGAGAAGGTATGACATCTGTTGGTGGCGACGTGTTTCGGTGAGTGGACACAGGGAAATGTCTCTGAAATTGGCTGGAAATGCAGACAATTCTCAGACATTTCCCTCTGGCCACTCACCGAAACACACTGCCAACAGCACATGGCCTACCGTCCCGCGTTCCCACAGGTGTCCCGATGAAAACAGTACCTCACATGTGTGGGTGCACCTACCGGGGGCGCAAAAGGAAAAGGGTAACCCACTGGTCACCCCAAGCCTTTCGCCACTGCCCATTGTGTTGATGTGGGCAACCTACAGATTTGGGCCTAGGGTGTCTAAGCCAGCAAGGAAAACGGGGAACCCCATGCATTTTCCAAAAGAGGACACCCGTGGGAACCCACACATGGCCAAATTGGAAGGGCGGCCCATCTCATGTAGCCCTCCCCAGAGGCAGATAATGGGCGGGGCTGTCCTGCACTCCTCCCTGGGCTCAGGCGTCCGTTCCTAGGAGCAGATATCTGGTCCCAGGGAGGGCTGCATGACATGGCACCCACTCCATTGCCATTGGGGGTCAATGCCCCATCCTATTAGAAACTTCCCAGACCCTTTGGGGTGCCCCAACAGCCCCCCTAAAAAGGGTTTCACCATTTTCCATTTTTTCTTTGTTTACGAAACTTGCCCTGGTGCAGAGGGGCACATTGGTTTGCCAATCTGGCCCCGGGGTGCCCAAACCTTACTGCCCCACCCACTGGGGGGCCTGTCCCACCATTTGAGGCGGCCCGCTCCTCACCCACACTGAATGGAGGGGGGGGGCACATCATGCAGCCCTTCCTAGGAGGCTCAGGGAGGGCAGCATGAGGTGTCTTCCCCCCGTCCCCCTCCCAGCCATTTGGGGTGGGGGGGAGAGGGCCACCACAAAAGGTGGGGCAGGACCCCCAATAGATGGGGCAGTAGGGTGTGGGCACCCTGGGGGCAGATTGCCACACTAATGTGGCCATCTGCACCAAGCGAAGTTGGGTAAACAAAAAAAGAATACAAATTCACAGGCTGCTTTTTAGGGGGGGCTGAGGGGCACCCTAAATTGGCAGTGAATGATGTACTGCAACGGGGGGAGGCCCTCAAGCCCCCCCCCACCCCAAATGGAGGGCCCCACCTCATGCAACCCTCCCTGGGGGCAGGTAGGGGGGGCCCACCTCATGCATCCCTCCCTGGGGTCAGATGCCCCTTCCTAGGAGCAGATATCAGCCCCCAGGGAGGGTTGCATGATGTGGGGCCCTCCGTTTGGGGTGGGGGGGGTTGAGGGCCCCCCCGTTGCAGTATATCATTTGCTGCCAATTTAGGGTGCCCCTCAGCCCCCCCCCTAAAAAGCAGCTTGTGAATTTGTATATTTTCTTTTGTTTACCCAACTTCGCTTGGTGCAGATGGCCACATTAGTGTGGCAATCTGCCCCCAGGGTGCCCAAACCCTACTGCCCCATCTGTTGGAGGTCCTGCTCCACCTTTTGTGGTGGCCCTCCCCCACTCCACCCCCAATGGCTGGGGGACACACCTCATGCAGGCCTCCCTGGGCCTCCTACAAACGGCTGCGTGAGGTACACCCCACCTCCATTTGGGGTGAGGGGGGAGAGGGCCACCACAAAAGGTGGGGCAGGACCCCAATAGATGGGGCAGTAGGGTTTGGGCACCCTGGGGGCAGATTGCCACACTAATGTGGCCATCTGCGCCAAGCGAAGTTGGGTAAACAAAAAAAAAATACAAATTCACAGGCTGCTTTTTAGGGGGGGCTGAGGGCCACCCTAAATTGGCAGCGAATGATGTACTGCAACGGGGGGTGGCCCTCAACCCCCCCCCCCCCCAAACGGAGGGCCCCACCTCATGCAACCCTCCCTGGGGGCAGATAGGGGGGAACCACCTCATGCATCCCTCTCGGGTCAGATGCCCCTTCCTAGGAGCAGATATCTGCCCCCAGGGAGGGTTGGCAGGGGTGCCCCCTTTCTACTTCGGTTGGGGGGCATCCCCCCTTTCATTCAGTAAAATATCCATGGTGGCTAGTGGCCCCCCACCCCTTCCCCCACCCCTTTCCCCATCATTTCTATTTTATTTTTTTCATTCCCCTGGGGCAGATGGTCAGCCATCTGCCCCAGGGTTCACATGCATGTGCCCCCATGCTTTGGGGGCCGGGAGGGGGGAGAGGGCTGCTTACTTGAGTCAGACCCCCCCCCCCCTCACAAACGGATCCATGGTGGTCTAGTGGGTTGCTGGTCACGGATCGAGCTCTCTGCGCTGATCCGTGTCCAGCAATGCCTCATATGTGGTGTCCTTGGAAAGGGGGGAAATCCCCCCTTTCCAAGGACACCACTTTTTGCAAAATCCCTTGTGTTCTAGTGGGCCCCAGGGCCCCAAACCCTCTCCCACCTCCCTCTTCCCCCTAATTTTTTTTTTCACCCCTGGGGCAGTGATCATCTGCCCCCAGGGGTCTCTGCCGCTGTGGCCCCATGCCTTGGGGCCACAGGGGAGGGGGGCTGCATACCTAGTAAGCAGCCCCCCTCCCCCTGCGTCACAAACGGATCTGTATTGATCCGGTGGCATTGCTGCCCGCGGATTGCGCGCCCTGCGCCCGATCCGCAGGCAGAATTGCCACTCAATGGGTATCGTTGTAAAGGGGAGAATCTCCCCTTTCCAACGATACCCGCCTCGATCTCCGGCTTGAAATACAGCCGGAGATCGAGGTGGACAAAGAAGGTCTCTTACCTTCTCTCTTCCCCGCAGCAGCCGAAAATGGCTGCTGCAGGGAATTTACTTTCAGTTTCACGCCGACGTGCGTTACGCAGGCTGACGTGAAACTGAAGGTAATCCAGCCCCCTGGCAGTGGGGGGGGACCTCCCCCTCACATAGCCCGGGGGTTGGATTACAGTTTTGAGCGATCCCTGCTTTGCATTACCCCCTTTCTCTACAGGTACACTTTCAGACGGACAGCCCGCTCTGGGAGAAAACACTCACACCCGAGCATTGTATCTAACATGTCCCACTACTATGGTCAGGCAATTAATTGTAATCACTCACACCTCACTTCCATAAACGGATAAAAGACGGAACACGAGAGCACTCTGAGCGAGGAAAAGCACACAAAGGAACAGTGTTTTCGAGATGGCAGCTGAACGAAGGGAGAAAGACTGCAAACCAAGAAGGGTGTGCCAAAAGGGGATACCCTTGACCTTTCTGACGGAAAGCCGTTGCTTTCCAGAGTCTTTTGGAGTGAACAGCATAAGGACAAGACACCAGACTGAAATTTCCTGCATTGCGTGTCAGAGATACCCCCGGGGCCCTCCTACATGGCTGATCGAGTCAGGGAGGAACAGCAGCCGCTGTGGTACAGTCCTTGGCTCCTAGATTAAAGCAGCGCCAGAAAGATCAACACAGCTGGTGAGTTGGGGAGACCGATGCAAGACTGGTCTGTTTTTCAGTCAAGGATGCAAGCAGCAACATTGTATAATGAGCGCACGAAGCAAGATTTATGAAGTGTGTGATGAAAGACGTGGGGAAAGCTGGATTGCTAATGGATGTTTGAAGAAAGGAAAGATACAACACCTGTGACAGTGGTCTGGCACTGCGTGTGTTCTCAATCGAAGGTCTCTGTAGGTTTCCAGCTAAAAGTGATGAAGAAAAAGTAGAAAACTAGAATGAGGAATTAAGTGAATGTAAGTGGTCCTGTAACGATTTTTTGAAATTCTTCAATTTTGAGACGGCCCGAGCGCGAACGAGGCAGACCAATTGAGAACACTGTGTTTAAGGGGCCAGAGCCAAAATGAGGGAAACCAATCGTGAATATTGTGCAAAAGGGAGCCCGAACCTGAAGCAGAGAGGCCCGGGTGAATAGTGAACCTGAGAACTTGTGAATGTGAACAAAACTGCTAAAAAAAGGAACTTTGGTACTTGTTTGATACGTCAGGCCCCCGTAATAAGAGACTTTGGATGGTAAAGAGACTTTGGCACAGAAGGCCCTGATATCTATGTTTTGAACTGTATCCTCGTGGCAGGGAAGCCAGAGTGTACGCGAAGCTTGCACGTGCCGCCTAGTCCCGTGCTGAAAGCGTAATTTGTATTTAGAAGTAAGGATTTGCAATAGGTTTATTAGTATAGACCCTTTTATTTTGACAGACTCCACTAGGACTGCGTTATTTATTATTTGATGGTCGTAGCTTGCTCCCATCCTCGGATTTAAGATAAGATAGGTGTTAAACCAACACATTGAAGTTCAATTAACACCATTATCACTTGTCTGTCGTCACCGTTTGATACCATGCCTTCCTTACATAGCACAGATAATGAATACTGATTTACCTACATAGGGTCTTGAACACCTTCGCTGGTAGGTGCAATGTATAATTACAGTTCAAGGTAAAACCCATGTCCTTTGTACCATTGCTGGAGATGCACGTACTACCTAATGTTGCTTATATGAAGAGTTGGTGCGTAGGAAGGCAGTTGAGAGGCTTGATTGCTGTATGGTGACATGTTCATAAGGAAGGACCATTCCTGCCATTCTCTAGGAAACAAGTCCATTAGTGGGAAGGTTCCATTAGGCCTTGTAACACCCTCACAACCCTCCTTTTTCAGAAGATTTTCATAAAGCTATTGAATCCCTGGTGAGTTTCGCTTGGTGCTACCTATTTTCGCATATGTACTAAAGAAATGAGGGCCTCCGCTAGCCACAGCTACATGCAGTGCATGACATGAAGTGGAGAATGGTAAAGGGAGCTGCTGCAACGGGAGGCCTTTGCCAACATAAACTGGGTAATTCAGACGGATATAGCAATTGCTTCTATTAATGATTTCTATGTGTGTTATGTAACAGTGAAACAACAGTATTTTCCTCTAGAAATCTCTACCTGTGGTATTTCTGCAGAATGGATAAAGTAGGCACAGCTAGTGGTATTGTAGACCACTGGAAACGCAACCTATTCTACCAATAACTATCCTCCAATAGCACACACTATGGTAAAAATCAACATTGCATATATAAATGTTTTTGTGGTATACCATTCAGTCTTTTTGTCCTTATTGAATGAATTGCTCTGGAGCAATACAATGGTATGCGTTTGTCCTGACACATTCTACATCTTAATCATGTAATAGGTAAGTCAAACGTACGGTTTGTAGTTGCGCTGTAATTTTATGGAGTGTCTCTTACTACTAGTTCACGCCCAAGTAGTCCACAATGTGGTCTTGCCCACCCGGTAGCTGTTCCTCGCGGAAATGTATTCCTCTTCACATTTAGTAGTTCGGCTCAGTTTCCTGGGTCTCTAATAATATTGTGGCACTTCAGTTGCCCCAGCAATATCTTTGAGAACAATGTTTTTGCAAAGATCAATAGTCTTACCACCGGAGGGGGCTTTTGGGTTTCCTTAACAGTGAATGCACTATCCACAGGGGCAGGTAACAAAGAGGGTGGTGCATGCTTCACGTGACTGGAGTGGATCCAGCTTTTGTGGCCACTGCACTTCACTGCAGTCTGAGTGGATAGCAGCACCTGCACTGGGCCCTTCCATCTGGGTTGTAACCCAGATATTCACTGAACGTTCGGCACATAAATCCAGTTGGTTTGTTGAATCGGTTTTGGCAATTTGTCAGTGACCTGTTTGTGGATAACAGATGATGTTTTAGTCATCTCCTTACAGTAATCTATCAACAAAAGGTAAGGTACAGTACTTAATCCCTTCAGATTTGGTACACCCCACACATTAGCTGGGTGGCCCATGACTACTTCGTAAGGAGACAATCCAACACCCGAATGCACAATATTTCTCATTGAGAATACTGCTAGTGGGAGTGCATCTACCCGTCCTAGGGCACTTCTGGTGCATATTTTTGCCAATGTATTCTTTAAAGTAGAGTTTTTCTCCATTAATCCAGCTGCTGGGGATGGTAGATAGCGTGACATTTCTCCCTAATGCTTAAAGCCTTACATATCAATTCTTTAGTGGTATTAACACAATGAACACCGTTATCGCTCCAAACAGTATGTGGCAGCCCGGTTTGGGGCAAATAGTCTTTAACTAGTATGTTAGCTGTGCTCGGGCCCGTATTATATTGTAATGCAAATTCCTCTACCCATTTGCTGAACATACATACTAATACATATTTTGAATGGATTGTGTCCTCCCACGTATTCATCTTTGACACTTGTGGTCCAGCTTCAGCTGCTTTGGAAAAAAAAGTAATTAGGCAGAAGGCGCTGTGCATCGATGCCGTCGAATCGATGTCCCTCAAAGGCCTCTGCCGAGGGTGATGTTATTGAACGCATATATAGCATGCGCACCCTAAGTTACCTGCGGTAACCCAAACGTGGACCCCCTTGCTCACTATGCTCAGAGAGGCACAGCTCCACCTCACTGATGAGGCCCAACAAGGCTGAAACGCGTGCATGGGGTTGCTGTAGGTACTCTTGTTCAGAAGGGAATTGCCATAGCATTTAGGTGCTGGACTGCCTATGTGGGCGAGACAAAGACTGATATGAAAATGGGTATTTCCCATCTCTGAAAGGTACAGGGAGCACAAATCGATGGCTGCAGGCTCTTAAGGTGGGGAAAAACACAGAATAGGTGATCATGCCATGTTCTTTCTGGAGAAGGGTGCCTGCTACCTAAAAGTACACACTAACCCTGGTATGGGTTCTTCGCTGGTGGTCCAAAGACAATTTATTGAAAGGAAAACCCTTTCGCAATCCACCAGTTCAAGCAATACTAACACCGGATGCCTCACTCTCCAGATGGGAGCCCATTTCATTCACCACACAGCTTGTGGGTAGTGGACACACACCACAGCCCCAAACCACATTAACCTTCTAGAACTTCTAGCAGTAATCAAGGCTCTGCAATTTTTTCAGCAGTATCTTCTAGGTCAGAAAGTAGAAGTCCTCACAGACAGCACCACTGCCATGGTCTACCTATAAAACAGGAAGGCACACATACCCTAAGTCTGTCCCGAAAGATGTGGAAGTGGGCACTCAAACGTAACATGTTCCTAGTCTCAAGTTCCAGGGGAACTCGATTCTCTAGCAGATTCTCAGAGCAAAAATCCTCTCCCAGAAGAGCACAAGTCGCAGCTCAAACAAAGACATTCTAGATTATATCCTTTCCATGTGGGTTGTCCCCCTTTAGACTTGTTTGCCACAAGCCGAACAATGGGCAGACTTTGCGTCCATATTTCTCCAACCAGAGTCCAAGGGGAATGCCCTGTGGATGAGTTGGTCAGGGAAATTTGCTTATGCAACCCCCCTCCCCCTCCTCCAGCGCTCCACCCAACACCACTCCTCAACAGAATAGTGCACAAGATGTACCAGGAACAAGCCATGCTAATACCGATAGCTCCAATCTGGGCAAGACAACCATGGTTTTCACACCTGCTCAAACTGGCGATGTGCAAACCAACCAAACTCCTGTGCCCCTACAACATGCTGTCCCAGCATGGGGGGACAACACTCCATCCACAGTGTATGAACTTGGCATACTGGCTCCTGAAGTCAGTTTGGGCACTTAAAGCTTCCACAAAAGTGTATGGATATCCTAAAGGAGGCAAGAAAATCCAACACCAGACACTTTTACTTCAACAAATGGAAAAGGTTTGTAATATGGTGCCGGCCACAATCCTTAAACCCAATTGAATGTTCCACTTCCAAAATTCTACACTACAGGCTTCACCTACTAGACTCTGGCCTAGTAACTCCATCAAAGTACACCTAGCGGCTCTGTCTGTGTACTCCAATTCACAAAACAAGGTGTCTTGATGGAAGGTTCCTGTTATTAAAGCTTTCATGGAGGGAGTAGAGACTATATCCGCCCCATTTCTAACTCTCCACCAGGTTGGGACGTTAATGTGCTCTCAAAGCTCATGGGTCCGCCACTCGAACCTATGCACAAATCCAGCCTAAAATACTTGACCTACAAAACTGCCTTCCTAGTAGCCACCACCTTGTTTAGACAGGTTAGTGAGCTTACATGCACTCTGTACAAGAACCTTTCTTTAGAACACGTCCTAGGTTTTCACCTAATTTCATATTCAAGTTCCATGTCAACCAATCTATCAAACTATCGACTTTTTTCAAAATCCATCTAACTCTTCTGAAAGAAATCTCCATACACTAGATGTAAGGAAGGTGGTCTTGTACTATGTAAACAAAACAAAGCCTGTAAGGAAAACAGACCATCTGTTTCCATAGCAACTGGCAGGGAAGGGGATCACATTTCAAACAACGCCATCTCCAAATGGATAGTTAAGTGTATAAAACTGCTATTCACTATCGAAGAAGACCCTTCCTTTCACACCAAGAGCACCCTCTCCCAGAGGTACAGCAGCTACTTTAGCATTTATTGCAAACATCCCTCTAGACCAGGGGTCCCCAACTTTTTGTGTGCAATGAGCAAAATGTGCATATCAAATGAAATGGTGAGCAACATCGATTTTTCGATGGAACATATCAGCGCTTATTTTGCTGTACTTGAGTTATCTAGACCACCTGCAATTATAGTAAAGAATATTTGCAAGGCCTTCAACTTCATTTGCCATTAAGTAGTTCACATGAAATGTTGGGGCAATTGAGTGGTCAGGTGAGCTTTTTAGACACATAGTACCAGTCAAGTTGTAAAATATAGTAGGGATAAATCAAATTTACCAGGGGTTTTAGGTTCTCGAGCAAAATATGTTTGAAATTTAGTGCAGATGTTTTGACTGTAACATTGGTCACAAATGGAGCACCGATTTTCAGGTGTACTTTGGGATTCTGCCATGGGATTTTCTGGGATCTTTAGATCAGAAATACTGTTCCACATTCATTGATTACTGTATTGTGGATTCTTTTTTCTTCAGTGATGTTATATGTTAATTTCTGATTGAACAAAGTGTGAACACTATCCTCTTGAGTTAATTTTCCAATGGCCAGGGTAGGCACCACGAAGATGAGGGGCTAGTTGGCGGTGCCTAAGCTCGACAAGGCGGCATTGGAAAGAATGACTATTTCACAAGAAATTAAGATGTTCTCTTAAACTGTTAAAGAATTCAGAGGCCACAAAGGAAAGTGTCACTTTGTTTGAGTCTTTGGTTGGACTATCTGGGACAGAGCTATTGGCAAACAGCACTCCCAAGTTCAGGAGGTCCATGTTATAGAAAGGGATGCCCCATGGTTTGATGATCGAATGTAGAATCTCAAAGAAAATTGAACCATGGTTTAATGAGTGGTGTGTACATGGCTGGTCATATTTATAGTATTAAAATGGCAAATAAAAAATGCCCAAAGACGCACACAAACAAATGTAAGAGTTTAATGACAAACAATGGTAGCTTTTTCAAAGTACACACCATTGTTTTATGTGTAATGCAGATGAGACAGGCATTATACCATCTGCTTGGACAAGTAGTCCTTAGACCACCAGCCCCCCTGCCCCCTTCCATAGTTGTAGACCAATTTCCTTACTCGACATTGCCAGTAAGATATTCTCCAAATGTTTGTTGCTCAGATTGGAGGAGTGGACTCGGACTCAAATTAACAATATATTGAAGCCCTCCCAAAAGGGTTTTAGGGGAGGGCATAGAACAGTGGACCACTGCTTCGCTCTGAACACCATCATGGAGAAATATGGTAAGGATAAGGGAGGGAGATTATTTTGTCTTTTTTCAGATTTGGAGAAAGCGTTCGAATGATGGAAACATTGTGTGGCATAATTCACATTTTATCGGGGTCCCTAATGGTTTATTAAATCATATCCAACTGTGATATGCAGACATTTCAGCATCTGTCCGATATACAAGATGAGGGATTTCTACCTTGTTTTTCCCCCCACCAATAAAGGTGAAAAGCAGGGATGTCAGTGGCCACAATTAATTCCTTTCAGACTTTGACTTGAGTACTTGTTTGGTAAAGTCAATCCATCCTCTCTGAAGGGTACACTTTATAGTATAGCATGCATCTTTATGCCAAAGACGCAGCTGTTTTTGATTTAACCCCGGCAGGTCTCCAACAGGGCCTTCTAAACACAAATGACTATTTTGGGAACTATAGTTTGAAATTAAATATGATGAAAACAAAAATGCTGTTCGGGAAAAGGGTGAAACCTCATAGCTAAATTATTTTAGAGATGAGGGGGCAATTTTGTTTTTATTTGAGCCCACACATAGAGCGGTGCTTGGGTTAATCATTTTAAGAAGACAGCTGAAAAGGCATCATTAAGGATTAAAAAGCTTTAAACATTGTTTTATTTCAGGTTTGGGGCTTTCTGATTGGACAAGTGCCTGCAGGTGTATATGGCAAAGGTGTGTTCCATGATTTCTGTGGTATTGAATTCTACGCTGATTCAAACTCATGCCCTCGAGGGGTTGCAAAATATATTCCTGTGCCAAATTCCAGTTCTCCTTGCAGATACACCTTGTAGCACCTTATGAGCTGAATTGGGGGTGTTTACTTTGAAGAAGTCGGGCCAGTTAAGATTTGTAAGTTATTTCTTAAAAGCACATCTGGGATTTCAGTGAAAGTGCGATCGCAGCCTTCCCTGGTAAAGAAAAATACTTGACATGTGGGGGGTTGCAAGGCACTGTCCATTTGGATAGGAGGTGAGATGTAACCAAGTTTGGCACATTAAGTCAACTCAAAATAACTCTTAAAGCAAGAGCGGATCAGATGGCGAGTGAGAGGCAGATTTCCAAAATATAAAGAGGCTGCCATCTTTTGCTTCATATGCAAACTTAGGTACACATATAAGACGACAAAGAGAAATCTGTGAAATAAGATCCCCAGAATGAAGGAGTCTTATGCTACTGGTACGTTTAAATTTAATCACCCCTTAATACATTAAGAATGTGCGCAGGAGGAAGCACAAAGTGTGGCTGTAAAATAGGGGTCAATGAATATTTGGTTGATTTTCTGTTAATTGGTCATTGTTTCTCTGTTTTGCATAAGCTTGGACATGCATTGGAGCTATGTTTTATATAATTAATTGTAAGGATCAGGGTTTATAGATGGCTTGTTTGAATATGTGAAAGCTGTTTTTTTATTTTGGGCTTGTTCTATGAATATAATGAAATATGATACATGTTTTTAAACGTTAACTTAATGAAGAAATATGATTAAATATTGATTGAGTAATGCTGGTCATTACATAGTAGGCTTTAAAGATCACTTCACTGGTTCTTTGGGGGTTACCTCCTAAGAATTAATTTGGCATGCAATGGTAACCAGTGCAGTTTAAAGCTCCTGCGGACTGTTACATTGGTGCAACAGTTGTTGGGAATAAATATAATACTTTATAGAAGGATTTTGAGCCTCTTTTTCTGCCCAAAAGTGATTCTTGTCCTGCCCCCATCCACACTCCCCTCTGACAAACCCCGAAACCCGACCCCCCACCACCACGAAAACACGGCAGGCACATAAGCACACCAGGTCCCCACACGTGTCAGGACACGCTCTCACCTGCAGGCCTGCCGGCAAGGGGTTGGCCAGGAACGTCAACACCGACTTCTGCCTCGTTTCCCGTTTCGGCGTTGGCAGTTGCCATGGAGACACGCCACAGGCATCCTGCAACATCTCCGTTTCCGACGGCTGGGGAGCTCTTCTCAGCACGTTCGATCAGGTGACGGGTGACGGCATCACGGTCACGTGATCGCGGTTCAGCGTTCAAAAGCGACGCGCTGACTGCCATTCAGCGCTTCACAGCTGATTCTTGTTTGGCGTTCTACGGACTAACCTTGCTACCTCGACCTCTGATTGAATTTTGGATACTGATTTGGTTCTTCCCCTCATTGTACTTTTGCCTGGAACTTGCTACCTCCTGGATACGACCTCGGCTCCTCTCTCGGATTGGTTTGGATTTCCTTTTTTGTACCTTTGCTGGAACCTGCTTTCTCTGGACACGACCTCGGTTTACCCATCGGACTGCTGTTGGATTTCCCCTTTGTTACAGCTTTTGACTTTGTTCTTTGGATCACGTGCTATTCAGGACTCCTCTGCCTGAGTGGCTCATAGTTTCAAGTTTCCTGCATCAGGTGGTGACTACACCTTCTCAAGTGCCTTGTCAGGCTGCCACCCTGTCGTCAACCTCTGCCGGCTGCCTCAGACAACATTCCCTACACCAACATTGGGTTCCGACCAACTACTCCGGGTAAGGCCCCTTGTAGATTCATTAAGTATTCGGGTCTGGGTTTGTGTTTATTATCTAACCCACTTGTTTGCCTTACAGTGGTCGGGGGGGGGGCATCTTCCGGCATTCCTGGTTCCGGATGACGACATTCACCACCTGTGGCTTCAAGGATCGCTCGGGCAGTAACTTATTGTTTGCTCGAGTGGTACTTGGGGACGGAGGTATCATCGTCTACACGACCATCAAGTCTTGACAATGCTACACAAGACTTGGGGGCAAATATTGGTCTAAACTTTGAGCATTTGATGACCACTTCATAGAGGAGTGTGGTGGTGTTCACAAAGTATTTGGATTAATTAATTGGCATGTTCATTTTGGTTTATTAACAACTTAATTGGATTTTAATATGACCAATTAATTATAAGAAATGTGGCATGCATTTACCTTATCTGCCCATTATCTACATGCTAGATGGGCAGAATATCAACATTTTTTGCACTAGTACACTTATGTAATAATATAGGTGACACTAAAATTAATATTTTTGATAAATATAATGCATGTGGCATCAAACACGAACCTCACTTGTACAAAAAGCAGTGCATGCAAATTATTTAGTAGAGGAAAGTTGGGCATGCATGCCACTTATTTATCCATTATGCTCCTACTAGCTGTACAAAGAAACAGAAAATGACAATTTTCTCCAGGACACACACATGGTTCAGTTATTTTGCTCATTAATACATTCGTCGGCTGAGCAAAACAAATCTGAAGATTACATGGTTTTAACAACGACACTGCTATAATAAATAAGGACATTTACCGAAAAATAATTTGCATGCTGGCAACAAATCTTGCATGTATAAAGATGAACCAGCTGGAACCACAGCAGGCTTTTTGGCCAACATTCTTGCACAGTCCAGGACTGTGCCCTGGCTATACAGCTATTGAGGTCTCATCCCTTCACCACCTTCTAGGCCTCACCACCATGTTGGGGAACACTGCTCTAGTCGCTATTTGTAAAGCAGCTACTTGGAGTTCCTTACACCCCTTTACTCAGAACTACTGCATTGACGCATGCATTCTAAATCAGCTTCGCAGGTGGCACAAGCGGTGCTAAAACATCTTTTTGCCGCTGTACCTTCACAACCCACCTCCTTCCCCAGATACAGCTCGCTAATCTATGCATAGCATGTGATCTAAGCAGATCCACAAGCCTCAGAAGGGATACAGTACTCACATAATTGTATTTCTGATGCTTACATCTTAGATTCACATGCACCCACCCTTCCTCCCCTCCTAGAGTTGAAGGTGCATAGATGTTTCTTGCTCTAGCACTATTTTCTGCTTCATTACATATTTACTTGCGCGACACCTCACGCTACCTCATGTCTGAAACAAAACAATCTGAGGGACCTTGACGTGTTGAGGACCATGGGTACAATGGATGTTACACTAGGGATAGTATTACTGACATGCCTAGTCAATGTCCCTTTTTGAGTTTTGAAAACCTATGTAATACTCTGCCACTGTCACTAGATGTCGGCCTATGCACAGCTACAATTACGCTGGGTAATGTATCATATATATAAATTTGAGCTTAGATCACATGCTATGCATAGGCCGACATCTAGTGGTAGCCGCAGAGTATTACATTTTTTTTAATGCTGCCATCGTTCCACACTATGGAAAATACTCTTTGTACTTTCTGTCCTTCCTGTTTCCCTGGAAGGATTCACACAGTGTCTCTAACCTTAGCCTCTCTATGGACCACGCTGAAAAACAGTGCAAGTCCTGCAAACTGTTCAGGCCTAAAACTTTAAAGGAAAATTATGAAATTCAGATTGACTACCCCTCTTTTAGTCTTGTATGGATCAGGATTCAGGGCAACCTGTGTATTTTATCCACTTGGGTAATCGCTTAGTTGAGAGAAATTGCACAACAACTGCAATTTATTACAAAATATCTATCTCTTTAATAGTCATAAGAATATCTTTAAAAACATTTCAGACATGATTATCAATCATACCATTCAGTCATCATTCATATATTCTAACAGGGGAGTTCTAAAACTGAGGAAAAAACTTGTGCATAACAGTTAATCAATGTATGCAATTTAGACATTGGAAAAAGACATTAGATTTTCCTTAGGCAGTCAACATATGTTTCGGCCCATTATAGTGTACCACTTATGTCAACGGTGGTCACAACAGTAAGTATCAGGCCATCTTCAGGACAACAATTACTTAGTGGTAGATCAATCCTGTTCCCCATTAGCACACAAACACATCTACAAAAAAAACATAAGTGTACATATTAGTTATTTTAAACAGATTTGCTTAAAAAAAGAGAAGAAAGAGAAATTGTATATCTCAACTGAACTGAATTGAGTACGATGGCTAGTTTTATTCTAGACACACACACTGAAAACACCTGGTCCATAAACTATAATTTAGACTATTGAGAAATGACAGACTTTTGGGTGTAGCAACAAGTTAGGCTGCCCTAGTCTAAAGTTTCTATATTAAATAAGAAACATTGAATTTAGAATGTTGTATTCTTATTTATTTTACACAATGTTTTTATTTGTTGAAAAAAATTATTGAAAAAAGGGCCAAAGAGGACTATGCGTCTTCTGTTTGTGTCTTTGAATGCCGTCTTACTTTGGCTATAGCTAGCTCGATGTCTTACAGGTGTTCCTAAGTAAAACTCTCAGAAGTAGTATACAGTGGACATCTCTGATGTTCATACCTGTAGTGAATTGGAAACAACTCCTTAGATGTGGTAATCTCATAAATGGCAGATTAATGTATACTGCACAAAAATTATTTACAGGTTGGTTGCTGCCATTTGTATATTAGAAGCTGATCTTGCTTTTGCTGCGTGCGGCTAGATTCCTTTACAGTTTATTTGGACATGTGTTCCAGTAGTTGGTTTATTACCTAAAGTGACAAAACATGGGAGCACATTAGTATGTAACTTCCCAGTTTAAAGCAACGTGTCTATTTTCATTGAGTTCTCCTTTTAGGCCATGCAATGCATCACGTTCTTATGCGGTTCAATATAGCTGCTTATTTTAAATAAAAAACAAAAAATGTGTGTTATTTTGAGCCCGTTATGCTATAGTGCCTTAACGTTTGATTATGCTCCTGCATCCTAAATGAAGCCGCCAATAAGCCAGCTTTAACATTAGTAATGAAAAGCAAACCCTGGGATATTTTGAAAATTGCATTTATCGTTCAACGATATTACGTGAAAGGCATGTATTTCTCATGCCACGTACGATAAACTAACAGAAGGGTATAGTTGTGCATTTTAATCCTCTAGAAGCAAGAGGCATCAGCCTCGCTTACCTTATTGTGCACCGTCCGTGCGCTGGAAAGGGAGCCTGTCTCCGCGAGTGGACGAGAACGCTCGTTCTGGAGGAAGACTGGTTTAAATGGAATCGTGTGATTTACTGGAGCCATCTCGTGATGTCACTACGTGTTTCTACGTTTGAGGGGCTGTTGGGACTAGTAGTGTGGTGAAAAGAACTCACCTAATTTATTTTTACCGCCCATTGTTCGCGTGTGTGAAATAACAAAATGCATCTGCATGCCGCTAAATGAAATACTCATCTTGCTGGCTGAGATTTCACCCATTGTGGTTATGTATCTGATGGTGTTACACGCTTTGCTATGTACGCTGCCCGAGCCATTAAATGTGCTACCTTATTTCCATAGACTCATTTTAATGAACCTCTTTTGCTGTTGTTTTCGAAAATAGACAGGTGTATCACTCTCTTTATATTCCATTCGAAAACCTTTTCAACTAAATGATTGGTTACTGCAACAGAGTAAAAAATAACGAGTTGGTCATGTTTATTGAAGGTGGGAAGGGCACTTGCAGTAGTCTGTTGATGTCATAGAGTATCTGGCACTTACATAATATTGTAATGTGTTAGATATCCCATTTCAGGACGTATTTATTAAAAGGGACATAGGGTGTTTGGACACTATAGATGTCCTTATAACAGTGTGTTCCATTCTATGGCGATGTTGAGGCCATGTTTGACGGTATCAAGGGTATATATCCATTTTTGTTCACATCTTGTGAGGTTCAGGTCCATATTACCACCGCGAGGGGATGGTTTAATGACTTGAATGACACGCCATAGTAACTCAGTACATTTGTGTTGTTTCTGAATGTAGTGTGCAACCAGAGGTTTATTTTCAATTTTGTTTCGAATACAGGATTTGTGTTCGCAGATTCTTTGGCGAACCTGTCGTTTAGTTTTCCCTATATATACTAAGTTGCATGGACATTTAATGGCATATACAGCCCATTTAGTAAGACAGTTGGTGAAAATCTTCAACTGTATTATGTTGTTGCCTAATTGGATACTTTTCATTGTGGCTGTTTGAGGACAGACCGAACAGTTGCCACAGCGGTGGTGACCCACCACCGGTGGTAGACCCCAGAGTTGAGTTTGGGTGGTGGTCACCCTTGGAAGGCTAGGGTAAGTGTGAACTAAAGAATCATTAATATTGCGTTGTCTTTTGAATGCAAAACAGGGCATAGAGGGATTAAAGTCCTCCGTTTTGATCATGTGCCAGTGTCGTTTGATGATTTTCCTGAGATGGCTACTAATAGGGCTGTATGTACTTACACATGTTATTTTTTCTTCTTTGTTCCGCTGCATAGGTTCTAGACAGGTGGTCCTGTTGATATGTAATGCTCTTCTGATGGACGGTCTTTTTGGGATACCCTCTATCTAGTAACCTTTTTTTTTTTAAGGATTTGCCGTGTTGTTTGGACATCTCGACTTGTGTACAATTCCTGCGAATGCGCAGAAACTGCCCATATGGAAGGCCCTCTTTTAAACTCAGTGGATGGAAACAATGATAGTTAAGCAATATGTTTTCATCTGTTGGTATTCTGTAAAGGGTTGTTTCTATGTCCTCTGTATTTGTTTTTTGTATTTGGAGATCAAGAAATGGGATAGTATGTGAATCTGTATGAATAGTAAACACTATGTTGGAGTTTTGAGTATTTAACCATTCATGGAACTTCACCAGATTGTCTGATGTATCTCTCCAGATCATATAGACGTCGTCTATATATCGTAGCCATGTTATAATCGACCTGGAAAATGGGTTGGAGGAATCAAAGATTGACTGTTGTTCAAGGTCGTCCATATATAAATAAGCCAAGTCTGGGGCAAAAGTTGCTCCCATGCTTGTGCCTTTTAGTTGATTGTAGTATCGACCGTTAGATAGAAAGAAATTCTCTGAGGGCTAATCGTATGCATTCTAAAATAGATGCAGTGGGGACACTATTGAGTGTTATAGTGCGTCTATCTAGATACTTGGCCATCACCCTCAAACAGTCTTGTTGGGGGATACTGGTGTATAGACTCACCACGTCCAAGATAACCAAGATGTCTGATGGATATAGTTGCAGTCTCTCAAGTTTTTAACATGCTTGTTGTGTCTTTCACATATGTCATTTGGGACACAAAAGGTCGGAGAAACCAATCGGAATAAATTGAAAGGGGCTCAAGAATTGAATTTATGGCCGCCACAATTGGTCTCCCTGGGGGGGTTATATCATTTTTTTGAATTTTGGAGATGATGTAGAATGCCAGGGTAGAGGGATGTATATTGACTAGAAAGTCTTTTTCCTCCCAATCTATCCATCCCTCCTCGGTGGCCTGCTTCATGAGACTTATTATTTCATCTTGGAGCCTTGGTGTGGGGTCCTGCAACAGTTCCCTATAGGAAGTGGTGTCATTTAGATGTTTCATGACTTCTGTTTTGTATGCTTCTTTTCCCCATAACACTATTCCTCCCCCTTTATCGGCCGGCTTGATTATAAATGAATCATTCAACTGTAGGGATTTTAGAGCCTCTCTCTCAGATCTTGTGAGATTATCTCTTGAGTTATTTTTGGTCTTGATAGTTCCTTGGATTTCATATGAAATCCTTTGTTCAAACGCTACTATTGCTGGGCTAACCATTGCGTTTGTTGGAGTGAATTTTGAAGGGGGTTTTAGGCCTGTGATTGTCGATTCTTTCCTGGAGGTAGTAGGATTTCTGAAAAAATATCCTTGAGACGTATTGTTCTATAACATTTTTGAAGTCCTATTTCCGTCTCAAAAGATTTTGCTCTTGCAGTCGGTATGAAAGACAAACCCTTAGAAAGAACGCTTATTTCAGTAGCCGAAAGGATGTAAGAAGTTAAATTGAAAATAGGAACTACCAGGTTGGGGGAGGCCCCTGCCAATTTCTGGTGTTCATTCCGGGTGGTCCTTGGTTCTTGTTTTGACCCCGTTGCCCCCGCCTCCGAAAAAATTGGGGTGATGGTCCTGGTTGGCTGGTGTCAGAACCGCTGCTTATGGACGCATTTGAGGAATTAGAAAAATGTACAAATGGTTTTTTCCTGTTTCCTGCGTTATATGCTCTGCCTTGATTGATCTTCTGTCGATCTTCATAATAGCTTTCTACAAGATAGGGGTATGTTTTTGTCTCCTTATATTGTTCGACATCTTTCTTAAGCTTCCACATTTTTTTAATCTAAAGTTAATTTCTTGAATTTACTTATTTCGTCTTCTATCTTTTCTAGGGTATCTTTGATGTCTTTGATAGTTTTATCCTGTTTGATTTTTTTCCTCTAGGGCTGTTATTTCTATTTTTTGTAGGTCTGCTTCTTCTGCTGTATCTATGATTAGTATCAATAGATCTCTTGAGCACTTATTGCTGACCCCACTGAACTTGCATTTAAACTTTGAGTTACTGGTGAATACTCTGGGAATATTTTTGATTTGCAATCCCTCTGGTATCGTACCTGCTTTTAAGTAAGCCAGCATTAGTTGGCCGTGGGATTCAAGTTTTTTTCTTTTTTTGCAACAAGAGTTCTGCATCATTTGATTGTGATACAGGGACTGCCTTTTCAATATTGTCACCTAACAATAGTGGCATACTCATAATCTTTTGGTAGTATTCGTCCGAAAAGGAAACTAAATTCCCGCTGTCACTTTAGATAATAAACCAACTACTGGAACACATGTCCAAATAAACTGTAAAAAGGAATCTGGCCGCACGCAGCAAAAGCAAGATCAGCTTCTAATATACAAATAGCAGCAACCAACCTGTAAGTTATTTTTGTTCAGTATACATTAATCTGCCATTTATGAGATTACCACATCTAAGGAGTTGTTTCCAATTCACTACAGGTATGAACATCAGAGATGTCCACTGTATACTACTTCTGAGAGTTTTACTTAGGAACACCTGTAAGACATCGAGCTAGCTATAGCCAATGTAGGACAGCATTCAAAGACACACAAACGGAAGACGCATATGTGTAAGTCCTCTTTGGCCCTTTTTTCAATAATTTTTTTCACCAAATAAAAACATTGTGTAAATTAAATTAATAAGAATACAACATTCTGAATTCAATGTTTCTTATTTAATATAGAACCTTTAGACTAGGGCAGCCTAACTTGTTGCTACACCCAAAAGTCTGTCATTTCTCAATAGTCTAAATTATAGTTTATGGACCAGGTGTTTTCAGTGTGTGTGTGTGTCTAGAATAAAACTAGCCATCGTACTCCATTCAGTTCAGTTGAGATATACAATTTCTCTTTCTTCTCTTTTTTTAAGCAAATCTGTTTAAAATAACTAATATGTACACTTATGTTTTTTTTCTAGATGTGTTTGTGTGCTAATGGGGAACAGGATTGATCTACCACTAAGTAATTGTTGTCCTGAAGATGGCCCGATACTGTTGTGACCACCGTTGACATAAGTGGTACACTATAATGGGCCGAAACATATGTAGACTGCCTAAGGAAAATCTAATGTCTTTTTCCAATGTCTAAATTGCATACATTGATTAACTGTTATGCACAAGTTTTTTCCTCAGTTTTAGAACTCCCCTGTTAGAATATATGAATGATGACTGAATGGTATGATTGATAATCATGTCTGAATTGTTTTTAAAGATATTCTTATGACTATTAAAGAGATAGATATTATGTAATAAATTGCAGTTATTGTGCAATTTCTCTCAACTAAGCGATTACCTAAGTGGATGAAATACACAGGTTGCCCTGAATCCTGATCCATACAAGACTAAAAGAGAGGGGTAGTGATTCTGAATTTCATAATTTTCCTTCACAGATCGTCCCTTCAGATTAAACCCCCCGTCAACAAAAAATAGGGATTACCCTTTATTCTAACCTAAAACTTTAAAGGACAGAAAAAGTAAGCGCTGAGGCCACCATGGACGTCCAGGGAGCCTCCAGCGATGGCAGTGTTGGCTTCCTAAGTGATGCCAAAGGTGACAGGACTCTACATGCAGGCTGGTGGTTCTGCTACGTAGACACCCAGTGTCTCAAGCACCTCCATGACACGCCACACTAAGCACATGCCCCATGACTAACAGTTCACCAGGTTGTCGACCGATAAGCCACACACTGTGTCGAAGGGAAGGTCTGAAAAGTCCCTGTCCTCGGGGCCATCGTGGTCACAATCCCCACATGGCAGGCCTCCGAAACAACCGCCAAAGTCCGTTTCTGACACTGTGACCAAATCAACGAAGTTCTTGGATTCAGGCGTCGAAAGATGTGTCGACTGCCCCTACTAAAAATTCCAAAATGATATATGGTATAATATTAATTTATATCTTGCTTATACACGTGTTTCATGGCGCGACGAGGCGAGGGAGGGGAACAAGAGGGACCAGGACAATGATCTTAGTAGGCCCAGTCAGTGACATTGAGATTGCAAGTGCAGGGGAGAGGGGAGGGGGGACGTGCCAGGGGAAGGGGAGGAGGAGCAAGTGCAGCACATAGGATTAAACAATGAAAAACAAGAAGTGCAGCCAGCAGGTGGCAGTGAAAGGGTTAAATGCAGAAAAACAGGTGATAAATGCAAGTATGTGGGGTTGTTGGGTTGCAGATACAGCGCCAGGTGCTGGGTTGCCAGGGGGCAGTGCATGTGTGCAATTGGGAGGGCAGGAACCTGGGCCCGTGGTTTCAGAGGATAGCCAGGTAAACCTGTGCAGTATGGGACAGGAGATCAGCAAGGTAGCGGAAGAGAGAAGGCAGAAGCAAAGAGGAAAGTCTTGAGCTGCTTCCAGAACCAGAGATGGGTCTGCTCAAGTTTCAGAGAGGCAGGGAGGCTGTTCCAAAGGGAGGTGCTAGCCAAAGAGGGAGATCTGCCCCAAACGTGTTGCCTGGAAAAGCGACTGACCCTCAAGGAGTTGGAGGTGGGGAAGCAAAGTGCTAGAGTAGGATGATACTTCAGAAGAGAAAGCTGGAGATATTTTGGTCCCAGGCCCCAGTAGGCCTTGTGGACAATGCAAAGGTTCTTGAACTTGATCCTTCCAGCCACAGGGAGTCAATGTAGAGATTTCAGTGCTGGAGAGATATGATCCCTGACAAGTTTCGCAGTCCTGTTCTGGACTAGTTGCAGAGGACCGAGAGAAGAGGCAGCAAGATTTAGGGGGAGGCTGTTACAGTAGTGAAGCCTAGAGAGAACCAGAGCTCTAGATACAGTGAGCTTCTGGAGGAAGGAGAGGAAAGGAAGGATACCTCCTGAGGAGGTGTAGTTGGTAGTTTGACTTCTTGGAGATGTCAGAAATATGAGGAGAGAAGGAGAGTGAATTTATTAAGAAACCCGTCTGACACCCTGCTCAAGGCAAAGACGTTGAAAAACATAAAGTCCCAACCGCCAAAAGGTTCAAAGATTAGGGATTATTCTACCCCTAAAGACACCCTGTCGGGGGCAATGCATCACAAACAGCCCCCTGCCCCAGAGCCTCTACCTACACCTGTGCTCTGTGTTGCCAAGCTCCTCCCAGTGGGCCCCAGAACAGTTTGATAGGGTCGGGGCGAAGCAGCCAACAAACAACCTGACGCCAACAGAGCCCGCCTGGACACAACACAAAACAATACCTCATCATATCAAGACGTGACCCAGAATACATATTAAGACACTCCAGGCTCCCAAGACCCTGGCTCATTTACAGACCTAGACGACCAGGGGATGGAGAGGACATAGATCTATGATGATCATAATGACGTATACATCATCCAATCCCTAGACCATACCAGCCAACCAGTGGCTGATTCCCCGGTGGACAAGCAGCTGCAATGACCTGCTCTTAAAGGCTGCAGAACATTTTAAGATGGATACTCCGGAAGCTCAAGTCGATAAAGACTTAGTAGAGGACATCCTTGGGGATAAGAGATCTGCAGCACAGTTCATCCCACTGCTTCAATCTGTCCAGAGGTGTATTCAGCCTTCTCTTAACGTTACTCTGTACCAGGCTGACAAATCCATTGGAGAACATTGCCTTTGTTCATCCTATATAGAACCTATGAGATTTCCATTCCATATAGGTCAGTGCAATATTTTCCTTCCTTGGGTAAAGAGGTTCTGGGAGCTGGCCTTTAAACCCGCTCCCAGGGAATGCATTAACTCACACTCGAATGGCTAGGTTTGATGTTAACTCGTACTATCCCTGGACTCTCAAGACATGCACATATGCGCAGTAAGGTGTGTGCCCATTCTACCATTTTAATCAGGTCACGCATTACACAACCTCTACCTTCAAACTGTTAGACCAGGGCTCTACATTTCTGAGAGCAGGAAGACCTTACACAAAGGCTTACTAGTTCGCGAAAGTAGCAGCTTTATCTGGCAAGTTCATGGCATTATGAGGACATTCCTGACCTGGGAGGACAGGAAGAAAGCCACACTAGAATGTGGCCTTAGAATAAGTGAAATTTCCATGGCACAGACATTGCAGGTGACTAGCCACATTTAGTAGCCCTATGCAGAAAACCCTATTGGCCACAACAAAAATAATCCAAAAAATGTAACATTTGCCACCAGCTTGTTTTTAAGCACATACACAAGTAACCAGAAATCCTATGTGTAAAGAGCTATGGTGATACAAAAGTATCCTGCTTGCACTGCATTGTAAGGCGCTGTGTACAATTGTAATAATACAAGAATTTAAAAGGAAACGTTTCCCATACCGATAGTATGAAGGACTGATGGGTTTGCCCATAAGAAGTGAGCAAAAGGCAAGAGAAGTGCTGCAGGCTTGATTTTTCTTTTTGCGGTTTTCGCTCCATAGATATCAAGGGGACTCCCAACGTTTTGCTATTCTGTTGAACCTTTCCTGACTTTCGAAAGCCTTACCTTGTGAAGCCCATCTGTTCTGGGGCACTGATCAGTCCCTGTGGCTCAGTGACAGGGAACTTTGTTCTGCATAGTAAAGTTCTCTGCGTATTTGTCCTGCACACATCTGCATTTGTTAACTGCGGTAGGGACACAATGTGTTCCTGTAACTTTGTTTGTGGTACCTTTTGTGGTTATTTGCATGTGTCCACAATTGGGTTGGTGACAGCAGATACATCTACAGTGTTGTACATTTTTATAGTCTTGTGCACCATTTTGCATTCGACCGTTTAATGCCAATTAGAGTACCAAATACTCTAAAATGGCAGTGCCATGAGATTTCTGCCTTGCCTTTGGCCATCTTGTAGTCTGACTTTGTTCTTGCACAGAGTAGTTGGATTTTCCATGTATGATGAGCCTTTTCCTGGGGAAAGCTTCAGCTTTTGTTGGCAAAATGGTGGTCTGTGTGGCCAGATATTGGGTGCTGGGGCTGTCTGGACCCAGTCCACATCCAAGCTAGGTGTGTTGCTGGGCAGGTGAAGTGATCAGAGGCTGTCCATGATTGGACACCACCTGCCAGTTTGAATGGTGTAGATCCTTGGCATTGGTTGTCTGGGGCATCTTCAGCCTGGGTGAAAGGGTGTTTTCTGCATTCGTTCTTGAGATCATAGTTGGAGCCAAGACCCCTACAAACGAGAGCAGCCTGCTTAAGATCGGGAACCCGTTACTGGAATATCACCAGCAACCCTATATTCACTTGCCCGGTGAGGCCCTGTTTCTCTGCTGATCTCTTGAAGATCTTAATCAGTGCTTTGACCCTTGGAAACAACCAGTCCCAACCTCTGCTTGAAAATCCGCCCGTGGAAGCGCTTGGAACAGCACCGGAACTAACCTATGTGTTAGCCAAATGTCATCTGGGGCTACTTCACTGCAACGGTCGCCATTACAAGTTGAGCCTTAGGAATCCTTAGATCTTCAGGTTATGAAAAAGAAACATTTTCCTCAGGTTATAGCTCTTCACCTCGAATAGGGGCCTTGTTGGACTTGATTCTTGGGTTTTCACGTGAGGGCCTTATTTCTTCATTTTCTTCATGTGTTCATCGCTGTTTGTCGCCTGGATCGCATCCTGGGATCCCTCTGAGGTGCCCTGAGGTTGGTTTGTTCTGGGTATCAGGGTGTCCTGTTATGCAGAATCCGGTCCATGGGGGTACAGAACTGCCAACTAGCCACACTCAAGAAACAGACTCATGAAGGGGCTGTTGCATCTGTGACCAATCAATGCACACATCCAGAAGGCCCAGCAATATCAAAAACTCATTGTGGTACCGGAGTGAATATGAGTACATGGGGTGCCCCCTTGAACGGTGGTGTTCTTGCCTGGTATTCTCGTGTGGGTCCCCAGCTAAGGTTGCTGGATTCGGAGAAGGTCTGTTAACACCTTTCCTTTTGTTTTTACTTAACTTTTAAACACTTACTTCTTTTTTGCTCAAGCTAACACTTGTTCAGTCTTCCGAAAGAAACTCCTAGTGTCCTGAAAATACATGTATGACCTGTAACTCTAAGAGCACTTATGCCCCTACTTTTCTAGTTAGGGATGGACTTTTTAAGGTTAGACTTCATTCTAAGGTTTTGTATGATGTTTGCTAACTCTTTATTCTCCAACCTATTCTCAAAGGATTGATTATTTACCTGGTTCTTTCTTTATTCACTTGCTTTGTTTCACTTACAGTATATTGAAAAGTGGTTCTAACTATATTTAAAGGTCAAGTGCTGGTGCTCTTACCTGAACACACCAAGGTGAATGTGTATGTTGGTAGTGAATGTTTCATTGCATTACTTACCTGTGTTTTTTCATTGATAAGCGTCGTCAAACAACTAAGTAAATAACTGCAAAAGAGAATTGTGTGTCCGTTTTTTTACAATTGGATCAGTATGCCAATCTTAATCATTCCAGCCGAACAGCGTAAGTCCGGGGGACATGTCTATCGTGACATTAGAGACCCAGGTAACTAGTTTGTGATCTACTTTCCAATATGCCTTGATCATGATCACATGATGTGCCCCATTGTACCTAGCTCCTCGCACTGTCGCCAGCAAGTAGGGGTTTGAGTGAGACCCATATTACGGAGCTTACTAGGTGTATTGGATCTGTTTATATTGTATTTTTCTGTTTCAAATGTTGTGCGACGTTGATATGTTATTGAAATAATTGTAGATATCGCCTGCATCTATTGGGACTTTTAAGTCATTGCACCATTGTGTTGCAAGTATTAAGTTGCGTTTGATATTATTAGGAGTGCTGACGGTGTAGAATGAGGGTAGCCTTGGAAACACCGATTTCTGTTTCATTTCTAGTTCTCCCCCAGGTGGAGCATTTTGTAGTGTCTGCCTGGTTGTATACGATCTAATCACCAAGTATAGTAAAATACTGTAGCCGCTCCGTATTTTAAAGACCAAGCATTTGGCCCTCCTCTTGGAACTCCAAGGGTGTATTGCCGTCCTACAAATTTAACACTCTGATCTCATGCCAGGAGTTTTGATGTTTGTGCAATGTGTGTTCTAGGCCGATTGAGAGAATTGCCTGTATGCTGATCCAGGCTGGGGCGCCCGGGTGTCCGAACCCATGAGCTCTCTTCCTATGCAATTGCCGGGTTGGGCCTACGATTGGATGTGAGCTAATGCTTTTGAGAAGTTTGTTTAATGGGATGGCTAGGATTTCTGACGGGAATAAGGGTCAAGTAAAGATAGTTCCACGGATCTCCAGCTGGATGTATCTGATGTGTTGAGCCATCATAATTGGGCCAACTGATAGTAAGTCCACCAGGCTGGTAACGCTAGTACACCGTCATTTTTGGCGGCTTGTAAGATTTCGAGCTGAATTCTTGCCTTCTTACCTCTCAAAATAAACTTGTCCTCAGCATATAGGGAGACGTGATGTTCCTCGGCCCATCTCATCACTCCATTCCAATGTGGGTTGTTACAAAGCTTCTTGGCTAGTGGTTCGATTTGAGAGAGCGTACAGAAGGGAGGACAAGGGGCAACTTTGTCTGGTGCCAGAGTAAAGATCGAACGGGTTTGAGGTGGTCCCATTGGTGGACACTGAGGCTTTAGGGTTAGTGTATAGTAGTTGTATAAGTGTCAAAGATGGCACTCTGTCAAGAGTGGCACCGGGCACCCAGGTAGGGTTTGGGTGGCTGTGCTGATGTAAGGTGACAGATAAGCACACACAGCAGGAAGCTCAACAAGAAAGAATAGGCAAGGCAGGGAGTCCAAAGGAGCAGGACAGAAAGCTGTAGTAGGCTGCGGACAGAGAGCCCAGAGGATCAGGGCAGCAAGGAGCAAGCCCAGAGGAGCAGGGCAGCGAGGCAGGGAGCCCAGAGGATTAGGGCTGAAGGCAGAGGAGTGTTGCAGGCTGCAAAGCAGGGAGCCCAGAGGAGTAGGGCAGCGAGGTACGGAGCCCAGAGGACTAGGGCAGCGAGGCAGGGAGCCCAGAGGACTAGGGCTGAAGGCAGCGGAGTGTAGCAGGCTGCAAGGCAGGGAGCCCAGAGGAGCAGGGCAGCGAGACACTGGATCAGAAGCAGGATAATACGTTAACAGGAACCGCATACAAATCGTGGCTCACGGCAAAAAGGTGCTGGGAGAACTCTTAATGCAAGAGACTGGGCTCCTGCAGGCAGCTGCTTAAATAGAGTCCTGCCCTGTACTGAGGCAGGCTAATTGGCAGGACCTGGAGCAGCACACCTGAAGGCAATTTGCCTCCTTCCTCTCTGGTCCTGAGAAGGTGGAAGCAGCACTGATCGCTCGGGCTTCTGGGTATTGTGTTTCCAATACTAATGAATGGGAATAGCCAGGAATTGATAACTGTAGCAAGGTGCATTATGGTACATGTAGTTAGCTGAATTAAATAAGAAAGTACCAAAGTCGTGCAAATGGAAATTAAGTACCAAAGTGTGAATAGGGGTTGTTCAAAGAGTATTATGAAGATAAATGAGTTCCAAGTAGTCCATGATGGTTTCCAATGTGTGCACCAGTGGCACAGGCATGACAATAAGCCCAAGGATCGTTGGTGGGAATCCATAAGCTGTAAGTGCCCGAAACATGAAGTCCCACTGGACTTTGTCGAACGCTATCTCAGCATCGACCATCCATATTATTTTGTCTGGGTCTCCCCATTCCGGCGAGTATGTTTAGCAGGCGTATCACGTTGTCTGAGTGACGACCGAGGATAAAGCCAGTCAGATCTCTATGGATAAGATGTGGCCCGGTTTATTCAATTCTACGCTGTAGACATTTGGCCAGATTGGTCGATATGACCCGCAATCTTCTGGGTCGTGGCCCTGTTTGTGAAACACTATTTTATTGGCCGCAAGCATCGATCCTGGTAGGTGACCCAAGGTCAGTGCCTCAGAGTGTAATGTTTTGAGCAGTGAGGCAAGGCGGTCCGTCATTGCTTTGTATAGATCTATGGGTATGACATTTGGTGTGGACGCCTTTCCTGCTTTTAGGGATGCTATGGCTTGGGTTGTTTCAGCGGCTGAGATTGAAGTCCCCAGTTTGTTTTTTGCTTATCAATGATTGTATGTAAATGAAGGTTGGTGAGGAAGGTGTCTATATAATCTGGCGTTATCGGATCTGGGCTTGCGTATAGTTCGCCATAATATTCTGCAAAGCTATTATTAATATCTTTTTCATTCGTTAATAGGTTCCCATTGCGGTTTTGAATGCTGGTTATATGGTGTGAGGCTTGTCTGGAGCGAAGGGCGAGTTCCATCAGATGGAGGAGCCTGTCAGCGTCTTGATAGTAGGCCTGTGACCAGCTAGTAAATGATTTTTGCACCCATTGAGTGGAGATTTGTTCGAGCTCAGCTCATAGTCTGAGTTGCGCGCGCATGCTGGGATCCAGGGTCCGTTTATGTTGGGATTCTGCGCATGTTATATTGGCACTGATCTAGGTTTCTCGTACTTTCCACACCTTTGGTTTGTGAGCCTGTCTAGAGATACAATGCCCCTGGATTGTATCTCTAGAAGGCTTTATAGGCGTGCCAGCACGTGATTGGTGGGGGGAGGGGAGGTATCCGTGAGTCCGATTGAATTGCCAAAATAGGTCTGTATCTTCACCCAGTTCGAGGAAATCGGGGTATGTCATTGCCATTAGATTTAGACACCATGGTGGTCTATCGGGCGGGGCTCCCGGGAGTTGGATAAGAAGGAGCACTGGTGTGTGATCTGATACATCCATAGGGAGTATCGTGCAGTATTTTGTATGTGGTAAGGCTTTCACTGGAATTAACCAGCAGTCTAATCTGGAGTATAATTTATGGCAGTTCAAATAGAATGTATAGTAGTAGCGTTCTGGGTGGAGGGTACGCCACACATCTGTTAATCCCAATTCAGAAATACGGGTAAGTAGGGTTGTATGTTTGCTTGGGGTCGGGTGTTGCGATAGAGGTGTGCCTTGTCTGTCCAGAGTCGCATATAGTATTGTGTTCCAGTCACCACTTTTAAGGGTAAGGATCACCATATATTGTGCACAGTTAGCAAATGCATGTGTGAAAAAAGTTGGTGTATTATTGGTTGGGGGCATAGATGTTCAGGAGGGTCAGGGGATGGTGACAGACCAGGCCTTGGAGCAGAATGCATCGCCCCTCTATATGATATGGTGTTTAGTGTGTGGAATGGGATACGTTTGTGTATTAAGATCGAGACTCCACTTTTCCCAGAGTGTGCTGTTACCCCAAACCAGCCACGGCCGATTCATGTGCGTCAAGGTGCATTTCCTGAAGAAAAGCGATGTTGCGCTGAATATCTCTCAAATGATTGAGGACTTGCCGCCTCTTAATCGGGTGGTCCGTCCCTTGTACATTGAGGGTTATTAGGCGTAGGTGAGCCATTTCCGTGTAGCCCTGATTGTATCACATGAGAGATTAGATGGGTGAGGGTAGCCTTGTAGCAGAGAGTGCTTTGTTGGTTAGAGGACATGTGTGTGCAGTTAAATACCCGAACAGAATAACCATGCCTTCCAACATGAAGATCGTAACTTTAACATTGGAACAGATCAACAGTATCCCAATACTACTTCTCGCAAGCCCATGCCCCTTGGAGGGTAGGAGAGATGATGGGGATCTCGCCCACACACCTGGCATACCAGTGGGTTTCGGTCGTAGCCACCAGTGTCCCTGGGAATTCACAAGGGGAGGAGGTGGGGGATGGCTCAATGTAGAAGGTGGGGTGATATATTATCCGCGTGGGTTGAGGTGTTCTAATTAATGGGCATGATATCATCGGCTTCATAATCTTGTCCTGAATGTCCTTGTCAAGGACAAGGGCAAAGGGGTGACTTTTTTTGATGGACCTTTATATGGTGGTGCCGGCTGATATTGTTTGATGGACCTTTTATATGGTGGGGCCGGCTGCTAAAGGGTGGAATATACCAAAGAAATTCATGTTTGGGGTCGGGAGTCCTTGCGGCCAAGACCTGTTGGGCGTCTCGCGGAGCGTTGTCTTTTGCCGTTCGATTGCTGCTGTTGTTGGTGGTGCCTTTGTGAAGAGTCTTTATGGTAGATTGGTCTCATCTTCAGTTCTGATAGGAAAGTCTGTGGAAACAATCTCTTGTTGAAGTAAGAGCCACCAGGCATCCTCAGGGTCATCGAAGGAGTGCCATTTTTTGCTAACTGGATGCATCAAATGGCAGGGAATCTCAAATGGTATTTGTGGTTTGTGGCTTATAGTTTTTATTTTACATTTGTATAGCGCACTAACAGCCCTCGGGCATTGTGGTGCTGTTACTTGAGGGGAGCTTAGTTACAGGGAACCCGTTACTGGAATATCACCAGCAACCCTATATTCACTTGCCCGGTGAGGCCCTGTTTCTCTGCAGATCTCCTGAAGATCTTAATCAGTGCTTTGACCCTTGGAAACAACCAGTCCCAACCTCTGCTTGAAAATCCGCCCGTGGAAGCGCTTGGAACAGCACCGGAACGAACCTATGTGTTAGCCAAATGTCATCTGGGGCTACTTCACTGCAACGGTCGCCGTTGCAGTGAAGTAGCTACAAGTGGGTTATGCATTTACATGTTTTACATTAATACATTTGAGCCGAAGTTACAAGTACATTTGCGGGTTAACAGATGAGGTAAGCAGCCACATAAGGGGACTGTGGTGTTGATCAGACGGAGAGAGTGGTTTTCATGGCCTTGCGGAAGGCCATGAGTGATGCCTCAGAGCGAAGAGTTGTAGGAAGGGCGTTCCAGTGTAGGGAAGCAAGGTAGGGGAAGGTAGTGCCTCCTGCTCTAGCTCTTTTTACCATAGGCACAGTGAGCATGTTTGTGTTAGGTATTCTTGTTGGCCTTGTGGAGGTAGAGGGGTGGATTGTTTGCGATGGGTAGTTGGGCAGGTGCGGGGAGGTGGATGCACTTATGGGTGTCAATGCTTTGAACATAACCCTCTTTTATTGGGAGCCAGTGGGCTGATTTTCTGGCGGCTGTGATGTGTTCTCTTTAGGAGATACCTTGGTCTGCACGCAGTGCACTGATCTGGATGACTTGCAGTTTTTCCAAGTTTTTCGTGGATGTCCTTAAGAAGAGTACATTGCAGTAGTACAACATCGAACCGGTGATAGCTTTGGCTATGTTGGTGCAATTCTCTTTGGCGAGAAAAGGCCTAGCCGCGTTAATGAGTTTTGCATGATACACTGCTGAAGAGGCGATTACATTAACTTGTCTGGTCATGGGTAGGTTGGAATCCAGATTGTCACAGTGAAAGCTCTGTCTGATACTGGGATTTTGATGGAGTCAATGGTGAAATGGCTAAACAGAGTGTCAAGAGTTTTGAGTGTCAGTGGATCCTACCAGCAGGAATTCTGTCTTGTCCGAGTTGAGGCAGAGTCCCTTGACAGCCATCCATGTCTGGATGGTGTTGTGGAGTCTGTGTCATAGTTGCCTGTGAGCGTGAGGAGGATCTGGGTATCGTCAGCGTAGTTGGTGTAGGAAATACCCAAGCGTCAAGGATGAGGAAGAGGGGGAAGTGTTAAGATGTTGTAGAGTGGGGGAGAGGCAGGAGCCTTGAGGCACTCCACAGAGCATGATAGTGGGTGATACTTGCATGGTACAACCTTGCAGGAAGGAGGTGATCCAAGTAGTGGTGTCGGGGGAGAATGTGGCCGTGGAAGTAAGGTGGTGGTATAGGACATTATAGTCTACGAGGTCAAATGCTGCAGAGAGGGCGAGTAGAAGTAGGGCTAGTTTACCTAGGTCTCTCACCTCATCCATCTGGTTTTTGAGGTCAAGTAGGGCGGTTTCTGTCCCGTGCCTAGGGCAAAGCCAGATTGGCATAGCCCTAGGAGCATGTTCTCTTCAATGAAGTGTTGCACCTGCAGGTAAGCCGCTTTGTCCAATATTTTGAGTAAGAATGGGATGGTGGTGATGGATCTGTAGTTATTGGGAGAAGTCGGGTCAAGTGTGTTTTATTTATTTTTTAAAGATGGGGCGGACCTAGGCTTCCTTGAGGCAGGAGGGAACTTTCCCTGTGGTAAAAGAAGCGTTGACAAAAGCTGTCGGGAATGGAGCAAGGGTGTCAGCACAGTCCTTGATAATTGCAGCAGGGCAGGAGTCACCCTTGCAGTTGGATGGCTTTATAGTTTACATAAGGATGATCATATCATGCTCCTCTATGGCCTTAAATGAAAATGGGGGGGAGGTGTCAGGAGAAGTGGAGGGGGCGGGGTGGGAATATTGGTAAGCGAGTGTTTGGTGGTTTTGATTTTGGTTTGAAATGAGTTCAGCTTGTTACGCATGGCTGTTTGTATTTATTCACACCATGCTTTATCTTTGGTGAAGTTCTGGGGGGGTGGGGATCTCTAGTTCTCTGAATATGGGGAACATTTATTTTGTGTGGGACTTGGCGTCAGAGATTCTGACTTCGAAGGATTTGGATTTGGCTTTGGCTCGGGTTATGGCTTTCTTGTACTCCTTTGAGCGAGAGTTAAAGTCAAGTTTGTCTTTGTCAGCGTGGGTGGAAGCCAAAGTGCTAGAGGGGCACGTATTTCTGTGCAGAGTTTGAGGAGGTCTGGGGTGAACCAGGCATTAGAATGGCTGCTGTGATAGCGATGTCATATGATTGGTCAATGGCCTCTGGGTCATTGGAGAAAGGGGGTGTAAAGGCTGTACCCTGGAGGAATGGTAGCAGTCTTTCTTTAGTAAGTTGGCGGAAGCTTCTTGTGAGGGCGCATGGTACGGGGTAAGAGGGGGGGAGTAGAGGTTCTGGTGGTGGGGATGCCAAATGTGATAATATGGTGGTCAGACCAGGGTGTGGGGGTATTGCCCGTGATGAAGAGAGGACAGTTGTGCTGGGCGATCTAGTCCAGTGTTCTACTTGGGGTATGGGTGGGGTCCGTGATAGAATTGCTGGATACTAGGGTATCGAGGGCTGAGATGAGCGATTTAGCCGATGGATCTTTGGTGTCATTCAGACCTAAGTTGATGTCACTGAGTAAGATTGCTTTGTAGGGTTTCTTTAAATTGTCTGCCAAGAGGTGAGAGAGGGAAGCCTGAAAATCTCCTATGGGGCCTGGAGGGCGGTAGACCAGATGTATGGCAATGGTACAGTGATGGGAGAGGCTGTGATTCAGTTGGAGGTAGTTACTGTTATTGTTCATAGTTTTGTCAATCTTCCTGATGGAGAGGGAGTCTTTGGCTATTAGAGCAACGCCTCCACCTTTGGACGGGCGGTTTTGTCTAGTGACAGTATAGCCTGGTGGGAGTGCAAGAGATAATGCAGGGCCAGAGGCTTCATGCAGTCATGTTTCAGTGACCATGAGAAGGTCTAGGTTGTGGGTGGTGATGAGGTCATGTATGTCTAAAGCATGTGCGTTAATGGAGCGGGCATTGATCAAGGTACACCTGAGAGGGTGTTCTGGGGTGATTGGGGCCGGCTGTTTATGTGAGGTGGGTTTAGTGGGAGGGGTATTGGAAGCATCAGTGGTAGTGGGTACGGCCTTTACAACATTAAGGGTCTCGTTTCCAGGGGTAACAGACACAGGTACAGTTGCATACAGGTCAGCACAATGCAAAATGGGGGTAGATAAATGTGGCATCACAGTATTTTCAGTGGTAGCAATGGGGTCCCATTTTCAAGGGCCATAGACACAAGCACAGTTGCATACAGGTCAGCACAATGCAAAATGTGGGTAGATAAATGTGTCCGCATGTTCTTTGTGGTATGGATTGTGGGGGTGTGCTTTAGGGCTTCATTAGCGGAGGTAGCAGAGATGGTGAATGTCTTGTGGTGATTGGTTCGTGTCGTGTATTTATTACACATGCTTAGAGATATTGGCTGGTGGCCGTGGCGGGTTGCAGTGTTTCGAATGCAGGGCATCATAAGGTGTCTTTATGGAGCCGGAGTGGACGATGGTGCGCTACCGACATGAGCTTGAGCGTGGGATCTAGTTTGCAGACAAGCATTCCGGATGCTTGTGGTTGCGAGGTAAGTGGGGCCACGTGTGTGCGGGCACATAGTCTCTAGTCTAGATGCAATGAATAGGCTTTGAGCAGTCGGGGTCATGGAGGACTGCTTACCTTGTGATACGGGCAGCGGTTTAGGGCAGACAGACTGCAAGCAGCAAAGAGTGCTAAGAGCACTGCTGGCCTTTTCCAACGGCCTTCTCCTCTTGGCTTAGCCTCATGGCCCTCTCCCCCGCCATTTAAAGCAGGAGGGGAGGGGCAGGCAGGTCGGGGCAACGAATAGGGACGCTGGCCAGCAGCAGTGATTTCTCCAGGCTTCTCTGTTGATGTGGTTGCCATGGAAGCGTTGGCAGACATTTTAGGAGCCGCAGAACATGCAACAAGTGAGATTGCAATAGTGGAACACTCGGTTGTTCTGAAAGAAAGCAAATCGGCTGCTCTGACTCCCAGCGGCTCGCAGATGTGCTCGCAGTGGAGCTGCTAAGAGCACCACTGGCCTTTTCCAATGGCCTTCTCCTCTTGGCTTCGCCTCACGGCCCTCTCCCCCTCCATTTAACCCTTTAACTGCCATGGATTATCCCCCTCAGTGCCAAGGCCTTTTTGGTGATTTCATTATGTCGCCATTCAATGCCTTTTAACTTTTTTGTTACTTTGTTACATGAGATATCTCGGCCAAATTTGGCCCCTTTTTTTCCCCACATGTAGACGGTCGTACCGCCACCCAGGAATCGTAGGTTGCTGTAGGGGGGGTGAGAGAAAATAGCCAAAAAGGGCAAACATTTTGGGTTTTTCAAAAAATGCCAATAAAATGATGTACAAAGAAGCCTGTGTTTTTTTTCCTTGTAAGAGCTAGGAACAAATGGTTTGTGGTGCTGAATTCCCCAATTTCTTGGCTTTCAAGAACAGGTTGAGTGGAAACGAAAAGACATTATTTTGATGTGGTTATCAACCGTTTTGTGAGAGGTAGGCGATTTTGGCCGTTTTTGCCAATCGGACATGCGTGGACAGAATGGAAGAAAAGGGTAGGAAAGCTGAATTGGAGGACAGAAAGGCATACATTTCTGAAAAGTAGATAAAATTCCAAGTTTAGGAAGGGGTGATTTGCGCAGGTAAGGCAACAACTAGGTAGGGGAAAATTCCATGGTTTGCCTGGTACAGCAATGGCATCTATGAATTTTGAGAAAAACAATGCTCTGCTACATTCTCCCCACTCTTGCAGTTAGGAAATCACACATTCTTTATAGTGTTTCACAAAACAAGCCAAAAACTGAGCCATGGTACACAGGAGTTTTATGCTTACGGCCTGAACAGACTTACTTAGCATGTGTAAATCAGGAAAACCAATGTGGTGAGGAACGGCAAGCATACATTTTTTGAAAGAGCACAGGCAGACCTTTTCAAGGGTAGGTGACTTGTGCAGGTTACAAAAGTGTATGGTGCCTAAAGCAGCAACTAAATGTAGGGCACATTTGGGTAATGAAAGGGTTTTGTGACAAAGGGCACCAGCAAATGAGTCGAAACGTTATGAAAACCATGCAAACACAACAAATGTCATACCTTCCCACGTTCCCACAGGTGTCCCAACGAAAACAGTACCTCACATGTGTGGGTGCAGCTACCTAGGCGACAAGGGGAAAGCCAAAAACGCGGCTAACCCCAATTCTTTTCGGACAGCACAATTTGTGGAATTCTGCTGAAGCGCACACCATACAGATATGGGCCTAGGGTGTCCAAGCCACCAAGGAAAACGGGGAACCCCAGGCATTTCCGAAAAGAGTACACCCGTGGGAATGCACAGAGGTCTGACTTGTGCGAAGCGGCCCAGAAAATATTACCCAGAACCCCTGATAAAGTGAAAAAAAACAATTCCCCACCAAACATCACACTTTGTCAGGGATTGTGGGTAATAAAAACTGGGGCAATTTGCGCAAGGCAGACCTCTGCCGATTCCCATGGAAGTCCTCTTTTTGGAAATGCATGGGGTTCCCTGTTTTCCTTCGTGTTAGACACCCTAGGCCCAAATCTGTAGGGTGTGCGCATGCACAGAATTCCTGAAATTATGCTGTGCCGAAAGACTTGGGGTTAGCCGTGTTTTAGGCTTTCCCCTTTGTGCCCACGTAGGTGCACCCACACATGTGAGGTACCCTTTTCATCGGGACACGTGTGGGGATGCGGGAAGGTAGGCTATGTGTTGTTGGCGGCGTGTTTTTCGGTGGGTGGCTAGAGCGAAATGTCTGAGGTTTGTGTTCATTTCCAGCCAATTTCAGAGGCATTTCCCTCTGTCCACTCACCGAAACACGTCGCAAACAAAAGATGTCATACCTTCCCGCGTTCCCACAGGTGTCCCGACGAAAACGGTACATCACATGTGTGGGTGCACCTACCTGGGCGCAAAAGGAAAAGGCTAACCCACTGGTAATCCCAAGTCTTTCGGCACACCACATTTTGTTACTGTGGGGAACCTACAGATTTGGGCCTACGGTGTCGAGGCCAGCAAGGAAAATGGGGAACCCCAATGCATTTCCCAAAAGAAGACACCCATGGGAATCCAGAGGTCTGCCTTGCGCGAATTGCACAATAATTTATTACCCACAATCCCTGGCAAAGTCCAGACTTTGTTGGAAAAGCATTTTCAAACATTTCGCTCTGGCCATCCAACAAAACACGCCGCCAACGCCACATGTCTTATCTTCCCGCGTTCCCACAGGTGTCCTGATGAAAAAGGTACCTCACATGTGAGGGTGCACCTACCTGGATGTAAAAGGAAAAAAGCTGAACCACTTGTAACCCCCAAAGGGTTTGGGGAGACAACCTAAAGATTTGGGTTAAGGGTGTCGAAGTCAGCAAAGAAAACGGGAACCCCATGCATTTCCCAAAAGAGGACACCCATGGGAATCAACAGAGGTCTGACTTGCGCAAATCGCCCCAGAATTTATTACCCAGAACCCCCGGCAAAGTCCAAATTTGGGGGGAAAAACACAATTTCCTCACATTTCACTCAGCACACCACCGAAACACGCCGCCAATAACACATGGGCTACCGTCTTGCGTTCCCACAGGTTTCATGACGAAAACTGTACCTCGCATGTGTGGGTGCACCTACCGGGGTGCAAAGGGCGAAGCCAAAAACGCGAGTAACCCCAACTCTTTTTGCACGCACAGCAGAATTGCAGGAGTTTGACTCATGTGCACACCATACAGATTTGGGCTTAGGTTGTCGAAGAAACCAAGGAAAACTGGGAACCCTATGCATTTCTGTAAAGAAGACACCCGTGGGAATCCAAAGATGTCTGACTTGCGCAAATCTCCCCAGAATGTATTACCCACAAGCCCTGCCAAAGACCCACATGGGAGAAGGGTGCCCAAGGCCAGGGGCATTATCGCCGATTTTGCATGAGCTCTAGCTGGCCTTCGTTACAGCTTCTCCCCACCAGGGAGTCCCGGCAGTGCGCCAATACCTCCCCGAAGGGAAAAGCTGTAATGCAGCCCAGCCACAACTCTAGGACGGTTGGAGGTGATGTCCCCGGCCTTGGACATCCATGTACCATATGGGTGTACCGTCCCCTAAGCACAGCGGCAGCTCCAGGGAGCCCCAGCAGGATCCCCATTCCTCCCCGCAGGTGACATCTGTAACGTAGTACAGCCAGAGGTGCAGCCTGGGGTTGCAGACTGACAACCCACTTGGGAGACATCCGCTCCCAGGGAAACACCAATGTTCTGCTGGCATGGGGAGCAATTTGTGGCCTGCCCCTGCAATTGCGTCCCAGCCCACCAAAATATCTGCCCAGACGGCTCATTCCAACCCACACCACCAACAATCCGGCCCACAGAATAATAAAAAAACAGTACTCCCATAACGTTGCAGCTGCTCGTGTAGAAAAAGCTGTAAACGAAACAAAAAACATTTGTTACCTATGGTCACCCCAGCAAAAAGAAATCTACATTCAAACTTTCCAATCACCCCCCCCCCCCTCCCTTGCAACCCATCCCTGGTGGTCTACTGAACCTCACCCCCCCCCAGTAAAACACATTTGCCCCTTCCAGAAATCTGACCCCAGGGAGGGCTGCATGAGGTGCCCCCCCACACTCCATTTGGGGTGGGGGGAGAGGCCCACCCCAAAACATTGGACAGGCCTCCCAATGGATGGGGCAGATTGGCACACCAATGTGCCCATCTGCGCCAAGGCAAGCTTGTTAAAGACAAAAATTGAAAATGGCAGGCTGCACTTTGGGGGGGGGGGGGCTGAGGGGCACCCTAAACCGCCGGCTGCATGAGGTGCCCCCATCCGTTTTGGGGTGGGGGGAGAGGGCCACCAAAAAATGTGGGACAGGCCCCCCAGTGGGTGGGGCAGTAAGGTTTGGACACCTTGGGGCAGATGGGCACACCATTCGTCCAGGGGAAGAGAAGATCTCGACTTGGAGGAAAGATGAAGGTCGTTGCACTACCAGGAAGAAACCAGCCGCAGAGTTTTCCGGTTAAAGGTGGTACCTTTGTTCGCGGTCGTGGTAAAACGTGGTATCCCGGTTGCCGGGGTGCTTGGCACAGGCAAGGCGGCCACGAGGTACGTCGGGAAGGCGCAAAGGCGGTGAAACTGGTTATCCCCACAAGTCAAAGGAAGAAGACTCTCCGGCGGGAGATCTCCTCTGTCGTTGGGCAAAATGGTGAGATGTCCAGCAGGGCTCCATCGGTGGTGGCGTCGTGGCAGGTCGGCTCAGCTTCTCCCTCGTCGGATTCTTAGGTCCTGTGGCGACTTCTGAAGTTCCAGTCCCCAAAGCCCTGCTTTTATGCAGAAAACCCCCATTCACTCAGCCTAGCTGTCACTCAAACATGCTAAGTGGTGAGCCGGCCGGCTCACCACTTGGGCCAATCAGGACGGAGTGCGACTTGAGTTGCCTAGGCAACTCAGTCCAGGGAGCCTAAATCCCCCTCCACCCCTCCTAAGTAACCCAGACAGAGTGGCACCACTTTGGAGGGCTTCTGTGGAGAAGCCCGCCAAAAAGTGGAACAAAGGGCTCGACTTGGGTTGGAGTCATCGAAGAGAACACAAACGCCATTTTAGAATCAAGTTTTGGCAAAAAATACCAACCGGAGAATTAATATTAAATAAATTAACCGGCGGTATGTTTGAGGCTACCGTAAATAATTAAATACAGATAGTAGCCTAAAACAATGGGAAATCCCATAGGAAAATATTCGCGGTTGAATATAAAAAGTAGTATCCACTGCCACCAACCAAAACTCGATCAGGGGGGGATGGAGAAGTGCCCCCTCGACTAACAGACCCCCGGGGCAATTGAATTGCCCCAGCCAGTACGTTCACAATATGATGGTTTGTACTGGTTCTGTTCAGAATTTAAGACTAATAAAGTCAATGGTGACTCTACATGCCCTGGGAGACAGTAGTCAGTCCCAGGGTATGGAGTCTATACTGGGGGGTCACTATGACACCCCTGTGTTACTGCACTGAGGGTGCTGTGTAACACACATCACAGAAACATATGAAGCCCTATGGGGTAAAAGACCCCATAGCCCATTAAACACTTCTAGATTCAAAGAAACACACTCGAATCATGCCCAAGAGTGAGGGTAAAAGAGTCTCATCCTTGGCAGGAGAAAAAAATAAACCCCAAAAATCCAGCAAAGCTGCTGGGGGACTCACTAGGTTAGGAAATTCAGCCTAAACAGAGAATTCTCCCTAACACTGCCCAATGTCGTGGTGTCTATGTCCCTCGAGGGCCACCATGGTGTGTCGACATCACCAGTAGTATAAATAGCTCGTGCCCCGCCCGTTGGCTTCAGTTCCATTTTTCCGATGGCTTTGCATCGAGTTAACGATGCACTTAGTTCTTTTTCCACAGGAAAATGTCTTCTTCTTTGAACCATTTTACCCCTAAATCGGGTTTAAAAAAATGCTGTGACTGTGGCGTGAAAATGCCGATAAGACCCTCATCGCATCTGCCTTTGGTGTTTGGGTTCTGGCCATCGGCATATAGGGCCTCCAGCTTATTCCGAGCTATATGGCGGGCGGAGTGGACTTTGGGGGACCATCCCTGTTTATATTTACCTTCGATCTATAAGATTTGCTGTTGCAGGAAGGAGCTAGTTTGCTCATACTGCAGCATACTATAAACAGAAAAAGCAATCAAAATGCCCCTGATGACTGCCTTCATGGCATCCCACATGGTAGCTGGGGAAGTATCCAGGTTGGATTCCAGGCTCTAATTTGTAGCAGTACTGGGGCATGGCCCGAGAGAACCATTGGGGCGATTTCCACCTTATTTGTGAATTACATCAACTGGGGCGAGGCCAAGATTAAGTAAATCTGAGAATAGGAGCAGTGAACCTGTCAAAAGAAGGTGAAGTCCCTTTCCTCTGTATGCAGGACTCTACAGGCATCCACCACTCCCAGCGATCTAAACAAATGAAGGAAGCTTAGGGCTATCCTGAAGTCCTTGGGAAGGGAGGGTGGGGGAAGGGGCGTTCGTTCAGTCTTTGTCCGGATCAGGGAGGCCATTAAAGTCCCCTCCTTAATGACAATCTGACACTCCAGAAAGGGGAGAAGAGAAGCCTCCAGACCCTCAAAGTAGAGTTATTGACCCTTATTCGGGGCATAGATTGAGGCCAGTAAGTATAGCGGACCCTAAAGCATCCCTTTTACGCCAACGAACCAGCCTCCTGGGTCTCTATTTGTGTCCAACTCCTCAAACTGGACGTCTCTTGCCATTAGAATCACTGTCCCCCCTCTTTTAGTTCCTTCTGAAGCCGAAAATTGTTTGGGAAAGTCTCTACTTCGGAGGCGGGTGAAATCTTCCGGGAGAAGATGGGTTTCTTGAAGTGATGTCACTGTACCTTCCAGATCGTTCAAGCGCTTCAAAATGGATTTACGTTTTACGGGAGAATTCAGACCTTTGAGATTTAGTGAGACAAAATGTAGTATTTGAGGTATCTCTGGGTCTTCCTCCTTCCCCGCATAAGGGGGGGACTGGTTGGGGGGGGGTGTAATCAGGAGGGTGGTAGGCTGCCATCCCAAGCTTCAGAATTCCTGCCTTCGTGCTCCAACCAAAACTTCAAACAAATAAGCCAAAAGCAATATCAAACTGAGTCCAAACCATGGACTCCAACCTTTCCAAATGACAAACTGTCGGCAAAACACCCAAAGGGCATAGGTGTCATCTGCCTTGAGGTTAGGCTTCGGCCATGTGACGCCTGTTTGCGGTCTTACCTGCTAGTGTTCGATGTTTTCTTGATGCCAATAGCCCAGGTATTTAGGTGCCGGGTCAGGCACATGGGATCTTACCGTTGTTCGGATCCTGCATTTCAGGTGTGTGAAGGCAGTTTATACCGATTGCGACCCCTTTTAGATTTTTTCGGTGGAGGGCCATTCGCTCCCGTGAGAGTGTCCCGGGGGAGCTGCCTCCCTTATCCGGTGAAGACCTAGTCAAGATTCCCTCTACATCCTCGAGGCATGAGATCGATCGGGAAACCCCTTTATAGGAGAACTGCTCTGCTGTGGGGAACAGCCAGCGGTATCTCATCCTGTAGGAAGAGAGTTGATGGTCGAATAGACCTCCCAGTTTTGCATTGTTGCTGTCACCAGGTCCTGAAAGAACTGTAGGGGAGAGCCTTGGAATGACAGTTCGTCTCGGGGCGGCCCACCGCCAGAATCTCCTGCTTCGCTGTATAGAAGTGGACACGGGTGATAACATCTGGTGGCTATTCTGAGCCCAGTCCCCTGCAGATGCGTAATCTGTCAGTGCGATCTAATAGCAGCTGTGATTTCTCCTGATGTGGCAGGATAGATTGGAACAGATCCCCTATGTATTCAGTCAGTTCTCGGTCTTGAACTGAAGATGGTACTACAGAATCAAATTTTTGTCGGCCTGCGCTTGGATCTTCTGGTGTACTTCAAGTAGGGTGGCTGCCTTCTCTCGATTTTGCTCCTCCATGTCCCCCAGTCTCTGTTCCAGTTCCATCACGCTTTGGTCCGTATGCTCAATTTTGGGTGTCAGCTCAGTCATGCAGCTGTGGAATTCTGTCTTGATGTCAAGCATAAATGACTGGATGTCCTTCTTGGTAGCAAGCTGCATCGAGGGACAGAGTGAAGCTTGAGGCGGAGACTTTGGTGTTTCTGATTTCTTCCCTTTCTCTACCAGGAGCAGCATGGTAGCAATATCCCCGCTTTTCTGGGCTTGGGGTGTTTGGACAGGGTGACGGGCAGCTTCCGGTGTGTCCGAGATCCCTTTGCAAATATTTGCCTGTGCCTGTATATAGTGGTCCCAGACGGGTGTGTTTTGGGCTGAGAGGGTGCTTACTGTGTACCCCCTACAGTTATTTCATTGCCCGGTGAATCTGGGTTAAGGTGTGGGCAGAGGCAAGCCTGTGGTTCTGTGAGGAACCCAATCCCCTGCATGTTGCTTGGAGGGAAGTCAGACTCCAAGGCCTGCCTACACCCCTTCCCCTGCTGGTGGGGGTTTTTGTTCCTAGCTGGTCAGCTATAGTGGCAGTGGGCCTGAACTGTGATCCGCTGTCCAGGGATCTTCAGAAGGCAAGCAGTTTGTGTGAGAGCTAGCTTCCAGAATGTTTAATGCACTTTGTGAGCTTCTCTCCTGCAAGGGAGCGTGGGAACCGTCATCCCCTGGGGGGGGGGGGTGGTGGAGGTTGGGGGATGTCCGTGCCTCCTGCTTAGAGCGAGCGGGATGCTGTAGGCAGCTCAGTGGTGTTTTGTGGCTGGGGGTGACTTTTACAGTGTTGTCCGTCCCTTCCAGGATGAGCGGCGGGCTTCAGGAGCCAGCATCCAGTGTTGGGCCTCGGTTGAAGTCTGCTGGGACACGTTGCGGCCGATCTCGTGGGCCGAAGAATTTTGGGGAAGTGTATAGTCCAAATCCGGTGTCCTGCCTTGGGCGGGGGCAGCTGGTTTACTTTGCGGCCATTACAATGGGCCGGGGATGAGAATCGGGACGTAGTGTGGGAACGGGTGCTCCCAAAGAAACGTGCAGTGAGGGGCATGGGGAAGCACAGCTGTCTTACTTCGTATGGGGCTATTCGCCTCACCCATGCTCTCTGTGCTGGCTGCCTGTCCCTCAAACTCTTGTCTGTTGGTTCCGATGAGAGGGAGCAATCTGTGCATCTGGACTGCCATTGCTTTGCATGGGCAAGTCCACACGGAGGAGCTTAGCAGGTTGTCTCCTGTCCGCCGCGCACCGCTCTCAGCCGCTCCACCTTATAGGCATCTTGGAGGGACGCCTCAGAAAACATGCCGTTGCGCAGGATCGCATTTCTTACAGGCAGGCTGCTCAGTACCTTTTCAAGGCTGTGAGCGCCTGCTCCACACATTCCTGTAACTGATGCTTATATTCAGAACTCCGGCATCAAGAGAGATGCTATTTTTACTGGCTCCGACTGGCTTCACACGGAGGCCATCAGCAGAGCTGCCACATCGGTGGCGCTGCTGGCCACGCCTCCCATGCAAGATTTTTTTTAGTAGGTGCACTTGTTTGTTTATTTATAGGGTGCCAGAAAACCCTTGGGTAGCTGGGCGCTCAGAGTAACAAGAATGCTTAGAACTTGGTTACAGGTTGCATATTACAGGTTGTTGGAAACATAAATTGTATACAGTAATTACATTGTGTACATTCTTTACATGTAAGGGTGGAAAGGCAACAAATTATATACAGTAAATACATTATGTACATTTTACATGTAAGAGTGGAGGGGTACTTGTCACATCAGATCACATTGCTAAGGGTCACCGGTTTCAGAGGTCGTTGAGTCAAAGCCAGGTGCGGGTATGGTGCCTGAATCTGTTGTAGGGCTGGTCCCTTCTTAGTTCAACTGGTAGGGCGTTCCAGTACTGGGCTGCTTGCACAGGGAAGCTATTACCTCCTGTTTTCTTTAGTCAGAATCTAGGGGTTTGGAGGCAGAACGAGTTGGCTGTTCTGGTTGGTCGTGTAGTGTTTTTTTCTTATTATTCTATCCCTAAGGTATGGGGGGGGGGGGCTGCATTGTTCAGACATTTGAATGTTAGTCGCTGCCACCAGAAAGGGCAGATATTTGCAGGATGTGAGGGCTGTTGGGCAAATATAACAAGGTGCTGAGCACTAGACACTGGCTGTGGGAGTGGACCTAGAGCGTAGTGTCACTCTAGGGATGGGCGTTGTTTGGGCGGAACCGAAAAGCAGGATTTAGTTTTTGTAGTATTGAGACCAAGGTTGTCTAATGTCGTATAACTGTAAGACGAGGTGCAACCAGTGGGAGGTCAGAAGAGTTGAAGTGGATTCTTAGCTGTGTGCTATCGGTTTATATATTGAACTCATGGTTTAAGCTGTCGGGAGTGCGACTAGACGGTAGATGTAATCATTAAATATCGAAAGGAATAAGGATGAATGTTGGGGAGAATTCTCCAAAATGGCTAATTTCCCTTACCTACTGAGTCCCTCAGCAGCTTTGCTGGATTTCTAGGATTTATTTCACTTGGTAAGAGTGAGCCTTTTTACCCCACTCTTACATGTGTTTTGCTGTGTGTGTTTTACCTTTTTGTGTCTTGGGCTATGGAGTCTCACCTACTCCATAGGCATCATCTTTTTAATGTGTCTTACACAGAACCTTCACTGCAGTGACACAGGGTTGTCTTTCAGACTTCCCACTGACTCCATTTTTCTAGGACTGACTACTGTCTCCCAGAAACATGTAAAGTTACCATTTACTTTATCCCTTTTTGTCTGTTTCTCTTGGAGCACTGTTTGCTCCCTTTCCATTAAGACTTGGCTGGTGGCAGTGGCAACTACCCTATTTTTCCTACCGCGGTTATCTTAAATAACCATCCTATTGTTTTAGGCTATCTTGGTAGCCTCGAACTTAAACCCGCTTGACCATATTGATTTTAATATTGTTCCGGCTGGGTTTAGTTGCCATTTCTTTTTAGAAAGTCTTTCTTATGTTCGACTCGACGCGCCAAAACAGGTTTGGTTCCTTTGTTCACCGTCTTTTCGCGGGCTTCTGCTCAGAAGCCTTCCTTTAGGCGCCTGAAAGTCTGGGTAGGCGGGATGTGAGGGAGGGGTCTTAGGACCCCTGTCATGGGTTCCGTTGGTAACCCAAGTCGCACTTCTGTTTGGCTAGGTGACTGTCTGGCCAGGACAGCCACCCTGCTGTGTGATTGACAGCCAGGCTGTGTGAATGGGGGAACACTGCATAAAAAGCAGGTCTCTGGGTCTGGAAGAGCAGAGTCGCCACTGGACCGAAAGATCTGACGAGGAGCTGACAGAAGAGGACCCCTACAACGACTGAACCGCCCGGTAAAGCCCTGCTGCAGGTCCGAATCGTGTCAGTCCATCGACAGAGAAGATCCTCCATTAATCTTCCCTTGAGCTGGTGGGACCAACCAGTTCGCCCAAACTGCAAGCCAGGACTCCCTCCTCTGGTCAAATTCGCTGTACAGAGCTACAGTGGGCTGGATAGCCAGGAAGGTCGGACCCTGCTTGGGTTTTAAGGAGTGCACCTTTTATTTGTTGCTTTGCTCGCTGGTTTCTTCCCTGGGTAGTGCAGGACCCTCCAGTCTTCCTACTTCGTGTCAGTCCGTCAGTCGCTTCAGGAACCGTGAGCCTGCAGGAGCTACCAGGTAGTCCGCCTCAGCTACAGCTGTTTCTCCATTTAAGGTACTGTTCAAAATCCGGTCGTTTTTTTTTTTCTTTTTCAGCCGTGGTGAAAGTGTGTAAAATCTTTCTCCAATCCGAAGGCTTGTGCTTCTCTACTCTTTGAACTAGCTTTTCTGCCGACTAACTTCGTCTAGAACTCTTGGCAAAGACTTAACCGCAAACTCCCCTGAACCGTGTGATCTTGAGCAAAAGACTTTTGTCCTATTGACTTTGGCCCTAAGCCTATTTGATTTGATCCTATCACTGGAGTTCCTCTTTCTAGTTTGCCCTGCTTACTTACCTGTTGGTGCTGCTCAATTTCTGGCTGTGTCTTAAGCTCCCTTTTTGAACAGAGTGCCATTTTGCTCCCACTTCGTTTTGTGAGCTTAACTTGTCTGGAAACTATTGGGAGTGGTGTGGTGTGGTGTGGTGTAGTGTAGTGTATTAAGAGTGATTTTGTTACTGCTTTACTTTAGTGAAATGTTATACAACTAAAAACTAAATAAATGTATATTCTTTTACTTGGAAACCTTGAGTCAGTGTTTGTTTGAATCATAGTAACTGCTGTCCTTTGTGTAACTATCTGATACTGCTCACTTGCTCTTGATAAGTTTGTCTGCTCAGCCATTGCTACCACTTTACTGTGTAGTACAGGCTTGTACCAAAGGTGAATTTGTTCTGCCACTTGTAGTCCTAATTGTATGTAGTGTTCCCAAAGGGTACTGCATATAATTCTGCCTAACAATGAATCTTTGGGTACCCTACATGTCTGGGTTGTGGTTTCAGATAGGGTCTGGTCCAAACTACTTGTGTCGAGTGGTCTGTCAGGAAAAAGTCTGTTCCTTTGATTCCTATACAGGGTTAGAGGTGAGAGATCAGAGTTTTGTGATCTGCAGTGTCGTACACTGCTGAGAAAACTAGGCTAAATATGGCAGTTTGTTCAAGGTTTTCCAGGATTTTTTGGACAAAATCCAAAATGTCCATGAACAGGTGGTTGAATTTATCAATGTTTAGTTGTTTTGTTGTCAGTCGTTTTTGCCTCAAAACGATGTTGGTGATGGGCCAGTAGTTGGAGGGCTACAAAGGCTCAGCATTTTATTTTAAAAGGTGGTATCACTGCTGATTTCGAGGGGTATAGAAAGGGATGTAATGCTGATGTCTGTGATTGGGTCCATTAAGAATTCATATTGAACTGTGGCCTAGTGAGTCGAGCAAGAGTGTTTCAGTTTTAAACATTTTCATGTTTATTTCTACAATATCTGCATGCATGCCTGGCACAATTTCAGAAAAGCATTAAGGAGTCCAAATTGGAATGGATGTTTACTTTGGGAAGGATTGAATTGCTGATGTGTCTTCCACTTTGTATTTGAAGAACCAAGCTAGCTTCTTGGTTCAGTCTTGTGTGGGTCCTTTAATTGCGGATGGCAATGCTTTATGCATTCTTTCTAGAGTTGGAGGGTTTCTCTTGGTATGCTTGGAGCTCTTTTGATATGTTGTAACCAGTTTGTTTATGTCCTAGCATTGTGTAAACCGTTAATTTTGTTGTTTTTACTGTGGGGCATTTTGGTGGATGTCTATGCATATATAATAGTGAGGAGTAGAAGGTAGAACCACAGCTGGTCTTAGAGATAATGTAGGTGCCTCAAAGGGGCGATGTGCAATACAGCAGTGGTGCCTTGTGTCTGTTTGGGTCCCCAATTGGGCCTGGGGATTGTTTGCTGTTCTTCCTGGGTACTTTGGTAACTATTCCAGGGATTGAAATTGGGGATGGATAAGCAGGAGCTAAAGGCAGCTCCTGGGTATTGTAAGGATGCAAGGGTGTTTATTGAACCTTAATGGGTTGGTAGCACGCCTATCTAAATCTAAAAATGGGAGAAAGCTACGACCATCAAAAAATAATAATGCAGCCCTAGTGGAGTCTGTCAAAATAAAAGGGCCTACTGTGTGGGATAACCATGTATGCAAAAGAAAAGTGTTCAAGAAATGAAATGTCAGAATAGTTGAGCAGTTGGCTACCCTTCCCCACGTTTTCAGCATGGGGAAGGCGGCACGTGCGGGCTTTCGCACACACTCCGGGTACTTGGCCATGAGGTAACAGTTCAACACATAGGCATCAGGGCCTTCCGCCAACGTCTTCCTCGCAATGACAATCTTATTGCAGAGGGCCTGGTGTAACAAACAAAATAAAAAAATTCCTTTGTCAGGGTTTTCACTTTCACAAGTTCAAGACTGGTCTCCCTCCTTTGGCTTGGACCACAGGTCCCCCCTCATGCGGGCTCAGGCCCCTTTTCTACAATGTTCACAATTTGGTCTTCCTCATTCGGGCTTGTACCATGGATCCCCCTTGTCTCGTCCGGGTTCAGATCCCTTTTGATACCAGAATTTCGAATGTGTGGTGGATTTTGCTTAAACCGTTGCAGGACCACTTCGATTCACTTCACACAATTTACACTTCACATCAATCTTCTACTTTCGTTTCTTTTGTTAGGATACCGTACAGAGACCTTCGACTGAGCACATTCACAGTGCCAAAGCACTCCATCAACGGTATCATATCTTTCCTTCTAATGTTAAAATATACACCAGTAATTTAGCGTCACTCGCGTCTTTCATCACACACGTTTAACAATGTGTGTTCCAGTGCTCTCTTTACAATGTTGCCGCTTCAAACCTTGACTTCAACACAGACCAGTCTGGCATTGGTCTCCCCAACACACTGCCTGTGTTCTGAGGCTTCTTTGTTCTTAGAGCCAAGGATGATACCACAGCGTCTGCTGCTCCTCCCCGCCTTGGTCAGTTACGCGGGAGGACCTTTGTCGTCTCCGACACACAGTGCAGGATTCTTGAGCCTGGTTTCCTGGTTTTACCTTTTTTGCCTTGAAGTTTTCTTGAAAGTAATGGCTTTCTGCCAAAAAGGTCAAGGGTGTTGCCCCCCCTCGCGAACCTCTCGTGCCTGACTGTCTTTCTCCCCTTGTTCAACTGCCGACTCGAAACTGCTGTACCTTTTGTGTGCTTTGCCTCGCAGAGTGTGCTCTCGAGCGCCACCTTTTATCCGTGTGGGGAGGTGTAATGGGAGTCGGGTGTGAGTGATTGTCGAATTACCTGACTTTGCCTGATCATAGTATTGGGACATGTCGGGTACACGGCTCGGTGTGAGTCTGTTTTCTCCCACAGCGAGCTGTCCGTGTAACATTGTTCTTGCAGAAAGTGGGGGGGTTGAGGGAGATGGTGGCTGAGTGTCTAAATATCCCATCGGGTAGGTTTGGGTAAAGGTATTACAGAGAAGAGAGGGATGCTGCATCTCACCATCCAGTGTCCTACTCCGCAAGGACCGATCACCCAGGTGATCCTCCTGCACTGGTCCACCTCCAGGGTCTGGATCCAAAGGCGATGGCGTGCCCTGGCCACCTGAGAGATCCGAGGGGACTAGCGTGTGAGACACCTTCTGGTTTCTCAGTATCCAGCATTAATGAGTGACCAGGAGCTACCATTGGAGAACAAGTAGCTAGTAAACAGCGTTCGAAATTCTGACTGTCACAAAATGTGATATTATCATTTTGTTAATCATTTATGATCCTTTATTCTTTAAATGTCTTATAGATGTGTCCTAATGTTTATAGATTGTCCCAAATTACATTGTTAAATTCACATAGGTGTGTTTGTTTGGAATCAATTGTCCAAGGAAACCAGATGTCGCGTCTGGTAGTTGCTGATGTCAAGCTAACCAGGCTCTTCCAGGATACAAGTAGGATGTAAATAGCTCCCAGTTCCCCTCAATTTCGAACCCTGTTATTCCCCACTCATTAAAAGTGACAGTTGGTATGCTAGAGGTGACTGTCTTTCATATTCCTCTCTGATGGCCTAACATCCTACCTTATGGTGGTGCAGATGTGAAGAGGACTTGTCTGTTCTTTTTTTATAAGCGATTCAGCAAAACAGTGGTTACAAACCACAATTCTTGAACTATATTCACTATTATTGCAGTGACGATCACTGAAAGCAAGATCATTTTTTTCATTGCAGTCAATAGACGGCTAGATGAGTGGGTAGACAAAAATCGGCTTGCATTGACCAAAACTGTGAAGGATGCTGTGCAGAAGAACACGGACCAGTATATGAATGACTTGACGGAACAGCCAGAGCGCAAAATCACTCGCAACCAGAAGCGCAAACATGATGAGATCAACCATGTGCAGAAGGTAAATCCACAGTGCACTGCCTCAACCGGTACCCTTTTCTGTATCAAGCTTTAAGTGCCTTTCTGTGTTATGAGAAGCAATTCAAAAGTACATGACTCAATCTTCTGCCTAACAAGTCACCAAACATTAAACCTGCTATATAGTGCTCAGACACTAAAATAGAAAGCCCATGCTTCCAACATCTGCTTTAGCTTTTCTCTCAGCAACCAGTGCAGAGTTCCATTTACATCAGTGCTTTAAGAATACGTCCCTTTGCCTATCAATCAAATCTCTGCTTTTCTTTGGACTCCACTTCTTCCTCTCGGTCCTAACCTGGCCCTACCACCTCTGTATTCTTTCTACTTCTCTCCCAGTACTCCAAGGATTGACTGCTAAAGAAGTTGACCCGATTATTGTATATTTTTAACAAACGTTTTCCCTTCATATTACATACACCAGAGACCCTGTGTCTGTGCCTGAAGCCTGTTGCTTGTTACTTATTTTGGAGACCCTGGAGTCCATGTTCCTAGGGATTATCTGCTCCCTCATTGCCAGGTTCTGTGAAAACAGAAGTGAATGCACATCCAGGACAGTTGCAGGGGTCAAACCTTTTGATCTTCTATAGGAGTGCTCAGAACATGCAAATAAAGGGTTCAATCCTTCGCATGCCTGGGCGTAAAGGGCAATAATAGACGCCCAGAGAAGGCTTGTTCACCCAATAAAATGCTCTTAAACTGGGCATCCCCATCCAGCTAGACCAAATCATTTATTTCCCTAGTGTTATCATTCTGTCCAATGCATGCTAGCCTGTGCACTAACAGATTACAGAATTGGATTAGAATCTGAAGCCCAATTCTCCTCTACAAATGCAACCCAACTTTTGGAGAAGTTGTCTTTTTTAACAAATGATTGGACAGGCATGGGACATCTTTGTCTTTCAGTTTTTGTTCGGTCCTCACTGGCAGCACTATGCATCATGAAAAACTCAATGTGGGGTTGGTTTTCAGCGGGTGCAGACTAAGCTGCTGCACGGGCCACATATTGCTAAACATAGGTGCCACTTTTATTTAAACTAATATTCTTTTTCTCTTTTTCATAGACTTATGCAGAGATGGACCCGACGACTGCCGCCCTGGAGAAGGAGCATGAAGCGGTCAGTTGGGGAACAGGGTCAATCTTTGGGCATTGCATGCAGAATGTATTTGGTGAGATTTGCAGCTTGATGGTGGATAAGGAGCAGTCTTGTTTTGGGATGGCAGCTTTGAGATGCTCAATCGTTTGTAGGACAAATCACTCTTTTCTTTAAACAAACCAGCTTAACATCAAACTGCTCCTCCAAAAGAACGAGAGGGTTGGGACACCAGAGGTTGACCGTTCTTCCATGGTGGCTTCAGATATTCTCAATGCAGATCACACTGTCACTGTGTGCTCTACCCATTAGGGTGGGTCAGCATTGGGGTAGTCTTTGTTGACCAATCACATACTGCCTAAGTTACAAACTATTATACTGAAATGCCTCTGTACAATAGTTAAGTTGAGCTTGGTCCCATGTATCCACTAGGCATGCCATCAGCGAACACAGCCTTTACTATTCTACAGTAACTTGCCTGTGATCCTGTAATTTACCCTAATCCTTTTGAGGAAAGAAATGCTTCCACCCTAAGACTTAGCAATTTGCACAAATACCTTTCCTTGTACATAAATGGAGCGGGGTGATCTTTCAAAGCACCCTATTGGGGGACGGGTGTAGGCGGGTACACAACATATAGCTTAACCCTTCACTTATAACTTGATCCGCCTCTTACCTGTCTCCAAACCCCCCTCTTCTAAGACCACCCGGTGTACTTTGTTAGGACGATGGTAAGGGTAGAGAAGTTCAAGAGGTTTGGGCCGGCAGATCCGCTCCCATAGGAGAAAACACAAGGTTAGAGTAAGTGGAACCCTCATCTTAAAGCCCTCAGACAGGAAAAGCGACGCTGTGAAAAAATTTGGAGATCACTCCCCTCAGAAAAAAAATAAGAAAAACTTGAGTAGACTAGCCTCTCATTATAAAAAAGAAATCATCCTGGTCAAACAAAACGTCCTACAGCACTCGAATCTCACAAGCGAAATCTAACACCAGAGAGCTCTTCACAATACTAAAAGAGGTTGAATCTCCCATCCAAGCTCCTGACTCATGCCTCAAAGATAAAAACTGGTGCACGGGTATACAAAATGCCTTATCTAACAAAATCTCCTCTCTCAAGACAAAAATAAACATTAAAAAAGATTCCCTTCTTTCCTCCACCAAACCCAGTATCCCCACCCCTAAAAAGATACACCTAACTAGACACACCCCCCGTGCACGTTCCCCATTTTAACTTCCACAGAGTATCCACCAAAGAGGTAGAAAAGGTCATTCTCACCCTCAAACCTTCGAACTGCCATGGGGACCTATGCCCTGCACAATTGATAAAGGATGCAGCTCGTGATCTCGCACCATTTATTACCAAACTAATAAATGCGTCATTCACATCGGGCAGCGTACCAAACAATCATGGGTCCTCCCCCTGCTCAAAAAACCGAATCTAGACCCCTCTACTCACACTAATTACCGTCCCATCACTACAGTACCATTCCGTCTTAAAATCCTCGACAAAATAGCATACCAACAAATCCAACATTACTTTGACTCCTAAGAGATGGAAGTGCTCAGAGAATCGGGCTTCAGGCCTCAACACGGCACCGAAACCACACTCATAGATCTTAAGGCACAGATAGATGAGCTGAGAGATCAGGGTAAGGTGGCACTATTGCTACTTCTTGATCTCTCGGCTGCCTTCGACATGGTCCACCACGAGATCCTATGCGACCACCTTCAAAAAGCCGCCCACTTCTCTCAAGAGGCAACTGACTGGATCCAATCCTTTCTAAATAAATTTCTAATAGCAGCAGCTGACACATCACCGGTGGCGTGCCTTAGGGATCTTGCGTCTCCCCGACCCTGTACATCATCTTCACAAAGCCCCTTTTTGATGATCTAGATGGTCTGGGTATCACCTACACTAATTATGCCGATGATACCCAGATCCTCATCCCGTTGACTGGGGATTATGACAAGGATTTGGCCTTTGCTAACAAAGTGTAACTCATCCTCCAGGCATGGATGGCCTCACACGGTCTATGCCTGAATGATGACAAAACAGAACTTCTCATTCTAGGGTCCTCACATAACCTTAACAAACTAGACCAAAACTACTCTTCCTTCGTAATTGACAACAATAAGATCACGGTAGCCCAGGAGGTCAAAACCCTTGGCTTCTACCTAGATTCCAGGTTCCACTCTCACCTTTAAAAAACAAATTAATGCTATGGCATCCGCCACATCTTATACATGCAAACTCATCAGAGCAGGCAAACCTTTTCTCTCTCCGTCTAACTGTATTACCCTAGCCAGGGCTCTTATCTTGTCCAAGTTGGACTATTGCAACGCACTTTATGTAGGATGCAACAAATTTATTACGAACAAAATTCAGATCCTTCAAAATAACACCCTAAGAGCGGCCCTCAGTATCTCTAAGAAAGCCCACATCTCTGATTCTAGAAGGTCTGTCAACTGGCTTCCTACCAAAGACAAAATATTCTTCAAATCGGTTTCCCTGACCCACAAATGCCTCCACCAAGCAGCCCCTCAATACCTCATCACTAGATCCACCAGACATACTTCCTCTCGCCCCTCTAGAATGACCAACTCCAATCTCCTCCTGGTGCCCAGGTTTAAACGGTCTGTCGGGTGGGAATAGCTTTCTTGTTAAAGCAGCACAATACTGGAACTCCCTTCCACCTCCTTGCAGTGAGGACCTCCCCTACCGCCTATCCAGAACTAAGACCATCCATTGGCTCAAGATTCACGACACATAACGACCTCATGCTCTCTTGCTGCCCTGATGCTCCACCACTATGATTGTAAATATGTACATTTAGGTTGTCAACTGCTCAGTGTAGATACCTTTCCAAGAGACAACCGATGTATTGTATATAGTACTGCTTATATTGTATACTTCTGTAACCTATGCCTCATCGGCGTGCATTGTTTCTTTTTGACGTGTCCAGCACTGTAACCACGGCTGGACTGCATTTCCCTGTATGTAACTAAGCCTTGCAATCCTCTTGTTGCCTCTGCGCCTTGCTACCCCTTTAGGGGTTAGGTGCGCAATATAAATAAATAAATACCAAATACAACAGGAGAGGTGGACAAAAGGAATGCTGATGTACAGTTCTTTTTAGTTGGTTAAAGCTTACTTATATACTTTTCCGGTACACTAGCAGGGTTTTGGGAGTTTTTTTTTTACTCCTAAGGAGCTGCTTTACTAAAGAAGATAAAACACACAAATATAGAGAGTCCTTTAAAAATAAAGTGTCATTAAAAATATATACGCCTATACAGTGCACTATATTAAAACAATTTATAAAGACCTTACTTGTAAGACAATCTGGCCAGGGTTGTCTCAAGGTCGTTGCTGCTGCTCTCGGTTTCTTCTTTTCTCCTGCACTCTTCTGTGGTGGCTCTTGTAGCAGTAGCCGGCAAGCAGCAGCAACAGTGTGGGGGACCCCCAAAGCCTTTGTAGGGCTGGCAGTAGGTAGTGATAGGCAGCAACAGTGTGTTGGCACCAAAGTCTTTGTATGGGCTGGGCTGCGTATGTCTGATGAAGCCCAGCACTCGGAGGCAACGTGGGGGGCCCCACACTACTCGCTCCACCTGGGCCACATCTGCCAGGTGTGGCCCAGGGAGTTAGGTGGACCACTAGAAAGGGGGTGGCCCTTAAATTAAGTTCAGCCCCCAGGTGGGCTAAAAACATATTTTAGGCACTCCTCTGCTGTGGGAAGCACCAGTCATTCATGATGCCTGGGTTCCAGGTGATGGGACTCCTCTGCTTATCAGGGGAGTGCCAACATAAAGTCCCGGGCCACGACGGGGATTGAGCTCAGAGCAGAGCGCCTGAAACCCTGTTGGAGGGTTTTTCCATTGTGACGGGTGCTCCGCTCGCGCCAGCAACGTTTTTTAAATGTTTATTTCAGAGTAAAGGGACCCTTGCCTGCGCTTGTACGAGGGTCCCTTACTGTAGCTTTTTCTCTTTGGTCCCCGACGTGGCTCTTGTACCGATGATCCTTCATGGCCCCCCCCACCCACCCAATTCCCTTTGAACTATCCTCTGCCCTGAGGATAGCTTTGGCCTGGTCAATGAATTTATCCAGCCATGATTTAGGACAGTTTGAAGTTTATTTAGAGCTTGTTGGAACTGTGGGTCCTGCGCTATCATGTGCATTGCTTCCTCTTTTTGTTGCCTTTTTGTTTTCCTCGCTATCATCACCTGATGACTGCGAGCCCAGATAGAACAAGTACACCAAACTGGGAAGAGGTACTATCCAGTACACCGGATTGTAATTGGGATTCACCATTACCTATCTAGGACAATACATACATTATACCCGCCTTGAGAAAAACCTAATGGTTGAAACACGTGTCGGCACTAATGTAATAGAAGTATATTACATACCTTGTAACCTATGTAATCTTTGAAGAAAAGGAAACAATAAGTGTTACAAACTCCTAACGTGTGTGGCAATTGACACTAATTGGATACGAAGGGACCACTGACCAGCGCCTATGTACTAATTATTGGATCTCAGTCACCCAGATCAACAAATGATTTAGGACAGGCCACTGGTTGCCACCCAGTACCCTGAATCTCATGCACCTCCCACAGGAGTTGGATATGGCTCTGTGGGTGTTGGGAACCACACAAGTGTCTGATCTAACCATTGATCTTCACAGCTTCCGCCTGACCTTCTGATGTTCTCTCAGCCTCGGTAGTTGGATGAGCTTCCGGTGATTGAACCTTCGAAGGATCTTCTTCGGGCCTTTCAGCGCAGAGTCGCTGCAGTCTCAGCACAGGCCCCTTGGCTGGTTCTTCATCTGTCAGCTCAACCTCATCCCGACTGGGAGCAGGTGGTTCCGGTGAAAGGTCTTTATATTCCTTGGCTGCCCTTCCTCTCGCAGTCAGTAGACCAGGCACTCTCCCAGCTGATTCTTTATGATGAAAGGCTGAAACTACTGAAACTCCCACTTGTTGTTGCGTCCCCCCTTTCCCAGGCTTGTCGTCGACTCGAGTATCCTCGACACTACTGGCTTTTCCAATAGTAGTTTTAGACTTCCCTTTGTCGTCCAATGGAGCGACTTTAGGGGTATGGCTGTTCTGAGGTTCATTCGAGGGGGTCGGGCTGCATTCTCGAATACCTCTATCTTTTTACGAAATTCCTCCAATTTTCTGGGGGAATCCGATTTTGTCGGACATCGAATTTCTTCGGTCGACTCAGAAGATGATGATGAGGGAGATCTATGTCTCCTTCATTTTTTTGGAAGAGGAAGAAGAGTGTCTCGATCTACTCCTAGATGGAGATCTCTTGGAATGCCTATGGCGATCCGATTCCTTCAAATTGGTTGCTTTTTTGTTTTTTGGACGTAGCCTTCTTAGAGGCTTCCTTCCCCACCGACAGTTTACCTCTCCTCTCACGAAGGGCCTTCTCGGTCATGGATTGGCAGGAACCACAGTCGTCGGTTCGGTGACTTGAACCGAGACACCAGAGACAAACTCGGTGGGGATCCGTGATCGACATTTTCGATCCACAATCTACACACTTCTTGAACCCAGTCTTTGGTGTCGAAGAAGACATTTTCTTCACAGAAAATCTCAAGCGCGCTGTTCTCGATTGCAAAGCGATCGGAAAAACGGAACTGAAGCAACAGGCGCGGCTCGAGCTATTTATAGCATCGGTATGGAGTCCGTCGAGGGACAATAGACGCCACGACCTCGAGCTCAGCGCCCTCTGCCGAGAACATTTTTTTCCGAAGCAGCAAAGCTGTAGATAACGACTTATCATAAAATGAGGAATATGTGGGAGGAACATCCAGTTGAAAGAACGTTACAGTTGGTAAGTAACTTGTTCTTCTTTTCATCTGCCTTCTTCTCCGCGGCAGCCTGGGTTAGCTGATATGATTGCTCCAGTTGACGCTCAAGCTGTTTAACATAGCTGGCATAGTTATCACTGCCGGTTCCGTCTGCAGACACTCCAAAACACAGGTCTATACGGCAGCTGGGGCATCCGTTCTAAACATCAAGAAATGTGGTGTGAACCTGGTGGCATAATTCTTCATGCAGTTGTATGCATGGGTTAGGGGGGCCCATATGCTGACTCAATCTGTTTTTCTCCTCTGGCCTCCGGGTGCCCAGAATGCCCAAGAAGGTACGATTAAACCTCTCTCCCTGACATTTATATGGAGTTGTAAAGGTTTTCTTGATGCCAACCAGCTCCAGCATCTGCTGGATGAGTGTTGATTCAAAGTCTAGTCCCTGGTCGGAATGAATACTGGCCGGCCAGCCGTGGTGCACAAAGTATTTTTCACACAACCGATTGAAGTAGTCCGTCACCACCAGGATGTTCTGTACTCCCCGCCTGTCCATCTCCAGCTTGAGGAAGTCTATGCAAATGAGGTGCATGGGCCCGGAGCAGATGATGAACATAGGCTGCAGGATGAGCTGCCGTCTTCCTGATGACACACCTGGCGCAGTGCTGGCAATAATTATCTGCATCTGCTGCTAGTCTGGGCCCGAAAAACCTTGAGTGGACACACTCGAGAGGTTCTGTCACTGCCAAGATGTCCGTGCTGGTTGTGGAGTGCATACAACACATCTCGACTGAATCTCTGTGGCAAAACCAGGCATCCTCCACTCCTTCAGCATTGCAGCTTGCTCCGGGTCACGAAGGACGTCTCTGGACACATCCGCTCCTGTGGTCTTGGTTTTCAGGAACAGAGTGATGCCAGGACCTGCTCGCTTTGACATGCAGATCTCCTCTCAGGCCAGACGTGGTAATTTGGATACCTCCAGACTGGTGATGTTGCAGTAGATGGCGGCTACCGCCTCAGCCAAGGATCCCAAGCAATCCACGTTCCTGGCTCTGTCTGGCCCCTGCTGACTCTGGCAGATGGCTCTGACGCCTGCTGAAGACAACTCTTTCCAAGAGTTGGATCCTGCTGTATCATCCTAGTGAGCATGGGGCCTCAGAGGGCACCAGCATCTGTTAGTGCACCCAAGTCTATATTGTAGAGTGAAGTTGTATGTGGACAATGCTGCAAGCAAACGGTGTCCGGTACCATCCAGCTTCGCCAACTTCAACACCTACGTAAGGGGTTTGTTGTCCATCCTCACCGTGAAGGTGGCGCCTTAGAGGTCATCCTGGATCTTCTCTGTAACGGCCCACTTCTATGCCAAGAATTTCAACTTGTGGACTGGGCAATTCCTGTTAGGACTGATTTTCTGTACTATGGCCTGGTGGACAGATGTATAGAAGGCCACCCTATATTGTGACAGGGACAGCTCTGTGGAACTGTTGTTGGCAGCGACAGGTGGTCTAGGCTAAGATCTTCAGAAGTGGTGAGCTTGTAAAGGGTCCACAATGAGGTCACACAATGGGTATCACAAAATACACTTAGACCAGATGCATACAAATAGTTATTTATTGCCAAAACACACTATGGAAAATAACTACTAGCAAGTAGTTACCACACAAGACTAATAAACAATAGATACATACATACTTTCACTTATTGTAGGGCATCATATATATCAAACTCATGCAAAGAAAAGGTTAGATTAGTATTATGCACTCAAGGTCCACAGAGTTGATCCCTAACTAAAATTGTCCAGCCCCAAGTTGTCTAGGGCCTTTTTGCCAAATAGTTCAGGTAAAGGTTCCACAGATGTTCTGAAACAGGATAAAATAGAGGTGGGGTCTCTGGGGTCAAGTGAAGGGTTCTTGGGGTTAGGGTACAAGTTAGACTAATTACCAAAAGTAGCCCCAACGTTCAGAGGTCTTGCGCAAGCAAGCAAGGGCAAAGCCAAAAGTGTTAGAATTAAGGATTAATATAAGCCCAATTATTTATAATGGGATTATAGGGGTAGGTTAGAAGCTCTGTAATTTACTCCTGGACTCTGATTCTTCTGCAGACTTGGCAGAACAAAGGAAGAGGGTGCGGGGTTGTTCTTCCGCCGAAAGTCAGTCCTCGATTTGCAGGTGTTGCAGGATCGAGCTGATCTTCAGTTGGTGTCTTTCGCTGTTACAAGGACTCTCGATTGAAAAAAGCGGTAGAACTCGATGCAGAACCCCTCTCAGGACTGGACACTGGCCAGGTAAGCGATTTCAGGCTGTGGTCACCGCAGCACGGCAATGTAAAGGGACTCGGCAGCCTAGGTTGGACTTTCCCCTCAAATCGGGTCCCCTCGAGGCTAGAATGCTGAAATGTCAGAAGCCAGTCTCGTAGTGCCAGCTGAGGATCCCCCAAGTTTCAGGCTGAAACACTGAACGTGACGCCAGCAGCACAGAATCCCAAAATTGAAGCTGGTCAGCCACAGGATGGTTCCAGGGCACTTCCGAAGGTTTCCTTTGGCAGGGCCCCAAGCAGACGTCAGGAATGGTCCCTCCGCTCAAAGGGTTGCAGCTCCTTCGCAGAACTGCTAAAGATCACGAGCAAGACGGGGCTCCTCCAGGACAGCAGCAGAAGTTGGCCGCCAGGCCTCCATTAGTCAGGTCTCTGGTTTCTTCGCGGGTCTCACAGCCAGATAGGATATTTGGCTCCTTCAGGTTTCTCCAGGATCTCTGAAGAATGGGTGCAGGTGTCCCTTTCTTATCCTAAAAGCCAGGTAAGAGAAGGTGCCCTCACTAGATAATAGCAGAACTAGCCCCCCCACCCCCAGCAGTGGTCCAATCAGGACCACTGCAGGGAGCATTAATGTATACCACTCGGACAGTCCCAATCCAACTCCTGCTATCAAACGCACACAGCCCTCCAGTAGCCCGCCAAAAGCTGCTGCTTTCCCGTGCACCGGAAGTCCTTATAAGGATTTTCCTGGCCTCTGGCATTGGGCAGGGAGACACACAGATTTCTCTGGCTCCCAATCTAGAGCCATAAGCAGGGCTCCAATTCTATCTCTCGCGATAATATCCTCCACACTATTCCTAGGAAACTGCATGCCAACCTGTCCAGGTTTACCAAAGCCTTGAGAATAGTTTAGTTTACCTTGCCAAGCTGTCAAGTATGGCATGGCCCAGACCACTGACGGATGGTCATAGATTTACAGAGTAAGTTTGACAGGAAAGTCCCACTTCCTTCTCTTGGGCTCACTGAGGGCTCCAATCGAATTCATGAGAGATCTGACAGATCTCTCTCTCTGGCCAGCCTCCTGTGGATGACCGCTCAGTGACAATTGCCAGGTCACTTCACCATCCCTTCAGTGGATCTGACCACTACTGAGCACAGTAGAGGAGCTATCGCCGGACCTGTCATAGTAGGATGTCAGTAGGATGTCAATGACTGAATTGGTAGTCATTCTCTGTGGGGTGGCTTAAGGGCATATGGGATTTGGATCAGGAATCGCCATTTACAGCCTATTGCCTGAGGTCTCCAGAGTCAAGGGGCTAATCAAATTAGGCCTGGTCTCTGGTAGCAATGAGTTCACTTCTAAAAATGAAATCTGGAGTAATTGAATTCCTGTTTCACAACGGTCAACCTGGTGACAGAGAGTGAGACTCCTACAGTGGTTTTCCTCTTGGACCTCCACAATGGGCCAGCAAGAATGTGTTAGACCACACAGGTCAGATCCTGACACTAGGATGCGTCACCAGGGGAATGTCGCACACCAATTGTAGGAGGAAGGGCCTCACAACCTGAGTAACCTCCAACCCCTTAAGGTTTTTTCTGGTGAGCTCTGTGGGCTTACCTTGTAGTAACCCACCTTCCTGTTGAACTCTTTGCTTCCTTGGAGGAGAAGCCTCCTATTGTAAGCAGGTCTTTCTCCATAGGCCTAACCATGATGGTTTCCTTTTCTGTTGGCCCATACTTCTCTCTCTCCTGGGACTGTCCACTACCTGTATACCAGGCAGCTAAATACTAGGCAGCTAAGGAGGCCCATAGGATTCAAGGTTTTCTGGGGGGTCTTCCCAACTGGGAATAGGGACATTAGTTGTAGGTAAGGTAGTGGGAATATTCTCCTTCCCTCTACATCTGTTTCTGACTCTTCTGACCATGGATTTCCCCTTAGGCCTAGGCTTTCTCTTAATCTTGGCTAAGAGAGCCTGATTCTTAGACTTAGTGCTTGAAAGGTCTGGTGAGTGGTTCAGGACCTACGTCTTGAAGACTAAGCTCACCCAGCATTATTCTAGGAACCACTCCCCTCATATTGACAGATGCCCTGACCATGTCTCTATTCACGGCTTGAATAACTGGTGGTACTGGAACATTGAGGGGGCCTACCAGCCAACTGAGTATCCCTCACAGGAACTCTGGCAAGAACCTGTGGGTTTACCATGAAGGAAGCTACTTCAGTAGGCCTGGGCCCAGTGTTTCTAACACTAGAGGTACTTACACCTCCTACCTAAACACTATCCTCATAAGAATTATCACTGTGCCACAGGACTGGGATGGAAGCCAGTGCTCCAGCCAGGCCTCAAGATAAGGTGTGTACTAGGCCTTTTTACACATGAACATCCTGTAGATATGGCAGCTTTATTATTTTCCTATGTACATTTACACACAAGTTTAGAGCAGAGGTCAGGTTACTTGACAGACACCAGAAGACTTCTTTTGATGTTCATTTACATGGATGTAATTGCAAGCCATGGAAACAGAATGTATTTCTCTGAAGCCTTTCAAAAAAGAAACTGCGCACTGTGATAAAAGGAATGGTTTATTTCCAGTCTTACACAATTGTATTTTTCAGAGTTCCTGTGCTGTGTGCATTTTTACACTTTTAATTATAAAAACCGTGTGTAAAATGATAACTATGCACAATCTAGTTTACATCCATTCAACCTTGCAGTCAATGGGGTACATTACTATAAATGGTCAATGGCTTTAGTCTTTCCTCAAGGGCGAGTGACTGTCATTACACTAATCACAGGTGTTCTAGACTCTCAAATCTTCGAGACTACACTTAAAACATCCAAAACCTGACTCGCCAGGAAGAGCTGTTCTAAAACAAACAAATGAAAATGACATTGGTAATAGAAAAAGAAACTCGGCAAAACCTGTCCCTGTGATAATCCAGATAGGTATTTAACTTTATGTAGCGCTTCATACATGGTTCGTCCAACATCTAGACACTATGATTATTATACCTCAGTCGATTTTCATTTAACCGACCTTTGAAAGATGTTAGCCAATGAGATAGCTGATCTGGTTGAGTACTCATTGCTGCAATATGTGCGTGATCTGTAGGTTGCAGGTTTGAATCCCGGCATGGCCATCTCAGCCTTTCATCCTTTCAAGAGCGACTTCGGATTGGTGATAATAGTGATAAATATGTTCTACGTACAGCGATTTGCCAAAGTTGCTATATAAATGACCATTTGACCATGATATTAGATATAGAATTTAGCATGGATTCCTTGCTTCTCTGCAATTTTGTATCATAACATTGGCATACCATTAGGTAGTAATAGCTCCAGGAAATTAGGACTTTCATTAAACATCAAAAGACAATTCTGCTATCGAACCTCAAAACACACAATCCAATTCAAGCTTGCTTTACTATGTAATTGGCTAGGTTTTTGTGTTTTCAACATTTAAATATATACAGGAGAGATCAAATGGCCAGAGAAATGAAAGGTGTATTATGTCCATGCAGAAAGCTGCTGCATAGTAATGATTTCCATACAGTTTTTGCACGCGTCGGCTGGATGTCACATACGTTTTACCCTCTTGCAAAGGAGAAAAGTAATTTTTTACTCTCTTAAAATCACATTTACTCTCAAATTTTAAAAATGGGGAGTAACATACGCTCACCTCAAAATCTTTACTCCTATGTCCCGTACCTTTTCCTCCAAACTTTTGGGACATCTCTCCGTCCTGTGGGACGGGACCAGAGCACTTTATAAAAAGCATCCAAAAAATGTTTTAAAAAATGTGTCCTTCCTCTCTTTCTTGCGAGGGGCCCGGCACGCGGCCGTAACCCCGCCCACCTTGGCTCTGCAACGCGCATCAGTCCTTTTCTCTGCTCGTTCGGGACTGGACGCACTTGCATCCTCAGAAGATTTTCTTCCATTTTTTCCTCTGGCTCTCGCTAGCGATCGTGTACTAGTCTGTCTGTCGTTCAAACTAGACTTTTCAGATTGTTCATCGTGTCACCGTCGTTTCGCGAGGGCGGATCCCCATCCTCTTTGTTTAGAGTGCTTGGGTCCAGATCACTGTTGGGACTCCTGTTTTTACTGCGACTCCCTTTCGGTCCGGGCACTTCAACTACTAAAAATTGAAGTCTCTACAATGTGGACAGGTCGTTTTCACAAATCAAAGTCTTCATGGGAAGATAAGGGGCAAGGATGGGCAAAGAGTCCCTGAAAAAGTATTGCATTATTTGCAGTAATTTTGACATGTAGAAATGTTAGATATTACCGGATTTACACATTCATCTTTATTCTCCGGAAAGTGTTCATAGCATCTTGCTCTGAGAGACATAACCCTACTTATACACGCGATGAAACAATAAAAGAATATTTGTGTGTTTACACTGGAAAAAAGTTATCCATGATTTTTTGAATGGGACAAACGGGAAAACATTGCTAAACACAGATCCTTACCATTTTTGAAAACACTGGAAACACCCCCCCGGAAGTAAATAAAAATAAACCCCTAAAACAGGAAACACTATTTATAACCAATGTGAACTTGGAAATGTCTAGTCACATGATGCTGTATGTGCCTCTAGTGTCATAAATAACATTTCAGCATATGTTCATCTTGTCCTCTATTTGGGTGCAGCTATTGTGGCATGCAGTGAGCTGAGGAGCGATCAGCAGGGAGTGGTATTCAGTATGTCAGGCGAATTACTAATTGTTGTAGGGCTTTCCATGTCCCCAGCGATGTTCCATGAGCCCCCAGCCCCCTGGTCACAGACTCACAGACGTCTGCTCGGTTCGGGCTCCCCGGTCGCAATGACGACGCGGGCAGGCCCCCTTTATTTAAAGGCACGCGGCGGAGTGCAAAGTCACTCCGCGGCGTGCCGAAGCCCTTAAAGGGGCAGTACCACACTCCTCCTTTTCCATGAGGACAAACAATAAACACGTTAACTTGCACACTCAAACTAAACTCATTAAAACATTAACAATGTCAAACCACACAATTGTACCCTGCAAACCCCTTTATTCACAGCCGCCCCAGGATCCGCCCGCCCCCATGCATGGCAGATCCCACCAGGGTCGCACATAGGCATTGCTCCAAAATATAGTCACTGAGGCGAACAGGTTTCCCTGGCCCTGTCCTCAGGGAGTACCTCCTGCTCGCCTGACAGGAGATTGATGGAGGGGTCCAGCACCCCCGCCCTCCTCGGGTACGTCCACAACATCCTGGTCCTGGGGTGCCGCAGTCCTGGGCTCCCCCAGTTTCTTAAAGAATCTGACATTCCTCGTGACCGATGCCCGGCTATCCATGGCGGTCACCATGGACCCTTTTACCGCAATCGCGTCCAGCGGCTCAGGTTCATATGTCGTAGATAACTTCCCACGGGGGTGCCTGTTACGAATTAGCCTTCGTCCCCGGGCACAAGTTGCTGAGGTCTGAGGCCTCACACTCCTCACACTCTCCTGCTCGATCCTCATCCGTTGGTCCTGTTCCACCTGCTGGTCATTGACTCCGGTTTTCGTCTCTCCGACCTCGGGCAGTAGCCCCCTCGGGCATCCCTTGAATAGTGCTTCCGCCGGGGCTACCCCTGTGGAGGTGTGTGGGGTTGTCTGATAGACACGCAGGAACTGATATAGCACCCTCTCCAGGCACTGCCCTTGCGCGATGTGGAACACTTTATTCAGTGTGCGCATTAGTCTCTCCGCCTCCCCATTGGCCCTAGGCCAGAGCGGGATGACTTTCTGATGTTGCACTCCATAATCGTCCATCAGGGCTGCAAATCGCTCGCCTTGGAATGGGGCCCCATTGTCCGAGCACAGGGTTGTGGCGAGTCCATCGAACAGCAAATGCCTTCTCCATTGCCACCACCACGTGCTCGAACGCCACTGATTCGATGTACTCTACTTTCGGGTACCTGGAGTACTCATCAAACACCATTAAGAAGTGAGTACCTTGCGATGTGGAAAGTCTGCATGGACAACCTGCCTGGGGCGCGTGCCGCGAGGCATGGCTTCAATGGTAGGCTCTCTCTGTGCAGGAGACGCGGCCTGGCACCACACACCTGAAGCTGCATACTCGTCAACCCGTCGCTCGAGCTCAGGGAACCATACCTTGAGGCGTAGGCGGGCTTTGGTCTTGGCGGCCCCTTGATGGCCTTGATGGGCCAAGCCAATTACCTCTTGGACTTTGGCCTGAGGAACCACAATCCGATCTCCTCTCAATAGCAGCCCATTTGCCGAAAACGACAACTCCACCACCTTTGCCTCTTGCGTGCGCCCTGCCAACGACTCCAACATGCTCCTCCAGGAACCTTGCTGCATGGCCGCTCTGAGGATGCGAACATCCTAGTCCTGTGTGGCCACGGCCTCCAGTTCCTTCAGTGGCAGGGCATATGGGGTTGGCGCCTCGACCGCCAGTTGGACGTGATCATCGGCTTTTTCTGCACAGGCATCCATCTCGCCGTCTGTATCCCCTCGGATGGCGAGACAGATAGTCGGCCGTGTTGTTGGAGCCAGGCCGGTAGACCAGCGAGACCCCATACTCCAGAAGCGCAAGCATCCACCTTTCGATTCTCGCTGGTGTTTTTTATGGTGATCTGGCTAGGATTGGGAGCAGGGGCTTATGGTCGGTAACCACTGTCACTGGCCTACCCAGAACATACAGCCGTAAGTGCCTGCACCCCCACAACACCGCATGGGCCTCCCGTTCGATCTGAGAGTAGCGCTGTTCAGTCTCAAACAGTGCCTTGCTGGCTTAGGCCACCGGGCGGACGCTGGAGTCGGGTCCAATTTGTGTCGGCACGGCCCCTAGTCCAAAAGGGCTAGCGTCTACGATTATCTCGGACTGGAGGGCGGGGTCAAAGAACGCCATTGTATATTTCGCTGTGAGGGCGCTCTTAATATCCTTGAAAGCTGCTTGCTCAAGTGGTCCCCACTGCCACACTGTCTTTCTTAGTGAGGGCACGTAGGGGCTCGGACCTGGACGCCAAGTTTTTGATGAAGCGGCCACAATAGGTACCATGCCCAAGAAGCTTCTGACACATTTTCGGGTGGGCATGCATCTTTAATGTCCTTTACCTTTCGGGGATCGGGAGACACTACTCCCTCCTCAAACATGAAGCTGAAGAATTCTGTTTGTCTTCAGAAACTCACATTTCTCCCGATGGAGCGTCGGGCCCAAGGACTGCAGTCGGTCAAATGTTTTGGCCAGTTTGTGTAGGTGGTCCACTTCAGATTTGCCGAATACAAGAATGTCGTCGCTGATGTTCAGTACGCCTTCAAGATCCGCCAGTGCACCCCTGATTGTTTTGAAAAACCTCAGCCGCCGAGGGCACCCCGAAGCTGAGTCTCTTATACCGGTACAGGCCCCGATGAGTCGTAAATGTTGTGATGTACCTTGACTCTGGATGCAAGAGTACTTGATGGTATCAGGCCCTGAGATCAAGCTTCGAGAAGAAGCGAGCCCCTTGCAGCTCAGTAATAATATTACTAGTAATGTCTATTGTCTGTGTGAGATGTCGCTCTCTCTGGATCGCCTTGTTGGGGAGTCTCATATCTACACAGATCCTCACCGAGTCAGATTGCTTGGGTTTTCTGGCAACCACAATAGGGGGCACCCAGGGTGTTGGACCATCCACTTTCTCGATGATATCGAGGTTCACCAGATTGTCCCGTTCCTTGTCTACCAATTCCCTCAGGTGAAAGGGCACCCTCCGGTGCTTGAGGGCAATGGGTTGCACTGATTCATTGATATGCAACCTCACCGGGTCGCCATCATCTCTCCAATCCCTTGGAACAGTTAGGCATATTTGTCAAGTAATGTCTGTATGTCCTCCATGTACACAGAGTACGCAAAACTCACTATTCCCAGGGCTTCAGCCGCCACGCAGCTTAGCAGTGTGTTGGTGCTGACGGGCATCACATAGGACCGTGCTTTTATATTCGAGCCCCTGTGCCCCACCTGAGCCACAAACGCATCGTCCAGGGGAATTGGATGTGCACCCCCGAAAGTGAAGATTCGAGCATTCGGGGCAGAGCGCTTCGGGGGGCAGTCCTTGACGTCATAGTGTTCTCTGACCATCTCATTGACCGATGCCCCTGTGTCCACCAGCACAGGAATGTGAGTCATTCATTGCCACGATGCACCGCGGCTGACTTCAGCTTTTGGACTTGAGGGACTCTATGCTTGACGCGAAGAACATGTTCTGTTCCTCTTCCTCCTCCTCATCCGCTTGTGCTCCCTCCTCCCTTTGGTCAACCTGGGCGACATTGGGAGGGCGAGACTGTCTAAAGAACCCAGACCGCACTGGGCCCCTGGGCACCATCACCGGAAGGGACGCTGTGCACACCCGGGCGTAGTGGTCTGCCAGGATGCACCGACCACATGTTCTTCCTGCTGCTGGGCACTCTGCAGGGTGGGGCAGTTCGTACCCACACTTTAAGCATGCCTCCCCGGCTTCCTGCCCCTGTCGCAGAAATTTCCAGCCGACGACCTGGTACCCCTGCCGCCACGCCCCATTGCGCAGACAACCTCCGTCTTGACAGGACGTGCACCCATTTCCATTCTTGACGCCCGTACCTCCGATATTTCCTGGCAGCAACCCAGCTCTAGGATCCGGGGTGGGGTGATTCCAGGTTCCCTCAGCACCTGCCTCCGCAGCTTTCCTGATGAACACCCTTGGATGAGCTGGTTCCTGACCATGTCGTCGGGATTGTCCCATGCACATGCCACGGACAGCCTCCTGAGACGGCCATAGAAAGTGTCCAACGTCTCATCCTCCTTCTGGCGGGTGGAGAGCATGACAAAGTGCTCATAGTCCGCATTGGCTAGGGGAAGGAAGTAATTGTGGAGAGCAGACTTTGCTGCGCCATAGGATGCATCTGCAGGCTGGGGGGAATCGAAAATTTTGTGCACCGCAGGCCCTGCAGCGGACAGCAATGTGGCCAACTTGCTGTCGTGGTTGGTTTCCATTGTTGCCCGAAAATACATGTCCAGTTGATCAACACAACGCCTCCACCTAGACCCACGGCTGGATCTAGGGCCAGACACATCAAACTCGGGGATGGGTTGGAGAGCCGCTGGGGGGCCTCATCTGGGCCATGGCTGAAAGTGGAGGTGAGGGCTGTCCTTGAGGCTGTGGTTGTTGCACTGCTGGCTGCCCTCCGTCCTGGTTAGCTGGATCACTCATGGGTCAAGCGCACCAGCACCCCTCTCAGATTGCACAGGGGCCGCAACTCACCCAGAGACAGGCCTACTGAAGCCACCTTGATCTTCAAAACGTCCACACCAGGACACACCCAGGAATACCCCTGCAGGCCTTCTTGATCTTCAGATGTCCACACCAGTACAAATCCAGGGCATAGAGCATACAGCAGAAAGTCCACACAGAGTAGATGGCCACAGAAGGTGTAACTAGGCCCAAAGTCCAGTGAGGAGTGTTCAAACATACATAGAACAGCCAGTATCCCCCCCAGCACCTCACGTTCACTCGACGAGATTCACCTCGAAAATGGAAAAATAACCAAATTTCCAGGCATATCCATGCAGGAATAGGTGTCCGCTATTCAGGTATCCAAAAATTTGGCTTGGATGGCATTTGTGGGCCCCTTCGGAGCGCCGCTAACATCCCGTGCCTTGAAGACAAAATGGCCGCCGCCGCGTGGGGCACACCCTCCCTCAGGCATGGAACGAGTGATTCCGTCCCTCGTTCAGAGACGAACATTCAATCAGTTGTCACCGCCGGGCCCGGGTGTGTTACCGCGAAGCTGGAAGATTTGGCGCGGCCAGTTCGGCGCGGGCCGATTCGCAGCGACCGCTTTGGCGCAGGAGACGTTTAGGCGCGCCCAATTCGGCGCTGGAACATTTCGCTGCTGGATCTTTTGGCGCCATGAATGCCGAATTATTGTTTTAATATACGCCATCTTTTCTCCACAGCAGCCCCCTTCCCGGCGGCGCCTGGAATTACAAACATCACAGGCTCCTGCTTTCTCATGCCCACCGCAGCACTTGATCTGTAACCTAACTTTCGAAGAACAGCTGTTCGATTCCCCTTTCCCATTGCCCTGGCATATGGCAGAGCTCCGTGCTGATGTCAGAAAGTGGCACGGGGGAGGCGGTGATTCTGGGCAGATGCCAGTAGAGGAGAGCGACGCAGGGGCAAGCTGGAGTTTGTGCCAACCAGCCCAATGGTTGGCATGCAACGGGCTGTTGCCAACCCAAAACGCTGATTAACGTCTCCTTACAATGACGAGCACTGAACCAACGTCGGGGCTCCATCTGCAATGACAGGGCTCGGCACAGATGACGCCAGGAGCCTCGCGCTCGCTGGCACTGATTGAGCACATCTCTGGGTTGCCAAGCCTCCAAACAACCAATGGCGTGTGCCCTACCCATCTGAGGATACAGTAATAGTGATTTGTGGAATTAACCCCTCTGCCTGACCCAGTGCTAGTGCAAGCTTCAAGTGTACCGGTGTGGCACACAGTTAGTTGGAGCTGGAGCCGGTATTCAATGCTAGGGGGCGGCATAACAATAGTAGCCGGGCAGGTATGCCAGTTTATCACACAGTGACAGCGCAATCTTCTGCTACGCGAGTGTATGCCAGTGTGTCACATTGCAACGGTGATTGGCACAGTTGCCAGTGTATGGCAGCGTTAGTCCAGGCTTCTGATATGAAATAGTGACAGTGTCAGTGCAAGCTTCAGCTGTGCCAGTGTGTAACAGAGTAATGGTGAATTTCGGTTTGCCATTGTATGACCGTGATGATACACGCTTCTGGTATGCAGTTTGTGACACAGTAGTAGGGAATGACAGATATGCTAATTTCTCCAGCATTGGATCTTTCATTGATTCACATGCTTAGAATATTCCCCGTCAGGCTGGGAATCCTCGGTAAATTATATAGACATTTTCCATAGGAAAAATTCTGACACTTTTGTGTCCTATCTACGTCGTTTTGGGCCGCGCATGCCGGCGCCACTAGGACGTAGGGGTGTATATATAGCTCCGCCCCCCGCGGCACCCTCAGATTTCAACCGTCTTCCAAAGTGGTGGGATTACCTCGCGTATCTGCTATTTGGTTAGGTTGTTCTTTCTACTTCTACGAGCTGACGAGGAACGCGACACGGTCGCGCGCCCAACCGATCTGGTCTGCAGCTGACAAGCGCAATGTCTCTCTTGGGTGTGGGTTCCATCCCTACTACCTCGTCATTACTGAACCCCCAGGGGGTTCTGTCCTTGGAGGTGCTAAATACACTACAGAAACTATTACAGCGTTTGGACACACAAATACCCCAGCCTGGGGCCCCGACACAGATAGTCTACGCCATTCGCCATTCGGCCCGGCTCCTACCTCGGCTACCAGGATTACGGCCGCTTCCCACGCGCCGGAAGATTGCCCTACCCTGCAAGAAGGAGAACTACAGGACTCTGACCGTGAGGGATCAGGTTCAGACATCTCACTATCCCCCTCAAGGGACCCAACTTGGGACTCTGAAGCGGAGATGGAAGCTCCGAGAAGCCCGGCACAGCCATCGCCACCTGACGACGTGGGTGCATTCCATGCCATGATGAGTAAGGCTTGTTTGGAGTTTGGCCTAGTCCCTGAAAAGGAGAAAAAGGATTTTTCTTTTTGCTCATATGGGCAAGAGAAGGAAATCCATATTCGCCATCCCGATTTTGGATCATGTCTGGCAAGAGGGCCTGAAGACCATGCGGCACCCGTTCTCTGAACCGGCAGTGAAAGGTCGTTTGGAGAAGAAGTTCAAGGCTCCGGAATCGACTCCCAAGTGCCTGACGTCTCAACCTTCGCCGGAGTCGGTGGTATCGGTGGCGGTGGCGAGAAAGGCCAGGTCTCAACATAAATGCACGACCCCTCCAGACAACGAGGCCAGGAGACAGGACGCTTTCGGCAAGAAGGTGCTGTCCGTCGGCATGACTACAGTTAAAGCAGCCAACTCCTTGGCAATTATGTCTAGGTATGACAGGGCAATGTGGCACCTACTGGCTCCTATCTTGGAGCATTTGCCCGAGGAACATAGAAAGTCCGCAATGTTGCTAGTGCGGGAAGGAGAGGAGGCCTCCAACCATGCTATAAACCTTGCCGTCGACCTAGCCGAGTCCGGTTTTAAGCAAATCAATAATGGCGTAGTTCTACGTAGACAAGCCTGGCTCAAGTGCACTACGTTCAGACCGGAGGTGCAATATAAAGTCTTGGATGTGCCGTGTGAAGGGGAGCAACTGTTCGGTGAAAAAGTTGATGAGGCCTTGAAGGGCATGAAAGAGGATACTGACACGGCACGGTCACTCTGAGCCCTCCAGAGTGGTAGGATTTTTGTTCCTTTCGTCCTTTCAGAGGGGCCTCTGGTAACTCCCGGTTTGGGTCATCTAGAGACCGAGGTTTCAGCAGACCCTCCTACTCGTCCCATGGCTACAGGCGTGCGGCCCAATCTTCTCATAGAGGCAGAGATTACCAAACCTCCAGACGGCGGGGTGCCTACCCTTCGTCGACGAAAGATAAACCAACCAAGAACCAACAATGACATGCTTCAGGGCGTCCTGGGGAGTCGAGTGTCTCGTCGCATCGACGAGTGGGAGCGCATAACGGACCGATGGGTTTTGGACACGATTCATCTGGGCCACTCTTTACAGTTCAAGGGCAAGCCACCACACATTCCACCAGTGTTCTCGGCCCAGCCCCACCTTCAAATACTACTGCAGGAGGTGGCGCTTATGCTGCAGAAAGGGGCTATAGAACTGGTCCCGGTGGCAGAAAAAGGACGGAGTGTACTTCCGGTACTTTGTCGTCAAGAAACCAAATGGAAAATGGCGTCCCATTCTAGATCTACGAGCGCTCAACAAACTGCTCAAGAATTTAAAATTCAAAATGCTGACGCTTCAGGAGGTGATCCGATCGATACGACCCGGAGATTATTTGTCTTCGCTAGACCTTCAGGATGCATACTTCCATATCCCGATGCGTCGACGGCACAAAAGATTTCTGCAGCTCGTCATCGGACGAACCCACTATCAGTTCAAGGTCCTCCCTTTCGGCCTAAAATCGTCCCCCAGGACGTTCACCAAATGTCTGGCTTCAATAGCAGCTTGGTTAAGAAAGGAAGGTCACCATGTGTACCCTTATTTGGACGATTGGCTAGTGAGTGGACTGTCTCCAGAAAGGGCACAAGAAAGCCTAGATGCCACCCTGTCCCTCCTGCAACGTTTGGGCTTTGCAGTGAACTTCGACAAGTCCTCGTTAAAGCCTTCAAGGACCTTGGTCTTTTTGGGGGCAGAGTTCCACACACAGTCGGGACTGGTGAAGCCATCCCTCGAAAGGATTCACAGACTGCAACAAAAGGCATCGGAATGGGAGGTCGACACCAGAGTGTCAGTATGAAGGTACATGTCCCTGCTGGGGACCATGTCGTCCTGCATACCCTTGATGGACAACTGTCGCCTCTTCATGAGGCCTCTTCAGGAATTCTTGGCGGATCGATGGGCACAGAGTCGAGGACGCTGGTCGGACAAGTTGACCATCAAAGGCCAGCTCCTGCAGGCGCTTCAATGGTGGAGAATCTCCATACACCTAACAAAGGGAATACCCTTACTGGAGCCTGTGTTCCAGAAGACAGTTGTTACGGATGCTTCTCTAACTGGGTGGGGAGCTCATCTGGACTCCTTACAGGTTCAGGGTCGTTGGTCATCGGAAGACTCCTCCCTCCACATCAACCTGCTAGAGTTGAGGGCGGTGCGTTGGGCCCTAAAATCCTTTCTGCCACAGATAAAGGGCTCAGTGGTGAGAATCATGACGGACAACACGACAACCATGTTTTATCTACGGAAGCAGGGATGAACTCGCTCCAGGAGCCTGTCGACGGAAGCCCAGGAGATCTGGCATTGGGCCCTACAACATGACATACATCTGTTGGCATTCCACTTACCAGGAGTAAAAAATGTGCAAGCAGACACGCTCAGCAGAGAGATGAATTGTCTACACGAATGGGAACTGAACGATCAGCAACTGCACCGTGTCTTCGCGAAATGGGGTCATCCGGCCCTAGATCTCTTTGCGACGAGAGACAACAAGAAATGCTCCCAATGTGCGAGCAGGTGGCCACAACAAGACTCGCTAGGGGACGCGTTCTCCTTCCCGTGGACGGGCAAGTTTCTGTATGCCTCCCCCCCCCCCCCCCCATTCCCCCTCTTCCGTCGACTCTGCAATGGATCCACAGATATCCTTGTCGGGTGATCCTGGTGGCCCCGTATTGGGGCCAGACAAGTGTGGTTCTCAGATCTACTTCACCTCTCAGCGGCAGAACCAATGAGGTTCCAGAAGATCCCCAACCTTCTGTCTCAGGAGAAAGGGACCGTTTGGCATCACGACCCGGACAACCTCAGTCTGACGGCCTGGCTCCTGATTTCGCCGAGTTTGGCGCGTTAGCGATTCCAGCGGATTGCCGTCGTATTTTGCAAGCCGCAAGGGCACCTTCCACGAACACTTCATACGCATACAAATGGAAAAGGTTCTGCATATGGTGCGCAGGTCAACCAGGTCTGGTCCCGCGGGCGATCACACCGGAACAACTCCTACCATACTTGTTGCTCCTGGCAAATAACGGGTTATCTGTTTAATCTATAAAGGTGCATCTAGCTGCCATCTCGAGATTTACTCGGAAGAGACATTCCACTCCACTGTTCAGTGACCGCCTAGTTAAACACTTCCTTAAAGGGTTGTTTCGAACCTTTCCTCCCAAGAAGAAGTTTCCTCCGATCTGGAGTCTGAACCTGGTCCTGGCAGCCCTGATGAAACCCCCTTTTGAACCAATGTCATCGACATCATTAACATTTTTGTCTTGGTGTGATGCTGGAAATGCATCTGAGGGACAGGGCCTCTGAATCCTTGCCCTTTTTCTGTTTTTACCGTGTGTTCTGTTATGTTTTCTGCCCCGGAGTCCATGTGGGACTCCTGGCAGTGCAGCTCTCTTTTGGTTTGGTGAACAGACCCATGGGATACCCTTATGGCACCCATGGGTAGGGGTACAACCCTGTGCCCCTAGTGTATGTTTTTGGGTACCTGTGGGTGACCCCAGAGCAGGGTATGGGCTGGTGGCAGCTCCGTGCTGAGTTTGACAGGTGCTCCGGGTGTCCTCCATTTTGGGATACCCAAGCCCTGCCATTGGGATCTGTTGATTCCTGATAGGAAACAAGATGGCCCCTGTGGCCTCTTGCTTTCTATTGCCTGTTATCTTGTTTTCCCAAAGTCCTGGGAAGCCCTGTCTCTGTCCCTTCCCCCTGACTGGCTGTGGGGTGGAAGTTCCATGTATGGTATTGTTGTGAAGGCCCAGCTAGACTGGCTGGAGCCTTCCTAGTGACTGTATGTTGTGGGTACCTCCTGTGGGTGGGACCTGGGTGAATGGAGTGTGTGACCAATATACACTTCTTGTTGTGGTTGTCTGGTTTCTGGCATGAGAGACAAAGACTGAGACAGCCCTGCCCGAAACTGGCCTGAATGCAGTGTGTAGTGTTGAATGGCTGGGTACTTGTCCCAATCCACATTTCTTGTTGTGAGTGTCTGGAAGGGAGGAGTGTGGCCTGAATGCACTGTGTGCCTGATTGGCTGACTGACTGCATGAATGCCCTGCTGTGTGATTGGCTGCTGAGTGCGTGCCAGCAGCGTGGATGAGAGAGAGGATAGTATATTTGGGGACCTCTCACCACTGGAAAAGTGTTCAGAAGGAACCATTGGCTCAGAAGCGACCATTGTGTTCAGAAGGGACCTTTGGTTGAGAAGCGACCATTGTGCTCCTGAAGCAGCCAGGGAGCTGAGTCTCCACTCTACGAGTAACTGGAACTGCTGATCCTCGACGTCCAGCTGGAAGAAGACTTGCTGTGGCATTTGCTTCGACCGATCCGAAGGCTGACGAATTCGTCGAGGGCTGACCCGAGAGAGGACCTGGTAAGGCGCCCTCTTCCCGTGCTCCGAGGGACCATCGAGCACCGCTCCATCTTCGCCGAAGCGCCCTGGAAGACAAACCCTCGAAAGGCTGTCGACCCGAGACGGGACCGCTGAGGAGATCGAAGTGAAGCACCCGGACATCGACGCCGTCGAAGTCCATTGCCGTCGACCAGGGTTCGCAGGTTTGTGTAACCGCTGGAGGCCCGTCGAAGTGGTGTTGCCCAGCCGTGGGAACCACTTGATGCCGTGCCGCCGATGACCGGAGCCATCCGCTCCTTTGCCTAAGAACATTCAATCGAAGGACTCTCTCGACCGCATCGTCGACCGCTTATCCTGTCGGAGAAAGTCGAGGCCGACCAACGCGCCGAGGAGAAACCTGCCGGTGGGTTTCCCGCCACCCAACGACCTCAAAGACTCGGACGACTCGACGCCCTTGCTGGGCTCCCGTCTCTGCAATCTTTGCGGTCCAGAACTATTGTCATCGAGGTGCCTTGCACACCTCCGCCTTGCAGGACGCCGACCCCGACGAGCACCGCTCGGACGAAGCTGCCGCCTCTTCGACATCGTTCTACCTCGTTTGTCGACGGACGTTCGACGCCCCGTGCCTCCCGCTTGAAAGGGAAGGCATTCAAGAAGGGCCGTTGATTCCCTGTCGCCGAACAGCGAGTTCCTCGATGTTTGTCGACGCCTCTTCGAGGAGCTCGACTCCACCAGGTACATTGGGGGGGTAAAAACATTATAGGAGAGAATAAGACTTGCAGAGCAATATATGGACTGGGCTTGTGTTATCTTTCTTTACAGGTTGCCCAGGTGGGGGGGATCTCCACACAGAACTGTGTCCAGTGGTAGGGGCCAGTATTCTGCCTATTGCTCAACCATCTTATTTTCTCTCCTCTCTATTGCTGGTTTCACTCTATTGGTCTGGGTGACATTGTACAGTATTGTTAATGCACTGTAATGAGATCTAGGGTGGTACCACTTTAGGATTGTAAATATTTGTCATTGTAGATTTTGCCGGAGTACAAAGTGAGTTATCATGATGAATGTACCTAACCTTAACTATTGATTATATAAAGACTGTGTTCTAACCAATACAGAGTGTGGATATTCCTTTGTGGGGGCTTGGGGGATACACTGTACTTAAGAACCAGCCTGCATCACCTCCTGAGAAGCTAGGCCTTGATTGCTCGACCATTGCTACCGAATAGAGAATCTTGGCTGGGGTCTCCTGTGCCTCTCCTCCACCATATAGGGAGCGGAAGTACAGACACCCCCCACCGGTCGTTGAGGCCCGTCTCTCACACTTGGAAATTGGCTTTCCTGGTGGCCATTATTTCTGCTTGTCGCCTGTCGGAAATACAAGCTCTAGTGATCGACCCTCCGTACTTGAGGTTTTTCAGTAATAGTCGTGCTGGCCACTAACCCGCATTTCATACCTAAAGTACCTTCCATGCGACTATAGTGTTGCCTACATTCTTTCCAACACTGTCCACAGTGGCAGAGAAGACTCTCCATACATTGGACGTGAAAAGAGCTTTGAAATTTTATCTCCATCGCACTCAAAGCTTCAGAGACACGAGACAACTCTTCGTGGCTTATGGTCCTACTGCTAGGGGGTAAAGCGATTTCAAAACGGGGACTATCCAGATGGGTGTCTTCGGCCATTTCTTATTGTCATTCCAAGGCCGGAAAGCCGCTAGAAAAGCGTCCAAGGGCCCATTCGACGAGATCTACATCGTCGACGGCTTTGTGGTCCGGAATTCCGCTGGGGGATATCTGCCAGGCGGCTTCCTGGTCGGTACCACATACGTTTACCCGACATTACTGTCTCGCACAGCCACATGCTGAAGATACACAGATGGGGCGGGCAGTACTACGTCACCTCTTCCAATAAGGTAAGCCCCAAGTGGGGTTGCATCTTTCGGCAACTATGCTTTAAAGTGTTGTCTTTTACAGTTAACAGGCTATAATGTAATTTGTTGCCGTAGTAAGTGGGCGCTGTGCTTGTTGTGATGTTGGTTTGCATACACGCCTCCAATGTTGGGGGATACTGCTATACAATCTATTCTAAGCATGTGAATCCATGAAAGATTCAATGCTGGAGAAGGGAATAGTTTCTTACCTGTAACTCCATTTCTCCAGCATTGGTATCTTTCATGGATTCACATACGCCCGCCGGCCTCCCCCGAGCATGCAAACCAGAGATCCCCCCATACTACTTTGGGGGCTGAAATCTGAGGGAGCCGCGGGGGCGGAGCTATGTATACCCCTACGTCCTAGTGGCGCCGGCGTGCGCGGCCCAAAACGATGTAGATGGGACACAAGTGTTGGAATTTTTCCTATGGAAAATGTCTATATAACTTACTGAGGATTCCCAGCCTGACGACGAGGAATATTCTAAGCATGTGAATCCATGAAAGATACCAATGCTGGAGAAATGGAGTTACAGGTAAGAAACTATTCCCATATAACACTGTGATAGTAAACAAATTTGGTAAGTCAGTGTATACAAAAGTAACAGTGCCAGTGTATGACACGGGGATAGTGCAACCTTCTTGTAGCACAGCGATTGAGAATGGCATGTATTGCTGTGTATAGCATTAACTGTGTAAGCTTTAGTTACAGTTTGTGACATAATAGTGAATGGCACATATGTCAGAGTACAATACCATATTGGTACACTCTTCATGTGTGCAATTTTAGATAGTTATTGCTTACTGTAACTGCATGATACAGTGACAGTGCAAGCTTATGCTATGCATTGTTTTACACAGTTATAGCCAATGCCAGATTTGCCAGTTAATCACACAGTGACAGTGCAAGCTTCTGCTATGCATTTCTGGACACAGTTATATCCAATGGCAGAGTTCCCAGTTAATCATACAGTGACAGCCTGGTTCGCCACTACAACAGTTTTAACAAAAAGGTGCAACCCACAATTCTTCAATTGCAGCACGTTAACGGGCACAGTACCTGTCAACGTGCTGCATTTGAAAAGAATTATGCTTTTGAATTTGGCGTGCGGGAGTTTAGACGTGGCCACGTCCAAACGTCCCTCGCACCAAATCGGCTGCACCAGAAAGGCACCTCCGCCGAAATAGGGCCGCCAAATCGGCCGCTGCGGCCAACTGGCCGCACCGACCGGGCCCGTGGTGAAACGGCCGCGCCAAAAGAGGGTGTACCGGTGTTACCAGCCTCGTCCCCACTGTTGTGAGGCTTTCCATGCCCCCAGCGATGTTCCATGAGCCCCCAGCCCTCTGGTCACAGACTCAAACAGTCTGCTTGGTTTGGGCTCCCCGGTCGCAGTGACGATGTGGGCACGCCCCCTTTATTTAAAGGCACATGGCAGAGTGCAACCTCACTCCCCTGTGTGCCGAAGCCCTTAAAGGGGCAGCACCACACTAATTAGTGTTGTACAGTGCTCAATGAGACATTACGAATAACCTGGCCCATGTGCCATCATGCATATTACCCCGTCAATAGTCATGAGCAAATCACTGTCAACCCTTTCAAATTATTCAGTTACATGCTTTCTAACGTGGTACTCGTATTGTTGTTTCTTGTGAGCCCTCTTGACTTGCATTACGAGATCAGGGTTGTGGTGATTCAAATCGTGCTGCCTGTATCACAGGAAAATACAGAACACACATGTTGTCTTGTTGTTAAATTTAGAGTAAAATGGGGATCATAACCATGTACCACTCGGGTGCTGCAAGAGAATTATCTAGTTATTCTTATGGGTCCACTCAGCTTGTTTTCATGCTTGAATCCTGCCAATAAAATGATGCCCACTGCTCGAATATACAATAGAATCTTTAAACGCTTGCACGTTACCCACGGTTCAATCAGTGTTACCTGTGTTGACATAAAAGCACAGTGTGCATATACTGTCTTGATAATTGTGTATGTCGATCGACATGCAAACATGAAATCAAGTCGTCACAATACTGTTATTGTTTCCTTAAAAAATGTACAGTTTACGGTCCAAACATCCATGCTTTTCATCCAAGTGTCAAAATTAGGTAATCATTCTTATGGGTCCACTGAACATGTATTCCTGCCTGAATCCAGTCAGCAGATTGTCATGCGCCGCTTGCAGCTACGGCGAAATCTCAAAACACTTGCACACTAAATCAGTGTTACCTGTGTTGACAGAAAAGCACATATAGTGTGCAACGCCATCTATAATTGAGTATGTGGAGCGGCACGTGAACACGAGACCAAGTCGTCGCAGTGCTACATTATTATTACCTTAGAGCATGGTCATTCTGTGGTCCATACGTCCCTGCTTTTCATCTGACTGTCATTTTAATGAGCAGCGCTCGCGTCTGCCATTTCCTTGGAGTTAAACCGTCTCAGGTTGATCAGGTGATAACAACCCAATCAGGTGTTGCGCGTAGTAACATCGCCAAGTTCCGCCTCCTTTCTCCATTTCAGTTCCAACATTAGTTCTAGTGAATTCGCATCATTGCTGATTGACAGTTGATGTTATAGTTGAATGTTCTAGAGAGCGATGCTGATGTAAGCAACCAAAACGTGAAACATTACTAGTTGACAGTTTGTTATAATTGAGCGTTCTGCACAATGATGCTGATTCGAGCATCCGTACCCTGTAGTCCTGTATGCTTGTTCTCCGCAATTAAGCCTGATTGTGCACTAAATGTAAAAATGCACCTCAATTTAAAGTCGTGGTTGTAGATTATTGGTGGCACCAATGTTAATCAATTGATTTGACTTAGCAAATTTATAATTGTTGCACATTTAAACATTGCTAGATCTTGCTCCAGAATAAATGTGGTTAAAAAACTCTAATGGTAAAATGGGTAATGTCGCATAAATATTCACATACCGTTCTAATTTAACATTAGTACTAATAGGTGATACTCTCCCTGCTATTTAATGGTGCCTTTTCTAACGTAATTTGTTAAAGTTTACCTGTGGCCCGCAACCAGTACCAGTACTAGTATTTGCTGGTTATAATGTGCCTTATAAGTAATATGAGTAATATAAGCAGGGGTCCAATCATCAGGACCACTGGGGCTAGCATTCATGCATGCCACTCAGACCCACCGAAACCAATTTGTGGATTGGGACTAGACAGTCCCAGCCCACATCTTGCCAGCAAACGACACACAGCCCTCCAGTAGCATGTCAAAAGCTTCTGCTTTCCCGGGCACTGAAAGTCCTTGTAAGGATTTTCCTGGCCTCTAAGCCAGGAAGAAGGCTAACAAGATGGCAAAAGGAAAGGCAAAAATTCATGTGGCACGGCCATGTTTGGACACTAGTCGCAGTTGGTAGCCAAACGCGGTAAGGCTAAAACAAAAAGTCCCAAAAAGTGGGAAAAAGTCACTGCTGCCACCAGCTCATTTTAGCACACCTAGAGTAACCAAAAATCTTAGTCTAGGGCAAACCAAAAATGCACCCCATTGTACAGCCGTGTAAGCTGCATTGTACAATGAAAAAAACTTACAAGTGATAGAAAAGTAACCAAAAGTTGTAACACGACTAAGGGAAGCAAAGTTTCCCAGTGCTGACAGCCTGAAGGACATGTCAGTTTCCCCATGATCTCCTATTAGAGAACATCTCTCAATCCCTCCAGACTCGCGTCCACATGCAGGATGTAAGGTTCCTGTAGGCCATGACTGGTTCTGTGGTTAGGGTCCAATTGAGTTCCTCGAAGGCCTGCTGGCATCGGTCAGTCCAACACTCACCAAAGGGCTCCTGTGGATGATATAGATGGTCCACAGAGTTGGTGGTATTCTTACGGCTCCTCTGGGTAGGTGGGCGTACACTCTGGTGAGGTCCACAAGTGGTCGGGCAATTTTGGCGCATCCTGCGACGAACCTCCTGTAGTAATTACAGAATCCCAGGAAACTCTAACTCATTGAAGGTTTGAGGTCTTGGCCAGGTAAGGAGGGCATCCATCTTTGCCAGATCCACGGTGATGCTATCCACAGAGACGATGAGCCCAATGTACTTGACACTTGTCCGGCAAAACTGGCACTTGTCCACACTGACCTTTTTAGTCCTTGCTCCCGCAGCCAATACAGCACCTTCATGAGCCTTCTTTTGTGTCACAATGATGTAATCTAGGTTCACCAGTACTTCCAGGAGGTGCATGTTGCCGACTGACTTCTCCATAAGGCGCCGGAAAGTCGCTGGCGCACCAGAGATCCCCTGAGGCATCCTGACACTCGTAAAATCCCAAGGGACACGTGAAAGCTGTCTTCTCACGATCCGCCAGATGCATCAGGATATGGTAGTAGCGACTCCGCAAGTCCAGGACAGAAAATCATTTACTCCCAATCAGGCAGTCCAGTGCCTTGTCTGCCCGGGGTGTGGGGTATTGGTCTGGAATACTGCAGGTGTTCAACGGTAATCGATGCACATCTGGACATCCCGCTCTTCCAGGTATTGACAATGTGAGAAGCGTATGCACTCTTGAACCCCTGGATAATCCCTGCCTCCAGAAGATCAGCCAGATGGCAACGTAAATCCTTCATGACTTCTGGGGCCAGCTGTCGCAACCACTCCCTGGAGGAAGTGTCAGACACCCTGATCCGATGTTCCACTCCATGGGCCTTGCCAATGTCCCAGGGGCTTGTATAGAATGCCTCGACGCGCAGGGTGAGCTGCTCCCTTTGGTGGTCCTTGTCCCCTCTCTTCGGATCCAACGCCATCTCGGATGAGCTGGTGGCAACACTTGCTGAGGCTACAGATGCTGTCAGGTGGAACTGTGCGATGATGGTGCGTACTGGTACACAGATGGTCCTATTGGTCACTGTAAGACCTAAACTTAACACGGGTCAATGTAAGCAGGCTATAGGGAGACCGGACGCCATAGGGAGCACGAATGCCAGTGGAGAAGGGAATCGACAGCTGTGCAAACAAGGCCAATCTATGACGGCTAACCAAGAATGCTGGAAAACGAAAACGAACGAATGGTGGGGATGCAACTTTGACTCCACCCCAGTTAAAGAAACACGGTCGACGTATGAGCATGATAACGTGGGGGAATGGTGGGGTATGGTGATACCGTTGGTGACGAGAACACTGGCAAAAGAGGAATCGCTAACCCGACCGATACAGGTCGGGATGATAAGTTTATACGCGTAACCACAGACTTACAGTACTCGCGTACCTCACACATTTTAAAAGCAGACAAGAACAGCGCCGATTTATGTAGCCCCGTGGCTACTCTTTCAAACGCAGAAAGACAAAACGCAGAGGAGGAGGAGGTGGATGACGACAGAAAGAAGTGTGACCGAGGCACCGTATCCAATTGGTGTATGGAAGAATGAATCTTTGTTAGAAGATAGCATGGTTGCCATATGTATAACCATACTTATGCAAACTTACCCACTATTAGACTGCCAGTATGTCCAAGTCTCCAGACAGAGCGGCCGCATGGCGGGAGGTCATTTTAGATATCTTCATGTCGGAAAGAAGGGGGCAGGGCTTGGAGGGGCTTATCACAACTTCCAAACATGGGGGGCCTGTGATTGGACATTCCCACACCAACCCCTTTATAAGGCAAACATGGAGAAAGGACTAACAGAATTTTCTTCTGATTATTTCAGAACCGGCTGGAAGGCGAGGAGAGAGCTGCTGAGCACTGCTGGGCCTACGAGGACTAGGTTCAGAGTTCATCCCAACTCTCTGAAGGTCTGCAGGCCCAAGCTAACGTAGCCTGCTAAAATACTGGACTGTTATACTTGGTAAAGGAAGATCCTGATCCTGTTTTTTTCTTTTTATTGTTATTCAATAAAGACTAATGTTTGCTTAAAGCACTCTGCTGTCCAGCGTGTTCTTACAGTCACATTAATGACCGGTACCTTGATGGTCTTCAGTTCCGTTCCATCCGTTGTCACTAGGGTCCGCGGTACCAGCAAAACCACTGGGAGCGCTCCACTTTCTGGTGCCTCCATCACCAGACCTCTTGGTCGTTTCTCCCCGCTGAGTCGGACTCTGCCAGGAACCATCACAGTGGCGTGTCAGGATTGTGATCTGCTCAAACTGGGTGGTGTGAACATCTCCAATGGGTCCATGAGGTTGAGCTCTGGTCCGGATCATCCAGCAAGTGTGCTTGTTGGCACATGGGGTGCACAAACAACGTGCTGGCATATCGTGGTCCAGCCATCTCCCGACATAATGCCGCCAGTGTGTCAAACATCGTGGAATTGGTTCAAATCACCACTGGTGTTGCAGGATCTTCACTCACGACTGCTGCAGACCAGAGCCAGGGTATCATTAGGAGCGCTACATCGCGTGGAAGCTACAGTCTGACCCGGATGTACCCGAGATATTTGCAAGGTCTGTCTCCCATGCTGAGAAGGTTCAACCCAGTGAAGGGCTCCAATGGGATATGCGCCAGGTGTTTTTTCTGTAGAACGGCTCATAAACGATGGTCACCTGTGAGCCGCTATCCAGAAGCGCTTATATCTGTTGACCAGGAATGGCAATTGTCATGGTGGCTGGTGGTCCTACGAGCCCATCAAGTATTGCTCATGATGTTCGGGTACTGTGCTTGCTGGTAGTTTGACGTGACTTTCTACTCGGTTGGACTAGCCGGTCTGAGTGGATGCTGTTTCCCAGATGATTTGCCCACTGGTGGTGGCACTACAGGCTTGGGCCCGTCTGGTGATGTAGTCTTGTTGGTTGATGCCTCTACTCGGTCGGAGCGTAGCAGTATGAGGATTCAGGTGCTCTGCTCCCTGGTTCTCGATGACGTGTCCAACCATTGCGTGTGTTGGATTATTCAAGGCCTGGAGCCTTGCACCTACTTGGTTGTAATCTGGCGTGTTTGTGCACATACGGAAGGTGTGGCCCTCCTGTCCACACCTGTGGCAGAACTGCTAAGGCTGAAACTGTGCGGTACGCCGTTGGTTCATTTGGGGCTGCCATAGCTCTTGAGTGCACCGGAAGAGCTGGTGTTCTATCTATGGATGGCAGTATAGAGCCTCTCCTGCGCTCTGGCAGCCTGAATGTCATTACGTGCAGTGGCAGGCAGTGGCTTGGCCGGCACCCTCTGCAGCTGCAACGCTTGGATGGTTTGGTGCAACTCCTACACTTTGTCTCAGATCATACGGAGCAGCGTATGGAGACACCAGTTGACTCAGTAAACTGTACACTGCGTCCTCCATCTTGCCCTCCAGAGTATGCACCTCTTGGACCACCAGTTTGTCAAAGGGTGGTTGTTTCTGTGTCCATTGTAGCTGCAGAAGTAACGGCGGCAGCGATTTGGCTCTGCCCATGAGCTGTTGCAGCCTGACCAGGTTCAGTCTGTTCGCTCAATCCCCTTCCGTTGCAAAGCCAGCTGAAGAATCGGCACAGTATTGGCCAGATATTCGGAGAGAAGCTCACCCTGTTGGAGGCGGTGGCGTCTTACTTCACCATCAGCTCTGCACCAGACTTGCTGGCTCCAAACACTCCATCCAGCGTGTAAAATATCTTTCGCTCTGGGGTCTGGATCCGTGGCACAGAGCGCCTGGATGACTCTCAAGGCAGGACTTTGTATACTCTGAATGACACAACGCCTCTTATCCCGGTCTGCAGCTCTCCAGTCGTGTATCATCTGGTTGGTCTGGTTCGTCCAAAGTTTGTATTCCTCTTTACCCCTCAGTTATTTCCTTCCCGGAGAAGGGTCTTACACGGACATGGGGGCCATGCACAGATGGAGTCGTGATGGCCTCATGTAACATGTCCATGAAAGCATCCGCCATGGAAGTGTCATGATGCCTACCCCCAGGCATCAGGACCAAGGCCCTCAGCTCCGGGAGCAGGCATCCAGACATTTGTTTAAACCTTAGCAGCCCCGGCTAGGGGCTGTCTTGGTTCAGTCCTGGCACTTTAGGCGCCAGGCTCATCATAGAAATCAGTCCTGGCGCCATAGGTGCCAGGCTCATAGACTTTACTTACCTGATGCAGACCATGCTGCAAAAGAGTCCAAGCCTACATGAGGCCTGGATGGGACTATTTTGTTACAGGGACTATTTTTTACTCGTGCGTCGCTCTAGGGCACTTCTTACCTGGAACTACTTTGGAGGCTATTTAAACCACACCCGAACAGCAGCACATGCTTCGCGTTATTCTGCATCCAGCAGCGTGACGCTCGCCGTGCCTACAGCCAGCATCCAGTCTTCTGCCACGCCCGCCTCGAATCCGGAGCGCCTAGAATAAAGAAGAAGAAAAGGACAAGGTTAGAAAAGGAACTTATTTCAAATTCCTCACCAAATTCCGGAACCATTTCATCTCCGGACCTGGAAAGTACATCCGTCCTGCACGCGTCGCTTCGCCAGCTCCAGCACGGTGCCATACTCGCCAGTTCTCACAGCATCTTTCCATCCGGCACTGTCCATTTCTTCGCCGTAATCCGGCACCTAGGGGACACAAGAAAAAACAAGGTGAGCCAAGGGAATCAACAAATACAACCTCTTACCACCATAGACTTACCTGATTTACCACCGGCGGTATTATTCCTTAACTCTCCACATTTTCATATGCTGCATCTGTAAAGAGAGCAAAACAACACGTTAACGCATGCAATAGTTACCGGATAGCGTTGGGTAACAGACTCTTACCTGAATGCCAGCAGCAGCTACGAGATCTTCTCACGAACTCAGTTGCAACTTAAGGGAGGAAGGGGATAAGGGTGAACATCGGGCACATTGAACTCTTTGAACTTGATACTTACCAATCCCGCCAAGGACTTGAGAGTCAATATTTACCGGAACTCTCCCAACGCCTTCAAACCAGTGAAGTAACTGGTTCTACGTGCCCCTGCAAGACAGGCAGGATGGAGAGCTCATCTTTTACGAACATAAGGTGAGGTTACTAAGGGGATATCGGACATGATTAGTGGGGGAGAGCGAGACCAGTTGGGAGGCCATCACTAAAACCCACAGGTGGTTAATCCCTGTCTCCACTTGCAGGAAAATACTTCTTCGGGTCCAGCAGACAAGACTAGGCGGGCCAGTCCAGACAGTCATCTCTGCACTACGCATCACGTTGAAGGAGACCGCAGCTGTCCGGTCCGATCGACACCCCTGTGGGGTCCAGGTGAGCGCAACAGAACGCAAAGCCTCTCTACAAATACCCACCCGGGTGTTATGGAAACCTTGGAAACCGACCAACTGGCCCAATTATTGGGGGAACTTAGGGCGGAAGTACATGCCGCTCGCCAAGAGACTAATGCCCTCAGGCGAGAATTGATTGTCTCAAAGGAGCGCACGGATGATCTGGCTAGGCAACTACTGAAAAACCAAGCTGGGCAAACGCCCCTACCTGGATATGGGGGAAACCCAACCCCTGTTTCATCAAGCAATCCTGTGCAAGTGGTTTTACCAGGAAATATTCCGTTGGCGCCACCCGAACGCTTTGCTGGGGACCCCAAAAGGTTTGCCGTGTTTATGAACCAATGCCGCTTGCACTTTTTATGCAGACCGGGAGCCTTTCCAAATGACCAAGCCAAAGTAGCCTTTGTATTGTCATATCTTAGTGGCAGCGCAGCGGATTGGTCCATTCTATTAGTCAACCAGGATGATCCACTTCTCCAGGATTTTCAGGGTTTTCAAAGGAGCATGGAAAAACTATTCGCCAGACACTCACAGGCTCAAGCCCTGGACAACAAACTTTTATCCTTACGACAAGGTAACCAGGATCTGCTAACCTATATTGCAACCTTCAATAGGTTGGTGGTGGAAACCGGGTGTCCGGAGGAAAAACGAATTACATTGTTTCATCGTGGACTTCGGGGAGAACTCAAAGATGTCCTGGCTCAAGTTGTGAACCCACCTCAGGATTGCACAGAATTTTATAGACTTAGTGGTCCAGCTAGACCACCGACTTCAGAACCGAAAGACTGATCGAGCGAAGTTCGAGAACTGGGTATTGGTTAAACCCAACGTATCCCCCAAAGGAACAGATGCATCTGAACCTATGCAGATCGGGGGGGGGGGTTAAAGGACCCTTAACTCAAAAGAAAAGAGAAAGAAGACGACAGATGGAGTTGTGTCTGTACTGTGGAACCTCAGGACATTTTCTACGGGATTGCCCTACAAAACCACCCAAGAAGGTGGTAGGAGTTGCTGATAAAAGCCACATAGAGCCTGATTCGGGAAACGACCACGTCCGACAAGCGTAGAGGTCTGCTTGCCGAGCTTAAAGAAGGACACTCAGACCTCGCATCTGATCATCCCAATGGTCCTACTTGATCCCAGGCAGCCATCACGTATGCACGCAGTAAGGGCATACATAGATAGCGGGGCCGTAGGAAACTATATGGACCACAAATTGATGTCAAGGATGAATCTACCTCTTTGCAAAAAGACCACTTCTGATGTCCTCACAGTTGAAGGAACTGAGATTGCCTCAGGGCCTGTAACTCATTCCACTACAGAGATGACACTGTTGAGTCAAGATGGACATCGAGAGACTATTGTGTTTGATCTAATCAAAGCCCCACATTTCCAGATAATACTGGGGATGCCATGGTTGGAAACCCATAATCCTTGTATAGATTGGCGAGAGAAGAGAATAACCTTCCCGGATTGTGCACACACCTGTTACCCGGAGAAAACTTTGAACAAAGGCCTGGCTACAGTCGTTAACGCAATCGTGCAGTTACCTCCGCAATACCAAGAATTTCAGGATGTTTTTCAAAAAGAACAGGCCAATACATTACCTCCTCACAGATCATACTATTGTCAAATCGACCTCCTACCCGGTGCACAACCCCCATGCAGTAGAATCTACGCCCTCACGGAACCTGGAAATGGTCACCTACGGCAATACATGGACCAATACCTTGCTAATGGCTTTATTTGTCCTTCCAAGTCTCCTGCATCCTCAGCTTTATTCTTCGTGCCAAAAAAGGAAGGTGACCTTAGAATGTGCATAGATTACTGCGCATTAAATCAGATCACGATAAAAAACCGATACCCATTGCCTCTGATCCCCAAATTACTAGACCAAGTAAAGGATGCTTGTATCTACACTAAGTTAGATCTCCGAGGGGCATATCATCTGGTGCGTGTCAAGAAAGGCGACGAATGGAAGACTGCCTTTCGCACCAAGTACGGATTATTCGAATATCATGTGATGCCCTTCGGGTTGTGCAATGCACCAGCAGCCTTCCAGTATTTTATGAACGATGTCCTTCGTGAACTCATTGACGTCTGTGTCGTCGTATACATAGATGATAATCTAGTGTACTCCTCCTCAGAATCAGACCATGTTAAGCACGTGCGTGCAGTCCTTGAGCAACTACGCCAGCACAAGTTATAGGCAAAATTGGAAAAATGTGTTTTTCATGCTAGGGAAGTTGAATTTCTTGGATTTATCCTGACTCCAAAAGGAGTCCGAATGGACTCTCGAAAGGTGGACGCAATTCTCAAGTGGCCATCACCCAGTTCAGTCAAAGGGGTACAAAGCGTGCTCGGATTTGCTAATTTCTACCGCAGATTAATTCCGGACTTCTCCCATGTTGTACACCCCATCACAGCACTTTTGCGAAAAAACAAACGCTTCTTGTGGACCGAAGAGGTTAAAAAGGTCTTCCAACAGCTGAAAGTGAAATTCACATCAGCACCTGACTTAAAGCATCCACACCCTGAGCTTCCATACATAGTAGAAACTGATGCATCCAGTTTAGCCATGGGAGCTGTCCTGTCCCAGAAGGATCCTGAAACCGGTCAACTTCACCCAGTAGCGTTTTGGTCCAGAAAGTTCTCAGCACCTGAGTTAAACTATACGGTTACCGATAAAGAGCTATTAGCCATCAAATCCGCCCTTTAAGGCTTGGCGGCACTATCTTCTTGGTGCCAGGCATACTATTGCCGTAATCACCGATCACCGGAACCTGCAGTATTTAAAAACAGCCAAAGCCCAATCACCGCGACAACTTCGATGGGCATTGTTCTTTGCTGAATTTGATTTCGTGATCACTTATCGACCAGGCTGCAAAAATGGCAAAGCAGATGCCTTATCCCGAATAGGGATGGGAGAAGCATATGCAAACCCGGAACCGGTGCCAATAATTCCCGAGCAAAGAATTCTTGGCATAACTACTCTACAGACACTAGAAGATATTCATTCAAAAATCCAACGACTCTTCGATCCAGCAACCCTGCAGGACTGGGTAAAGAAAGGCCCGGACTACTCAGTCCTCAATGACCTACCTTACTATCAAGTACGACTATTTCTACCACACAAGGAAATACAAGAAGTACTCATCTCCAATTACCATGACACCCTGATGGAAGGGCACCCAGGTATCGCAAAATGTGAAGTGAAAATTAAGAGACCGTTCTGGTGGCCCACTTGGCGAAAAGATGTAAAGTCATTTGTGATGTCTTGTGGCATTTGCGCCCAAAACAAAAGCCAGAAGAAAAAACCCACTGGCCTTTTACAACCTTTGGATATTCCACCTACACCATGGCACACCTGGTCTTTAGACTTTATTACAGATCTACCTCCATGTAATGGATTTAACACCATCCTAGTTATTGTGGATCTTTTTTCCAAGATGGCCCACTTTATTCCTTTAAATGGGTTACCTTCTGCTTCGATTCTGGCCAAGGAGTTCCCCGAACATTGTTCGATTACACGGATTCCCTTCCGTATTGGTTTCTGACCGAGGTAGTCCATTTATTTCGCATTTTTGGAAGAAATGTTGTCAACTGGCACAAATCGACGTGAGGCTATCAACAAGTCACCATCCCCAGACCGATGGTCAGACGGAAAGGACCAACCAGACCCTTGAACAGTACCTATGCTGCATGCTACACCAGACCGAATGCAATTGGAAAGATATTTTATGGATTTCCGAATACGCATACAATAACTCTGTACATTCAGGAACCGGACAAAGCACTTTTTATACCATATATGGGCATCACCCTCGAACCTCAGAACTCGATTCGCCTCAGCACTTAGAAATGGCCGCAGTTAGTCATTTGCACTCTATTACACCAGCCTTTAAGGAAGCCACAGAACATTTGAAACCAGCAAAAGAGAAATACAAGAAAAATGCTGATGAACATAGAAGTGAAACTCCACAATACCAGATTGGGGATCAAGCTTGGCTGGCTACAAAACATATACCTCTGAAGGGAACTCAAGACTTTTAATCCTAGATATTTGGGACCTTACACCATTAAGGCCATTATCAACCCGGTGGCCGTCAAATTGGAATTACCCTCTAATATGCGAATTCATCCTGTCTTTCATGTTTCACTTCTAAAACCAGTTCAACCAGGGACAAGATTAACCAAACCACCTGACCCCATCTTGATAGATGGAGAACCCGAATTCGATGTAAAAAATATCCTGGACTCCAAGATGCCTACCCCCAGGCATCAGGACCAAGGCCCTCAGCTCCAGGAGCAGGCATCCAGACATTTGTTTAAACCTCAGCAGCCCCGGCTAGGTGCTGTCTGTTCAGTCCTGGCGCCTTAGGCGCCAGGCTCATCATAGAAATCAGTCCTGGCGACATAGGCGCCAGGCTCATAGACTTTACTTACCTGATGCAGACCATGCTGCAAAAGAGTCCAAGCCTACATGAGGCCTGGATGGGACTAATTTGTTACAGGGACTATTTTCTACTTGGGCGTGGCTCTAGGGAACTTCTTACCTGGAACTACTTTGGAGGCTATTAAAACCACACCCGAACAGCAGCACATGCTTCGTGTTGTTCTGCATCCAGCAGCGTGACGCTCACCGTGCCTGCAGCCAGCATCCAGTCTTCTGCCACGCCCGCGTGCCTGCAGCCAGCATCCAGTCTTCTGCCACGCCCGCCTCGAATCCGGAGCTCCTAGAATAAAGAAGAAAAAGACAAGGTTAGAAAACAAACTTATTTCAAATTCCTCGCCAAATTCCGGAACCATTTCATCTCCGGACCTGGAAATTGCATCAGTCCTGTACGCGTCGCTTCACCAGCTCCAGCACAGTTCCATACTCACCAGTTCTCACAGCATCTTGCGATCCGGCACCGTCTCCATCATTTCTTCGCCGTAATCCGGCACCTAGGGGACACAAGAAAAAACAAGGTGAGCCAAGGGAATCAACAAATACAACCTCATCACCATAGACTTACCTGATTTACCATCGGCGGTATTATTCCATAACTCCACATTTTCATATGCCGCATCTGTAAAGAGGGAGAAAAACAACACGTTAACGCATGCAATAGTTACCGGACAACAGCGTTGGGTAACACTCTTACCTGAACGCCAGCAGCAGCTACGAGATCTTCTCACGAACTCGGTTGCAACCTAAGGGAGGAAGGGGACAAGAGTGAACATCGGGCACATTGAACTCTTTGAACTTGATACTTAACAATCCCACCAGGGACTTCAGAGTCAATATTTACCGGAACTCTCCCAATGCCTTCAAACCAGTGAAGTAACTGGTATCTATGCGCCCCTGCAAGACACGCAGGATGGAGAGCTAATCTTTTACGAACATAAGGTGAGGTTACTAAGGGGATATCGGAGGTGATTAGTGGGGGAGAGCGAGAACAGTTGGGAGGCCATAGCTAAAACCCACAGGTGGTTAATCCCTGTTTCCACTTGCAGGAAAATACTACTTCGGGTCCAGCAGACAAGACTAGGCGGGCCAGTCCAGACGGTCATCTCTGCACTACGCATCACGTTGAAGGAGACCGCAGCTGTCCGGGTCCGATCGACTCCCCTGTGGGGTCCAGGTGAGTGTAACAGGAAGAAGCAATCGGTTTGGCGCCTCTCTCTGGTGTAGCACTGGCACGTGCCTTAGGCCATGGTAAAATAGGGGTGCTCACAGGTGCAGCCATGATGGCATCTACACTGGGCACTGCAGAATGATGGGTCGCAGCGCTGGGTAAGGCAAAATTTGGGCTAAGCATAAATGGTGCGACTGGTGTACTGGCTTGCAACCCTGACCATGTGTTTAATGTCCAGAAAGGATAGGACACTATTGGGCCTCCCCCATGGATAAGGGTCAATGTCTCAAGATCCGCTTCCTTAGGCCCATAGCAGAGCAGCATACTGGTTCTTGTTAGGCCAGGGTTTTTACCCAGGCATTTAACCTGGCCAGTGAGTGACTGTAGGGTCTTGGTCACCCTGAGCACCTGGTATAGAGGTGTGCCACAAGGGACCTCGCCTATGATAAAGCAGTGCACGGGCTTAAGCCCCTCGTCGCCAGCCCAGCTTGTTACCTGAAGCCTATCCACCAGGATGGTACCTGTCAGATAGTGGCAAATCCGTTAAAATCAAAACACAGTGCACAAACCCCTATCCAAAACTTGCAAAAAAACAAACTGAAGATTGCAAACTATACCCTACCCCAGGATGGCAAGAAAGCAGGTATAGGCTAAGTAGGTAGGATGGGGACGGTATAGGTGCACCAAAGGTGATCTCAGCATTGCCTCCAAAAAATGTAACTGGGTGATCTTCCAACGCGCCTCATTGGGAGACAGGTGTAGGCAGGCACACGAAATGCGGCTTAACCCTTCACTTATAACGTGACCCGCCTCTTACCTGTCTGCAAATCCCGCTTTCCTGTATTTAAGATGTCCCCCACCCACCCCCAGATGTACCTCACTAAAAAGATGGCAAGAGTAAGGAAGATCAAGAGGTTAGGGCAGGCAGGTTCCCCTAATACCACTAAGGTGAAAACACAAGGTTAGAGTAACTGAGCACAAAAGGAGAGGCGGACAAAAGGAATGCTGGTGTGCGGTTCTTGTTAGTTGATAAAAGCTTACTTAAATTTTTTTCCGGTACACCAGCAGGGTTTTGTGAGTTTTTTACAAAAAGATACAGAACATGAGACACAATATACAACTTAAGTTACTCCTAAGCAGCTGTGTTACTAAAAATAATTCAAAATATATAAAGAGTAATTTAAAAATAAAATATATACAAAGTCTATACAGTGCACTATATTAAAAACCTTAAAGACCTTACTTGCAAGACAACTTGGCCAGGGTTGTCTCCAGGTCCTTGCTGCTGCTCTTGGGTTATTTTCTCCTGCGCTATTTTGTGGTGGCTCTTGTGGCAGTAGGTGGCAAGCAGCAGTGTGGGGGACCCCCAAAGTCTTTGTAGGGCTGGCAGTATGCAGTGATGGGCGGCAACAGTAACAGTGTGTGGGCCCCAAAGTCTTTATATGGGCTGGGCTCCGTATGTCAGATGCAGCCCAGCACTCAGAGGCAATGTGGGCCCCATACTACTCACTCCACCTGGGCCACGTCTGACAGGTGTGGCCTAGGGAGTTCAGGTGGACCGCCTGAAAGGGGGTAGCCTTTAATTTAAGTTCAGCCCCCAGGAGGGCTAAAACAGATTTTAGGCGCTCCCCTGCTTTTGGGAGCACCAGCATTCATGATGCCTGGGGCCCTTGTGATGGGATGCCACCTGGGGGGTGGCAAGTCATACAGGCACTCCCCTGCTAATCCTGGGAGTGCCACTATAAAGGCTCAGGCCACAACAGTTACTGAGCTCAGAGGGGAGTGCCTGAAACCCTGTTGGAGGTATTTTATGTTGTGACAGCTGCTCCACACGCGCCCGTATGTTTGTAAAACATTTTTTTATTCAGAGTAAAGGGACCCTCGCATGCGCACGCACAAGGGTCCCTTATAATAGCCTTTTCTCTTTGGTCCCTGACACGGGTCTCACGCAGGGATCCAATTTTATTTTCCCTTTTTTTATATGTGGAGATCTACAGCTCAGCTTGACACGCCAGGGATCGATCCTTCCTTCAATCCCCCAACAGGGGGTTACATATACATTTGACCTAACTTGTATTCAATATAAATGCATGTTACATATGGCAGCACAGACTCCAAGGCGCTCAAGGATTGTTCATGGGTCTTTAGCTCACAAATAAAGTATACCTTTTCTCCAGCATGGGGACTGGCATGGATTCACATACTCATGAATATTCCCTGTCGTCAGGTTGGGAATCCTCGGTAAAGAAAAAACCAGTTTCAGTTTTTTTTCCTGAACTGTCTTTCTCCTAACAACCAATCACTGTTCTCTGGGTCATACTGCCCCCAGCCAATGACTGTCCTCTACCTAAACCCCTCCTCTGGCAGCCATCTTCAGATTTTTACCGCATGTTCAAGTGTTGGGAGTCCTTGTGCAGTAGCTCTCGAGCTTTTACTGTGTTTGCAATTTTTCTTAGTTTGCTCTAATTTTTTCGGTCAATCGAGCCTCAAGCTCCATCGATCCATCATCCGACGAACGGGGACCCGTTTTTCATAACTTTCTATGCCCCTCAAGGGCGATTCGTTGAGTTCACTTCTCGAGGATTCCAGAAGATTCTTGGAGGCCTATGCCGTGTGGACATGGCTGAAGATAGGAGACTCAACGTCTCTGGTCAGGATTTGCCCAGGATGTGGTGAACATTTTCCTGGACGATGGGCATTCCCTCCCCTCTACTGCCTGCATGCCGACCAGACGCATGTGGAGGAGGCCTGTGCGTTCTGCAAGGATATGGTGCCCCGAACCATGAAGGACCGGCGTGAGTGGCCCAGCAAGTGGCTCCAGTCGGGTGAGACACTGTCACCCAGTCCCAAGAAGAAATCTGAGTGGTCTTCTAAGACCTTTGAGGGCGCTCCGGCGACGGGGGCCCAACAGAAGGCAAAGCACTGCAAGTCTGCGGGCACGGAACACCGTTGGGGCGGGCTCCTCGGCGGCCTGGGGTGGGCGCAGTATCTCCAGCACCTTCGACCACGAGCCAACGGTCCGGCTCGACGAAGAAGAGAAAGTTTGAGCACCCAGGTAAGTCCCAGTCGGCTCTGATGGAGAATGCCTTTGGCGGACATTTCGGTGGACATCCTTCAGGCTTTCTACACACTGTACTCTGAGATTCGGACAAGGATGCCACTGTTGCCGGCGGGAGACCCCACGACACCTTGGCCGTCAGGAGAACCCCCGCACAGGAGGAAGAGTTCACCCTCCTCCTCACCATCAATCGCATCCCTCCCCTCCACCGAGGGATGAGACAGAACCGGATACGGGGCTGACGGACACGGATGACGACAGCAGAGTGGATCTCCCGTCCCCGCCACCCAGAGCCTCACCACCCGACGAGATTGCCTCATTTCAATGCCATGATCTCGAGGGCCTCCGAGTTGTTCCAACTGGCACCCGAGGAGGAGGAGGGCTTCCTGTACCAGCGCAGGGAAACCAAGAGGAAGACTGTGTTGTCTATCCCACTGTTGGACAACATTTGGGACGAGGGACTGTCCTTCATGAAGAACCCGTTCTCGGCCCCGGCGAGGAGGGACTGGTACGAGAAAAAGTACAGGGTGCTGGACTCTGCACCCAAGTGCTTGAGATCACAGCCTTCCCCAGATTCTGTGGTCTCGGCGGCAGTTAGGAAGCGTCAACGTCCTCTGCAGCCTCCCCTCCCCCCGGACAGTGAGGGAAAGAAGCTGGACTCCATGGGACGACGTCTCGTTGGCTGCGACGACCATCAAGGCGGCCAACGCCCTCGCCATTGTGGCTCGTTACGACGGGGAGATCTGGTTCAAGATTGCTCCCCTCCTGGACTTCCTCCCCGACGACGAGAGCGGAAGCGCTGGAGATTCTGCAGGAAGGCGAGGTGGCATCGGACCATGCCATCAAAGTGGCCACGGACATCGCCGACATGGGGTTCCACCAGGTGGGCAACAGCGTTTGCCTTCGTTGGTTGGGTTTGTTGAAGGCCACCAACTTCCACCAGGATGTGCAGTTGAAGTTGTTGGACATGCCCTTCAACGGGGATAACTTGTTTGGCAAGACTGTGGACTAGTCTCTTCAGGCCATCAAAGCGAATACCGAGACGGCATGCGCTTTGGGCACGCTTCAGCAGCGACGGCCGTCCTTTCGGACCTCCGGAGGAAAGTCCCAGGGTTCCTCCAAAGGCTTTGGTGGATTCTCGTCATCCTACCGTCAACCATCCTGCTCTTCGACCCAGGAGGCCTACAGGGGCTGCAGCAAGCCGGTAAGTGGTCACCGTCGTCACCAAGGTACCCAAGGCGGTGCCTCCACGGCGAAGCAGGGCTGAACCGGCCAGAACGTCGGGCCCCCACCCGCGCACCCTACTGGGAGGTGGCTGGCGAACTTCGTCGGCGTGTGGAGGACCATCTCCACCGACCGTTGGGTGCTGGACGCACTGGCCCACGGGCACACTCGAATTCCAACGGAAGTGTCTGCGTATACCACCCGTTGTCAGACAGGAAAACCACATCTCCCAGCTTCTGCTGGAGGTGCGGGCCATGCTGAGGAAGGGCGCGATGGAACTCGTCCCCAAGGGGCTCCGGAGTGTACTCTCAGTACTTCCGCGTCAGGAAGAAGACAAGTGGTTGGAGGTCCATCTTGGACCTCCGCCACTTGAACAAGTACATCAGATCCCAGAAGTTCCGGATGGTCACCCTTCAGCACGTGCTAGGACAGCTGGAAGAAGGGGATTTCCTGTTGTCGTTGGACCTGGAGGATGCTTACTTTCACATCCCCATCCACAAAGGACATCGTAAGTTCCTGCGCTTGGTGGTTCCAGGGCAGCACTATCAGTTCAAGGCCCTCCCCTTCGGACTAAAGTTGGCGCCAAGGGTCTTTATGTGCCTGGCGCCAGAAGCAGCGCAACTGCATCTGCAAGGGATCCATGTTTACCCCTACCTGGACAACTGGCTCTTCCGAGCGAAATGGAGGGAGATCGCTGTCGCTCTCATGGCAGAAACCGTCCAGCTGCCGACGGAGCTGGGGTTCTCGGTGAACTATGCAAAGTCCTGTTTGGAGCCATCCCAAGACGCACTGTTTCTGGGGTCTCGACTCAACACAGTGTCGTGCCTGGCGTCTACGTCGGAGGAGAGGATCGCGGCTATTCTGGGCCAGGTGCAATGGCTGTTTACCCTGAAGATTGCAAGGGTAAGGTCCATAAAATCCCTTCTCGGCATGATGTCATCATGCATATACCTTGTTCGAAAGTGCAGGCTGCGGATGGAGCCACGGCAAGAGTACCTCGACGCCCGTTGGATCCAGGTATCGGGAAGCTACGAGGACAAGATTGCTCTTGACGAGATTTTCCGTCGAGCGATCCGGTGGTGGGGGGTCCGTGCACATCTGGTGGCGGGCACGCCCTTCCAGACCACTTGATCAGGAGACGGTCACGGCTGACGCCTCTCTGGAAGGATGGGGCGCGCGCATACCAGAGGTCTCCACGCAAGAGGCCTGTGGCTGCCGGAGGAGAAGTCGTTGCATATCAACATTCTGGAGCTGCAAGCAGTATTTTGGGCCCTCAAGTCCTTCCTTCCGTCCCTCAAGGGCAAGGTGGTACGGGTCTTCACGGACAACACCACCACGATGTTCTACATCCTGAAGCAGGGGGGCACCAGATCCCAGCTCTCTCCAGAGAGGCACAGGACCTATGGCACTGGGCCGTGGCCCAGGGGATAGTCCTCGTCCCGTTTCATCTGGCGGGAGTGAAGAACATCATTGCTGACTCCCTCAGCAGGGAGCTGCGCTCGTGCCACGAGTGGGAGCTTCAGCAGGATCAAGTGGATCTTCTGTTCCGACGATGGGGCAATCCCCACATCGATCTGTTTTGCGACGAACACCAAGTACCTCAGGTTTGCCAGCCGGTTTCCCCAGCCGGGAGCATGGGGGATGCGTTCTCTTTCCCCTGGGACGGCCTGTTTCTTTGTGCGTTCCCTCCGTTGCCGTTGCTTCTGTGACTCATCAATCAACTCAGACGGTCCCGTTGCAGGATGATCCTCATTTGCACCGGCGTGGCTGAGACAAATATGGTACCCGGACCTTCTGGACTTGTCAGCGTCCCCTCCAGGCAGGCTGCCGGTGGACGCAGATCTGCTCGCCTGGGAAGGAGGCGTGTTTCTGCACCACGACCCAGGGTCGCTGAACCTGCAGGCCTGGCTCCTGCAGCACTAGAGTTTGGAGGATACGAGATCCCGGTGGACTGCAAGGAGGTACTTGCCAAGGCTTCTACCCTGAAGTGCTACGGACATAAATGGAAAAGGTTCACCATCTGGTGCCGTGCACAGAAGATAAACCTATGGATTACGGCCCCTTAGTTGCTGCTGTACTTGTTGTTGCTGGCCAAAGCGGGGCTGGCGCACGCTTCCCTCAAGATTCATCTGGCAGCTATCTCCCGCTACACCAGAACTCTGGGGCGGTTGTCGCTGCGGTCGTCGCGGTGATCGCACTGCCTGGTCAAGGAGTTCATAAAAGGACTTTTCCGTCTGTTCCCGCCGGTGAAGGCTCTGGCCCCGGCGTGGGAGCTTAATGTGGTGCTGACTAGGCTCATCGGTCCTCCGTTCGAGCCTATGCATTCGGCGCAGCTGAAATTCATATCGGGGAAGACGGCGTTTCTTGTAGCCATCCCCTCCGCATGACCAATGGGAGAGATCCAGGCCCTCTCCTGTAAACCTCCGTACTTAACATTCCACGAAACGAGGCTCATGCTGCGGGCGCACCCCTCCTTCATGCTCAAGGTGCCGTCGGACTTCCATCTCAACAAGCCCTTTGTATTACCTATTTTATTCCCGTCGCCGGCTGAGGATTTTGCACTCGCTGGATGTGGCTAGAGCGCTGAAGTTCTATGTGGACCGCACAAAGAGTTTTCGGAAGACATCACCGCTGTTTTTGAACATTGGTCCTGCGAACTAAGGAAAGGCCCTCCAAGGCTTACATTTCCAGGTGGCTCTCCGGCTGCATCACCCATTGTCACTGGTTGGCAAACCAACCATTGCCTGGCTGTCCGAGAGCCCATTCGACCAGAGCGATCACTGCAACTATGGCGTTCCTGTCTAGTGTGCCCCTGCTGGACATCTGCAGGGCTGCTACTTGGAGGTTGACGCACACCTTCACGAGATTCTACTGTGTCGACCGGGATTCCAGGGACGAGTCCAGAGTCGGCCAAATAGTGCTGCGCAACCTGTTCACTTGAAGGTTAGCCTGGGGTGGAGGTAAGAGATGCTTAATGTTGAGATGTTGAAATGCTTAATGTTGAGCCTTGCCACATCCCGTGGTTGTGCATGTGTGTACTCCTATGTATTCTTTATTCATGAGCATGTGAATCCATGCCAGACCCCATGCTGGAGAAAGGAACAAGTTACTTACCTGTAACTGTTGTTCTCCAGCATTGGTCTGGCATGGATTAACATGCGAACCCTCCCGCCTACCCCTCTGCGGCTCTTCTCTTGGTCCTACTGCCACTTTACGTGCTACCAAATCTGAAGAGGGCTGCCAGATAAGGGGCTTAGGTAGAGGGCAGTCATTGGCTGGGGGCAGTTTGACCCAGAGATCAGTGATTGGTTGTTAGGAGTAAGACAGTTCAGACACGAAACTGATTTTATTTCTTTACAGAACAGCCTGACTACAGGGAATATTCATGAGCATGTGAATCAATGCCAGACCCATGCTGGAGAACAGTAACCTGTTCCTTACTGTGGGCCAGGTACACTTAATAACTTCCCTCTCTCAACCGGCCATGTGCCCGGTCCACCCCAACTGAGGTGCCCCCAATCCCAGCTTTTTACAACTAGTAATGGGTAACACCTACTCTCTAAAGCTAGCAGTGACTGTCTAAATGCCAAGGCATTATGACTCCCTACCTCTCCGTGAGTCTTAACTAGGAGAATGTTTTTAGCTAATTTTGTGCCAATGTCAGACACCCTGGTCCTTTATCCCTTTAGTTGTTCCCTTCCCTCTTTTCCCTGATCTTATATCTTCTATTCACTTCGCCCCTCACATTAGTCCAGTTTCATTCACGGCATCAAACTCAGAAAACTGTGCCACTCTCTCGCAACCAATTACTCTCCTGTACTCTGCACCAACCTGGACACCAACTCCTAAGCACTCTTCTCCACTGTTGTTGGGTCTGCCTCCATACCTTCAGACCTCATCCTTACAATCCACACTCACCTTCATTTCGGTTCCTTTTATATTGTCCTTCCTCTAGTTCTCTCACACCTCCCCACATCCTTCCATAACCCTTGCATGTCTTTGTGGGCCAATCTATGAGTATTCTTTCCCCACGGGCCGGTTTACAGAAATGAGTCTTCACAACCCCTTGTTAGCACTGCCCCCTTTTCCGTGCGGATAGTTCTGTTATGTCCATGATGTGCTGCGGGCTTGGAGTTTCAGGTTTTCTTGGTCTCAGTGAGTAGCTTGCCTTTTCTCTAAACGTGGAATTGCTTTCCGCTATTAGGATGTATATCTTGTGTGTGGCCTCTTTCTGCTTGCTTCGTTTGAGCTCCACTGCTGGGACTTCTGATACTTTCTTTCTGCAATACAAAAGGGAGAACTCTGCTGAAAAAGGGTACTGGGAGGATTTGTGGGACAGAAGTTGCTACCAGTAATATGCAATACATGCAAGTGAGGGGGTTTCAGCGAGTGGGACCCCTCAAACCTCCAACTCCTCCATGCCTTTGGGAGAGGGCTGGTACTGGCTTCTGCCCTGGTAGGCTTTTGCCATGGTAGGCCACTGCCCCGGGGAAGTGGTTGCCTTTTCCTCCCAAAAGGGTCCAGTCCCAGACCCTCTCAAACACTTAATACATTCCTTTATTTAAAGTGAGATCTGTTTCCCTAGATCTCTCTTCCGTGCACTCTTCCTGGGCATTTTGGCCTGAATTGCTCAGCCAGAACTACTAAGTGAGCCAAGTAAGCTAAGGAGACTTGGTCGTTTATATCTGGAAAACTACTCGAACAACCTTAGATAGGGTCTGGGGAAATCTAATCATGTCTCCATTTGGGCGTTGTGGGTAAATCTGATGGGACTACAGGAACCTGCCATTGCTGGCACAGTTCCTAGGAATTTAGCATCTCTTACATCAATCTAGCAACCCTAACACAGATGCTATCGCATCATAATCCCACTCAGTCCTTAATTGCGTAGGAATGTGTTCAATAACAAAGTTGTGAGGAGTCTCCCATTTTTATTTACTCTGGTTTTCAGTTTCCCTTTATTCACAACTGCTCTGGAAGGCTGGAAGCACAGGCAGGGACCGTAAATCACTTTAAACATGTTGCCACTTGAGGAATGAGGTTACCTACAGATCAACACCCCACCCCTAATATTTACATTACTAGCAGTTGCACCTATTTTCTTTTCTCACTTATTGACCAGTTCTCACTTTTCTCTTTGTTGTACTTTCATTTCTGATGGTATTTTCTTCCTGTACCTTGCTCTTTTCCCAGTCTGTCCTGGCTGGAATTATTTTGCTTTAAATTCCTTCCTGTTTCTTTGGCTGGAAAAATTTAATCTTTGTACTAGCATTTTCTGCCAAAAGCTGGAAGTTGAGCTATCTGATATTTCTATAGCACCTTACTGCTTTGTTGTGGCTTCAAATCGTTGTGGGCTGAATGGCCCTTTAGCAGACCATATGCTGAATTTAAATGAAAGAAAATGAGAATTACATAGGATGCAAAAAGTATTTATAACTTCAAGTGACTGTTCGATTATGATCAGAGATGATTAGTGTAGTGACATTATAATAGCTGTAGTGTGTCGTGGAGCTTTTTATGTTCGCATATCACCACTGTGGTGTCTCAGCGTGCTGAGGTTTGTCGTGTTGCCCCACCGCACTTTTCAAGTCCAGTCTGTGAAAGAGGAGATTGAGAGGGATAGTGGAGGGCAAGGGGTTGGGGAGGAAAGAGTGGGGGTGAGGTACCTCAGTGGAGTGTTAAAAAAAAAAGTGTTGGTCCTGCTTTACATGGCCTATGTTAAGTTTGTAGCGTAATCTTTCAAGTATCGCCATCACATGAATGTAGATTATCCTAACTATTCCCATATCAAAATGGTGCATGGAGTGTGTGGGGGTCCCGAGATGTTCTAAAAAGCTCCCTTCGAAGGGATTGTGTCCTCCGACGTATTCCTTATCTTAGATATCTCCTTCCAGCTTTGCTGGCCTCGGAAAATTTTTCTCTAGAGGGTGCTGCGCGTCGACGTCCGCCGAGTCGATGTCCCTCGACAGCCGCCGTATCTACGTCATCCTGCCTATAAAGGCCACGCGCAGCGTCCATTGCTCAGTTCAGTTTTTCCGCGCTTACTCAGTGCCTCGGAATATCGTTGCTCAGTTTCGTAGAAAATTTATCCTATTTACCTTGATATTCGATCCATACTCGATGGCTTCCTCGTCGGAACGGACAACCACTCGGTCCGGCTTCAAAAAATGCCGAGATTGTGGGAAAAAGATGTCGCTGACTGACCCTCACAGAGTTTGTCTGTGGTGTTTGGGAGCTGAACACCATTGTTCGGAGTGCGAGGACTGTGTGTCCATGACAGCTAAGGCCCTGAAGGAGCGTAGGGGGAAGCTGGAGAAAGATAAAACGTCAAAAGCTTCTTCTTCCTTGACAAATCGAGACATTCGTCTCCTCGTCACCATTCGCGCTCCAGGTCTCAGAGTTGGTCCCATCACTCCTCGAGATCGAAGCACTCGTAGAGGAGACGTCGAAGATCCCCTTCTCCGTCCTCCTCTTCCTCTGTTTCTCCTAAGAGAATTCCTTGCCCCACGAAACATAGTTCCCGGGCTGAATGGGAGGAATTCCGCAAAAATATGATGAGCGTCTTCGAGAAAGCGGCCTCGACCTCCTCGAAGACTGCCGAGAGCGATGCTCTGGTCGAAAGACCCGAAGGTCAAAACGCCGCGAGTCGCAGTACCCGGCGAAGGAAGCTTCTCGAGCGCGTCACGAACCCTCGAGTCAAGCTATGACCTTGAAACTTTCTTCGAAGGTGCCGTCGACGCCGAGTTCGGTGTCTTCGACACACGGGTCTGTCGACTCAACGCCATCTTCGACACCGGCGTCGACGCCAAGGAAAGTCACGGTTGCGACGCACCCAGTGGCTATCCCCAGGTCCTCGATGACGATGGCGTCGAGATTGGCGACTTCCTCGGGCAGAATCCCTATTCTATCGAGGACCTCGAGGCCTCCGCCTTTGTTTTCGACGCCACGCCCGAAGCCTTCGGCGTCAACTACATCGACGTTTTCGAGGCCGATTACAAGACGTTTGGCACCCTCTGCCTTGGAGATGGGTTTCACACCCTTTGTGAGTTCAGAACAATTGAGAACTATGTCCTCAATTATGGAAGAGGGAGAACTATCTGAACAAGAAGACACATTTGAGTTGCAGGGACCTGCAACCCAAGTTCAAGAGGAGTTATCCTCAGAAGAACGCAGGTTAAAGGATCTCCATGATTCCTTACATGAGGCAAGTGGGTTAGACACTTCCCCTGAGGTGGAGTTCGCTAGTTCAGACCCGGGGGATCATGCTGAAACCCCCTATAGAGCCTTAATGGCCAGGATCACAGAATTTATGGAGTGGTCAACACCTTCACAGGCTTTCCAACAAGATGACCTCACGGACATTCTTGATAAAGGTCCACACGAGGATCCTGTAGTCCCCTTTCATAAAGCTCTTCAGAGGAAAATCATGACGAACTTGGAAACCCCAGATGTCGTCCCGGCAGTAAATAAAAAAAAAAAACTGTCTACTAAATACAGGGTATCTTCTGCAGACTCAGAGTTTTTGTCAAAACACCCATCCCCAGAAAGTCTGGTGGTACAGGCAGCATCTTCTACTGACGTCAAGACTGCTTACCCTGCCGTCCCACAGGACAGGGACGATAAGAAATATGATGCTATGGCAAAGAAAGTTTTTTTCGGCATGTAGCATGGCGTTAAAATCTGTTAATGCTACTTGCACCCTTGCTAGATTCAGCCATACACTTTGGGAGTGTGCTTCTACAGCGGCTGACCGCATCCCGGAGGGAGAAGAAAGGGAGGCGTTCCTAAATATCATACATGACGGTAAAGACACCATGTGCGAATCCCTCCAGACGGGCATTGATTCGGCTGACAGTATCGGCAGAGCAATGGCGGCAAGTACAACAACCAGGAGATTCGCTTGGTTGAGAAAGTCTGGTTTTGCCCCAGATGTGCAAGCCAGACTCTTGAACATGCCATTCGATGGCTCTTCTTTGTTTGGGAAAAAGGCGGATGATAGTTTAGAAAAACTGCAAACATCAAAGGCAGCAGCAAAATCCCTAGGCGCTGCAATCCGTCAGACACCTTTTCGTCCCACAGGAACCTCTGCGAGAGGCAAGTCCTTTTGCTTCTACTCCGCATTCGGAAGAGGTAGAGGACGACCGGCTCAAAGGGGAAAAAGAACTACCCGAGGTGGACGGGGTAGATATTCAAAAGCCGCAGCAACAGCAGGTGCCTCTTTACCATCGGCATCTGCATCAGCTGCCCCAAAACCACTCTGAGGACTTCCCTCACAAGACACCTGTAGGAGGCAGGGTAACTCACCATCTGGCGGAATGGCAGGCTACCACGTCAGATGCTTGGACATTGGAAACAGTTGCCCAAGGTTACTGCCTGCCTCTCCTATGCATACCTCAGAGTCATCCACCGGGGATCAGCTCTCAGAAAGCTCCAGATCCACTCCTATTGCAGGAAATTTTAGACCTGCTAGAGAAAGGTGCCATAGAACCGGTACCTGTAGCGGCGAGGAACAAGGGCTGGTACTCCCCTTACTTTCTCATTCCAAAGAAAGACGGAGGACTGAGACCCATCTTGGACTTGCGAGAATTGAACAAATTCCTCAGGAAAGACCAATTCAAGATGGTAACTCTTTCTCAGATCCTTCAGGCCCTCCAGTTCCAGGACTGGTTGGTATCTCTGGACCTTCAGGACGCTTATTTCCATGTGCCTATCCATCTCAAACACAGGAAATACCTGAGGTTCGCAATTGGCAACTCTCCTTATCAATTTCGAGTGCTGCCATTTGGGCTGACCTCCGCCCCGAGGGTCTTCACCAAGTTAATGTCGGTAGTGGCTGCAAGTCTAAGGAGGGAAGGGATTCACGTCTACCCCTACCTGGACGATTGGTTGATCAGGGCTGTATCTTCGGAACAAGCTCAGATCCAGCTAAATCACGTTTGCCACTCCCTTCACAGACTGGGATTCTCCATCAATTTAAAGAAGTCACAAATGATACCATCGCAGAGACTCCAGTTCATCCGAGCGATCCTGGACACTTCCCTGGGAAAAGCCTCGCCACCAGAGGTGAGGGCTCAAGATATTCTACAGATGGTTACCAAGTTCCAAAATGCCCAACGTCTCCCAGCCTTCGACTTTTTGAGGTTGCTAGGCCTCATGGCATCCTGCATTTTCCTAGTGCCAGAGGCTCGCCTGAGAATGAGATCCCTCCAGTGGGCACTGAGGACTAAGTGGTCACAATTCTCAGGAAGAATGACAGATCTTCTTCAGGTTCCCGACAGGGTGGCTCGAGACCTTCAGTGGTGGGCCTGTCAGGAGAACATTCTGAAAGGAGAACAGTTTTGGCAACCCTGGCCGGAGATAACAGTAGTCACGGATGCCTCACTCACGGGGTGGGGAGCCCACGCCAACGACTTGACCATCAGCGGTCGTGGGTCTCCATCGGAGTCCAGACTACATATCAACCTGTTAGAGCTGAGGGCCATCAGACTTGCGCTGAAGGCGTTCCTGCCAGCTGTACAAGGGAAGAATGTCCTGATAATGACGGACAACACAGTGGCCATGCATTACCTCAACAAAAGAGGAGGCGTAGGATCACTACCCCTGTGCAGAGAGGCGATGCAGCTCTGGTTTTGGGCAATCCAAGAAGGGATCTCTCTATCGGCAGTTCACCTAGCCGGAGAGAAGAACTTGACAGCGGACGCTCTGAGCAGGCAGAGCACAGTCTCCCACGAGTGGGAACTAGCTCAGGAAGTCCTTCAAGAGATCTTCGCCCTTTGGGGAACCCCTCAGGTGGATCTGTTCGCCACCAGTGTCAACGGGAAGTGCGATCTGTTCTGTTCAAGGGAATTTCCCCCGAGAGGAGCTCTGGGAGACGCGTTCATAGTGGACTGGGAGTTTCCGCTTCTGTACGTGTTCCCACCGGTCCCTGTCATTCCTCAAATGATCAGGAGGTTGAGAACATTCCGGAAAACCATGATCCTAATTGCCCCGGATTGGGCCAGGAGAACGTGGTACCCGGTCCTTCTAGACTTGTCCATTTGCCCTCCAATTCGACTTCCACTCACAGAGAATCTACTCTCACAGAAGGGAGGTCAGGTTCTCCATCCAGACATCAAAACCCCCAACCTTCACGCTTGGGTTCTGAAAGGCTGAGGTACAAGGATTGGGACCTCCCTGATGATGTTATGGAGGTGTTGCTTTCGGCAAGGATGCCAGCAACAAAGTCTTTATACCGCTGCCGTTGGAACAGATTTTGCAGCTGGTGTAGAGAAAAGAATATCGACCCCCTTTTCATGTGGTACACCAATGGTTTTGTTCTTCCTACTCTATTTGGCGAATTCAGGCCTTCAAGTTGGCACCATCAAGGGCTATCTCGCAGCGCTATCCATCTTTAAGCGCACTGCGGAAGAACCATCCTATTTCAAGTTACCCTTGGTAATACAGTTTCTAAAGGGGTTAACTAACGTTTATCCCCCAAGACCATTCCAGGTTCCCCTATGGGATTTAATCTTAGTCCTAACTTTCCTGAAGGGCACACCTTTCGAACCACTCCATTCTTGTTCGTTAAGATTCCTTACCCTTAAAACTGTTTTATTAATAGCACTTACATCTGCTAGAAGGGTGAGCGAGTTACAAGCTCTTTCTTGTAAACCCCCTTATACAATCTTTCACAAAGACAAAGTTGTCCTGCAAGTGAAGCCTAATTTCCTCCCAAAGGTGGTTTCTGAATTCCATATCACTCAGAAGATTACCCTGCCATCTTTCTATCCTCGTCCTCATCCTGGGAAAGAGGAAGAGAGGTTACACAGGCTGGACCCTAGAAGGGCTTTAAGTTTTTACATCAGTAGACTGGCCAGGATAAGACAAGCAGACCAGCTGTTTGTTGGCTACGGAGGTCACAAGCTGGGGTTACCGATAACTAAGCAGACCATTTCCAGATGGATCATTCTAGCCATTTTGGAATGTTATAAACTGGGAGGAAAAGAGCCCCCTCAAAATCTTAGGGCTCATTCGACCAGAGGTATTGCAGCTTCATCGGCCCTCAAAAGAGGCGTGCCGGTTAAAGACATTTGTGCGGCTGCCACATGGTCGTCCGTCCATACCTTTACACGATTTTATAACTTGGATTCCTCCTCCAGTCAAGAGACTAGGTTTGGAAGGGCAGTATTGCACTCTATTCATCAATAAAAGGAAGCATGAAGTCCGTACTCCCACCTCCAATAACAGAATACTGCTATGGGAGCCTATCTAAGATAAGGAATACGTCGGAGGACACAATCCCTTCGAAGAACAAGTTACTTCTTACCTTGTAACGTTCTTTCGATGGGATGTTCCTCCGACGTATTCCTTATCGACCCTCCCATCCATCCCCGCAGTACTACTTCCCTTTTTGTTGCAGCTTACGCTCCTTCAGGGTGATTAGCCTAGTCCAGACAGAAAAACTGTGGGCTACAAAACGGAACTGAGCAACGGACGCTGCGCGCGGCCTTTATAGGCAGGATGACGTCGACGTTGATACGGCGGCTGTCGAGAGACATCGACTTGGCGGACGTCGACTCGCAGCGCCCTCTAGAGAACATTTTTCCGAGGCCAGCAAAGCTGGAAGGAGATATCTAAGATAAGGAATACGTCGGAGGAACATCCCATCGAAAGAACGTTACAAGGTAAGAAGTAACTTGTTCTTCTCCTGGATATGTCTTTAATATGCCAGAGGATTTCACTCCAGGCAGAATCTTTACCCAAACATTTCATACATTTCAGACAACAAAATTGAGTGTGCCTATTAGCGTCACTGTGTTAAAGTTGAATCTAGAAAGTATGACTAATAGCGTCACTGTGTTAAGGTTTGAACTTAGAAGGTATGCCCAACATCATTGAATGTACCCTAACAGCGTCAGTGTTAAAGCTGAATTTAGAAGGCATTTCCATCATCATTGAGTGTGCCCCAATAGCGTCACTGTGGTGAAGATTGAACTTAGAATGTACTCCCAACATCACTCAGTATGCCCTAATAGCGTCACTGTGTTAAAGCTGAATCTAGAAAGTATGCCTAATAGCGTCACTGTGTTAAAGTTGAATCTAGAAAGTGTCACTAGTATCGTCATCTATGGTGCGGATAGAGAAAACACCCGTTCTCCATGTGGATGGAAAGGATGGAGTGAATGGAAAGGATGGAATGGATTTATCTCTGTATATCTCTGTATCTCCTATCTACCCGTATCCCCATGTTATCTGTGTCACGTTTACCGCATCCATCCTGTCGCTTTATGTACGTAAGCTGCTATGTACGTCCCCTGTCCTGCTCTCGTGCTTGATCCCAGGTGCTTTACTGATAACCACCCTATCACACTACTACGCTTACTCACTCCTATACACCATCATTCAACTAGAACACAACTATACTATGACACATTCGGTCTAGCTGTTCTCATACTAACATGATCCCACGAACACCTCATCATCCTAATAAAACACAGCTAGCTGAGCACATACTTGCTATCTTAGGCGTCTCCTCAGGCCTAACGCAGCCAGAACTCAGTCTGGGTGTCCACCCTCCAGACTTAACACATCCATCTGATTTCCTCAGCACCACACCTCCTAAGAAGCATCTATAATGCAACAACCACACCAGCTGCACACATATCCGGTGCGCCCACGCACCATACGACACTATCTCTCCACTGACTTGAACTACGGTTCCTGAGGGCGTTCAACCTACCAGCACTGTGAGATCATACCAATGATACACAAGGCGCTATATAAATGCCAAGTAACATAGCATAACAAAATTTACTGTGAGGAAAGAAGTCGTTAGTTGGTGAAGGAGCATACTTTTTGGCATGCAGTGCCAGATGAGTATACTTCCTATGTGGACAACAAGGTTTTAAGGTTCTTGCGGAATACCCAGTAGGACTGTTCAGATCTGAGATAGGGTGGAACATAGTTCCAAGTTTCTGAGGCAATAACCGGAAAGAAGCTTTCCAGCGATTAATGGCTAAGGTGGTCAATATTCTGTGTGATATCTTGGACAATGCACTCAAGAAGGAGACCCTTCTGCCCTTCAATGTGGCAGTAGAGCCTCCTGACCTTGGTGTTGGAGAACCCTGCGGCTGTGAACAGGTAGCAGGCAAAGAAGCACTGCCCCCTCCCACTCCCCACATCGGATCCGGTGTTTCTCTCCTCTCATGCATCACCAAAGAGCTTGGTAGTTCAGGCTGCAACGGCTAGCCTGAAGACCTCCACCTTCCCTTCCAGTTAGAGGTTTGATGCATGGGGGTACGAAGGTGTTTGTGCCGAGCAGTCTTTTTTTTTTCCCCCATTTATTTTTTCTCCATTTTTCCCAT